>NC_085845.1:126774511-127974511 GCF_035594765.1 Anolis carolinensis | reverse complement strand
TCTCTGTCTGGATCTGTTGAAGTCTACTTAGATGTACAGAATTTTTTCTTTGTCTGGAATAGCTTGGAATAACTTTTGCGAAAGCCACTATTTACACTATAGTCCTGTACATGTCAAAATTTATTCTAGTTGAGAGTGGGGTTTACTGTTAGATTAGTTGAATGCAGCCTTTAATTACTAATTTCTAGTTATCTCTTAGTTAATAATATTATAGATAACTGATTCTTAAACAGTGAGTCCCAACCCCAAATGGGGCCACGAAAAATATGGCAACAGTAAAAGGTTTCTGAATGCTGCCCATTTACACAAGTTGGTTAGCAATAACTTGCAGCTTTTACAATTGAATCTGCAGAAAATGCTTTAGCTGTACTTCACAAATAGGGATATCAGCATATTTAGCAAGCCTTGCCAATGCTGATTTGTTTGTTTTCATTAAATGTTTACTTTTTATACCTGTTTTATATACCTATATATCTGGGGTCATGTAAAAATTTCTCTGGTGGAAAGGAGTCTCAAGTGGAAAAAGTTTAAGAAGTCCTGTTAACAGATTGTCCTGGTAAGAATCAATATTGTTTCCTTCTAACTATAAGAGACATAAAGATTATTCAGGTATATATTCATAAACACAATTAAAAAGAGGTTTTGCAAATCTTGAGTCACTCTGACAAGGTGAATACTAAATTGAGTTGTGTGTATGTGTGTACAGAACAGCAAAGATCACTTGTGAAGTTTGCACAGAGCAATTCTCAATCTATCCAAAGTCTCCCAAAAAAGTGCAGTTTTCAAAAATGTTCTTGCAGGGTTTGAAAGTATTTAAATGTCTGTATGGTGTAGTAATTTTGGTAAAAACCAGGGTTCAAATCCCTCTCAGTCAGGGAAACCCAATGAGTCACCTTGAGCTAGTCATGCTCTCGCAGCCTAAGAGAAAGAAAATGGTAAGCCCCTCTCAACAAATCCTGCCAAGAAAATCATGCGACTCGATTGGCTTTACAGTTACCATGAGTCAGAAATGACTTTAAGGTATATAACAAATACAAGCTTTCTTGGATAATTAAATTAGCGAAAAATTCGTGTCTATTAAACACACCACAATGTAAATTGCCATTCCTCTCCCCAGATAAAATAATTTCACTGTTCTTTTCCATTCAGATAATTAAATTAGTGAAAAATTGCATCTCCAATAACCACCCTGGATTTTTAAATAATCATTTTTCTCCCCAGATAAAACAATTTTACTGTTCTTTTTAAAGTATTGTATTGTTGTTAACAGTACACTTTTAAAGACATATTTATTTCATTCAGCATTTGATTACTTTTTAGTTTACTGTGCTTTTAACAAAGTTTTTAATCTACTGCTGCTATTTTATTTGCTGTATTTTATATGGTATGTTATTTATTTTACCCATAGGAATATTCCCTAGCTAGAGCAAAACATTGTCTAAGTGCAGTTCTCCATTTTAATTATGCTAAAAGAGGAAAATATTTCCCAGCTGATATCTGGCCTTACCAAATCAAGATACTTAGTTTCAAATTCCATATGGAAAGTCAATATGATATATAATAGACCACTTGGATTCATTGGAAAGGTAATGGCATTTCCAAGATATTTGGTAGAAGTGGGATTTAGAATCTTGCAAGCACAGTGTAACAGCAGATCATTCTTGCGCTTAAGATCTAGTGGATCTAGAAGCCTTTTGATTACTTATCCCTGATGAATTATTATGTACACCATTGGAAGAAACAAATGTATCACTCAGATGTAAGCCATGCTATGTCTTTCCAATTTAATGGAAAGTTCAGAAGCCAAATTACTAATGAGAGAAAGCATCCAGGAAACAGGGAGGCAGGATAATTTAGTGCTGCATTGCCCTGAATGTCTAATCATTTAATATGCCTCAGTATGCTACAACAGCCTAACTATATTCTGAATTTAACTTTCTGAAGCCATTGAATAGCATCAACACTAGTAAAATTTAATGTGATGCCATGTTGGTTGTTGGAAACACGATACAGAGAAATATCTGTTGTCTCTAGACTTGCTGTTCCGGGGGTACTGGAGATATTGAATCATTGCCACATACGCTGTTTTATTACAAATTTCATTAAGGGAGTAAAAGAAAGTTAATCTGTTCAGTTTTAGAACCCCTAAACTGCACATTTCAAGTTGTAGGAAAGGATGAACTACCCAAATTACCAAAAAATAAAGCGTAGACAGTTTTTATATGTGGTTTTGAAAACCGGGCCAAAGATGTTTGGAGACTGCTAAAGGTCTAAATTGTTTTTTAAAACTGTCATCAAGTGTGTGGTTGTATTGTTTCTGTTATATGTTATCTTTTTAAAGCTTTATTTTCCTTTGTAAATGGATTGAACTAAATAACTAAATAAAAGCATGGTAGATGCAGTTTGTATGTTGGACTAGGGACCTCTTCACATGGCCCTTTTGGACTGTGCCATTGTGCCGGCAATTGCTGGCAAAAGGGAAGGCATGCGGGGCAGCTCCTGACTCTCTGTGCATCTTCCCTCCTCCCCTCATACATGGAGGCATGGGAGATGGTGCTTTGCCACCCTTTATCTTCTCCATCACATGACAGAAAGGGTGGCAAAAGGCAACAATGCACATTTCCCCTCCGACCTTTCTGCCATCACACAGCAAAATGGGCCAGAGCTACCCAAACTACACTTTCCTCCCCGTCATGGAGGGAAAAGACCTTTTGGTGGCTTCATTCCACTTTGGGAGGAAAGTGGACAGGGTCTGCCCTACATTATGTGATGGCGCATGGCAAGCCCAGTCCTTGCTACGAATAAAAGTGGCAAAACGGGACTTTTTTGCCCCGTGTGAAGCGGTCCATGGACTTTGTCTACCGTATACCATGCAGCTGTGAACAAGTCTACATAGGGACCACCAAATGCAGTGCCCAAACATGAGTCAAAGAACATGAAAGGCACTGCAGACTAACTCAGCCAGAGAAATCAGCTATAGCAGAGCACTTGATGAACCAACCTGGACACAGTATATTATTTGAGAACACAGAAATGCTCAACCACTCCAACAACTATCATGTCAGACTACACAGAGAAGCCATTGAAATCCACAAGCATGTGGACAACTTTAACAGAAAGGAGGAAACCATGAAAATGAACAAAATCTGGCTACCAGTATTTAAAAAAACTCAAAAATCAGAACAGTAAATAAGAAGCAACATTCTGAAAACAGAGGAGTTCCAGACATGAATCAATCAGGGGCAGCTAACAACTCTGAACAAAGGATGCCCCCAGGCAGGAAGAAGCCAGGAGATGAAGCTATTCAATGCTAATTAAGGTGATTAACTACAACATTCACACTGGCCTCCAAATGACAAGAGTTCTTCTCTCACCTTGGACTTTCCACAGGTATATAAACCTTCCTTGCTTAATTTCTCCATACCTCACAACCTCTGAGGATGCCTGCCATAGATGTGGGTGAAACGTCAGGAGAGAATACTTCTAGAACATGGCCATACAGCCCGGAAAACATACAACAACCCTATATTAGCTTAGCCAAGGAAATCCACTGACCTTGAGTAAATCACACTCTCTCAGCCTCATAGGTAGGCAATGGCAAATGTTCTCAGCCAATTTTGCCATGATAGGTTCTCCTTAGAGTTGCCAGATGCCAGAAAAGACTTGAAGGTACACAACAATGGCAACATAGTATTTATTCATCAATTGATTGATTAGCTTTCTACACTGTCTTTTCCCCAAAAATTGGGAATCTGATTTGTGTATTGAATATAGTTTTCAGGGTTTAAATGTTTTATATTTTTAATGAAGTAGTAATTCACATTTTGAGAATTTTTACCCTGAAATTGAACTCTAAACTAGACAACAGCAGCAGCAAACATTTCAATACTCCCTGCTCTCAAAATAAGATTAAAATTCTACTCTATCTTTCAGCAGGGACGAGGAACATTGATCAGGCATCAGATCAAAGTTACAATCCAATAACATCTGAAGAGTTACAAGTTGCCTATTCCTGTGTTATTAAAACACTTCAGATGTATTTTGTAAATATTAATCAGTATCAGTATCAAATTTGTTATTCTTCTTATTATGGCTGCCATTATAATGGTTATTGTGGCATTCATACTATGGGTGTTGTACTGAAAGTACTGACTGTTAGGTCATAAGTACTTTATTAACAACATAAGGCACATACTACTACATACATGTGTAAAGTAACTCTTTGCCTATAATATGGTGTTATTCAAAATAGTTTCCACTGGTGGTGATGCATTTGGCCATGCATGAAATTCCCTCTGTAAAAGAAATCTTTGGACCATTCCCTGATCCAGTGTCTGATAGCACTGTCCACTTCACCTAGATAACAGGCGTCAAACTTCTGTGGCCCTCCAGATGTTTGAGCCTCCAACTCCCAGAAGTCCTAGGCACTTCCCCAATAGCCAGGAATTCTGAGAGCTGAAGTACAAAACACTTGGTGGGCAACAAGTTTGACACCAGTGACCTAGATCATTGCAGTGATGTCCCTAAAGGTTTTGTTCATTTGACTGAGCAAGTGAATTCCCAAGGATATCAGACTGTTGACCATCTCATCTGTTCAAGAACTTATAATATTACCAACGAAGTGTGGGGTCTACATTGTGGTGTAACTGGGTTGCATTGAACTATTTATTAGGGTTGTCCGATCGATGGAAAAATTGTTTCAATTCTCGTTTCTAAAGTAGGGGGTGCCGGCTCTTCGATGTAGAAATTATTTCTAAATGTTTCACCCAAAATTTTTGGATATTTACGAAAATTCGTAATGTTTCTAAAATGTTTCTAAAATGGTGGACGCGCATGCGCAATCGCCAAAAAACAGGAAACTGGGGGGGGGGCTTTTCTGGGGGTCTCCCGCCCTCATTTCTTGAGCTATTCTCATCAAATTTGGTACAGTGGGAGAACACATTCCACACTCTTTGCTCAACAAATTGCAGAATGTTTCCTGTCTCCTATTATTTTTGGCGAATTTTCATAACTTTTTATAATACACTATTTTTCAATATTTGAAGAAACCTGTTCCTGGTTTGAAAGTCTTATTTCCTGTTCTTATCTTATTGGGTTCTTATCACTGTAAAAGTCCCTCTTCTACTTGTGTAGACTTTGGATTAGAAATGCAGCACACGGCAAGCAATGCCTTGATAGGATTGGCAACGTCCTTTGGAAACTATATTGCCTTTGAACCTTTTGATCAATGGTGCCACTGGCTGACCTTGTGATTGCAAAAATGAAACTCTGGCTGAGGACTTTGGATTAGAAATGCAGCACACGCCAAGCAATGCCTTGACAGGATTGGCAACGTCCTTTGGAAACTATAAATTGCTGTGGACCCTCTATTGAATCAAATCAATGTCTGACTTTGTGACTGCAGAAATAAAACTCAGCCAAAGGCTTGGGAATAGAAATGGAGCGTGAGGGAAGCAATGCCTTGGCGGGTGCCCCACGTCCTTTGGAAACTATTTATTCCAAGGTTTGAAAACAATGTGTGTCTTTGTAATTGATGCAATAACACTCAGCCCGGGGGCTTGGGATTATAAACGAAGCGTGAGGGAAGCTCAGCGCTTACAGGGATGCAGACGTGCTTAGAAAACTATAATTTTCAAGCTCCCTCCTTTGCAGTCTTGGAAAGCCTTATATGGCTTGATTGCTTTATTCCAGAAAACTTTGAAAAGGAAAGGCAAAACGTCTCCCTCAGAAAGTAAAAAGAACCCCAAATCTCTGTGGTTACAGGGACGCAAGCAGTGCACCCTCCATTGCAGGCTTGGAAAGCCTTATATGGCTTGATTGCTTTATTCCAGAAAACTTTGAAAAGGAAAGGCAAAACGTCTCCCTCAGAAAGTAAAAAGAGCCCCAAAGTTTAGCGGTTACAGGGAGGGACGCAGACTCCTTTGGAAAATAAAAATTCCCAACATCCACAGCAAGGACTCTGCCCCAAGCCAATTTCCCCCCAACACAATATCTAACTGGCAACAACCCTCTACCCCCACTTTGCCCTCTCTGCTTCACGGCGCGCGCGAATCTCTCTTCGGTATTCCAACCTAGAATGGCTTGGCTCCGTGCGGAGGCGATTTTTATAGCGATTCTACACGTCGACGTGAGGATGCTAGCCCCCACCTTTTTTAGCCATCGTGGAAGACTCTGATTGGCAGGGAGCGGGAGCCATGTTAGGCTGCGCTAGGCTCCCGTTCATGTTAGGCTGCAGAAACAAAACAAATTTTTTTAAAAAAAATATTTTAAAAAATTTTTTTGGAAGGACAAAAATTAACGAAAATTTTAAGACACAATTACAAAATGGGCCAACGATGGATCGTATTACATTGCCAGTTGCGCCCAGGGAAAACGTTTCAATACTCGTGTCAAAAAACGGGAACAATACGAAATAATTACGGTAGGGATATTTTTATGACAATATGGACAACCCTACTATTTATGTAGGTTTTTTTTCTTATTGATGTCTTCTCCAGGTTTCTGAAATGATGTAAGGTAATGGTTGCTGTTCATTATTCACCCACACTCAAAGAAATTAAGACAAATAACCCCCTTGTCATCCCAGAAGGCATTCACCACCATCCTTTGTACTAAGTATTTGTTTTTTAATGTCTTAGGTTTAGCAGAGGTAGAATGCTACTACTCCACAGGTTGATTCTTGATCTTGGAGTCATTCGGGTATACTTAGGTTTCATTGCTGGTATAAGCATTCCCTTAAAAAGTGTCCTTATGGGCTTAAAATGATGCACATACAATCTCTTTTCTTTCAAATCGGCTATTAACTGATGAGGAACCCACTTGGCTTACACTATCCTGTAACCAAAGCTGTGTCTAATCTGCTTGACATTGCTGTGGTCAAAGCGAAGTTCCTCAACAATCTCTGACTTAGACAGTCATATTCAAGTCTGCATGAATCAAGTCATCTTATTTCGGTTTTAATCTGTGACTGTTGCTAATGACCTTTCAGTATGAGGTTTTTCTTCAACCCTGTTTTTGTCTTCCTTAAACCTTTTCACTGATTTTTGCACATTACTCTAATTAATGAATAAATTCTTTCTTGGTCAAGAACCTCATGGCTGCTCTTTGTCTCAGTTTCATATCCATGGTTATGTGAAAATCAGAAATATAAAAAATAATTTCAGTAATTCAGTAAGAATTACACTCTATGATGGTGTAATATCATCACATCTGGATGAATAGTTTCAGAGAAAATCACTTAGAGGCCTTTAGTTTTGTCACTTTTATGTAGGAGTACAAAGATTAGGGATTAATTCCTCACTGTCTCTTCTTTGCCTGTTTTACTGTCTACATCAGGATTGCAGAATCTCTGGCCTTTCCAGATGTTAAATATAAATTTCAACAGACCTAGGCAGCATGGTAAATGGTCATCCAAAAGTTATTTCATTATACAAATGTACATTTGGGATGAAAAGACTATAAAATATTTGAAAAATTGTCAAAAATATTTCTCAACTGTTGAGAAATACTGAAAAGACAAATTCTGATTTAATCAAAGGTCAGCCTTTATTTTAGGCAAAATTCAGATATTTTCCCATTTTTGCACATAAATTTGGATCCCTGTGCAGAAATATTGCTTTATGGATAAACAATGCAATTTTATGCCCAGAAAATGCTGTAGTTGAGGATATATTCTTTGCAAAACTTGCACATGCTGTTGTTGCACAGAAGACAGTATTGCCTCTGTAACAAAAATGCTCTTACTATGTAAAGGTTCACATGTGACATGTATGAAAAATAACGATAGCATTTCAAAATTCACATATGAATTAGTATTTTCTTCATAGTTAACAAGTACTTTATGCATAAAATATAATATATCCAACTCTCTAAGTCATTCTTCATATTGGTTTCCATACCTTTATCAACTTGGTCACTTTTCTCTGGACATACAGTTACATTTCTGGTTTACATATGAAGATTTACCACAGAAGACAATATAACCAGGATAGAATAGGAGTTTAGATACAAGAGCATTTGTGTTGAGGTCCTAGGGCAATGACAGACTCAGGAGAATACATAACTATGAAATGTAGAGCTGTGTACGCATGGCCTGAGAGATTTAGACGGAAGGAAAAGAAATGGAGCTGAGTTGGCTGTTTACCTGATTCAGATGATACATATCCCAAAAAATGCCATGGACAAAAATTATCCCCAGGTTCTCAGGTTTGATCCCAAATACACAAAATAATTCAGAGCAGAATCCTGGTGGGATATACACTAGTGTAGTCCCTGGTTACAGTCTATTTATGCTTCAGTAAGGTGATATTAAACACCCCCTATGCAAATTGTCCCCTGTACTCCTGCTATACAGCAAGCCATCTGGTTGGTTGTGCAAGAGTGGTCCTCATGAAGGCTCCCCACCCCAAATTATGGAATGACTACTGGAATGAATTTGAAACACCACTGGAATTTGGCTAGAATGCTGCTTCGCACAGGATCTCTGCTAGATAATGAGATTAATGATGCTTTATGCATGCTTGAGAAGTATGTCATCCTGGTGGAGCCAAATGACTGGACAAGTGTATTATTCAATTATCTCAGGTGTGATGAGGAAGTCAAATGGAGGCAAAGTCACTATTAACGGCTATGGAGCCATAATAATTTTGGTTAAAAACAGATTTGGACAGAAAACATTATATGGACCTTATCCTCAGAGTCTCCAACTTCACTTAGTATGTTCTCCTTTAAAAAAATGTTTCCCAAACCTTAAGGCCATTTCTTGACTGATTCCCTGCACAAAGAGCTGAGAAATTAAATCGATGTCACAGGTTGCTTGCTTAGTCTCAGAAGTCAAAGTGTTTTTTTTTCATAAACAACCATATCCAAGGACTCTATGGGCAGTTTACCAGACTTGGTAAATCATTCCCTCTGGTTGTGCAAGGTCTCTCTGGGTAATAAATCAGCTCAATAGGAAAGAATAAAGGGAAATCTCTCCTGCTAAATGAGAGTATCACACAGAGTAGTGTGTGGTGCTCTGTTAGTAAAGTGTCATAAGAAATAACAAACACTAACCAAGCTCAAAGAGAGTGGAGCAACACTTTTATCAAATGCACATTTTGTGAATTGACAATTAATCCTAATGAAAACATGTTCCTCTGTGGATTTTCAACTCGGTTTTATCCAATAAGATGAACACAACATTTTTTATTTTTAAAATTTCTTTGTAGAATGACAATTTGTGGCAGGACCAACTACTTGACATTTTTTTTCTACCATCTGAGAGAAACAGTTCAGTTAGGATTCAAACAACATAAGTAAAATCTTTTACCTAGTCTTGGACTCAAAATGTAATCTCCAGCTTTGTTTACATAAGGATTATAGTGTCTTTGTCCTTTAATAGCAATTTTATTCAGATTAGAGGACCATTATACTGACTCCATCACAATTTTTTAAATATAAAAGTTATGCTATAGCCCCATGACTCTTTGCCTCATCAAGTCTCCTTATTCCTATCTTGGAATTTATCATAATTTCAGGCTTCAGTGACCAAAAACTCTTTTAGAGTTCTCTGCTCACCACACACTTTTCATATTTTAAAACCATCCAGCCTGATGCAGGGTTCCTAAGATATAAAAAACCTGCACATTGTATATTTGATCCTAGCAAAGATATTGACCATGGTATCATGTATTCCTTTTGCTTTGATTCCAAAGCAGTTATTAGGAATCAAGGACATCATACTCAGAGCTGTGTATCTCAGAGGCCAAATTAGGAGGAGGCAAAATAAATAAAATGAATGATTAATTCTGACTATAGAGTAGAAAATTTGGCAGATCCTTGTCTCAATGTTACATCCAGGAAACTATTCAGGGTAGTTTCACCCAATACTGAAGACAATAGCAAGACTTGAAGGATGCTAGGAGTAGTTTGGGTTAATGTTGACTTCAGTGAGCTGATGCTTAGATGAGAATCTTCCAGGGTTGGACTCTTTTTTATGTATTATATTTTTAATTGGCAAATATATCTTTGTAGGTTAGTTAGCCAGATAATGATATAGGCTTTACAACAGAGTCTTCCAGAACAAAATGGATTCCTGGCCCAAGGTGTATAAACTATGCCCAATTCATTCATAACACTCAATGAACAAAGGCAACATGTGTGAAGATTCTTTATAAAGCTATGCTTAGTATTGTATTTACATACTTAAACCTATATAAACAGGTATGGATCTAAAGGGCATTATATACACTCATCCTACAGCATATCTATTTCAGCATTAGGATGAGAAATATTATTTTAATGGCATATAGTAACTCATGAAAATAAAAGGAAAGAGGGTTTGTTAGTTGTCTTGAGTCCCCACAAGAAGAAAGGCAGGGTATAAATAAAGTTAACAACAACAACAACAACAACAACAACAGATCATAAAAAGAAATAATCAAGAACATTTTAAAGAATTAATAAAAGAAACCAAAGAATTATGCCAAGCAATATCTAACATAAGACTTTAGAGCAGTGGTTCCCAACCCTCTGGGCCGTGAGAACAAAAATCCACTCCGCGAACTTCCTTCCTCTTTATTTTATTTCCACTCCTTTCTGAATCAACCCCAACAAATAACTAAATTGAATCTAAAGTAGACCAAAAACTGATTTGTAATCCTTTTGGTTGGAGAGTGGTCCCTGGTCAAATTGGTCCCTGGTCAAGTGGTCCCTGATTAAAAAAGGTTGGGAACCACTGCTTTAGAGTCTTTTAGATAATACTGTAGAACCTACAAAACTAATTGAAATAAAGCATTACTATCATTATTGAAAGAATTAATACAACTCTTTCAGCTTCTAAAAAAAAGTAAAAGAATTGTTGATTTTTTAGCTGATTCTCTGGTTAAGCTGCTTGTTTGCTTGCATTACTTAAATTCTGTGGATCGAGGAAGCCAAAGAGCCTACATTTTGAAATGGAACCTGAAAAAAATGTAAGTTATTTTCCATTGTAAAAAAAAAATAACTTGGATTATTTGACCCTTATGGAATTCAGATGACTGTAGTCTCCTCTCTGTCACCCCAACTCCAAATTCTTTCATGTTAAATTATTTTTGCAAACATGCAGAGTTGCAATTGTGCTGTCATATTTTATTATTTTATTTTATTTTATTTTATTTTATTTATATGGCACCTTATCCCAGGATAGGACCCAAGGTGTCTTCCAAAAATAGTAAATTTAAAAAAGTAAATGAAAAACCCATCCACTTACATGTTAAAAGCCTGCTTGAACAACATGATCTTTGCCTACCAGCAAAAGCAAAGCAGGAGGGGGCCATCCAAGCATTCTGCGAAATAATGTTCCAGACTGTGAGAGCAGCCACATCTCTTTTGTGTCCTCACCAAGTGGAGGGACCGAGAAAAAGCCTTCCCCTCATGATGGTTTGTATCAAGAGATATACTCCCCTTGTCCAGTTCCCTACATAGGTCATCCATCAAGTTCTCCTGTTTTTTTAACTCATCTTGAAGCTATATCGAAATGAACTGGGATAATCTCTTTCATCCAGAAACCCAGGACTGAGATGCCACCACACATTCCAAAACCTTGCCCCAGATTATAAAGTTAGAGACATGTCCATAATTATTCAGAACCTAGGGACGCCTTTTTATTTTTTATTTTTTTAGTAATGGCCTCAATGGGAATTGCCTTTGCTGTAGTGAGGCATTCACCACTCTTCTCACCCACTCAATCAGTTTTATGCATTTATTCAGTCTTCTGATGGATGTATTCTACGGCACACAACAAAATGGGAATATCAGCTTTTCCTCCCATCTACATTTCTCTACAGTAGCGGTACCATAAATTAGGAGCTAGATGGGAACTCTTGAACTTATTTGTTATTCACAGAGGAGAGGCTCAATGAATTTTTTTTTCATGAAAATTATATTGGCTACATTTGAATTACCAGTACTGAAAATGACTATCATCTATCCCATTAGTAGCTTTATTATGTTTTAAAGTCATTTGTAACCATTAGTATTCTCTGATGCAAAACCTGGTGAGAATTAAAAAGCTCTATTTATGTCAGAAATGGTAACATACATGAGATTTTAAGAGTGTGTGGGATGTAACCAACTATTGCAGAGGTCATTATACTAAATCATTACAGTTTAATGTTTTCTTGAATACTGTCTGTCTAGTAGTTCTTACACCTCCCCTTCATCTGTTCTAAAAGAAACCATTGTATAATATATAATTTGATTTCAGCCCCTTAATTCTATGGCTTATAGCCAGTCCTGTTGGGTTTTTTAAGGTATTTTAAAAAGTACTTGAATGATGTAATATGTGCATAGTATTTATTTAAGCAGTTTTTCATTCATTGACTTCAGCAATTTATTACGGTCTATGACCAGAATATATAGAAATGGGCACAGGTGCCCGAAAAGGGGAATCACAGTTCCCATAAAAGTCAGATAAAAGAACAAGTTAAAAACATGCTATAATAAAAACAAATCATTGACTTATTCTATGCACTCGCAGTCATGTAGGCAAAAATTAACCGTGAATGTGTGTGTGTGTGTGTGTGTGCGTGTGTATTGGCAGTACTGTTTGACCACTAGGGGAAAAAAATCTGGATTGTGTTATCTACTCTTTTCTGAGATTCTCATTGCACAGTTCATCGTACTCGGTTACAGCACTTTGCCCTTTCGCCCCGTATGATTACAATATTTTCATATCATTTTAACTTTATCCATTTTATGGAAACCTGAGAACTCTAATTTAAAGAGGGATACTTGAAATTCTCAGTAAGAAAACTCTAGCGCCTCAATAAGCTACAATCTCCAAGAATCTAAAGCAGGGGTCCTCAAACTTTTAAAGCAGAGGGCCGGTCCACAATCCTTCAGACTGTGGAGGGGCCAAATTATCATTTGAAGAAAAAACCAACAAATTCTTATGCACACTGCATATGTCTTATTTGTAGTGCAAAACAACAACAACAATGAAAGAACAATACAATATTTAAAAATGAAAACACTTGTAACCAACATAAACCTGTCAGTAGTGTGGGCCTGCTGCTGGCCAATGAGATAATCAAGTTAATTAGGATTGTTGTTGTGTGCCTTCAAGTCATTTCAGACTTTGGGCGAGCCTAAGTCTAAAATTATTTATTTATTCATTTACTACATTTATTTATTACATTTATATCCCACCCTTCTCACCCCGAAGGGGACTCAGAGCAGCTGTATATACATACAATATATATTATTAGCATAGCACAATATTAGCATTATATATTACTATATTGAACTATACCACTATACTGAACTATATTAATATTATTATATGGTATTATTATTACTATTATATTGTATAACATTATAATATTATTATCAATATTATATGTATATACAATATATTATATTATTAAAATGATATAAAATATATTATAATACTGAGGGCGGGGGCCAGATAAATGACCTTGGAGGGCCGCATCCGGCCCCCGGGCCTTAGTTTAGGGACCCCTGATCTAAAGGATGCATGGCAGTTAAAAAAGAATCAACTTAAAGTTTGGAAAGGTCTCTAATTACATTGTTTAATAGCTAGAAACCTTTTTAAAAATGTGTGGGTATATGTACATTCTCCAGATGCTTAATTCTGTATTCCATAGCACAGAATCACAAAATATGTACTCCATTGCCACCTCCTTTTTGGATATATTAATGTACATCAACAAATAAACATTAGAAAACCCACATATCTAGATGGCTTTGGCTCTTCTTAAATGGAACTACACGAGCCTCTCTTGTAAAGGATCATGGAAAAGGGCATCTTTGCGCAATTCTACATGCTCTCCAGTTTCATAATGCAATTGACCAACAGTGAATTCCCCTCAATGGTTCAATATTTGTGACATTTCTCAGCAAACCTGTGGAATACATTTGTGCCTTTTTTGGTTTTATTTCTGATGTGATGTATACTTTCAGTGCATGCATGCAATGTATTGTCATTTTACTGTCCACTGGAGACAGAAGAGTTCCTTGACTCCCATACACTGTATCAACCATGGCAGAGAGCCAATCAGAAATTGAAACTAATACCCTAGGACCTCAGAAGTGGGACAACAAACACATAAGTGTTTGGTTAAAAAAATCAAGATAATTGACAGTGCATATAGAAAAATACATTTGCTGAAGTAAAACCATGTTTTCTTTGGTGGCATACTCTCAGCATTACATAAAGTAATGAAAATATCACAGTACTTGAAATTAAATAACGTTCTCATTACGGAACTTCTGTGCATGCTTCAACAGTATACTGTCCATAGTTTGTAATCTGTTGCTCATGTGGGTACAGAATTGTGCTTTAAATGCCAAGTTCTAAAAGAACTTATGGAGAAAACAGTGGTGTACTCATAATACAACTTACTGTTATGAGCAGGACAATTTCATATACTGAATTAGGCATTATAAATTTGAGAACCATATTGAGAAGGATAACTTCTGAATTGAGCATATGGGCCTGAAGTCTGGTGTTTTTTTTTTAAGGCTCACCCACCAGTAGTGTTAGAAAGCAAACAATGTCTGTTGGCTTTGAACAATATACTCTTCTATTCCTTTCCTTCCTTCCATGGATATTGTGCCTATGACCTATTTCCACTTGCCACTACCATTTACCCTGGTGTAGAGACACTAGTGTGGTTAATCAACAGCATCGTATTCATGATCTCCAAGTTTTTTACTTCAAGGGCTTTGAAGAGTTGGGACATCATCATTTCCAAAAACCGAACAGGCTTCTAATGGAATCCTGCCGATTCGTCTCTGTGGGAATGTCACTTTTTTCATCAGCTTTGCTGTTTTAACAGGATGTTCACTTCATGCTCCTGGTGTCATGCCTCGAAAACACAATGTTTGCTTTTGAATTTTTGTATGACACCAAGGGTGCTAACAAACAGCCCTACCGCTGTTATATAGTCGATTGCCTCAGAAGCTGCAGGGTGTTGACATGCCACAGATGGAGAGAATACTGACAAAGAAAAAACAGGCACTTGAATCAGAAGCTGGTCTTAAAAAAGAGAACAAATACATGGCCATGAACTGAGTATTAATCCTAGAGCATAATTTCAGAGTTTCCAACAATTCAGTATTTTGGAGAATGGATTTGAAAAGAGAAATTGGGGGAAAGAAATGTCATTTATTTATGATTTATCTCGGTAACTGTATATGCCTATGCTAGCTGTTTTCAGTCATCATGTGTTTACCTCTGAATAGTTCAGCACAGATTGGCTTTTGCTACCTAATTGCATCCCCAGGTTTTTCTCTAATTGGGTATTGAAATCAAAGGCCTTATTTTCAAAGATGTACAGTTAAAATTGAAATCTGACAATGCAGATAAAATCAGTAAATGATAAATGTGATGAAGACTGGAACTTTATTTTAAGAACAATGAATATAATGTTATGCCAAAGCCATCCATAACTGAGCAGAGGTAAGATGATGCTGTAACACCCCTAAGCAGCTTGAACACTGGAAACCAACACGGAGGCCAATAAACAATCTAATATCTTTATTAAAGCATTAAAAGTTCTAAACAAAAATAAGCAGAGTATATAGTCCAGCAGTTGACCTTTTAGAGAAGATCAAAATTAGTCCAATAAAATGAAGTTATATGTCCAGTATTAGAGTCCAAAGTCTATAATCCAAATAACTGAAACACACTCAAACTCTTTGGAAGTTTGAGTGGGGAAAGAGCAAGGTTCCGCAGGAAGATTCTTGAAGTAAAGTCCAGAACAAGGATTCAAGGCTTAGGCAAGGTATTTCGTGGTGGATCTGAAACGCAGTCCAAACTTTGCAAGGAGTGGGACGCAACTCCCAGTCTACTCATGAGTAAGCGCACCGGAGGGCCACTTGGAAGTTCAGGAACAAGAGACGATGTTCTTCATTCAATAGTCACATTGACACCACAATAGGGAAAACTCAGTGCAGAACTTTTATGGAAGTTCAAGAGCTCTCCCCAAGCAGGTGTTTGACTCCCCAAATCTTCCCAGAGAAACGGAGCTGTTTCAACACCGCACCAGATGCTTGCCTCCCTGAAACTTCCCAAGGGAAACGGTTTAACCACAATCGCCTCTCTCCGCTAATCTCGCGCTTCTCCTTAAAATCTGCCTTTTGGAGCGATCTGTTTTGAGAAAAGCCCTTCTATCAAAGACCAAACTTTCTGGAGAAACAGGCTCCGTTTCAAGGGCGTCTCTAATTGGTTCTGGCACGAAAATGTCAACAGGAGACATCTGAAAAGGGACAGAATCTTGCTGAGATGGAAGAAAGCCCAAATCCTCTTCAGTTTGATCTATGATGGCTGCGGGGTCATAGGCCAAAGGTCCCTGAGACATCACAGATGCTCTAGCTGTCAGAGCATCTTTCTATCATTGATCAGTTATGGATCAATTCAGCAAACATTACATCCACTCTCCATAATAGTCATTTACTATGCTCCCCTTTTTATATATTTGGGGCTTTTTGCACATAATCAGCTTTGTCCAAAGTAGTACATCAAAGCTGGTTATAAAGACCCTATATAGCTTGGCTCCAAACTATTTGAACATTCTAATATTTCCTTAAAAGATTGCTTGAATTTTGAAATTCTCAGGGAGGTCTTCTCTCAATCCTATTGCCATCACAGGCACATTTAGTGAGGATGCAAAAGAGGGCATTCTTGAGGGACATTCCCTTTCATGGAAAGCTAAGCTGACCCCTCTCTGCTCTCTTTATACTGGCAAGCAGTGACCTTTATATTTAAACAGGTTCTGGGTTATTTATTGGTAGTTGAGGAAGACTAAGTTCTTTGAAAAACAGCTACAAAAAGCCACAGAGCACAAAAAGTCTAGATTGGGTCCTGTATTTGGGTCCTGAGAGTGCCTTGGACCGCAAGAAGATCCAACCAGTCCATCCTCCAGGAAATAATGCCCGGCTGCTCACTGGAGGGAAGGATATTGTAGGCAAAGTTAAAATATTTTGGCCACATCATGAGAAGACAGGAAAGCTTGGAAAAGATCACGATGCTGGGGAAAATGGAAGGCAAAAGGAAGAGAGGCAGACCAAGGGCAAGGTGGATGGATGGTATCCTTGAAGTTACTGGCATGAACTTGAAGGAACTGGGGGTGGCGACGGACGACAGGGAGCTCTGGCGCAGACTGGTCCATGAGGTCACGAAGAGTCGGAAACGACTGACCGAATAAGAATTTGCTTCTTTAAGTGCCCTCCATCTCCACTGAAGACCCACAAGCACTTTTTCAGATAGAATGGGGGAGGCTCCCCCTTTGTACTGGAGTCCTGTGCTGTGTGATGGTCTTGGGCTGTACACCAGGAGTGATGCTATGATTGCTTTATTGTAAGGAGAATATGAAAATAATCTGAGCTTCAGTTTAAAGGAGCTATCTGAGGTGCTGAATCCTACCTACTAGATACAGTATGGCCACTGAGTAGTTTCTTTAAAGCAGAGGTGGGCAAAATGCTGTATGTGGGTCACAAGAGATCCTTAGGGTGCCAAAGTAAATCTCCTAAACCTTCCTTAAAGCCTAAGGAACACCCCCCATCTCTTCATATTTCAATTTGACCAGTAGACTGCTTCTGTAGATTGCCAAGGTGTGTGGGGGCTTGAGGGAGAAACATCGCTAGATTTTTCAGATGTTTTGAGCAGCTGGAGAGGAGGGCTGGTAGAAAATCACTTGAAAAAATATATTATTTATTTTTTAAAAGAGGACTTGGGGACTTTAGTGCCCTGGTGTGGACTGCTGTGTGTGTGTGGACATGATCTCTGAACTTTACCCTGTCTGCAATTGCCCACCCATGATTTAATTGATGAACTAAAAGTCAGAGTGTATTCACTGTTCAGGTGACATTAAATCTACCTGTGAGCCTGGTGCTGTGGGAAAGAGAGGAGGAATTCCCAAGGGTCACTTCCCATTCTTCCTTCAATGGGGAATATTCTTGGTGTGATTTGTTGGCAGTGATACATGAGAAGGAATTGTGGGCAGCATGGCTGCCCTTCTGTTTCATTTTTCTCTTTCTTTGATCTCTGTATTCAAGGGGTTTTTTTTCGCTTCCTCCTTGCCTCCAGTGGTCATTTCCCTCTTCTTCCAAAAGTCAGTGCTTTGTCTCCCTTGGTCTTGGAAGGAAGCATACTTGAGGCTCCTTCTTTAGGATGATTCATATCCATACATGAGAGCCTGCTTTTAAGGTTCTTCTAGTTAAAATGAAGTTATCTACTTTTGTCCATCTCCTTTCATACCCTAAGTTTTCCTGAAACAACAAATGTACGTTTTACTTTCTTTGATAAGTTTAAAAGGGCATCCTGAATATTTTCTCTTTTCCACCAAGAGCTCTTATTGCACTGGCCACACTGGACTTGGCTTGATATAGACATTAAACATTCTTACAGGTTATTGGCCCAATATATTGTGCCAATTCATTTTTTCTGCACTCTGCTTGACATAAATGCCAAATGTTTCTATAGGAATCTCTTCAGGAAATGTTACTAGTAGTAGCAGGCATTTTTTGAGCTGTCCCTCTATCTATAGAGCAGATACATTTCAGATTATCTTCATTAGCCAGATGCTTTCTAGAAGTGGAGGAAGCTGTTGTGTAACAACACATCTGAAGAATGACACAAGATTGGGAGGAGTGATTTAAGAGTTTTCCTGCTAGGAAACACAAACTAAAAAAGAGGGATGTAAAGTCCAGAATTATACATATAGTTCTGGATTTTACATCCACTTCATTAGTTACTTTTGTGTACATATATGTGTAAACTAGTTATACAACATTCAATCTAGGAAGGAACCAACTGCTTCTTTGAACACTCAGTCTTGAAGGAAGGCTCAAGAGAAATCTGTTATACGAGCATTCCACCAGAGCTAGCTCTAACTGCATATTGCACTCCTCAAACTTCATTTGTTTAAATGTCTGATGATTTATATAGTTTTTAATTAGCTTATTTATGGTTATATCTAATGATTTTAGACTTGTAACATTTTATTTTATATGATTGTGGGGCATTGAATCTTTGCCATTTACAATGGTGTTATACCACTTTGAGTTCCCATAGGCGTGAGAAAAGTGGTGTATAAATGAAATAAATGAAATATATAAAATTCTAACTTGGTAAAGCATTTTAGTCCTACTGTTTCCGGGACTACTTTGGATTTGAGAAAAAGTCTGTTCTGCTGAATTATCTTGCAAACCATTTTCTCCAGGTGTCCTAGAATTAGTTCTTATGAAAACCCTCACATATAACATCCTCACATATAACAGTATAAGATATGATTTCTTATGCCACTTCTTTTCCAGTACTATAAATCATAAAAGCCCTTGAAAATCATGCTCATTTCTTCAGAGAATACCACTGGTCAAGGTGAGTTACAAAGACTGTTATTACATGTTTCTTGCATCCTTTTTCAACTTGCAGTGTCTCTTCTCCTCTACTTTTCCATCCAATCATTCTAACACAAGACTTTTTTCTCATGTAATTCAGCTATAAATTATGGATTAATACAAAGTGAGGATTACCTTTCTGAAATATCTGTGGCAATATTTTATGTGAAATATAGTTAATGGAATGCATCTGATATTTTAACGGTGCTACTGCTTAGTTCTGTGTCTGTATTTCTTTGTATGCACATAGAGTTTCACATTAAGATATTTATAATGCACAAATAGGGCCATCCAATGATATTTTGCAGCCTGAGATGTTGAAGAAAATGGTGCCTCCTTTCAATTCCATGTACTGAATTAGCAGATGGATTGTATTTCAATATTGACTTCTATAATAAAATCTAGATCTGCAGGCTAAGGTGAAGACAACTCTGTCCTACTAGAGAATCTAGGGTTCAAGAAGAACAATCATATGGGGTTGGAATACAGAATTGCCACACCTATCACCTGTATCATAAGAAATTTGGCTCACTCTGCCCAATGGGAGGGTCATGTAAGTGGAAAAATCTTGAGATCTTCTTTTCTAGGAATTCTGAACTGAATCATAGCAAGCTGCTTTATATCATACTAAACCTTTGCTTCATCTACATCAGTACTGCAGTGACTCTCCAGTGCTTCAAGAAGGATTCTTAACCAGACTTATCTCCAGATGTCGATGGGAGAACTTGGGAATTTCCGCATGTGCAGTCTTATCAGATAATGAATAGACTGGTGAACCTATTAATTCATGTTTGACACATGAAAATACCTGTTAGAAACAAAGGCTCACAAGATCTTTTACTTTCTCTGTCCTTCCAATCCATGAGAGAAAGAGGAAAAGAAAAGAAAAGGCTGTATTGTCCCTTTGTTTTTGTAATGTGAAAAATCAAGCTGGCTGAAAGCTATGATAACCTTAGAAGAAGAAGAAAATATTACAGTGATATGTATCACAGATTACATTGTTCATTTTCTCCTCTCCGACTAGAATCCTGAATCACTTAATACAATAGGAATAGTGTTGCCTTGTACAGTTCTGTCTTTGATTCAGTATGCTACAATGACTCAGGTTCCTAGCCTTTCTTAGATTAATACAATGCATGCCAGGATGGCTGAAAAGATTCACATGTCATTTCAGTAAGGTGTTTTATTACGTTTTCTAAATTCATTTTGGTATTTAAAGTAAAGCAATGCCCCACAAATTTATTGTTTGTCACTGTCCATTCACTATTATCTGGACTCCCTGTGGCAAACCAAAAAACTTAAGCAAAAAATGTGTAACTAGAATTATTGCAACCCAACCTGATTGGCAGGTCATTTAATGATCAATCATAGAATAATGAGATACGATATGAGATTCGGGTTAAACAAGGGCAACTTGAATTGGTTTACATTCTATTTTCATAAATAGAATTTGAAAGAAGCAATGGTATGTGTGTATGTGAGTGAAGAGAAACTTGATGTAGATTGAGCTGAAGCTAGGTATCAACCTTATCCTACCTCTTCAGTCTTCCCTCGGATGAAATACATGGGCCCCAAGGCAACAATGATTGTTTGATAACTTTTCAGAGATGAATGGTCATGATGAATGCTGTGATATTGTGCTAATTACAAACAAATATAACAAACAGAGCCAGGATGTGATTGCTTCATGTTTCAATACGTTCACAATATGGGCCACTCTTCCCATGAAGCAGCCTCTTGGGAGAGTCCACTATCCTTGTATAAAAATGCAACTATAAAAGGCATATATAAACTTCTGTAATTTTGTGCAGATTACACAATTTCATATCTTGGCAAGATCAAAATATTTTGGGGAGAAAATTGTCTATCACTTGTTGCTTCTTGGTGTTATTACTGGTGTATTTAGAAATATAGCTACCAACTTTTCTTTTTTGTTATTAATTCATTAGTAAGAGCAAATAATTTAATCATGGCAATTTTAGAAACAAGTATGAATCAGAAAACCTACACATTTGAAACACTCAAATAAAATTAGATATAAATTTACAACCATGAAGTGCCTCTAAGAACAGATAAATTTGACTTGTGATTTGTGTAATAAAAGAATCTTACTTAATAAGAAATTTTATATTGGAGTTTAATTGCAAAATGCCTGTCACTAAAAGATTAATGATGAGCAGTTTTTCACTTCAAATAATGGCAATTCAATTAAGATATTGTTATTATCCTCTCAGGGATAAGGACAAGCAAATGAGGCAAAAAGAAAAGAGTGACAATAAGTACTATGTTAGAGTAGGGAAACTTTTTGTTAAAAAAAAAAACAAAGAGAGACCAGTGCTTAATAATATTTTACAATCTTCACATTCAGAAAGGGCACTTCAAATGTGCAGCAAAGAAAATTTTAAAAATGCAATTATTATGTATTAAAAGTGTTGCATTAAAATGTTTCAGTGACTGATTTCTGCAGATGGAAAGAAACCTCTATGACGGTGGTTCTTAACCTGTGGGTCCCCAGATGTTTGGCCTTCAACTCCCAGAAATCCTAACAGCTGGAAAACTGGCTGGGATTTCTAGGAGTTGTAGGCCAAAACAACTGGGGTGTTGTGGTTCATTCTGATGATGAAGAGGGATTTGGGTCTATGTAGGCTGACCATGGAAATGTTGATGAGGGAAATGTTGAAGGCTGTGAATTGTTAGAAAGGTCGCAGACTAGCAGTGAAGCAGAAGTTTGTGATAAACAGACTAGCAGTGAAGCAGAAGCCAGTGATAAGGGTGATCTTTTAGAGGATTCAGAACATCAAAAAGTCCCAGGTGTCTCTGGCAGCAAGTCAAAGGAGTCTTCCTTAGATAGGGATACAAGGTTAAGGTTAAAAGTTCATCATCCCAGATGTTCTCTTAGGATAGCTGGTAAGCGTGTGGGAACCCAAGGACAAAGGAATGCTTTCTTGGCCTATAAGCATGGTTAAATAAGGGAGAAACAGGGAAAGATTTCAGATGAAGCAACGTTGGTTTTGGAAGCAGAGTTCCTGTCTTGTCTATGCTCATGGAAAAGAATTCTTGCTTTTGTTCCTGCCTGGATCTTGTATTTTGGATTGTGTTTTGAAGTTCCTGCTGCCTTGTTTTCAGGATTGATTAGCTATATTGAAGACTTTGAACTTTATTCTACAGACTGCCTTGCATTTGGATTATTGCCTTCTATTGTCTGCCTTTGCATTTGGATTATTGCTTTCTACTGACTGTCTTTGCAATTGGATTATTGCTTTCTTTAATAATAATAATAATAATAATAATAATAATAATAATAATAATAATAATAATAACTTTATTTTTATACCCTGCCTCTATCTCCCCAAAGGGGACTCAGGGCGGCTTACATGGGGCCAAGCCCGAATAAAAACAATAGCAATATAAAACACAACAATAGACAAAAAACATGCACAATTATAAAAATTTAAACATTAGCCAGTAAAAACAAATGACAAGAGCTAATAAAAACATGGATTAAAATGGAGAGGTTGTAAAAGTAGACTGGGTAAGTCTACTGCTTTTTATTTAGATTTTACTATCTTTTATCGATAAACTGTTTTAACCAAGCCTGTTATGGTGGACTGTGTGTTAAGAGCAAGGTGAGCCAGTGCTGAGGTACAACATGGGGACCCACAGGTTGAGAACCATTGCTCTATGAGCAGATCTTCATTTCATGTGGAAAAGCAATAAATGCTGTAAAAACATTGTTCCTTAGGTTTATTTTGTTGTGTACATCAGAAAAAGTCTACTCTACATAGGAAAAAAAGAAATCAAAATTGGGCTGGGGCTGTAACCTGCCCAAAAAAACACAAATCATGATTGCTGTCATGTCTTTGCATCATTGCTTGAATTATAGGAAAGTTAATGAAAAAATGCCATGACCAGACAACCCCCCACCCCACCCCAAATGTTAATTAGATTTGCTTTGAAAAGTAGTGGCTATCACACATTAATTTTATCTGGGCATTTCATTACATTTTGTGAACTAGACTTTGAGTTGCTGTTGAATTATGGTGATCCCATGGGCAAAGAATACTTAGAGTTGGTTTTGTCAGTTTTTTGCTCTGAAATATAGTCTACAGAACTCATTGGGTTTGCAGTTCAGTGAACTACTAGAACTGTCTGGTTAAGGATTCTTGATGCTCGCCCATGAAATCTGAGAATTCCCTAGGAATGAACAAGAGCAGTAAAGAGGGATCATAACACTACACCTGTGTAGTGTGAAAAGGCCTCAGAATTAACCCTATGGACAGATAAATCATACTTGCAATATATATTAATTATAGAAATTGGTGTGGACATGATTTGAATCCTCCCCTTGTATACTCCAAAGTGTTTGTTATCACATAACTTCATAACATAACCTCATAACTGACCATTTCACTTATCAAGTGAAATAGTTGGCCATGTGAATCCAGTCACAGTTGATAAAATCATCACACATCTAGATGTAAAAAAAGGAAATTAAAAAGAGATTTTTTTTTGTAAAGTCACGATGCATATTTTATAGAACCATTTCTTCATCAGGTTTCTTTATTTTCTTGTCCAAAAGTACTTCTATTCCCTGGAAAAAACTTGTTTGGGTTGTTCCAGATTAATGAGAAAAATATTTCATTTTTTATTAATGATGAAACTCCATAGAAATTATGTTGTTCTAGGCCCATTCAGCTTGATCATATTATTTTACCTTAAAAGTCTGCCTTAGGAGATAACTAAATGATGTTAAAAAAATCTAAGCTAATGCCCTGACCACCCTGAATTCACTGGAGGCTAATGACTAATTGTCCTGCGGATTGCTTTAGACTGGAAGTTTACATGGAAGAAAAGTTAGGTCAAAGTGAGTTAGATCTATAGAGTAGCAGATGTACATAACCTAGAAAGTTTCAATTTTTCCGTTTCCCCTTTTCTTTTATAACATAGCACATTCCCAAAAGTTCAGAAGAAACTAGGCTGAGCCCTCATTGTACTTAGAATTAGCAGTAGTGATGGCATGCCTAGGGACTGCTTTTACAACCCTTCTAACAGATGGTTGGTTTCACTAAAATTCTGTGGCTTCAGTGGATTCGATTTGTGGAGTACCTTAAGGATATCCAAACTTTTCTGAACACTGCATACACAATAAAATATTTTATAATGGAATTATAATTTTTAATTTAGCTAAAAATATTGCCCAAAATGTACCTATCAAAGCAACGAGTTCACTAAGGGAATGAAGAAATTCACTGATCAAAAAATTACTAAATAACATATTTGCTTGTGGAACCACTAAATGTCCTCAGGAGAAAATCACGAACAATAGTGAGAGACTGATGAGTTGCACAGCAGAACTGTAAGCATCAGTGTTTGCCTGATATTCTATTGAAAACTTGAATAGCTTCTATAGAGAATGTAACTGATGCAATGATAATCTTATTTAAAATGTTGATTCTTTGTATGTTGCATTTCCCGAGTGTATTTGCTCAAAATCATTTTCCCAATGACAACTATGGTTTAGATGTTTAAATTAGAAAACTGCCAGTTTCATGTTATGCTAAACTGACACTGTATACTATTGCCTAGGAAGGTCTTTATAAAGGAATCCAAGATCATCATCTTCTTTCCCAATGGAGGAGTTAGCATTGTGACTGTCATTTCCACAGGGCTTTGTTTAGGGCATCCTCAGGTATCATGTTGATAGCACACATGTCTTAGCTGATGGTGTCAGTCCATCTTTTCTTTGGCCATCCACATGGTTGTTGTTGTGTAATCTCCATATGTAATGCTATTTGTGCTACTGATGTTGGTTCTCTTCTCATGACATGGCTGTATCATCATAGTCTTGCTTCCTGCATTTTTTTGCTGATCGCTTTTATTTCTAGTCTTTGACGGATGTCATAATTTGGCACATGGTCAAGAAGTATTAAGCCAAGTGTACATCTCAACATTTTTATTTCCATTGAGTTAAGGGCTTGTTCATGTTTCTTTTTTGATGGCCAGCACTCTGCCCCATAGAGGGCTACTGGGTGGACAACTGTAGCATAGATCTTAGTCTTCAGTTGTTCAGACATTTTTGAGTCACACAGAATGCCAGTAGTTTGCCACCATTTCAACAAGGCTATATTTATTCGTGACTGTACATCTGGTATTATATTGCTTTCTATTTGACCAATGACCCTATGTATTTCAATTATGTTGTCTTCTTTAGTGCTTGTCCATTAATTTGAATTGTTTTTTCCAGTTTGAAGGCCACATTCCAGATATATGTTTTGGGTATGTTCAGCTGAAGTTCCTCTTCACTGAGTCTCTTACTCCATGTCTACAGATGTTGTTGAAGGGCTGCACATTTTTGGTGGCCAAGTGCTATGTCATCTGCATATAGGAGTGTCCAGGGATGCATATTTTGCAAATCTGCTGTAGCAATGTCCATGCAGAGTATGAGTAGCAATGGTGAGAGTGCTGATCCCTGATGAAAGCCAACAGTGATGTTGAAGGGTGGTGAAATCCCTGCAGGACAGAGAACCATACTTGTTGTATAGTAGCTTTATCCATGTTACATAGTCTTCTGGCATATAATATGGGATAAGAAGATAATCTAGGATCAGATTTCCCCCAAAATGGGGCTGGGTTTGATTCCTCCAAAGGGCCCCAAGGAGGATGGCGAAGCTGAAGTGGAAGCAGAAGCCCCACCCCATAGGGGGAAGTGAGGGGGAGAAGGAATGCCTGGCTGGATGGCCGAACAAGGAAGAAGCCCCTCCAGCACATGGCCAGGCCAGAGAGAGAGAGAGAGAGCCAGGCAGAGACCACACTTACATTGCGGCTTTAATGTGAGAAGTGAAGTGAGCAGAATTCTGGGAAATGTAGTTTAGGTCAGGGCCTCTTGAATTCTCTGCCACATGGGTCCTCACCTTCCCAAGCTATATTTCCCAGAATTCAGCTTACAACCTTGTGCTGTTTCCTCCTCCTCCCTAAAAGTTTTGGGAAATGTAGTTTAGGGTGGGGCCTTTTGAATTCTCTGCCACAGGGTCCTTGCCTTCCCAAACTACATTCCCCAAAATTCTACTTACTGGCTTGTACCTATGTACATTCTCTAAAGGGATTTCAAGATTGAAGGAGATTGTTGGAAGTTGAATCAACCTTCTGAGGTAGACAAAGTTAAGAAGCAGTAACTTCAAAGTTCATTTAGTAGGTTTCAATTAATATTAAACCCATTATAATCATAATATCCCCATTATAATAATAATTATATTCCTTGGTCTTTATATTGGTTGCTCTTCTCCTGAGTACTTGACATTGGTCTCAGGGCTCCTCTCTTCCCAAATTGACCCCAAATGAACTTGTAGCACTTTATCTAAGTTTTAATTCACAACTTTTACAGTGCACTTTGCTGATCTACTATTATGGCCTCACTGTTTTTAATTCTATGTTTTTAATAAGTGTTTTTAATTTTCTGGTTAATGTGTAAATGCTATTACTGGTTCATGTTATTGTTTGTTGATATATTGTATATTGTAATTGTTCTTGTATCTGATATTTCTGTGAGCCGCTCTGAGTCCCCTTCAGGGGAGATGGAGGCGGGATACAAATAAACTTATTATTAAACTTGTTATTATTAATATTAATATTTCAAAGGATGGATAGGAATCTGTTGGGGGTGCTTTGACTGTGCTTTTCGTGCCTCGCAGAAGGGAATGGATTGGATGGCCCATGGGGTTTTTCAGTGAAATAGTACTGTTAAAGTTGTGTTGATTAAAATTACCTTAAAAATCAGTGGATGCGCAAACCTTTCTGAAACTTGCGGAAATGACCCCCTGGTTATGTTGTATAATTAAAAATAGAAATTTAGGGAGATAACTCCTTTAGCTTTTTAGTGGATGTGTGAAATGTTCTGAAACTGGGAGGTAACACTGGTAAATGTGTTCTACCATTGTAGCAAGTTTCATCCCGATAGCTCTAAAAATAAGGGAGAAAGGAGCCCTGGAAGCTCTCTTGCTTGGACAACTACATAACAAAAAAGTATCAAAAATTTAATTATATTTTTATAGTTACAATACGGACCCCTTACGATATTTTAGAAACACTTTAGAAATGATTCACTGCTGCCCCTAATTTAGTAATGAGTATTGAAACATTTTTTTTCATTGATTTAACAGGCCTATAAGATAGGTCCTTCAGCAATGGCATTTGAGGCTTTTTAAATAGGTGATATCAGATTTTAGTTGAAGACACAGAAGCTTCTGTGAAGTGTTTCAGATAAGCAAAATAATGCTTGGCTAAAGTGATGTAGTTACAAGTAATAATAGCATAAGAGCAATAAAACTGGATCTAGTAGGCACTTTCCCACTTATCTAGTAAATGAAAAAAAATCTACATATACCTACTACTGTTAAAACATAATGCATTAGGGGAGTGTGCCTCATTCTGGGATGTGCATATGATTATAATTTTCCTTGTGGAATTCCATGTCTATTTTAGGACTATTTATTAGTATTGAATTGTTGCCTGACTGTATATATCTTTACAAGTTTTTACACATTGGTCAAATTTAAGTTGGTACATTGACATGCTTATGTGTTGTTCCTTACACATATGAAAGGGATTTTTGAGGGCAATGTGAGTTTTATCCTATCTTCACAGTGCCCAAAGCCACCCTAACTTACTTTAAAGTCCTAAAACAGCCTCATACAGCCATTCTCTACTTGAACATGAGTAGATCCAAGAATTGTTTGGCAACCTGCCTCAGGCTAGATGTACCATAATTACAGAAGTGGAACCCGTACAGATCTCAGTGCTGATATTGTTGCATGGCCAGCAAGGAAGTGGGAGGTGTGTGTGTGTGAAGGGTAACCAGAAGTTCTCAAGTCCTACTTGCTCACATTGAAGCATGTATGAGGTAGCTTTGGGGCATTAATGTAATTTATATGGGAATTATATAAGTCAATGTCAAATAAGGTCCAAACAAAGCTCTTAACACTATACTGTGTTGATTCACTACACTATGTTGAATTTAGGTTAGAGTTATATTGTACTGCGTGTAGGCTGCTGCTGTTGTTACATACTGGATTACTTACACTTTGTTTTTGAAATAAATTGTTGTTGTCATTTGTTTATTTGCTGTTACGATAATTACATAGTTGGCATTTGCTTATATATAGCCTCATAACTTACTATAATATGTGATATTGCTTAGCCTAAAGTCTTCTGTTAGTTTTATGGCAGATAAGGACCCAGTTTTTCCTCCGGTGTTTCCAAGTAAGAACAATGTTGAACAACTGCTTGAAATTCCAAGTGAAATTTTAAAAACCCAAAACAACACACACCCAACTGAACCCAATTGATTAGATATTTGGGTCTAAGAGAATGCAATAACTAGATTCTTGTCTGGTTTATGACTATGATCTTAGTATCAATTCAACAAGTGATTTCAACAGTTAAAGCATGATTACATTGAGAATAATCTCTTTTCATAAGAAGGTTGAAAATCCTGCCAAGACACAAGTGTGTGCTTTCCACCTACGTAACCGCGAAGCCAACAGGAAACTGAAAGTTACTTGGGAAGGCCAAGAGCTCGAACACTGTTTCCATCCTAAATACCTTGGTGTCACCTTAGACCGAACACTAACATATAGGAAACACTGCATGAACACCAAGCACAAAGTAGCTGCACGCAATAACATCCTGCGGAAACTGACTGGCAGTGCATGGGGAGCAGACCCACAAGTAATAAGAACATCAGCCCTGGCCTTGTCTTTCTCAACTGCAGAGTATGCCTGTCCTGTTTGGCACAAGTCTGCCCATGCAAAGCAGGTGGACATAGCACTGAATGAAACATGCAGAATCATCACGGGATGCCTTAAACCTACACCTGTTGATAAACTCTACAAGTTAGCTGGCATTGCCCCTCCTGACGTGCGACGGGAAGTTGCTGCTAACGGTGAGAGAAAAAAGGTTGAACATTGTGAAAGCCACCCACTGCATGGCTATCACCTTCCTCCCACCAGACTCAAATCAAGGAAGGGCTTCATGAGAACCACCACTCCTCTTGATGTTCCTCCAGCAACAGCAAGGGTGTCTCTCTGGGCAGCTAAACCTGGCAATTCTAACTGGATGGCCCCCCAAGAGGGTCTTCCTCCAGGGGCAAACCAGGAATGGGCAACTTGGAAGTCCCTGAACAGACTCAGAAGTGAAGTGGGCAGATCAAAAGACAACTTGGCAAGGTGGCACTACCTGGAGGAATCCTCCACCTTGTGTGACTGTGGAGCTGAACAAACAACTCAGCATATGTATGCTTGCCCACAATGCCCTGCCTCATGTACGGAGGAGGAGTTGTTTAAAGCTACAGACAATGCGGTTGCTGTTGCCCGCTTTTGGTCCAAAACTATTTAGTTGCTTGTGATTTCTTTTCTTTTCTATTTTATTTCCATTATTTGAAATGTATTTGCTGTACCAATGCTTTTGACACGAAATAAATAAATAAATAAGAAGGTTGAGAAGATTGCTTAGAGAGTGAGTTTGTGAGCAACTGTCTGGACCACTGGTGAAACACTTCTAGAACTTGAAAGAACTGCTTGTTCCTGGACCTTTGGTATTTATATTGCTAAAGACCTATGGTTGTTGCAGTTTCTATACCTGTTATAAGAGAAACATGAGGTGGAAAGTATAGTAAATGTATGCTCTGCTGTTTCTCAGAGCTTAGTGTAATAGATTCCCAGTAGCATAGTTACCTATAACAAGATACTTTGTGTTCAAGGAGAACAAAACAACAGACTTTTGATTGACTGGTAGAATGATTGGGAAAATCTTACTTTCTTCCTGCAGTGAATATCATTTTACTAATCATGACAGCTTTGATTAAGGAAAAGTGTGTTGTTCTTGTTTCAATAGACATTGGCTTGGGATGAACCCTTCACTGCTCTGAGATATGATATGAGCATTCGTGAACAGAAGTGCTAGATTTCTTTAAAATAATACTGAACACAAGCTACCTAGTTCCATGCTGAGAAAGAAGGAAGGAAGAACACGGGGGGAGAGCAGGGATCTCTTCACATGGTGTGTCATTTTGCCTGCAATTGCCGGCAAAAGGGAAGGTGAGCGGGGCAGTCCCTCCTTCCCCCATCATATGGTGGGGATGGGTCAGGGCGCCAATACCCATCAGCTGGGAGAAAGGGCAGCAACGTGTTGCCTCATTGCCCTTTTCCCCATCATATGGGGAAAAGGACAATTCCCCTCCACTTCGGGAGGAATGTGGGCAGGTCCAAGCCAATGTCGTCTGATGGTGATCGGCAGGCCCTGTCAACAAATGGAAAAAGTGGCCAAAAAACCCTGTGTGAAATGTCATAGGTCTTGCATTTTTGAGCGTGTCCTAAATTTGTCACTCCTAACTAGAGAGGACCTAGGCACATATAATTATATTTCCATATAATGCATTAAACTACATTATATGAGTCTACACTGGCCATATTATGCAGTTTCAAGCTGTATTAAATGGCAATGCAGATGGGGCCCTATTGGATCAATATTGGATTAATATTCAGTTATTTTTTTGACTCACCATTTAACTATTTGTTGAACAGATCTACTCTAGTTGGAACTAACCAACTGGATGCCGACCAGTGGCGATTGATCCTAGTAACAGGAACAGAATTCTGGACTTTGAAGATAAGCTGCTTTCCCTCTCAACACCACTAATGGCAATATAATGAATAACACAATGAAAAGCAAAACACTGCTTTCAAGTTGATACATTTGATGAGGTGGAAAACTCCCACTTACTCAATGAGCAAAGAACCAAATTACTTTTTCAAATCCTGTACAAAGTTCTGCAGTATTCTTTCTCTTTAGACCCTTTAGAAGTCTCCTGAATTGTAAATTAGCTATTTGGACCTAGTTCTCAAAATATGGTATTTTAAGATTTAAACATGCTTTGGTGTTTTGTTTCCATGGTAATAGCATTATTCTTTTGCTCTCTCCATATGCTTAATGATAGTGTCCAGCCAAACTGAGACAGAAAAGAGAGAGAGAAGGAGGGACTCATATTATTCTAATATCAGATGATCATCTGAGCTGAATACTCAGCCATATAGGTCAGAGTAGTGTGTGTGTGTGTGCGTGTGTGTGTATGTATGTATGTATGTATGTGTAAGAGAGAGAGAGAGCATAACACCACTTGGAAATCACCTGACTCTGTATTATCATGTTCATAAATTAGATATGTTCCAAATATTATAATAATAATAATAATAATAATAATAATAATAATAATAATAATAAACTCCTCAAAGCACAGCAGACAAAAAACCAGTACAAGAAAGCCACACTACAAACTAGAGCTGACAGCTGGCACAACAAAACACTGCATGGAAAGTTCCTTGACAAAATTGAAGGAAAAGCTGACAAGGAGAAGACCTGGCTCTGGCTCACGAATGGGACCCTGAAGAAGGAGACAGAAGGCCTGATCCTTGCAGCCCAGGAGCAAGCCATCAGGACAAATGCAATGAAGGCCAAGATCGAAAAATCAGCTGATGACCCAAAATGCAGACTGTGCAAGGAAGCTGATGAAACCATTGATCATCTCCTCAGCTGCTGTAAGAAAATTGCACAGACAGACTACAAACAGAGGCACAACTACGTGGCCCAAATGATCCATTGGAACTTATGCCTCAAGTACCGCCTGCCAGCAGCAAAGAACTGGTGGGATCACAAACCAGCAAAGGTCGTGGAAAATGAACACGCAAAGATACTGTGGGACTTCCGAATCCAGACTGACAAAGTTCTGGAACACAACACACCAGATATCACAGTTGTGGAAAAGAACAAGGTTTGGATAATTGATGTCGCCATCCCAGGTGACAGTTGCATTGATGAAAAACAACAGGAAAAACTCAGCCGCTATCAGGACCTCAAGATTGAACTTCAAAGACTCCGGCAGAAACCAGTGCAGGTGGTCCCGGTGGTGATGGGCACACTGGGTGCCGTGCCAAAAGATCTCAGCCGGCATTTGGAAACAATAGACATTGACAAAATTAAGATCTGCCAACTGCAAAAGGCCACCCTGCTGGGATCTGCACGCATCATCCGAAAATACATCACACAGTCCTAGACACTTGGGAAGTGTTCGACTTGTGGTTTTGTGAAACGAAATCCAGCATATCTATCTTGTTTGCTGTGTCATACAACGTCGTTGTGTCAATAAACTTTATTTATAACCCGCTTCCATCTCCCTGAGGGGACTCGGAGCAGTTCACATATATAAACAAAATATAAATATTATATTGTATTAGATACAGTAGAGTCTCACTTATCCAATGTTCTGGATTATCCAACGCATTTTTGTAGTAAATGTTTTCAATATATTGTGATATTTTGGTGCTAAATTCATAAATACAGTAATTACTACATAGTATTACTACGTATTGAGCTACTTTTTCTGCCAAATTTGTTGTCTAACATGATGTTTTGGTGCTTCATTTGTAAAATCATAACCTAATTTGATGTTTAATAGGCTTTTCCTTAATGCCTCCTTTTTATCCAACATATTCGCTTATCTAACATTCTGCCGGCCCGTTTATGTTGGATAAGTGAGACTCTACTGTATTTGGAATATATATATATATATATATATATATATATATATATATATATATACACACATACATACATACACACACACACACACACATATACACACACTTAGATATAAGAAAGGGAACTTGAAACAGCAATATTAGATCGGCTTCCTCCCTCCTGACTTTCAGAAAAAAAGGCAAGACCTGGTTGTGGAACCAGGCATTTGGGGAGAACCATAACCACAATTCAGTATACTTTTACGGAATTGACATAAATGAGGCAGCATGGATGACAACTGTGGGATTAGGTGCTATGTTTTAATAGTTTTAATAGTATTTATATGTTTTATTTTGATTTTAATGCCTGATATATGGTATATGTATGTTTGTATTGCAATCTGGCATCGAATGATTGCCAAAATTGTAAGCTGCTCTGAGTCCCCTTCAGGGTGAGATAGAGTGGGGTAGAAATATAGTAGATAGATAGATGGATGGATGGATGGATGGATGGATGGATGGATAGATAGATAGATAGATAGATAGATAGATAGATAGATAGATAGATAGATAGATAGATAGATAGATAGATAGATAGATAGATGACTTTTCTGGACTACAACTCTCAGGATTTCTGGAAGCCACCACTGCTCTACTATGAATGGTTTCAACATGTCATTTTATTCATTCTTCTTAAAAGTAATTTTCCAAACTTTACTTATGAGTTAAAGATGCCACCCAAGTATCCCGATTGCTGACACCATAAATCATTTATAGAAAGGTGATTTGGGGTCTTAAATGAATTTATGTAATGAGGTATAATCTCTTTGAGAACAAGGTAGTTGGTTTTTCCAGCTCTCATCTAATACATAAATTGCATGACTCTAACTGGGTATTTATTTGGAGCTATTTGTAATGCAAAGCTCTTATACAAACAAATTGGCATAGACTTGTTTTTCAGATTCTCATTAAGCTGCTGCCATTATTATTCAACATAACATATACACCTTCCTACATGCCTCTACATATCAGGAGAATACAAACAAATCTTCCCTCTTTGTCAGTTTAATCTGGCATAGAAAACCTTCTGTATCCACCTTGCAAGCAATACAAGGAATCAAAACGTACTTTCCCTTAGGTAAACCATATTCATTAAGAGATAAGTGGTACCATTTGCTGTTTCACTGTGTTTTTTATTTTACAATTGTTAGGCAACTCCTCTTCAGAGGTAATACAGCAGAACTGGTTATTATGAATGAAAAACATAGGATGCTGCTTTATTCCAAGTCAGATCATAAGTCTATTTTAATGAGTCCTCTTTACAGTGAATGGAAGTTGTTATCTTGGGTTGAAGGTAGGAGTCGAGTTCACACTCTATGGATTACAACCTTCCAAATAACCCAATCAGTTGGGTTGCATGTTACACTAGTTACAGGGTTCTGGGAGTTGTAGTAAAAATATATTTCGCAAATCCTAGTGGTGGCAAGATGAGAAAATCAGAGCTGAAGCAAGGGACCTTTTACTTTCAAAGCATGTGCTTTACCACTGAGTAACAGCTTCTCCCTAGAGCCCTTCTGAATTTGAGTTTTTAATTAGCTGCAAGTGACATTTCAAATATAACACTCTACCCATGAAGTCTACTACTAATTACTTTGATGTGTCAGCAGTCCATGTAGTTGTTGAACTACTTGATATGTTCATTTAGCATGGATTAAACTAATAATTGGTTGGGTTTTTATTCCAGAATGAGCGGTGTCATCAAAATGTGATACTGTCTAGGAAACTTTGCTTAGAAATAATAAACTGCAGTCGATGCTCAACATTTGACTTTTGCAGATTTGATGAAAATGCTCTCTAGGAAAATCCAAGACTTCCAGTACAATTGCCATATCGTCATGCTGCAGGACCTCTTGATAAATTTTTATGATCTCCAGAGTGATTTTGTGGTCAGCGTCTGGTGAAAGTTGACCATACTAATGTTTGAAGACCTAAAGATTTCTGCAGAGATGTTATTTCTGGGGGCGGGGGGGGGGGGCGGATTAAAAAAAACTAAGTTTTTTTAATTTTGCGGGGATCCTTTACCATGCGTACAGCAGGCTTACTGTATTTAAAATTAATTCCCAGATATTATGCTGACAATACCTTGTAGTTTGCTGTCATAGAGATATTAAGAAACCCTGTGTGTTCACATAATATGCCATACATAATGTCCTGGCACTTTTGTGCTCTTTTTTATCAAAAAATCTAAAAGGAAAAATTGTTTATTAAATTATGGTATGGTACCATCTCTACTCCAGGAATAAAAACTAATTAGCTTACTAAATATCCCACATAGTCTTTAGAATATTTCTACAGCTGACATAAATACAGTTAATAAACTGCTGAGATAGTAGTCTTCAAAGATATAGAAAGTAGTTTTGAAAGGTAGAGTCAATAGAGGCACACACATAGTGTTATAGGACATCACAGGGAATATATCTGCATACCTAAGAATGCAATTTCTAATGTGGATAAGTACAGAAAGAAATATTTGGTGAAAAGTAAAAACAGTATAAATAAGAATAAATTTCTGGTTATGGTTGTTGGTGACTTCACAGTATCATTTCTGATAAGCACTAGCTGGAAGAATATAGTCATGTACTGCTTTTAGGGGGATTTAAACCGTGCCAGAAAAATGCTATATTTATTGAATTAGGATTCTGTTTTTTGAAATTTGTACCCTCAAGTCCATATTTATTTACAAATAGCAACATCCTTAGAGATGAGTTGCTGACAAATGCCAAAATAAAAAGAATTGAAGAATTCATAATTCATGTTACAGCCCCTCTTGAAAGTTCTTTCTCCTCATGTTTGGAAGTCATTTATCCACCTTGCAATTTTTTGTTTCATTCATTTGATGGCTCCAGTTATGTACATAATATGATCTTATTTTGGTGCTTCTTATTCATGCTATTTTAGGAGCCTCTTTGTGGCACTTTTGTAAAAGACAAGTAGCTCTTTTAAAATACAAGAAGTGGGTTCAAAGACCTTTCTTCTTAGTTGTGAATTAAAGGATGCCAAAAAATTGCAGTCTTTCTGACTGATGTTAGTACAAGTTTCACCAGGTTGGTTTTAGCATTGCTTTCCTTCTATTCTCCTTCTAGGAAGTATAGTGAATCCTTGCTTTTGCATGATCCTTCCCTGATCAGTTGTTGATGCCTACGAAGATTGAAGTACACAATCCGTTAGAGGAGAGAGTAGCATTAAGAAGGGGATTAAGAACATTCAGTGCACACAGTGGCCAACTTGTTGCCTTTGGAAACTTCACATGAAGAGTTATCAATATACCCCATTCACACAATGCTAGCCGCCCACTCCCAGCTCCAGCTTTGTTGCTGCTGCTGCTTACTCGGGTGGGAGACTTCTATGACGCAGGCATCAAAAACTCATCCCACAGATGACAAAATGTATTGAATTGAATGGTGATTATGTGGAAAAATAATGTAATACCTGTGCTAAGGTTTATACTCCATGTAAGTTTTATTAAAATATATTCATTCTTTGTATTATTTATATATATATATATATATATATATATATATATATATATATATACAGAATGTGCCAATAAATGCACACAAAGAATATTAAAAATTGAAGAAATGTATGATGCCTATAGAAAGGAAAATGATGAAAAATCATTTAAAGCTTAGCAAAGTACATCATAACAGTAAAGTTACAATCTCTCTTGTATATTCCAGGAACCCCTGTATTTCAACTATTTTTTTTGGGATCCTCCTGGCTCCCATGATATTCTACTGTTTCTCCCTTATATTAAGGAGTACAGTCTTGGGACTTCATCAGACAGATGCTGCCTCCATTGATGCTTGGACCTCTCTTCAGGTATGGAACCCACCAGATCCCATCACATGCTGTCAATCTACTTCTGGTGGGGCTCCGTGTCTGAAAAGAGTAGGGTTCCTTGTCCCCTACCTCATTCCTCATTTCTGCCTCTGCGACTGGCTCAAGATTCACACCTGTATTGAAGAAAGGGATGGGGTTTATGGGATCTTCCCTTAGGCTTCCAGGCACAAGCCAAGGAAGAAGAGGAGGAAGAAGAAGAGGAGGAGGAGGGAGGAGGAAGAGAAAGGCAGAGATGAAGAGGAGGAGAGGAGGAAGAAGAGAAAAAAAGAAAGAGATGTTCACTATTTTCTATAAACTTTTAATTCATAACTAATAATCTGCATACATGAAATGAAACAACCAAGTCAGGTTAGTCATTTTTCCTTCACTTCAGGTTTAAATTACAGCAGTGCAATCAGAGACTAGAAAAATGTCATAATGATGATGTGGAACGGCCCTAGAGTATGATTTGGATTGTGTGATTTTAATTGATGCTTTAATTGTTCTGATTTTAATGCATTTGTTTATTTATTGATATGTACTGTACATGTATATGTGGTATCAAATTCTTGCCTTTGTAAGGCCACTCTGAATCCCCTTTCGGGGTTGAGAAGGGTGGGGTATAAGTGTGGTAGACAAATAAATAAATAAATATTGCAGTGTTTATTGCAGACAATACTGCTGCAACCCAATACTGAATGTCAGTGTTTCACCAGTCTTACTACACAACCCTCCAAATGCTGATGCTGCTACATTTTCTATCTAGACAGAGGACAAGGAGAAAAAGTGACATGGGACAGCCTTTGTACACGAGAAAAGTTTCATTGACCGATAATAAATAATTGATTATTTTGTTTAATATATATATTATCCATTTTTGAATATTTGCTAGAGTGACACCATGCTGCTATAAATTTGTTGATTTGATTATTTTGTTTAATATATATTATCCATTTTTGTATATTTGCTAGACTGACACCATGCTGCTACAAATTTGTTGCAACCCTTTAGAGCGGGGTCTTTAAACTGCTCAGCCAGAAAGGTCCACAGCCTCATTAAACTACAAACCCCATAATTCTGCAGTAGGCAGCCACAGGATGTAAAGTAGATTGATACTTTAGTGTGATCTCCTTTAAATTCATGGCCTGAAGATGGTCACTTACAGACCAGACCATGCACATGGCTGAGGGTTTCTGGTCAAAACCCACCTTCCCACCTCCACAGTGGCTGAGGGTTTCTGGTCAAAACCAGGGCTGATCTGGCATTCACCACTATGATTCAGCCTAGGATAAAGAATCTGAGTAGAGCCACCCTGTTTTCCACCAAAGATCTGTGCAACAGCCTATATATGAGGAGCTTTCTTGGGGACAGTAGCTGATGAGATTATGACAAGATCTGGCACTTCAAAAGTTTACTACTACATCGCTGATGCCATAGCTGCACCACAGTTCTCTTCAAATCTTGTGGCTATAGGGCATCTAAATGAAATAAATAAGCAAGCAAAACACGATCCTGTTCTTGCATCCTGATTCATTAGGGATCGACTGGCACTTTAGATTCTGAACACATTGTTGTCAGCGGGATTGCATTTTCCTTTTATTATTGTGGCATACATAATTAACAATAAAAACCCCTTATACTTATAACTTTATTGTTTGAGCATGATAGGCAACCCAAGTATGGTATTGCCGGTGACATCAATCACAGTGTCATGAAAGGAGGAAAAGATGCAGTTGTATATTGCCTATAAATCAGAAAGACTGGTTAGGTAATTTATAGTGAAGTTCTTTTGCCCCTCCCGCCAATACATTTCACTGCTAATGTGTAGAAACTGTGTGTTTCCTTTGTCTAGTATGGTATAAAAAACTCAGGTGGTGATAAATCTGTGTGTATATATTCAGGTAGTGGTATTCTCTTTGGTCCATAAATTTAGAAAACAGCAGAGTTTCTGGAAATATATAAAGCAGAAATAGGACTCCCTCTAGACAGAAGGGCATTGCAGTAAAAATGAAGTTCTCTTTTTGCACAGGTCTTTTATAGGAAGGTATATAGCTGTTCTGGTTCAAAACAGTAAAAAAAATCTACCCAGGGCTTTAAATCATTTCCACTGAGAAGATGAGCTTGTATTATATTTTTTGATGTGGAATTCAATGAAATGGTGTGATGATTATGGTTTTAATGTCACCTAGGGCACACTGGTCAGGCAAAACTATAGCAAATATCCAGGTCCTACTTCAACTGTTTAAAGAACAAAACTAAAATAAACTGCTAATGTAAATAGTGCACTTCAAAGCTAAGAGTGTTTTTAAATGTAATTTATAGAGATTTGGAAAAAGAGATACATACATTATGTATAATATACCCAATGCTCACCAGAATGGACAGTTGTGTTTTAGCTAAATAGACTAGTATTGATATTCCTGCCTCAATCAAAACCCATGAAGCTATCCAAACACAAAATATGATCTAATTCAGATGTGTTGCCTAGAATTTAAATGAGTTATTTTATGTTATTCTCAGAGAGACAGCAGGTTCCTCCCTCTGCCATGCTGAATGTCCTTATTCTTAGGAAAAGCTGCTCTTTTCTTGTTTCATATATAGCAGAAACATTATATATAGTCAGTATAACAAGCAACATCTAATTGTTTCATCTTTTGAAGATTTTTTTCAAGGTTGGGATTATTTTTCATTCTCTTGTATAGAGTGACCTCTCAGCACATATTGCACTACACTATGTGCCACATTAATTAGACATTCCCTTTGATTTATTCTATCTAAAATAATATATACCTTCTCAAAAACTTTTAGGAGGTCCTACTTTAGACCCTTTAGAGCCTTGGTGGCACAGTGCATTAAAGCAATGAGCTGCTGAGCTTGCGGACCAAAAGGTGCCAGGTTCAAATCCCGGGAGTGGAATGAGCGCCCGCTGTGTTGAAGTGGGAAGATTGTATATAGAGTTGTTTAAATGTAATTGAGTTATAGTGTTGCAATGTGAGCTGGAGATTGCATCATGCACTGTCTGCTGTCCACTATGCGAGTGTGTAAAGAGTTAACTGTGTATTGCATCAGACAGCAGAGGTGGTTATAAATAGCTCCTTGTGTTATCCCTCTGCCCTCTGCTCTCTGCCTCTCTGCACTCTGTCTGTATATATCATCTTGAGAGTTTTCCGTTTGTTAGTAAACCTTTTGTAGATAGCCAAACAGGCTTCAGCCTCGTTATTGGTGCCAGTGATTCTTCGTTGATCTTCCGCTGCATGTGTGTTTATCCAAACCGCGCGCTCTGACACACTGTTAGCCCCAGCTCCTGCCAACCTAGCAGTTCGAAAACATGCCAATGTGAGTAGATCAATAGGTACCGTTCCGGTGGGAAGGTAACGGTGCTCCATGCAGTCATGCCGGCCACATGACCTTGGAGGTGTCTATGGACAACACCGGCTCTTTGGCTTAGAAATGGAGATGAGCACCAACCCCCAGAGTCGGTCACTTAACGTCAGGGGAAAACCTTTACTTTTTTTTTTTTTTACTTTAGACAGAATGGTGCTGATACTTTATGTATAAATATTTGATAGCTGTTCTAAGATCTATTGAAACTGTTATATGGGGCACATCTACACAGACACTTAACCCCAAAGGGAGGAGGTGAATCAGCTCTGTGGTAGCTCCATGGTGAACAGAGTTGATTTGAGTATATGCGACCTTGAACCATGTTACAAATGTTTTGGGTTCCTCTGGAGTTTCCCCTAAACTTGGGAGCAAACCAGGACTCTGGCCCCATGTAAGCAATTGTGTCAGTTCCAATATAGAACCGGCTGCAAATGTTTGTATGGCCATCCCATATTCCTTGGGTTCAGGTGGCCCAGGGACTTTTAAAATGCCTCTCCTGTTCTTGTAATGGAAACCACCAGGGACACAATGGCTGATGGCTTTGCTTATCCATTAGAGTGATGCTGTCTGAGACACAAGGGAGATCAAAAAAAAGGGGGAAGGAGAGGACAATTATCCCTCTCCTCTCCCCTCTCCCATATCACTTTGCCCACCTGATCAATGTAACTTCAGATGACATTTGTTGCCCAGTGGTTATAGCTATGGCAAGAACAAGGATTGGTAAGGGTGGCTGTCCAGGAACCCTGAAACACATTTTGTGTTGCTGGATGTCAGGACTCCTTTCCACCACCGCAATGGCATTAGGAAGTGGCAGTAAGGACTATCTCAGGACAAATCTGTAGTTCAACACTCTAGATCAGTTCTGAGATATTTTATTCATGTAGAACCACCCATGGTCAGATATTTTCACAAAACCTGATTTTACAATATTTTTCATAAAGAAATGATATTAAATATCATCTGTTGTAGGCACAGATGAAAACCATTTTATTTTCTGTGTTGCATTTTTTTACTTCTTTTGTCTAAAATAGTTTATGAATGAAATTTAGTTTTCCTATTTCAATTTGGCCTTATTGAAAGCTACAATGTCGTCACTGTTACCCGTTTTGGTCAAAAATTATTTAGCTGCTTGCGTTCTCTCTATTTTTATCAGTTTTATACTTATTTATGCAATGCTTTTGATATGAAATAAATACATTTGGCCTTAATTATGATTACCAGGGCCCCTGGTGGTGGCGCAGTGTGTTAAAGCGCTGAGCTGCTGAACTTGCAGACCAAAAGGTCCCAGGTTCAAATCCCGGGAGCAGAATGAGCACCCGCTGTTCGCTCCAGCTCCTGCCAACCTAGCAGTTCGAAAACATGCAAATGTGAGTAGATAAATAGGTACCTCTCCAGCGGGAAGGTAACGGCGCTCCATGCAGTCATGCCAGCCACATGACCTTGGAGGTGTCTACGGACAACGCCAGCTCTTCGGCTTAGAAATGGAGATGAGCACCAACCCCCAGAGTCAGTCATGACTGGACTTAACGTCAGGGGAAAACCTTTACCTTTACCTATGATTACCTAATTTTTAAAGTAGCTTATTTAGAATCTTATTTCTTAGTCACAAACAATGTCGTCAAATTATTTTCCTTTTTTAGAAATAGGAATGCAGCTGAAAAATATTATGCTAGCTCTCTTGACTTAGAATGCCTTGGGGAAGAGTAATACAACCCATAATATCCATGTTTCTGCTTTCTTCTCTTTTGCTATGATTCATCTCCAGAAGCATAACAACCTCTGGGCATGAGTCTGTTACACAATTCACAATTTGTCTTGATAGGCTCGGCCATTTCTGTAACACTCCCTGTTGCAATAACAAAAAAAAATAGCAGTTTAAACACCTCTTCAGTTTAAACACTACTTCATTTCCCCCACTCTATACATTGTTTTAACCCTTCTTTTCAAATGATTAATTTAAACAAAAGCCATGAGAGTGTTATATGCAAAACCTCATTCTTTTTGAAATGAGATCTACCATGTAATGTTATGGCACTTTAAAGGAGTAAAAATATTCCTCATCTTCTCTGATTTCTTGTTGCCCTACAGTACCTTTTGAAAGTGAATCAGTTGATTAAAATGGGGAAAATTATTAATATGATTAAGAGATGGCAGTCCAAAGATATCATCCTAAGACATTTTTGCTTCCTAAAATGAAACAGCAACACTCGTGGGAAGCCATGTTATTTTTGACAGCTGAGGCAGTATATCACATAATTACCTCTGCCCTTCCGTGGAGACAAAACTTTGGGCAGTTTGCTGGTCTGTCAAATTATCCTGAGCCAGCAACCTCACTCTGTCTAATGATACTGTGGTGAAATGCTGTACAGCATATTGCATCCATTTTGTTGTTGAATCCCTTGTTGGTCAAGTCCATGATTTATTTCTGTAAACAAGGTGGACAGATAGGTGTACACTTTAAGGAGGATCACAGTTGCTGAATGTTTATTGGAGCAATATAAACCTTCAAACAAGGTATGTTGTCTGCAAGCTTTATTTACAAGAGGAAAAATGACATTTTTGTTACCATAACAAATTAATTGACAGGTTTGTGAGAGTCCTGGTGAGGGTTACAAGAACGTTATTGTTACACACCACAGTTTAGAAGTAATGTGAACCTTTAATGTCCACTGTAGCTTAGTTCCAGGACCCTGTGCATGCCACAATCCATGAATACTCAAGTCCTATTATATACATTAGCACAGCAACATGGTATCTCTTATTTATTTTGTGTCAAAAACATTGCATAATAAATAAGTTTAAAAGTGATAAAATAAAGGAATCACAAGCAGCTAAATAGTTTTAGACTAAAAGTGGGCAACAGTGACCGCATTGTCCATAGCTTAAAACAACTCCTCCTCCGTACATGAGGCAGGACATTGTGGGCAAGCATACATATGTGGAGTTGTTTGTTCTGCTCCACAGTCACACAAGGTGAAGGATTCCTCCAGGTGGTGCCATCTTGCCAAGTTGTTTTTTGATCTGCCCACTCTGCTTCTGAGTCTGTTTAGGGACTTCCAAGTTGCCCATTCTTGGTTTGCCCCTGGAGGCAGACCCTCATGGGGGGGGGGCACACAGTTAGGAGTGCCTGGTTTAGCTGTCCAAAGGGATAATCTTGCTGTTGCTGGAGGAACATTAAGAGGAATGGTAGTTCTTATGAAGCTTTTCCTTGATTTGAGTCTACTGGGAGGAGGTTGATAGTCATGCAGTGGATGGCTTTCACAATGTTCAACCTTATTTCTCTCACAGTTAGCAGCAATGTCCCGTCGCACATCTCTTCTATAAAATGGCTAAATCAAAGAGCACATCTACACTGCCTACTTCAATTTATATAGCCTGGTATCAGCCTTATGATGACTAAATGCTTCACAGGTATTGTGATCTTTATGTGGCTTTGCCCTGGGTAAATTTAAGTCAGGGGAAATCCCAATATTGAATCAGGATTTGGGTTTTCTCCTATCTTAGGTGCAGTGAAGACAGTTGAGCCAGTTCCCAAGTGAACCCAGTCATAGCTGTCTTGACTGCCATCCCACATTCCCTAGGCTTAGATGGACTGTCTCCTTGGCTAGCTCCTCATGTCCCTGACACCTCCATCATTTCATGGTGCTCCCCAGCCTATTCTAACTGCTCTTTTCACCATACACCTTCCACCACCCTACCTTATATCCTACCTTTTACACAAACTGGAACAGAAATGTTGAGTTTTGGCTATTGGGCAAGCATTTTCAATACTTAAATAAATTACCAGTGTTATAGGTCCAACTTTCAAAGAACTGAAAAAAATACACTTAAGTTGATGTACATTGACCCCGAGGGCTTCCAATTCTGCATCAAACTGCATCATGAACTGAGCACCATTCATTAAATGTTAAAGAAAATTGGGATGACTAAACTGTATTAATTTTGGAATAATAACTGTCAGGTCAAGAATATTCAGAACTGAAATGATGATCAGCAATTATAATTCCAAAAACTGCATCCATGGGATAGAACAGATTGACTGTGTGATGTGAATAAAAAGTAAAATACTAAAGGTAGGAAACAAAAAAGGAAAAAAGTAGAAGTGTCATAAAAGAGAAAAGGTAAATGTATGAGAATGTGAATAATGAAAGACCTACCACAGAAAAAAGCAACAGCAGTAGGAACTAGAATACCAACCTTGTGTGAAATAAAAGATTGAAAATAAACTGCACAAGGGTAGCTTACAGTGAGGCAGGAGAAAATGAGAGTAAATGAACTTCAAATGGAAGTGGGGAAGAGATAGAAGATGGCATAAAGTTTGGAGACATAGCATGTCAAGAAGGAAACAAAAAGACATAGAAATAAGGGTGGTCATTGCACCAGGTTTGCACTTTAAATTTCCTGTCTAAAGTGATAAACATGTACTGATAGCTAGGGTTTAGCATTTTGAATAGCTCCTTTAATAGCAGAAAATATATGGAAGTACTGTATATACTCGAATATAAGCCTAGTTTTTCAGCCCTTTTTTAGGGCTGAAAAAGCTCCCCTCGGCTTATACTCAAGTGAGGGTCCTGGTCAGCTTCTATTCAGGTTGGCTTATGCTTGAGTATATAGGTATTCAGAGTTGGACAGTCTTATTAAAGTTTTATTATTATTATTATTATTATTATTATTATTATTATTATTATAATTTTCTTAAATTACATTTTTATATAAATATTCAGAAACATTTAACCTACTGATGCCTCAAATAATGCAATTTTATTAATATCTATTTTTATTTTTGAAATTGACCCATAGCTGCTGCATTTCCCACCCTCGTCTTATACTCAAGTCAATAAGTTTTCCCAGTTTTTGTGGAAAAATTAGATGCCTCGGCTTATATTCAGGTCAGCTTATATTTGAGTATATACGGTAAGTCACCAGTCTTCATTGCACAATGGTGGAGGGGCAGAACTAATGGAGAAATAAAGAGGAAGGGGATTGGGAGAGTAAGAAAGACGAGGCCACAAAAAAAAATCAAGGTTAAAGTTCACTAAGAATATGAAAATGTATAGAAAAAAAAAACAAAATAGGGAAACTTTGTTTTTTCCCATTTGCTTAAGATAGATTTACCCAAGTAAAATGTCCTTACAATTGATTCTAAATTTGGGCAACAAGAAACTTGTTTTTTCATAGTTGGCTTATGAAACTCATGTGAAAATGCCTGTGTAAAAACAAGTTTCTTGTCCAAATTTAGAAGCAATTGGAAGGACTTTAACTTGGGTAAATGTATCTTAGCCAAATGAAAAAAGCAGTTTCCTGTAGGTCAGAAAAAAAACATTAAAAACAATTAGTTGAAACATCCTCTCCTAAGATTTTGCGAAATGCTCTTGGAAAGCAACAGAAATGCATTGGTTCATTTTAAAGAATAAAACCAACTCCTGCAGATATTGCATCTTTGTTTTCACAAAATGGAAACACAGAGCACTGAATGGCACTTGGGTCTACCCATTTTGAAGGCAGCTTTTGACATTTTACAGGAAAGGAAACAGCTAGGATCTTCATCAGGTAAAAATTATGAAACATTTTCTTTGAACTATACAGACAACTGACCCTTTCTTTTCTACTACTTATTCAGAAAAAAACTCATCCCAATTTTTCTTCCCAAAAAATAAAAGACATTTGCCTTGCAAGTGCTTCCCATGTGATTTTGAGTGGAAACATATGATAGGGAGGAGAGAGGGTTAAATCTGATCTTTGCTTTCTAAACAGAAGGGAGGATACAGCCATAATAAATTAATTAGCTACATAAAATCTTGATAATTATTCTGTACAGTAAGTAAATTGTGAATGGAAAAATCAGCAGATGCCAATTACTCAGTAATTGAAAACAGTGGTTGAAATTATTATAAATTATGACATGCACAAATATTATAATTGTAATATCCCTATAAATTGCATTATAACAGCATTATATTAATTAAAAACTCACAAGTGCGTTCTCTCAGAAATACAGACTTCATTGCTATCAGATTGGTTCAAAATCCTGAAGCTCAGAAAGCTGTGTGATACATAGTTGTAAGTAAGTGGAAATAGAGAAATGATCTGAAAGACTGTATCTTGCTCTATGGACCTATCTATAATTTAGGATACTCAGGACACAGCTTTTTACCCCCTGTTCTGCTACTGGTTGCAGCACGCTTTATTACAAACATTGCAGGAGGCCTTCTCAGTGACTTTCTCAAATTGTGGAATTCCCTCCATGGGAGACCAAGCTTGAGCCCTCTCTTTTCTTCTTTCTCCATAAGCAAACCCTTTAATCGGGATTTTTTTTCTCATACCTCATTGGAATAGAGGAGGCCTTTTTTACTGAAGGAGGAATGGTATACTTTTATTCCCTTTGTTCTTCAAATTCCAACTGTTTTAAAGGGCTTCAAATTGGTATATTTTTAATAGGATACAATTAGTTTAAATTATTTCTATTAAAACAATTGATTTTAAAGCTGTATACTGAGCCCTTTATATCCACTAGGCATGCGTGATCCAAAAAAAAAGGTTTTAAACTGTGTTTAAAAGTAGGGGGCGCTGGCGTTTCATTTCTAAAGAACTTTCTGAATTTTGGGGGTAAAAATTTTGAAACTTTACAAAACTTCTGAATCTTCATAAGTACCTTGTTAATGTCGGTCGCGCATTCCCCTGTTAATGAGGAAAATTGAGAGGCTTCTCTCCCCCTCATTTTTGAGCTATCCTGATGAAACTTCGTACAGTGGTAGAGCACATTTACCACTGTTAGCTCACCAAATTTCAGAACATTTGGCTTATCCACAGATTTTTGGTGAACTTTCAAAGTTTTACAAAAAAAAAACCCCTTTTAAATAATAACAAATATCTGTTCCTGGTTTGAAAGTATTATTTCCTGTTTCATTGGGTTGTCTTTACTTTGAAAGTCATTGTTATACTCCAGAAACTTTCTTTTTTGGCAGAAACTTTGTTAAATTGGATGGGACAAAGCAAAATGTGCTATTTATAGGATGATGTCCCTTGTGTAAAGACAAAGGTTTATCCCTTAATCCTGAAAGTTTAGTGCAGGAGCCCCATAAAATAAAATGCTCAATTTTGTGTTTGTCCTCATCTGTTTGCAATAAAGAAAATAGATCAGTCACAGTCCTCCCCTTTGCAGATTCCGTGACTGGAGCTAGGGAAGGGCAAACCTCTCTGTCCTCTATCTTGATTGGTGTCTGCCTTCCGATGCTAATGCATCTGGGAAATGTAGTTTTAATGCAGGCATATGGCTCCATGGTTACAATTGGGGAAACTTCAGAGGCTGCTATCTCCCTCATTTTTAAAGTTATTGGGGTGAAACTTGCTACAATGGTAGAACACATTTATCACTCTTTGCCTATCAAATTTCATAACATTTCACACATTCACAGATTTTTTGGAAATGTTCAAAGTTTTTAAAACAACATTTTTTTAAAAAAAGACTACAGAAATGATGCCTCCCCCTCCCCCTCCCTCCTCTGTCAGCCATGATTGGCTGAGAGGCATGTCGACAGGTTTGGCTTCATTTCTCAGCAGGGCTTGGTCACAGCTACATTCGAAGACATCAGAGACTTAAGAATCAAAGGCTCCTTTTGATTCAAATTCTTAATATTGGGGGGGGGGGCGGTGAGCAGATGGGTCAGAACTTGCTTCAAAAGTGCTAAACTTCTGAATTAGATCCAAATTTAAAGAAATTCCAAACAAAACGCACAACCCTAGTATCCACTGAGGTTTCATTTCAGGACTTCTCTCAGATACTAAAATCAATGAATGCTCAAATCCTATTTCATAGAATAGTACAGTAAAATGATATATAAAATCACAGATTGCTTTTTGGATGTTTTTGTGGTGAGTGGCAAAATTTTCAATCTGCAAATGATGACTCTATGGTCATAGAATCTGTGAATATGGTTATAGGGACCAACTGTATATCATTTTAAACCATGTGGCCTTGAGGAACCTCGGGGAGCTGCATTGAATCAGGTATGCATAAAGTTAGAAGAGACCCCAAGGACCATCCAGTCCCACTCCATGCCATTCAGGAACACACAGTTAAAGCACTCCTAACATATGGCCATCCAACCTCTACTTAAAAATCTCCAGAGAATGACACTCCAACATGCTTTGGGCCACTGTCAAACAGCTCTTACCATTAAGTACTTTTTAATGTTTAGGTGGAATCTCTTTTGGTGCTATGTGAATCATTGCTCCATGTTCTAGTTTTGAGAGCATCAGAAAACAAGCTTGCCCCCTCCTCAATGTGACAACCTTTCAAATATTTAAAGATGGCTATCATGTTCCCTCTCGGCCTTCTTTTCTCCAAGCCAAACATACCCAACTCCCTTAGCAGTTCCTCATAGAGTTTGGTTTCCAAACCCTTGACCATTTTGTTCATCCTTCTCTGGACATGTTTGAGTTTGTCAATATCCTTCTTGAATTTTGGTGCACAAAACTAGACACAGTATTCTAGATGAGATCTGACCACATCAAAATAAAATGAGACCATCAAAGCTTCACTATTTTACTTGGCTTTGCTTTGCTTGGCTTTGCATGACTTTGCCAAGTTTCTGAGGAGGAAAGGGGGAGCAGCAGGGCAAATCTGTTGCCCTATGCACAGCTCCCTCTTGGCAACACTTTCACATGGCCCCGTGCTGGCTCCATTTGAGGCAGCACAACATGGGAAGACTCCCATGTTGCTGAGAAAAGCATCCGGCAATCCTTCACCCTGGCTGGGGGTGTGGCCTATGCCAGAAGTCACACAACCTTGTGTAATCTCTGCCATCGGCTTTCATCCCCAGACAGGGTGAAAGCATTCTAGGACACTAAAATTACCCTGTCTGATGAGGTAGTATGAGGTCTCTTGATGTAGATACTATACTTCTATTGCTGCAGTCTAGAATCACATTGGCCTTTTAAGGTGCTGCATCACACTTTAGACTCAACTTGTAGTCTACAAAGACTCCTAGACCCCTTGCAAACATATTGTTTTCAAGCCAGGGGTCACCCATCTTATATCTGTGCATTTCATTATTATTGCCAGATTGTATTACCATACATTTCTCCCTTGTGAAATTGACCTTGTTTATTTTGGCCCAGCTCTCTCATCTGTTAAGGTCATTTTGGATTCTGATCCTTCTAGTGTATTAGCTATCCCTCTCAATTTGGTGTAATCAGCAAACTTAATAAGCATGCCCTCTAAACTTTCTTCTAAGACATCAAAACAGATGTTGAAAAGAACTAGGCCCAGGACTGAACCCTGTGGCACCCCACTGGCCACTTCTCTCTGGAATGAGAAATGGCCATTGATTCGGCCAGTCAAACAGTTCCCAATCTATGTAACAGTAGCATTGTACAGTCTACATTTTATTATCTTTGTACCATTTCCCAACAACAAAACATTCATTAAATTATTCCAGTGAAATTCAATATTATGAATTTCATTAAGGTATTTCCATATACCTACAAACCTTCCTTATCAGAATTTTTTTCAGCATTTGCTTCCACATGTGTCCGACAGAGGTGGCCAGTTTAGCTGACAGATGTTTGGAGTGAAGAGAAACCACATGTTGTTGAAAGAAAAAGGTATTATATTTTAATATTTTATTCCTTAAACCAGATTACTGCTCTCATGTGTGGTGGGAAATGACCCATCAAAATGGTAGAGGTAAGTATATCAGTATTTGGTATATTACAAGCTTGTCAGGATGAAGGAAGGAGAGCTTTTCATGTTGTCGACTTCAACCAGCTGGCTCTGTAAATTCTTCAACTTTTTATTTTAATTTTATGGTCTTTAATAATGTCTGAAAATTAGACTAGCTTGCATTTCTGGCACATTGATCCTGGATAGTTCCCTCAAGCCCAAACCTGTTTGAAAAAAAAAAACATGTTGATTAAAAGGACAACATAAAATTATGGTATAAATCCTATTAGTAGTCCCAACGAAATTAAATGCATTGAATCAATGGGATATGCCTACACATTATTCAGCAATATTCTTGGATTTATTTTACTTTTGATTACCAACATGATTCAGGTCAATGTTGTTTGTTTTCTTAAATCACCTGATTTTTTTAAAATAAATAGATAAGAAAGTAATATCTTTTATTTTTGATTCCAGACTTGTATGTGTACATTTATAAGAATTAGTAAGGCTGGAAAATCTACTAATATGGAAAAAAAAGAATGAAAAGCCTTGGTGACAAGCAATGAATCAACATCCGTTTTTCCCTTTTCTCCTTTAGTTGACAACATTGATTCCCCCGGGAAGTGCCCCAGTTAAGCAGAAATGGAATAAGGAAAGAAAAGTGAGTCCCATTTAATTTGAGAAATGCTATTTTGACTCTACAAATGTGGTGGAGTGCAACACTTGTAATCCTGAAATTACATCAAATGTTATTTTAGCTGAATGCAATGATTTGAATCTACTTTTTCAATTATCGTCTGCAAGTTAATGGGTTCACAACACTTCCCTTTTTTGTTTCCATGGTTATTAGGAGAGTCTATTACTTGCCCTTCTAGCCAACTTCTTCCTGTTAACTACTGAACAGTTTTGGTAACCCTTTTAAAGCTCCCACTGTGTGAATGATAATATATTACTTTTTATTACAAGATTGCACAGATCTTCAGTAGTAAATACTGCTTCTTTAATTTATTAATTCATGCGTTAGCTTGAAAACAATATGTCATTAAAATAAGGATGCCTATACTCTTGGGATTTCTTGAACATAGCAGGGTTATCCTTTAAGCATGTTCATAGTATTTGACTATAAAGATGAAGTTATTTTACACAACCTTACCTTATCCTTAAGTGCAATTGCACTCAATAGTACTTACCATTGATCAGAGGATATGTTAATGTAATATAAGTGACAAATCATTCCCTCCCTCCCCCTACATACACTGTGAGCACACTTACTTGTGTAGGATATACCAAGCATCTATCATGCTTCCTGATGTATTTTTCCAACAGTGAATCTTTCCCTGTTCTGAACCTCCATTTTTGGATCTGGCTTATCTATCTGATCATGTGCACTGGGCATATATACTCACAGATAGAAAGCAGGCAAAGTAGTCAAGTAAACCTTGGTACTGAATTCAGGAGTTATTCTTACCAGGGAAAGCTGGACATAAAGCAAATAACCTCATAATCAGAAGCGGTCCAACCATAAGGCGAAATAGGCATTTGCCTGTGGCGCCATCGTCCCGGGGGCACCATCGTCCTGGGAGGAGGGCACCACTCTCCACCTCCTTCTCTTTCGGGCCTTCCAGCGGCCGCGCTGGGCCTTCCGGCCAGCGCAGACCCACCTTCGCACCACGCAAGCCCACCTTTGGGGCCTTCAGAGATTGTGAGGTCTGTAGGAACTTGGAAGCTAGGTATGTGGGGTTTATATATCTGTAGAAGGTCCAGGGTGGGAGAAAGAACATTTCTTTGAAGCAGGTGTGAATGTTGTAATTAATCACCTTGATTAGCATTTAATGGCCCTGTGGCTTCAAGGCCTGGCTTCTTCTTGCCTGGGAGAATCTTTTTTTGGGAGGAGTTAGCTGTCCCTGATTGTTTACTGTCTGGATTTCTTCTGTTTTCAGAGTGTTGTTCTTTATTTATTGTCCTGATTTTAGAGGGTTTTTTTAATACTGAGGGCTATCTGGGTTATCTAAGTCCACACTGCCCTATATCCCTGTTCAATGTTTAGTGCTAAATTTGCAAATATAGTAATTCCTACATAACATTACCATGTGTTGAACTGCTTTTTCTATTGATTTGTTGTAAAACATGATGTTTTGGTGCTTAATTTTTAAAATCATAATGTAATTTGATGTTTTATAGGCTTTTCCTTTATACTTCCTTATTATCCAACATTTTCGCTTATCCAACGCTTTTATTTTTCAGTGATTGGTTTGGGGGGGCGCCAAAATTCTGTTCGCCTACACTTGAAAAATACCTAGGGCCGGCTCTGCTCATAATCAACAACAACAACAACAACACATTTTATTTGTTACTCAGAGTTCCTCGTGTTTTGAGGTGTGGCACCACATAATTAAAATAGAGTTAGATGGGGGAGTGTGTAGAGCTAGACAGGGGGAGTGTGTTCCTGATGGTTCTCCTATATCTCTCAGCGGCTTTTGATACCATTGACCATGGTATCTTTCTGGGTCATCTCGCTAGGATGGGACTGGAAGGTACTGTTTTACAGTGGCTCTAGTACTTCCTGGAGGGCCATACCAGAAGGTGGTGCTAGGGGACTCCTATTTGAACCTTTAGCCGTTGTTCTGTGGGGTTCCTCAGGGTTCCATTTTGTCCCCCATGCTGTTCAACGTATACATGAAAACACTGGGAGAGGTCATACAAAGTTTTAGAGTTCCTTGCCACCTATATGCAGATGACACCCAACTCTACTACTCTTTTTCCACCTAAAGCCAAGGAAGATGTTCTGACCCTAAACCAGTGTCTGTCATCAGTAATGAACTAGATGAGGATAAATAAATTAAAATTTAATCCAAACAAGATAGAGGTGGGGTTGTATGAATACATACAACAACCCTGTGATCCCGGCCGTGAAAACCTTCGACAACACATTGAACATCTCTACAAGATAGAGGTGCTCCTGGTCAGATGTAAAGCAGGTCATGGAATAGAAATCCAGCCTGTAATGGATGGGGTCACACTCCCCTGAAGACACAGTTGGCAGTTTGGGGGTTAGGACTCAACACTGAATCTGGAGGCCCAGGCGTGAGAGATGGCTGGGAGGGCCTTTGCACCATTAAAGCTTGTGCGCCAACTGTGTCCATTCCTTGTGTGCCAACTGTGTCCGTTCCTAGTTACATCCTATCTTGATTACTGTAACGCACTCTACATGGGGCTGCCTCTGAAAAGTGCTCAGAAACTTCAGCTGATCCAAAGGGCTGCAGCCAGATTACTCATTGGGACTGGCTATAGGGAGCGAATAACACCCCTGTTGCAGCAGTTCCACTGGCTGCCAGTCTGTTTCTGGGCACAATTCAAAGTGCTGAGTATGACCTTTAAAGCCCTAGATGGTTCAGGTTCAGGCTATTTAGCCAGCCGCATCTCCTTGTACAAACCTGCCCGGGCCCTGAGATCTTCAGGAGAGGCCCTTCTCTCAGTCTCACCTCCATCTCAAACACGATTGGTGGGAATGAGAGAGTGGGCCTTCCTTCTCTGTGGCTGCCCCTCAACTCTACCCAGGGAAGCCAAAATGGCCCCCTCTCTGCTGTCCTTCTGTTGGTAGGCTAAAACCTTTTTATTCAGGGAGGCTTTTAAAGATGAAAGTGTTTCTAAGACCATCAAGGGCTGCTGTGATTTTGTGATTTGCTTTTATATGCTTTTGTGGTTTTAACCTGGATTGTTTTAATACTAATGTTGTTTAATACTGTTTTAATATTTGGATGTTTGTATATTTTAAGTTGTATTGAAATGTTTTTAGTTGTGAGCCGCTTTGGGTCTCCGTATGGGGAGATAAAATGGTATATAAATAAATATAATAATAAACATAATAAACATAACAATAACCATAATAATAATATACATATGTGAAACATAAGATTATTAAAATACATTAAAAAAACATGCATACCAATTAATGTACATTTAAAATTAATAGTTTAAAATTCACTGAGTAGACCTATTTGAAGATATAGGTCTTTAATTCTGTTTTAAATACAGACAGCTCATTTAGCTGTTGAATCTCTTCCAGCAAGTCCTTCCACAGTCTAGGAGCAGCTAATGAAAACATTTTCTGGGTGACAGTTACCAGTTAAGTCCTGGCTAATTGAAGTAAACATCTCCCAGGGCATCTAAGTGTATGGGGTGGATTGTATGGGAGAAGGCAATCTTCTAGGTAACCTGGGATAAATCCATGTAGGGCTTGACAGATAACAACCAACGCTTTTTACTTTGCTCAGAATCTAATTGGCAACCAGTGGAATGTTTTAGTACTGGTGTGATATGCTTACTCCTAGATTTTTTCATAACCAATCTGGTCACCATATTTTGAATTAATTGGAGTTTCCAAATTTGTTACAGAGGTACAGCACATTGCAGAAATCCAGTCTTCAGATTACCACCAGCATACATAGGAGTTCTCTTGATCAACTGGGAAGTTTTAAACATTAATTTTATTTGTAGATACCCATATTATGACTGATATACATAGGCACTCACATTTGTTCTCTTATTTTTATTTTTAAAATTATCCTTTGACACAGGGGAATCAAATGGATACATTGTTGATTTTTTTAATAACTGGAGGATTTTAGAATAAATAATTTTGGATCAAACCAGCTGATTATTTGTGTGTTTAGTTACTTGTATAGTAGGCCCTAATGTTTGCCCAGAATGCCAAGGTAGGTAGAAAAGTCTTAAATTCTGCTCCCACTACCTATCAAATGACAGCCTTGTTGCAGATACCACCAGAGCCAATTGTCAAAGTCCTTCAAATACGTAAAGGGGAGAAAATTCCTATCTGATCCCAAAAATGACCAGAAAACTGACACAGCATTGAGTGTGGAAGGACAGGTTGCATTGCAATAATCCAAAGAGGCATGGCAGGAGGCATTCAGACCTCAAATAGCCTGTGAACCAGGCCTGTAGTGAGGGTTTTTTTTTAAGGGGTTCAACCCCCCCCCCCCCCAAATTTTTCAGGTTATAAAAAAAACCTGGTTTACTCATGAATTTTAACTGGTTAACCAAATCCCCATGCTAAATCTATGAGACGCAAAACATTAAGAGTCCCTCCAGGCACTATCTCAAGCAGATATTGACAGGTTTGTAGCGGGGGTGGGGGGTGCTAGGGGTTCAACCCTCCTGAAATTTTCAAACTCTCTCCCCCCCCCCCCCGAACTTTTTTTCTGGCTACGGCCCTGCTGTGAACCCACTGCATCATGTGATACGTTCTGGTGGCTTGCACTACACAAAGCTTCCTGGTCTCTGACCATAAAGTCCATCAACAAATTACCTTTCCCCGCAATCTTTAAATCACGCTTATGCAAACAGAATTTTAAAAATTATTTATTTTTACAACCCAGCTCTTATTTTAAGAGTGGTATAGGTGGTTCTTCTCAATGAACTACCCACACTTTATTCTGAGTTCACTTAGATTGAATGAGATTCTGCAGCTCAAAGTTCATCCAATAAAGTTCAAGGCTTATCAGGAGTTCGAATCTAGGTCTCCTTGGTCCTAATTTGATACTTTTAGGTGCTCTTGCTTTTGATCCTGCTTTTCTAAAGCAAGCAGTTTGAACTAAGCAGAATTTAAACTAATCTGAGTTCCCCTGAGTTCTGAGGTAATGGTAGAACTTTTTAGCTTCTTTCTTTCCATTTTAGGTTTTAGCTCTTGAACAGTCAATTATTGTCAAAAACTATGGAAAAACAAGTTCATGCAGAGACAAAATAATAAAAATGTACTGTTCATAAGATTAAGCTTTTCATTATTGATTGCCAGTGTCTTCAAACATTCCCTCACTGGTTTCTCTTTCCCCCTTGTTACAACATGTAAATGAGATAACATGAGAGGTTATGCACTCATTTCGTTCTACACAGAAAAATCAAATAATGGTGGAAAAACATTGCCAACAGCACATTGTTCCTTTTGCCCTTAGGTGTGCCATACAGATTTTAAATTATAGAAAAAAATAATGTTATCATACTCTTGATGGTCAGCAATTTATGCACTTTACATGATGGATGGGTGCATGAATGGATAGGTTGAAAGATAGATCTGAAGTACCCTTTTTCATGACAGACAAAGACAAAATTAGTTTGTCTGATAAATTTAAACATATGTTTCCTACAGCATAACAAAATGACAATTATCTTGTTGAATGTGTTTTCTATACAGTATTTTTCCTTTGTGAGTTGTCTCCAGGTGAAATGGGTATACATCTGGGATTGGAAATCATGGAACACAAATGAAAACTTAGTCCATTATGTGAATTAATATGACATTATTGTAATTAATACGTATGTATGTACCTTCAAGTTGCCCTCAATCTAGGGCAACCTCATGAAATTGATAGGGCTTCTTAGGCAAGAAATAGATATTGTTTTGTAAGTGACTTCCTCTGAAATAGAGTCTACACAACCTGGTATTTGTTAGTTGTCCCCCATCCAAGTACTAACCAGGGCCAATCCTTTTAGCTTCCAAGATCAGACAAGATCTCATGACATTATAATATTTAGGCCCTTTCAGTCTAATTATCATGGAGAAACCCTATGATTAAATGTCAGCTCACCACAGCCGCTCCTGAATGAACACACAAGACTCTCTGTGATATCACCAGAAACTTTTACTGTAGGAAACATGAACATCAGAAAAGCCAAGAATGGGAGACTCCGGCCAACCCTCCTTTATATACCCTCCCCCTCATTTGAACAGTCTCTTCCCGCTCAGTAAAACCCCGCGCAAATTCCCCGCCAAGTCCAGCAGCCGTTTCTTCTCCAAGTCCTGAGCCGCAGGTGTCTTATCAATGTCAGTGACCCTGAAACTCAGAGCCACATCCAGGCTCTAGTAGCAGGGTTCTGACATGGCGTCCTCCTCCCCTTCATCCTGGAAGGAAAAGATTAAACACAACTATTGTTCTCCGCCGTCCAGAGTTCCTTTATACTTTTTTAACAGGCTGCAATGGAATACCGGGTGTACCTTTCCTAGGTCCTTGGGTAGCCTCAGCTCATAGGTCACTTCGTTTATTCTTTTTGCTACCCTGAATGGTCCTATATAGCGTGGAGCCAATTTCTTGGATGGGAATCCCAATTTTAGGTTTTTTGTGCTCAGCCAAACCAGATCTCCTTCGCCCAATTTGTCCCCCTCTCGGCGCCTACGATCCGCAAAGAGCTTGTACTTCTTTTGTGTTTCCCGCAATGCCTCTACCACGGTTTGCCACCCTTGCTTGATTTTGGCCGGCCATTCCTCGTCGGTCTGGCCCTCCCCTTCCTTCCACTCGGGTAGCCTGGGGAAAGGTGCCACCTCCTGTCCGTATACTATTTCGAATGGGGCACGACCTGTGGCCGAATGTACGGCCCCGTTAAAAGCCATCTCAGCAAACGGTAGAAGGTCCGCCCAATCATCCTGTCTATAATTGGTGTACATCCTCAAGAATTGGCACAGTGTCTGTTGGGTACGTTCGACCCCCCCGTTGGTTGCGGGATGAAAGGCCGAGCTCAGGTTCCTTTCTGCTCCTAACAGCTGTAAGAATTTTCCCCAAAATTTTGCAGTAAATTGGACTCCCCGGTCGCTAATTATTTTGTCGGGACACCCATGTAGGCGATATACATGCTTCACATACAAATCAGCAAGTTTTTCAGCTGAGGGGAGTTTTGGCAGGGCCACAAAGTGTGCCTGTTTTGAGAATAGGTCCAATATTGTCCAAATGTATCTGTGGCCTCTGCTGGGGGGTAGTTCGCCTACAAAATCCATGGCCACGCATTCCCATGGCCTCATGGGCTCCACCACCTTCTGCAATAGCCCCTGGGGCTTCCCCGGTGGTGTTTTTCCCTCTGCACATAATTCACACTGCGTGACGTACCCCCTGGCGTCTTTCCTCATTCCGGGCCACCAGCATTGTTTGGCCAACAGTTTAATAGTCCTGGTGGGGCCTAGATGACCCGCACCTTTGTTATCATGGTACTTCCTTAACATTTCTCGTCTTAAACATTCAGGGATATACAATTTCTTATTTACAAACACCAAATCCCCACACAATTCTCCCTTTTCTTTGTTAGTTTGTAACCATTTGTCCATTCCATACGCTCGCTTCAACTCTTCCTCCCATATTTCTCCTCCCCCCGTGGAAATGGCAGTACGTTTGTTTTCTTTGGCCGCTTGTGCTCGAGTTAGTACTGCCAGGCCCCACTGCTTATCTAGGAACAGGCTCCCTTCAGATTCCTGAATTCCTCCCCCGTGCTGAGGCATCCGAGAGAGAGCGTCAGCGAGTATGTTATGTTTCCCCTGGAAGAATCTGAGTCTGAAATCAAAACGGCTGAAATATTGGGCCCATCTAATTTGCTTCGCCGATAGTTTACGAGGGGATCTTAGATACTGTAAATTTCTATGATCAGTCCACACCTCAAACGGTGTTCCACTTCCTTCCAGAAAGTGTCTCCAGCACTCTAGTGCTTTTAGAATAGCTAAGGCTTCTCTCTCCCAAATTGGCCAGTTTTTTTCTGTATCGCTAAACTTTTTTGACAGATAGCCACATGGCTTCAGGTTCCCCCCCTCGTCTTTCTGTAGCAGAACTGCCCCATATGCCCGGTCTGACGCATCGCAATGTAATACAAAGGCTTTAGACATATCAGGGTGCTGTAGGACAGGCTCCTCAGTAAAACGCTTTTTAAGGGCTTCGAAAGCTTCCTGGCATTCTATTGTCCAGGTCAGTTTGGCCCCTGGGGCCTTCACTTTGGCTGTTTCTCCCCTGCCTTTAGTCTTTAACAAATCCGTTAATGGCAAAGTGAGGCGCGCAAAGTCCTTGATAAATGTTCTATAGAAGTTTGCGAACCCTAGGAAGGATTGCAGCTGCTTCCGTGTTTTGGGGGCTTCCCACCCCCTCACGTCTTCTACCTTCGCAGGGTCCATCGCCACTCCCTGGGAGGAAATCCTATACCCCAGAAAGTCTATCTGGTCTTTATTGAACTCGCACTTGGCAAGCTTCGCATACAGTTTTGCTTCTCTCAACTTTTGCAGGACTCCCCTGACTAGTTCTATGTGTTGCTCCTTAGTCCGAGATATTATCAATATGTCATCTAAAAAAACAAAGACTCCCTTGTACAACAATGGATGCAACACTTCGTTGATTAATTGCATGAACGCGGCCCCTCCGCCGCACAAACCGAAGGGGAGCACACGATAATTGAATAATCCGAATGCACAGGAGAAGGCCGTCTTCCACCTGTCCTCTGGTTTGATCTGCAATTTATGGTACGCTTCAATTAAGTCCAATTTAGTGAATATCTGTCCCTCCGATAACTGGGCGATCAAGTCCTTCACCAAGGGTAGGGGGTATTTATTTACAGAACTGATTGCATTCAGGCCCCTGTAGTCAATGCAGAGCCTCAGCGTTTGGTCCTTTTTCCGCCTGAACAACACAGGCGCCCCTAAAGGGGAATTTGAAGGCTCTATGAAACCCCTCGCTAGGTTTTTATCAATGTATTTTCTCAGTTCCTCCTTTTCCCTAGCCGACATTGGGTATATTTTTGCCTTGGGAAGCTCTGCTCCTGGGACTAGCTCTATCTTCACTTCAACTCTCCGCTTCGGTGGGAAACTGTCTGCTTCCTTCTCATCAAATACGTCCACAAAATCCCGATACTCTGGGGGTAATTTATCTGCCAGTTCTGCTATCCTGATAGAGTCTTCCTCCCCCCTTTTCCCCGGCTCCCTCTCCACTTCCTGGCTCCCTTCTTCCAACTTCATCCTGAAGATCATGCTCTTATCCTCCCAGTTGATTTGCGGGTTGGCCTGCCCCAGCCATGGCATGCCTAGTATAACATTATAGCTGGCTATTTGTGATATCACAAATGACACCTTTCCTTCCCAACTCCCTATCTTACACTTTACATCTTCGGCACTGTACTTAGCTAATGATCCCGATGCTGTGGATCCGTCCAACTGCGAAAAAGCTATTGGGGATTCTAGGTTCGTTCTTTCGCATCCCAATCCCTCGGCTAATTCAGGGGAGATGATGTTCCTGGAACATCCACAATCCACAAATGCTTTGCAGGTTGCTTGTTTGCTGCCATTTTCAAGCTGAATGGGGACCACTATCATGGCTTTGTCCTGACTTACCAACCCCCCCGAGTGGTGCCTCATCGGTGGTTCTTCCTCGGCGCGTTTCCCTGCCACGGCTCTTGGTTTGGGCGGGCCTCCGCCTTCCCCTTTTCTCTGCCAGCACTCGGCAGCCCTGTGGCCCAAACGGCCGCACACGAAGCAGCCCCTCCTGCTGGTGCTCACGTTCCCTGTCGGCTCCGTTCTCCTCCCGGCTGGGGTTGATCCCTCCTTCCGGCTCCCCTCTTTCATCTGCGGCCGCTGCTGTAGCCCTCCTCGGTGCCTCCTCGCCTGGGCCAGCGATGTCTCGACGCGCCCCGCCAGCTGAATCCATCCGCGCAGTGTGTCAGGCTCATCACGATGCACCGCCCAGGAGAGGATCTCCCGCCTGAGCCCCTCTTTGAAGAGTTCTATCTTTGTCACTGCAGACCATTCCGGCACCTTTTCAGCGAGGCATTGGAACTCCTCCGCATACTCAGATACCGATCTCTGCCCCTGGGAGACGGTCTTCAACTTCTCCCTCGCCCGGATCTGTTCCAGTGGATCTCGGAAACGGGTCTCCAGGGCCCCCATAAAGCGTCGGAGTGACCCCAGACATGGGTCGCGCCGCGCGTGCAGCTGAACGTACCAGCTGGCCGCTCCCCTCTTCAACACTGCACCAATGGCCCGTATCCGGCTGGATTCCGTTCTAAAAGTGTGAGCATTGTCCTCCATATAGCCCCTCACCGTGGTCAGGAAAAAATCCAGTTCAGAGGACTCTCCCCCAAACTCGATCCTTAGTTCCTCTCGTCTTGGTAGGGGTCCCTGTGGTGGCAATCCCCAATTCTCCGCCCGTCGCAAGCCCCCTTGCGGACCAGTGGGCCCCGCTGCTGCTTCTCTTGGCCCTGTGCCACGCCCGGCATTCGCCAGGGGCACCAGGGTCTCAGTTGGGAGCGTAGCCGGGATTCTCGGAGGCTTTTCCCCTTCGTCGTCACTCTCCTCCACCCGCGTCAGGCTTGTTTGGATCTTGGGCCGGGCACCGGGCTCCTTTCGCATTTCCCTTCCCTTCGGTGCTGGGAGGTCTGCAAAGCCCTGGCTGCTTCCCATGCTCACGTCCCACATTGAGCTAGCCCGAAGTTCCCTTCCTCTCTCCGGCTCCGCCAAAACCGCCAGGCGCTCCATCGCCCTCGACATCACTGCCAGGGTGGTCTCCATCGCCGACATCCTCTCCTCCAGAAACACCATCCTTTGTGGGCCTGGGGAAGGTGAACCTTCCTCTCCTCCGGTGCTGTCTCCCCGCACCACTCCACGCCTCTGGGTTACCCCATTTGGCTGGGCATAAGCGGTGGATGACGCCAGGGCCGCCAGCTGGTGGAACTCAGCGTCCGGCTCGGGAGTGGCCCTTTCCGACCTTCCTCCTCCTGCGCCCAAGAGCTCTTCATCCTCCACTTGCATGTTACACCTCACCGCTACAGCGGGATGGTGTCCTTATTCTTGGCTTTGTGTCAGCTCACCACAGCCGCTCCTGAATGAACACACAAGACTCTCTGTGATATCACCAGAAACTTTTACTGTAGGAAACATGAACATCAGAAAAGCCAAGAATGGGAGACTCCGGCCAACCCTCCTTTATATACCCTCCCCCTCATTTGAACAGTCTCTTCCCGCTCAGTAAAACCCCGCGCAAATTCCCCGCCAAGTCCAGCAGCCGTTTCTTCTCCAAGTCCTGAGCCGCAGGTGTCTTATCAATGTCAGTGACCCTGAAACTCAGAGCCACATCCAGGCTCTAGTAGCAGGGTTCTGACAATTAAATATATTTATGTACATGAGAAAAAGTTACACTACACATAAAACTTGCAGAAATAACCATGTCAACATGTCAACATTGACACAAAACTTGAGAAAAAATGTGTTAGCATATTTTGAGAAAGAAGAATGTGGGAAATTGGTGGTCTTGATTATAGCCAGCTGTTAAGATACAATTATTATTTTGGAGGAAAGGAGAGAGTCAACATACCATAGTGGTTTGATCATTAGACCACAACTGTAGAGGCCAGGGTTCAATTCCATGTTCAGAAAGTTGCTTTCTGGTATCAAAGTTCCAGAAGAAGATAAAACCACTAGCCGTACTGGCAGAGGTACTCAAACTATTGTCCTAAAAGCAACACTAGAATCCTGTTGGGAATTCTATGTCTTTCTAAGTGGACTATTCTAAGTGGACTATTATGTATCTTTGCAATTCAGTGAAGGGATTTTAGCACTTCTACATAGTTACATAAAATAACAGATTACAGTGTTCCCTCCCTTATCATGGGGGTTACATTTCAGGACCACCCACAATAAGTGAAAATCCACGAAGTAGGGGCACTAGGCTTCCTCCCAGGAAGGAATTAGAAAGAGGAAGGGAGGGAGTGAGGGAGGGAGGAAGAGAAGAAAGGAAGAAAGAGGCAGGGGTACATGGCGTCGCCTCCTTCTCCTCCCACTGCCATTTGGGCTCCTTCTCCGCCCTGCCGCCTGCACCCAATTGAGACCATCACCACTGTAAATCATAATTTTTTTATGATTTATAATATTATTTTAGCATTTATTAAAAAACTACAAAATAGTGAATCCACAAAAAGTGAACCATGAAGTAGCGAGGGTACACTGTATAGAGAATTCCAGTAATTTTTTTAACTCTCCGACAATATCTTCAAGATGTTGGCATCCTTGAATCATTCTGTATTATAAGAGAAAATAAGACATTGAGATCTGTCAATTAATAAAAGACATAGTGGCGCACCACTGATTTACACCTTATTTCTCTCCTTAGATTTGTGCCAATTTTTCAGACTGGCTGCCTTTTTAAACTGCTTTGAAAGGGAGCTCATATGCACAATTCATTGAGAAAACTCATGTCAATAGGTTTTGTAACCTAGCTATGACAGCTAAAGTAGTATGATAACTAAAGTACAATGACTGTACATCTGAAAATAATACATGAAAGGGAGCAAAGACAAAAGCTATAGGTTAGGCAAGATGATAGCTTATAAGTATTCATACTCTTCTCTCAGTGTTTATTTATTGATTAGTAGGAAAAAAAGTCATCCAGTGCAATAAATGTAAGTGAAGTAAGTTCTCAGAAACATTCTTTCCCAGCTTACAAGATAAAAAATCATACGTTTTTGGTAAAACAATTGTGATGGCCTAAGCCTTTGGGAAAACTATAGTGTCTGGCTTTACTTGGGGGCTATCTCTATACCTTCTATTAAGATCAAGACTCTTAACATACAGAGGCACTTTAGGCAAGGTGAAAAGATAACCAAAATAGGTTTACTGAAAACAAGATGAATAAAGGGTAAACTCCACCCGGGGCTATTGAAAGGTAGCTTAAAACAATACATTACAAAGGAAGGTTTTGCTGATTGCAGTCATCTTTCTGGAGTCTTTGAAAGCCCTCTGTCTCTGGTGTAAAGCAATGGCTCAGAAGCTGGAGCCCAATGGCTGTCTTAATCTTCTTTTTTTGTGAAGCCTAAGCTGGTCAAAGGCTTCTTTTGTCACTGGGAATGATGAATGCTGCTAAATGCAGTGTTTAGTGCTAAGGATGCCTGTTTTGGATTTCTAGGCCTAGGATTTTCAGACAAAAACTAGGACTCTGTAGTCTCTATAGCCCTACTGCAAAAAAAGGAGAGTCTGGCAATAGAGCTCTGAACAGGCAGATGGTCTAAATCAAATAAGGCTAGCCTCTAGGTGGATTTCATACTCCACCCAAAAACTAATACAAATGGAGGCATCTACACTATTGGGAAAATCTAAACAGAGGGAACTAAAGCAAAGGAGAGGAAAAGGCAGAGCCAAGACTTTACAATAGTTGTTTCTTGAGTGAAGTGAAAGCTACTGATTTTCTGGACCGCTCGCAGTCTGGCTTCAGGCCTGGGTACAGTACCGAGACGGCTCTGGTCGCCTTGGTGGATGACCTCCGCAGGGAGCTGGACAGGGGGAGTGTGACCCTGCTGGTTCTCTTGGACATCTCAGCGGCTTTCGATACCATTGACCATGGTATCCTTCTGGGGAGGCTCGCCAGGATGGGGCTCGGTGGCACGGTTCTGCAGTGGCTCCGGTCCTTCCTGGAGGGTCGTTCCCAGATGGTGAAGCTGGGGGACACCTGCTCGGACCCCTGGCCATTGACCTGTGGGGTCCCGCAAGGGTCTATTTTATCCCCCATGCTATTTAACATCTACATGAAACCGTTGGGAGAGGTCATCCGGAGTTTTGGAGGGTGTTGCCATCTCTACGCAGATGACACGCAAATCCACTACTCATTTCCATCTAACTCCAAGGAAGCCCCTCGGATTCTGAACCAGTGCCTGGCCGCTGTGGCGGACTGGATGAGGAGGAACAAGCTGAGGATCAATCCTGACAAGACAGAGGCCCTCCTGGTCAGTCGCCCATCTGATCGGGGTATTGGGTGGCAACCTGTGCTGGACGGGGTTGCACTCCCCCTGAAATCACAGGTCCGCAGTTTGGGGGTCCTCCTGGATTCAGCGTTGACGCTTGAGGCTCAGGTGTCGGCGGTGGCCGGGAGGGCTTTCGCACAACTCAAACTTGTGCGCCAACTGCGACCATACCTCGTGAAGTCTGACTTGACCACGGTGGTGCATGCCTTAGTTACCTCTAGACTGGACTACTGTAATGCGCTCTACGTGGGGCTTCCCTTGAAGACGGCCCGGAAACTACAATTGGTCCAGCGCTCGGCTGCCAGATTAATAACAGGGGCGAGCTACAGGGAACGATCTACTCCCCTGTTTAAAGAGCTCCACTGGCTGCCGTTCACTTTCCGGTCCCAATTCAAGGTGCAGACCATCATCTATAAAGCCCTAAACGGTTTGGGACCCACCTACCTTAGGGACCGTATCTCCTACCATAAACCTGCTCGTTCCCTTCGTTCATCCGAGGAGGCCTTCCTTTCGCCACTGCCTCTGTCCCAGGCCCGTCTTGTGGGAACGAGGGAGAGGGCTTTTTCTGCTGTGGCCCCCCGACTGTGGAATTCATTGCCCACTGAGATTAGGCAAGCCCCCACCTTGTTAGCCTTTAAGAAAGATCTAAAAACATGGCTTTTCCGATGTGCCTTTGGGGAGTAAATGTAATATATTGCTCTGGCCATTCCCCTTGGTTTTTATCCTTTAGACTGCTCCACCATTTTATTTCCCTGTTTCCCCCTATTCCTATGTCTCTCTCTCCCGAGTTTTTAATTAAGTGTCCATGTGGCCCGCCCTGTTTTTTACTGTTTTCTCTGATTTGTGCTGTAATGTATATGATTATTTTTGCACTGTTATATTGTGTTATGATATGTTGTTTTATTTTGTTATATTGTATGGTGTCTGGGCATGGCCCCATGTAAGCCGCCCCGAGTCCCCGTTGGGGAGATGGTGGCGGGGTATAAATAAAGTTTTATTATTATTATTATTACTTTGATTCAAAGCTTCGGGGGAAAGATGGAATATAAGTAACCTGTTGTTATGTGTCTTCAATGCCATTTCTGATTTATAGAGACTTTACGGTGAAACTGTCTCAGGGTTTTCTTGTTCTTCCCCAAGATAAACCTATCAAGCAACAATTTCCCCAAAACCCAACCTACATTTCATTCCCAGACTCTCCCACTTCAGAGTAGGTGGACACACCAGACAGCAGGCAGCATCAGATTCAACCAATGATAGTTTATTGAAATTCCTACCAGACCTCTTCTGAGCTAATCAGCAGCCAGGAACAAATTGCCCTTTAAATTAATAGGGTCTTGGATCTGGAAACCTCATTAATCATAACTGTTTAAAAATTTTCTCAGTGTATGTAAAATGTCTATAAAATCTTTTCGATTGTAAGACAGGTCACTTTTGAGATTACACTGTGTCCCTTGGCAGCCACTTGGGCATAACTGAATAAACAACTTCTGTTCCTGCTGACATCTTTGCATGTCCTTACTGGAATTTATTGGAGGACCCAAAATTTCGGACAACACATCCATGAGGACAATTTTGGATTCTGAAGTATTTCCAATTTTGGAATTCTGGATAAGGAATGCTTAGCCGGTGTAAGGTCCCTATCATACTACACCCTGCTATATTCCACTTTAATTGCCATAGCAACATTGTTCTGAAACTTTGGATTTGCAGTGTAGGGAGGAGCATTTAGAATTCCCAGACTTCTTGGGCCTCTAAACTACAGACCCCCAAACCCCAGAATGTTGCAATGGCAGTTAAAGTGGAATATAGCACTATAACTGTGTAATGTGGAAATTCTTTCCTTTTCTTCTTAGTTTACATATAGAATCATAGAATAACAGAGTTGGAAGAGATCACATGGGACATCTACTCCAACCCCCAGACTTAATCTGGCATACACTTTTTACATTCTACTGTTGATTTAAGACTCTTTTTTTGTTATAAGGGCTTTGCAGTCCAGAATGTTTAACTATACACACACACATGCACAAATAAATTGTTTACCCTTTACCTCTTCTGAAACTACTGTGGAGCGAGGGTTATGATGAACTGTGGAATTGAGAGATATGGTAAACCCTTCGTCTGCTAAGGAATAATTGTGCTTTCTTTCCATTCAGAGTTGAAGATTTATTCCACTTATCTTTTGTTTGAATAAAAGTGCTATTAATTGCATTTATATGCTTTAAATGAAGTATGTCTGATGCTTTTAGCTGCTGACTTGCCAGCCAATTTGCATTGTAATGAATAAAATCATAAAGATCTTAAAATATCGTGGAGAACAAATGTGGTCAATATGCACATGAACTCTTAGGGTCTTAGATACTGTATAATTGCACTTTAAAAGACAGACAATGAAAGAAACGCCATGAAACTTAATTAAAATTAACGTTTTATCACTGTAAATTGTAGCAAATCCAATGACAATTAAAAGAGTTTGCATAGTATAAAGTTTACTTTTACTTGTCTGTTGAATTAGAATGTTTATATTACATCTGTACAGCAATGGATATGCTGAAGTCATTTGCATTCTCATTTTAATTCAGAAACAACTGTAAAATAGCCAAAGCAGCATTTCCACCACAACACACAAATGTTCAATTCAATGTAGGAAACAACTTAGAATCATAGAATCATAGAATAGTAGAGTTGGAAGAGACCTCATGGGCCATCCAGTCCAACCCCCCCACTAAGAAGCAGGAAAATCACATTCAAAGCACCCCCGACATATGGCCATCCAGCCTCTGCTTAAAAGCCTCCAAAGAAGGAGCCTCCACCACAGCCCGGGGAAGAGAGTTCCACTGCTGAACAGCTCTCACAGTGAGGAAGTTCTTCCTGATGATCAGGTGGAATCTCCTTTTTTGTAGTTTGAAGCCATTGTTCCGTGTCCTAGTCTGCAGGGCAGCAGAAAACAAGCTTGCTCCCTCCTCCCTATGATTTCCCCTCATATATTTGTACATGGCTATCATGTCTCCTCTCAGCCTTCTCTTTTGCAGGCTAAACATGCCCAGCTCTTTAAGCCGCTCCTCATAGGGCTTGTTCTCCAGACCCTTAATCATTTTAGTCGCCCTCCTCTGGATGCTTTCCAGCTTGACAACATCTCCCTTTAACTGCGGTCCCCAAAATTGGACACAGTATTCCAGGTGTGGTCTGACCAAGGCAGAATAGAGGGGGAGCATGACTTCCCTGGATCTAGACGCTATACCCCTATTGATGCAGGCCAGAATCCCGTTGGCTTTTTTAGCTGCCGCATCACATTGTTGGCTCATGTTTAACTTGTTGTCCACGAGGACTCCAAGGTCTTTTTCGCACACACTGCTGTCAAGCCAGGCGTCCCCCATTCTGTATCTTTGCATTCCATTTTTTCTGCCGAAGTGAAGTATCTTGCATTTGTCACTGTTGAACTTCATTTTATTAGTTTCAACCCATCTCTCTAGTCTGTCAAGATCGTTTTGAATTCTGGAGTGTTAGCTATCCCTCCCAGTTTGGTGTCATCTGCAAACTTGATGATCGTGCCTTCTAACCCTTCGTCTAAGTCGTTAATAAAGATGTTGAACAGAACTGGGCCCAGGATGGAGCCCTGCGGCACTCCACTTGTCACTTCTTTCCATGATGAAGATGACGCATTGGTGAGCACCCTTTGGGTTCGTTCGCTTAGCCAATTACAGATCCATCTAACTGTAGTTTTGTCTAGCCCACATTTTACTAGTTTGTTTGCCAGAAGGTCATGGGGGACTTGTTGAAATCCTACTCAGATTTCCAAGAATTTTTAGTATAGGAAAGAGCCCGCTGACTTGTGTTTATTTATTATCTTACCAAAAGGTAAGAAAAGGTAGTTACTGTATATTTAATGAAAAATATGTTTTTCATATAAGGGTCCACTTATTTGCAAACAGAACCATGCACTGATAATTGAAAGAAATAAAATTTTAGCCCCAGGTAGAATAGACACATTCAGATGAAAGGATCTAGTTAGTCAAGTTTGTTTTGAATGTGTTTATTCTACTCTGCCTTAGTTGGGACTAAAATTGAATTTATCTCATGGAACACTATGGCCATAATTCAGTTAATCCCTATTGCATTTTGTTGTGTTGCTTTATTGATACTCTTCTCTTTCTATAAAGGTAGGACTCAAAAGCATGCAAGGAAATGTTCATAGTATTCCACAGTATTCATGGTATTAAAAATCATAATAATTCAAGGAGTATTCTCTATTGTTGTGGAATCATATGCATATCTATGTAAAGGTCTTCTGAGCTCAATGGAACTCATTCCTTCAAAAAAAATGTATTCAGTGAATTGAATCCTAATGTTCCATTCAGCACATTAATGATGATTGAATTTCAATAGGAGATTGAAACCAACCAAGAATTTGGAGCAAGAAAAGACAATTGGATTTATAAAACAAGATTGATTTTATTTAAGTTGAACCAATCCAAAGAATGGTAAACAGTCAGGAAATCTAACTTAATAAGGTTCAGAACCAGAAGTAATCTCTTAAGGGCAATTTTTAGGGTGAAATACGAGGGCTATCCAGAAAGTATGTTACGTTTTGGAATTAAAAATTAATGAAGTATAGGATAAAATATTTATTATATGCAGTTAAAAGTTATACTTCAATAGTACCTTTAAACATAGTCCCCATTCAAAATTAGGCCCTTTTCAGAACTATTAATGAGTTTAGAAAGTTCCTACCCTCTGCAGTTTCCTGCCGCGTCCTGAAACTCAGCCAGCTGAAGAATGAATGCAGGAGGGAGGAGCAAAAAAATCACCCGCTCTCACTTCTTTTGCAAGACCTCAAGAATCAAAACATTGAGGCTTTCCCTTCCTGTCAGCTCAAGGAAAAGGCATGGGTTTATCTCTCCTACCAAGGAGGAGCAGCCAGAATCGGCCAGGGCTTGCAAAAGAAGCGAGAGCCCTGTTTGCTCCTCCCTCCTGCATTCATTCTTTACCTGGCTGAGTTTCAGCCAGGTAAATAGTTGTTCACTCAGAAGTCCAAATTTCCATGTCCACTATGGCCTTTGATATGCAAATACCAAAGAGAACCATTTACATTTGGAGTCCTTTCTCCCACCCAGTCCAACAAAATATTGTGGGGCAGCCCACTGCAGACTGGATAGAAACAAAACAGATTATTTTTTAGATCAGTAAATCACAAGAAGAAGAAAAATCTGAATGAGAAATCAAATTGTATTGAATAGAAGATACATCATAAGAAGCAGTGTCATTTTCAGCCACAACATTGTCTGTATGGTGGCCTTGTCCACTTGTTGATAATTAGATGGAAGCCTTTCAAATTATTTTCTGAAATTGCTCAGATCAAAATGCAACATGTAGCATAGCAAGATCCTGCCATACTTGGCCAAATTTAAGAAGACTCACCCCCTATTTCACACTCACCCCCTATTGATTCATCAGTGCATGCAACACCTATTGTAAGTTTAACATAAATGCTTTAAAACAGTTGTTAATTCAGTATAGGATGTATAGGAAAATATTACTGAAATGCATATGGTTGAGATTTCACATTTTGGAAGAACAGATGTTAATCGGAAGAGTTATTATATCAAGACCCATTAATTGAATATTGACAGAATAGACTTGGAAGACAAATTTATTAAAACAGCATGAGGGATGATTAGCAATTAGCAGATTGAGGTAGTCATGATTTTTTCAAATACAATAGAGACAAATGAGACCTTGTTTATTTAGTTCAGGCAGTTTCTCACAGAATTAGCTAATGAACTTATTGCATCAAACAGCTTGCATTGTTTATCTTTCCACCCAAATGATGCTTGTAGTTGCAATTTCTTCCTAATCTCAAATTTTTCTGCCAAGTTAGTTTTAATAAAGAATAAAATTGCTTTGTTTTGCTTCCAGATAAATAAATGCAGTGATAAAGTGGTACTTTATCCCCACCCCCTCTAAAAGGGGGAGGGCGGCGGGGATGAGAAATGGATATATTTCAGCAATATAAAAGGACACTTCAAGACAATATAGTGAGATGCAAATTACAGAGTATCTAACAAACAAAAGCCAGTTGCCAGACATTAATGGATATGTCTTCTAATGCTCCAATGGTTGTTTTCTCAGAGGTAAATCCCATCATTTCCAATCAAAGGAATTTAGGGTGCATCAACAGTATAGAATTAATGTAGTTTGACACCACTTTAACGCCATGGCTCAATGCCATGAAATCATGGGGGTTGAAGGCTTTTAGTCTACTCTGCCAAATCCCAGAATTTCATAGCACTGAGTCTTGACAATTAAAAAGGTATCAAACTTCATTAATTTTATACTGTAAATGTACTTTTTGTTCCAAGTATATGTAGGATTGTTCTTTTAATCTATAAAATATCTTTAAAATGTTTGAGATTTCTTTATCTATTTTTTGTTTTAAAATATGATGGGTTTTGGATAAACCCCAGGCTAAGTCATGCCATTTCTAAGAGATCTAAGAAATATCTGAATCAGACTCCTCTGAAGTTGACTGAATATGGACCCACATTACATGATAATATATGTTGCTAGTAATTTATATTTGGAGAAGCACAGACAGGATATCTCCAAAACGGATACAATTTTACCAATGCACTCCATTTCATGAAAATAGTTGACTTTTTTTTGCTGATTTCAGCAAATTCTGTCAACAGGAAATCAAACCCACAGCCATTCCATATTTGTATTCAGACTTGATTCACATAATTTGGATCCCAAGTAAGTCCATATATGAGACAAATGTCTGGTACTTTTACACAACTTTTATATAAATAATCTTTAATTTAATTCTATGTTAACCAGTTCCAAAATATCATTCCATCATTTTATTTTTTTTAATTAATGTGATTGTTTAGGAAGAAAATAGTCATAGTATTTAGCCAAAATGAAATAGTGAGACAAGTTGGTCATTTCAGTGGGATTAAGGTCATGTTAAGATGGCCATGGAGTTGATCTGGCTTCACATTGACCTAAATGATCACTGTAGTGGTGCACTTAGACTTTTTCTTTTTTTAGCACATAGCTCTAGTGCTACATTTCAAGGTAGTATAGGAAAGTATTGTACTTGTGTAATAATCACAGTACAGATCTGTGAAGATAAAAAGTGGGGTATAAATACACATAACAACAACAACAACAACAACAACAATAAATTGAGCCAAGACAATTCCAATAAGATCAGACGTCTATATTGTGGAGTGTGAATTCTTTGTCACATGAAGCTGCTATTCCACTGCAGTTTTCTACATACATAGCGAGTTGAGCACCTTTGATATTACACCGCTCTTCAATTGCACAACTACACCAATTCACCTATTTTAGTCCTGTGATCATGTCTCCACATATCCTTTTTAACCGATCTCCCTAAACTCTTAAATATTTTACTTTTAATTTTAGAGTAATTTCACAATTCCATCTTTTAAAAATAAAAAGGACATCTAACTATACAATATAAAATAAAATGAAAACAGCTTGGGAAGTGGAGGGGCAGGGGGAGAGGTGCATAATCCTTCCTCATTGCATCACTTCACTACTGGCATGCTGGCACAGAAGCAAAAGAGACACTCACACTAAGGTAGGTAATGAAAAAATTGTAGGATTGGGGAGGAAGCAGACTGGCATCATGATATCATGGGTTAGAATTGACCTTGGGTGACAGCCCAGCTCAATTTTTTTTTGATAAATACATCCAGAATATAGCAATAGGGAAGAGTTTGCAAACTCTGTCACTTTTAAACAAACTTTCAAAAATGGTCAAACATGACGAAGTGTAATTAAATGATGTAGTGCTATGTGGTACAAATCATATTGTACACAAATCTATTCCAATCTTCTTTTGTTTTCCAAGAAAATGTATTTTACCCATCATTCCAAATTAAATCTTCAAAATATGATCTGCATGGTAGGCTCTAACTTTCTCCAATGTAAGCTGAGGGCCCTTCAAGACACGCTCTCTATCACAGGATCTGATCCCAGGATTTCTGTTTTTCCCAGGTTATCTGGCAGTGTGGACTCATATAATCCAGTTTAAAGCAGAAAACCTGGGATCAGATCCTGAAATATAGGGCCTGTCTGGAAGGGCCCTGAGAGACCAAAGAGCAACAAAAGGAATTGCATAATACTGCCTTTTCTTAGTGCGTGGTATTACGTACTTTTCTCCATGTAATATAATAATAATAAATAATAATAACACTTTATTTCTAGACCACCCTCTCTCCCTGAAGGGATTCGGTGGTTTACACACACAGAAAAAGACAAACATTCAATGCCTCAAATGAGTATAAACACATAAAAAATACAGGATAATACACAGTAAGAACAATAAACTTACAGCCAATGAAGTAAGCAACGAAATGAAAATAAAACAGAATCAATCCAATAAGACGTAATAAAACTAAAACATTAGTAAACATTACAATGTATACCCTAAAAGCAATTAAGATACAATTATATTAAAATGGCTAACACCGGTGTTCATTTAAGATATATCGGAGTAGCCATATAATACAAGTGGGTTAGCCAGTGTTTCAATGGGTTAAAGAGTCCCAGTCCTCCTCCTCTCTATAGTCTAAAAAAGTTCTTCTTTGTTAAAAAAAGGTATTCATTGAAGTTGAGAGAGAGTCACCCATAGCTGAGCAAGAATTTAAAATCTAGTCTCCTGGAGTTTTTAGTCATATCTAAACATTTCAGAGTGAAATAGGAGATAATAATCTATATGCTTAGAAGAACTCCAAAAAAAAAAAAACATTAGGAGAGAAAAAAACAACCCTTAAGTGATGGGAACATCCCTCCCCCAACATCTCACTGAATGTTGAGTATATTTAGTTGCCAGAAAATGTTGAGTGCCTACTGAATAAAGAAATGGGAGTGGGATGTAGAATGACTTGCTTGATGATCTTGTACAGAAGGATTTCTTTTGAAAGGTACGGTGGGCAGATTCCAAAGGAATCCATACTATTATATTTCCAATAATGATGTAGAAGAGGAAATGGACTCCATTACATGTTCTGTAGAAGAAAATGTTCCATAAAATCTTACTCTTTCATTGAACTTTTATGGAACATTTTCTTCTACAGATCCTACATGCACAAAGGGATTTTGTAGTACATTTGAGAACAACTCCCTGAAGTTCTTCCGAGTCCCTCCGTTAGCACCACATGTAGCTCTTACATATGGTTATAATTAATCAGTGGGCATGCCAGCTTGAAATATAAGATAGTGCTTTGCTCTGTAAGAGATACTTTATTAAGGAATTGTTCTTTTTGTAATGGAAAATCCATATTTTATTTTGCTTCTATTTTTGTAATTTCAGACTTTTATAAGGAAAGTTGAGAAGAACTTCCTTAGTGGTTGCTAGCTGGATTCCTAATGACAATGATTAGCAACTGCTGTGGTGCTGATTTACAGAAGGTGGGTAGGCATAGGTGTTTCTTTGAAATAAATGTTTTCCTCCTGCTTTGAAATGATGCTCAAAAACCACATTCCACTGGCTACATTTAACTCTGTTTTTAATTATTTTTTCTCCAAAGTTTTAATAGATCTAATTATTGCAACTGGGTCATCCAAAAGTGCAGCAGAAGCTTGTGCAATGTTCTTAATGAAAACCTTTAACAACCTTTTGGGATTATAATAGTTATGCTCTATATCTACCCTTCCCTTGTTTTCTTTCTCCAAAGTAACTGTTCAGATCTGTTCCCTTGTGTGGCATATAGTCATTCTGCCTTCTGGCTTCTGAATCAGAGGCCACAATTGACCTGACATTACCCATGGCTTTTTGAGCTACACAAAGGTTTCATAACCCAGCAGTTCTACTTAACAGGTTGAGATGCTGGATGTGCCTACATTTATTGCCCAAGATGTTTTATTTTGCTCCTTAGAACTTTTTGGGATTGTACCCTGTAGACCTTTCAGCTGTGAGAAAGCATGGCACTTCTGCTGGGAAGATCTGAGATACTCTTTTAACCCTTTTTTCCCTTTGGGGGATCTGAAACATTTTCACAAAGTTTAATGAGGGCATTAATATTTTATGGAGAATGTTATCAAAGCCACCTTCATTTAGTAGTTGCAGAGTGGTGTGGAGAATGAACAAGGACAGAATTTTAAATGGTTCCAATAAGAGGACCTAAGATCTCAGGCTACTGATTTGAACAGACAAAACATACTTATCCATTACAAGTGATCTTAATTGATGCTATTTTCTGTTGACAGATACTTTGGATCCTCTTTCATATTCAGAATAAGAAAGTATCTTATACACTGATGATTTTTTCCCCCTAGAGGTTTTCTGTTAGTTTATCATATTGGCTCCATGCCACCCAGAAGAAGGAAAGAAGTGTAACCAGTTTCACAGCCTTTGAAGCTTGACTGATTTCTCATCCATTAGGATCAGCTTTCCGATTCTTTCATCCTTTCTTCAGTTGACCTGGTGTGGGAGGCTCTCTTGCCCTGCATGAAGTATATGAGCCAAATTTAAGATCTTTTCAATGCTGGCTTTTTTTTTAAAAGACCTCTGAGGGAAATATTTCTGTAAATCAAAGCAATGAGAGATTATAAGAAGAGTGACCAAGAGTTTTTAATTAGGCCGGAAAGGAACATTCTGCACAATTTTTACATTTTAAAAGAATGGTTTACAGGGAGCTGTGATGTGACATTGAGAAAGCTTTCTATCTGTGGCCTTTGGGCCAGAAAAGGGAGAAAAATCTGTATTCCTTTTCCAGAACCCATACTCTGGCAATATATACCTGGACTTGTGGGGGAGGATATCATTTTTATGGGCCCCAAGGAATGAAATCAAGTGTTGTTGCCTTTGCTTCAGTGTGCTAGGATGTGACAGGGAAGATTCAGTAGCCACTTAAGGCTGAGCTTCTCCCTCATATGCCTCTAGGAATTAATTCAGTGCAATGTGAGTTTTACTGGTCATTTTGGGTCCAGGCTGGAATGTTCTCCCTTTTACCTGTGGGTGATTTTTTTGTCTATCACATACCTATCTGAGGGGGTTTGATGACTGAGTAATGTTAGTGTCTGTAAGTAGGCTATCATTTGACAAGTACTGGGAGGATAATTTGACAGTTTGGTGTATGCCTTGGCACCATTTTAGATGAAGGGAAGAGCTCTGGAAAGGCGTTCACGGATCCTGAGACATAGAAAGTGGTGCAGGAGTCCACCCTTGAGGGTGGCCCAGGATTTTTTTTTTCTCTTACTTAAAGAGTCTTGGGACTTAGGTGGCAATATCTTGAGTCTACCTCCTAGTTACTGAACAGCCCACTGGCAACTATTTAATTCCCCTTGGGGCTCTGATTTTTTCTCAAATGAGGGCTAAGGGTGTAGTTTAGGGTAGACACCTGGTTTCAGTTGAGCCCTCATTAGGTTGTTTCCCCCTTTGTTCTTTTTCAGGTTTAATCAACATGAAAAGGAAATAGATAAAAAATTCTGTATTTTGGTCTTGTTATTCCATAGTTGGTCATCAAAGGTGAGACATAATTAACTTTATCAAAACAATTATTATGTTGCAGGCCTGTCAAAAATGAGCTGTCTAATTAAATGAACTCTTACCCCTATTAGCTAACAGTGTATAAACAGAATATGGTATATCACTATGATCAACATTTTTCTCTGTGGTGAATTTCACATTAATAAAGAATAGATCTTCCATTCAAATTATTACAAATATTGAAAGAGCATTATGGATTGTTCTTGAACAGTGATCCTCATATTCTAGAAGATTGTCTAAGAACACCATAACATTTATTCGTTTCCTCAAGTCCTGACCATTTGGTCACCATGGAGGCGATTCAGCCCTATCTTGACCAGGTCAGTGTAACGCCAAAAGATCTATGTGGTGGCCAAATGCTACATGAAAGTGATCTAGGGTAACATGGGGTAAAGTCACCTTAATGAGGCCCTGCCACACATTAATGAAAGTTGTGGGATAGCCAAAATATGAGGAAAGCCTGGAAACACACGATTCCCTTGTGTTCTGTTTTGCGGTGGTTTCCATCTACAACACAGAACCTACAGTCCCTGTCATCTGTCACCTGCAGTGAGGTTGGATGAGATGATGTGTGCTCTGAAAAGTGAGCAAGGAGGGGTGATCCTACCTTTCCCTTCTTGCCTCTCAGCCCAAGCTGATGTTACTGCAGAGATTTCTGTGACATGGACGGCAGATGGGGACTGTTAGGGAGGCCATCTGCAGAAGGTGGAGGAGTGTCTGTGTGTCCCATACTGAGGCCGATCTATCACGGGACATTCTGGATTGGCTCTAGATTATCAATAAGTATAGATCCACTCATTATGTTGGTTAAAAGGACCTCAAGTCTGCCCCCCCCCCACAAAAAAGCCTCACTAGCACCAAGAGAGAACAAAATCACTCTGTTCCCTTCAGTTTAGTGGATGTCAGAAAATATTTCTAAGGGTCATATATTGCCTACCCCTGATCTGGTGGGTGAATTATTTAAGACTACTTAATTGTGAGTACTTAATAGTAAGTCTAAATGGTTCCTGTTTGGGAAGGGTGGTCAGGGCCAGGGGTGGCTTTTATACACATAAAATTATCTTAACATTACCACTCCTCTTCCAGCAACTGCTCCAATCTTAATGAGGGGTCTCAAGGTCCTGGACCAGCGGTTTGTCCTCCAAGAAATCCTGTTAAACCCAGAGCAGGTATTGGAAATATATGTTAAAATAAAGAGAGGATTCACCATACACATGGCTGAAGGTTGCCAGCCACTCTGGTCAGGTCTAGAATCAGACTATTAAATTGTTTAGACCACAACTCTCAGAATACCCACATTAGCTGAGGAATTCAGGATGTGTGGTCTTAAAAAGTAACATTTCCCAGCTTTGCTAAGGACCAAATAATTGGCAGAATTCTGTCTCCTAGTTTGTTCACCTTCATTTTTTCCAATCAGGTCTTCAAACATAGTTATATATTTTTAATTCTCTACAACCATCTAGAGACATCAATGAAAGCTTTGTTCATATACAGAACAGAGACTGACCCTCTTTACAGTGGAAACCCTAAGTTTCACCAGGTGGGATTCAGCTAGTATTGCGGTTCATGCTATTTATTCATACTTTAAACCTCAGTCAGGAATATTTTTTGGTGGCCTGGAAAGTCAGAGCTTTTAAGTACTTTTGTAGTGTCATGGGAGTCATGTTCAGCAGGATCCTTTTGACTTTGCAGCCTCTCATATTTAACTGACATTACATGCCACTCATCAGTGTCTCTGTCAAGAGACATCAAGAGCAGCTGCACACAAGTGGTGGCTGCATCCACTCCTTTCATCCACCTGGAATAACTTCACGGTACCTAAAAAGATATTTTTTAAAATAAAAAAAACAACACAACAGTAACTCCGTTTCAGAAATAATGAACAGGACAAGTGTGAGTATCCATAACAAAACATGATATGTATTTAGCCCACAAAACGTATTTCTTATCATTTCTGAAGTAAAAGTAATACCCTTTGAGAATTGCTTCTGATAATTTGACTTAAGGGGGAAAATGCAACAGTGTCCCCCTGAGACTACCCCCCCCCAAACTGGAATGGAATATTCTGTCAACTTTTATCTTCCTCCTTAATTCTATACAAGCCCTCTACAATTTTTACTCTATCAGCTCTATGGTACGGTGACAAATTCAGTCTCAAAGAAAGCAAAAATGGGATGTTTTATGTTTTATATTTTATACAGTATTTAACTGGTTGTAATACATTTTTATATGTTGTTGTTTTAATGATGTGTCGGCATCAAATTGTTGCCAATTGTACGCTGCCCTGAGTCCCTTCGGGTGAGAAGGGCGGGATAGAAATATTGGAAATAAATATTGGAAATAAATATAGGTTTTACATATAAACTAAGACAAAGAGAGATGAAGTGTTTGGTCTAGATGGGATGGGCACAAGATCAGTAAAATGTTTCATTGACACTTTACTGATTATCTGCCCATCCCATCTCAATGAAGTACCAAAGTGAGAAGCTTACACAGTATCTGGGATAACAGTTAGTCTTTTAATGTGCATTGTGTGCTTGGAAATCATTGTGCCTGTTCAAATCACTGTAAATAGACTGAAATGTGTAGGTATATATACTAATCCACATGCTTCTATTGCCAATCTCCCTTTAACTTTTCATGCTTTAAAACATATTGAAGACTAGGTCTGTTTTATTTCTCTGCTAGACCCTGTATGTTGTTATTAGTGGTGTAGGACTGGTTATTGCTCACCATCTACCTGCACATAGTAACTCTTCTAGTTGTGAGATATATTACTCTCTCTCTTGTTCCCTGATACTCCAGTGTTATGTCCAATATTCATTTTTTAAAATATGTTCTGGTAATGTGAAATGTAATTGAGGGCTTGCAAAACCGTGTCCTATATATTTTACTATTGCAGAAAAGGACTTGTACTTTTTACCAAAGCTGTAAAGATAATATTAATATTATTAATATTGAAAAGCTCATTGCCATTGCCAGGCATTAAATGTATTTTATAGACAATACTTCAAGAAAATGTATTTTGGAATTATGGGGCACATCTGCATTGACCACCTAGGTCGATGGAGGGCTGGATCAGCTCCATGTTTCCCAAAACTGCACACAGCTGATCCGGGGTAATGTGGGGCAAGGCCACCTTCACATAGCCAAAGTTGGGATTGTCTGAATTTTGGGCCTAATTTTGAGCTATCCCCCAACTTTGGGCCTGTTGGAAGAGTTGGGCCAGTTCTGAAATGGAACTGCCCACAATTGTCTTCAATGCCATTCTGTGTTTCCTTGGGTTGGGTTGCCTTGGAACACATGATGGCATTTGACACCTCCTGCCTTTCTTACTGTGGCGGTCTCCTGGTATGACATAGGTCTTTCCTGGCAACTATCACCTGCACTGACAATGGCTGGGACAATGGGGTGCTCTCAGAAAAAAAGGAGAGGATTCTTCTTCTCCACCCTTCCCCTCCCTTCTTATGTTAATGCTTTGTGACACAGAGGGCAGGAGGGAATGGTGACTGCCATCCCATGTCCCTGGACCTCTTGAGCCAAGAAAACACAGGATGAGTCTGTGTAAATATGATCATGGTTTCCTTAGGCACATACCATTTCTGCCCATCCAAAAACTATCTTAGTCATGTGCATGTATTTGAAAAACCTGGAAACCATATTGCTATAGAATGGATTCTAGTAATCTTACTGTGTTTGATTGAAAATCCCATAGCTATGACATTAAGATGAGACACCCCCCCCCCCCGCTTTTCCCATTAAGTGCCATGGAAAAGTTTAGTCTGGTCCTTAACATGAACAATTCATTCTGAATAAATGCAGTGAAGTGGAGGTAATAAATACCTGTCAGTAATTAGAGCCAAGGGCACATTTTTCATTGCAAACTCTGGCAGACAAGAGATTCTTCCAAGAGCGCAATAATATTTTATTGTCATTTATGTTACGAGTCTACTAGAACAGAAATTGGCTCATGGAGAAAGATCATTGAAACACACTGCATCCACTCTGTCCCTTTTTCATGTCCCCCGTGAGTAACAATAACTTTGTGATTTGGCTACTTTCCAAAATTTTATATAGGAGACACAGAGAGATAACATAAGAATAACAATATGACATAAGGGCTGTGAGAGTGTATATCAAAGAATGTGAATGTCTGGATTTATTTGCCCTGGAACAACTGAGTATATAACTGTTACAGGAACAATGTTGGCAGAATTCTTTTGAAAATATCCAAAAGTGTAGCTTCCTCATTTGAGAAATACAGAGATGTTTTGATAATGTCATGAGGAGTGGGCTGGGAGATTAGGATTTTTGTTACAGTCATTTGTGCTTTAATCATCTTGAAAAAGTTTTCTTGCAAGGATTATCTCAGCAATAATTTGTTATGAAATGCTATTTCTATTGTAATGAAAGGGAGTAGCTTAGTTCTGAAAGGGTAATTAAAGTCCTACTGTTTTTATTGGATTTTAAAAATATAAATATATGCTAGAAGTGATTTTTAATATGCACCAGTACTGCTGTTTATATTTTGCATTCCCACTGAAGATATAATACAAAAACATGTTGTACTTTAAATTATACCACTTATGCTAGAGATTTTTTTGAAGTTCTAGCTGGTTGCCTATTTGCTTCAAGCACAGGTCATCAGCCATGATCAGCTATGAATCCCTTACAATCTTGGTCTAGGTAAAGAGTTCTTTTTGTAGGTGCTTCAGACAAAGCCTGGATTTTGTTGCCCATGTAGTTGTGCCCTGAATTAGTGCTGCTTTTTGACTGGGGCCTTTCTGAATGAGCTGTTTTGTTCTTTCATCCAAATGACCAATTTTTTGTCCCATTGGTCAATATGGGAGGGCTTCCCACACTCCCTTTCCCCTCGGTTTTAGGGCTAGAGGATCTCACCATTTCAATGATCTTCAGGCTCTCTCCAGCATTCATCTGAGTTTTTAGGATTGGTGGGATAAACCCCTGTCCCTGAATTCGGATGGGTCAAATGCAGTCTGTGGCTCATTGATGCTGTTTTTGGCACCCTTGACTCTTCCTCAGGCTCCATTATCTTTTTAAACAAGTAGCATAGCTCCCCTTTTCAACACACAGTAACTTGGAAAGAGACTCTCTTTAAGAGAGAGTGTATGTGGCCTGCAGGCCCAAAGTGCTCGTGACTGCCATGGCTTTCAGCTGAGCACCCAATACAAAGTGGAGCACAGAGCGACTCTTACTGGGCACTTGGCAGTCAGAGCTCAGCTGCAAGCCCTGGCAGTCGTGGACTCTTTAAATGTGCATGTGGCCTGCAGACCCAAAGAACCAGAGACTACCAGGGCTTACAGCTGAGCTCCGAGAGTCAAGTCTCTTTCCAAGTTACTGTGTGTTGAAAAGTATGGGGGGGGGGGCTTGCTATGCATTTAAAAAAGACAATAAAGCCTGAAGAAGAGCCAAGGGCTGCAAAAACAGCTTCAATGAGCCACAGACTGAAATTTGCCTATCTGGATTCAGAGACAGGGGTTTATCCCACCAACCCTAACAACTCAAATGAATGTTGGAGAGAGCCTGAGGATCAGTGAAATGGTGAAACACTCTAGCCCTAAAACTGAATGGGAAGGGAAGCATGGGAAGCCCACCTATTTCTGCCAATGGGACGAAAATCAGGCAACCAGTTACCATTCACACTTTACTTTCATTTCCCTGCTTTTTCCATTTGGTGAGAGGTCTCCCATATCGTGCCAAATGAATGAAAAGCATGAAACAAAACCACGGATGAAACAAATAAGACCAATTTAGGGCCCATAACTAGTGGAAAGCAATGATACTGTTGGGTAAAGTTAACATGCTCCTATTTGATTATTTATTTATTTATTATAACATGTATATCCCGCCCTTCTCACCCAACAGGGGACTCAGGGTGGCTTACAATAAAACACACATATAAAACCTGTACAATACATTATAAATCAGTCAAAAATTAACTTACATAAAACATTTATAAAACACATTATAAAATACAGATAGGCGTGTTCAAGTTTAAAAGACTGGGTCTGTCAATTGAGTTCCAGCGTACATAATAGTAATTAATGCTGATGATTCTTATTCAAAGGCCTGGCCCCACAACCAAGTTTTAACCTTCCTACGGAAGGATAGGAGGGAGGGAGCCTGCCTGACTTCAATGGGGAGGGCGTATTTTGCCCATTTACCTTTTCTAGATTTATTTATTATCTGATGTTGAGAAAGGTGGGATCTAAATATATGAATTAATAAATGGATGAAAGAATGAATGCATTCATACAGTATTTTTTACATATTTTGAAGAACATAGCAAGGTTATGGAATTACACTATTACTGTGATTTTGCTGCTTGGCAAAGAGCAAGTAAAGTACACATTTCCAAGAAAGTAAAGCACACTTTAGATTAAAGCAAAAAAGTTATGGTTGGAGCTATATTCAACTACTTCCTGGCAGATGTTGAGAACACTGTTCCTGACAGATGCTGAGAATAATGAAATAGTGTTATCTCATAGCTTTGAGACACCCACAAGAACAGGAAACCTCACAGCTTTTAGCACAAAAACTGAAAATTGTGAGGTTTCCTCATGAAAAAAAATTAAACACCATACAACTAGCAAAAAAATCAGCCTCAGTCAGCCGAAGGTTCTTTCCCTCCTGTATAATATTTGGTTAGCACAACATTTAAACTGGCAAAAACTGCAGACACATTGTTCAACCCTTTGCCATGTAAATTGCTCCTTTCCAAAATACATAGTGAAAAACAAGCAAAGTTGCTGCTTCTTCTTTTGCTTAGACAGCTGCAGTTTTCTATGCATAGTGAAAAGGAGGTTTTACCACAAAGCTGCACAATTTGTCAAACTCTGGAGACTTTTTCAAAACACTGTGAACTTTATGTCATGGAAGAAACAAATAAACAAACACATTGCCCACAAGGTATGCAAACTGTTGCTGTATTATTTTGTTTCCTACAAAAGTTCCTTGAGGGGTTAGAAATTCCAAATTCAATCCCAGCTGGACAATTTATGAATTAAACTTCTCCTCCAAGCATAACCAGATCAATCCTATCAGTACATACTAACTTGAGACACTCGTTGATCCTTCTGCCCTTCTTCTGATCTCCAGTAAAACCAGGCATTGCACTTCCATTTTTGATCCCTCTTAGACTGGATCTACACTGCCAAATATCCCAGGATCTGATTTGAACTGGATTATATAAATTTACATTGCCAGGTAATCTGGAATAAGAAGATAATCTGGGATCAGATCCTGGGATATAGGGCTGTGTGGATCGAAAGAGAGAAGAAAAACCCTTCTGACGGCAACTCTCCATGGTCTTTGGCAATATGAAGTCTTTCCTATTATGCTATCCAGGATATTTTTCTAATTGGCAATCCCAAGCACTCTAGCTAGAATGTCTTGTATGTAAAGCATATATTCCATCACTAAAAACATTTGTGCTACAATGTGGGCTATGATTCCTCTTTATATTCTCTACTGCCATATACAATCCGGATTATCTGATTTGAACTGGATTATATAGCAGAATCCAAGTCAAAGCAGTTAACGTAGATTATCTGCTTTGATACAATAATTTGCATTATATGACAGTGTGGATCCAGCCTGACTCAATTGTGTGAACTAATTTGGGCTGAGGAAGTATCAGCCATCTGTGGCAGCAGGTAGCTCCTATCTCCACATAACAACTAATCTGTTTCTTTTGGGGTTTGAATGTTAAAGGAGATCTTCAAGGTACTGAATCCATTCAGGGGATTGGGTCTAGGATCTTCTTAAAAGATCAATCTTGGCCCTCTACACTGCCATATAAAATCCAGATTATTTGCTTTGAACTGGATTATATGGCAGTGTAGACTCATATAATGAGCCCCGGTGGCGAAGTGCATTAAAGTGCTGAGCTGCTGAACTTGCAGACCGAAAGGTCCCAGGTTCAAATCCCAGGAGTGGCTTGAGCGCCCGCTGTAAGCTCCAGCTCCTGCCAACCTAGCAGTTTGAAAACATGCCAATGTGAGTAGATCAATAGGTACCGCTCCGGCGGGAAGGTAACGGCGCTCAATGCAGTCATGCCGGCCACATGACCTTGGGGGTGTCTACGGACCACACTGGCTCTTCGGCTTACAAATGGAGATGAGCACCAACCCCTAGAGTCAGACATGGCTGGACTTAACATCAGGGGAAACTTTTACCTTTACCTTTTTAGACTCATATAATCCAGTTCAAAGCAGAAAAAGTGTATTATCTGATTTGATAATCTGGATTATATGGCAGTGTAGAAGGGCTCCTTCTCATTGCTATGAGAAGCATTTGTTGCCACTGCTAGTATTATGGATCTCTTTTCCTTCCCACAATCTCACCCTAAGCCTTCATGTATTTTCTGAAAGTGCTGTGACATTTCTTGCACTTAAGGAAGATTTCCCAAATGATTTTAAATCAAGCAACCCAAAGAAACCCAAGTTCCCCTTTTGTAACAGTAGTCATTTACTACTTTATTTTCGCATCCTGCCTGCATTTGTTTTTGTTGCCTTTGTGTTCTACATTGCTGAACTTTGCTCCACATGTCAAAATAAGTCAAGGATGCATGACAAATGCATCTGTTGATGCCAGGATTTCGCTCCCACAGTGTGGTCTGTGGGCAAACAGCTGGAAGCCAGCAAAGACCTTTAGAGTCATTGAGATCCACCTTCATATCTCAGCCCCCTGCTTTGCGATGAATGATGACACAAAATGAAGCATTTGAACACAAAGGATACATTGTGAAGAACAGATATATTTTCTCCAGTTATTTTGCTTTCTTGGGGACGAAGGAAGATGTATTGCCAATGCCGTGTAGGATGGTATTTAAGTCAAACATATCAGTGCATCATATGACATTTGTTGCACTAATCAAAGAGCAACTCTTCCTAACTCTGCCCAACAGAAATTTTGGAAGAAACCCCCATGAAGCAAGCAAATATGTGCAACCCTTAGTTTTCCAAGTACATCATGTGGTGGAGTGGTTTGAGTGTTAGACTAGACTTGAGACCAATGTTGGAACTCTTCTTGGTCATGCCCTCCACAAGTCACAATCTCAAAAACCCAGAGGAAGATGATGGCGAATTCCCTCTGAACATTTCCTGCCATGTCAGAAACAACCTGAAGGCATTTCACAACAACATCGAGAAAATATGTCCATCACACATGTGCATTTGTATATTTTTGCAGTTTCTGAAAAGAAAATTTTCTATGTGTTAATGGACAGTTCTGCAACATTTCCCGTGGAATATGATTTTTAAAAGTTTGTTGTTGTGTTCCTTCAAGTTCTTACTGATTTTTGACAACCACAAGGCATACCTATCAAATACTTATGGAGGAGGGTTGCAAGTGCTTTCTTTTAAGGCTGAGAGAGTGTGATTTGACCCAGTGAATTTCCATGGATAAGCGGGGATCCCTGGTCTTCTATTGTCCTAGTCTAACACATCATGCTGGTCCTAAAAGGAAAAAAGCAACATAAAAACTCATGACAGATGTGAAAAATATACCCTAAAATTTTCCTGTATTTTTGGATGAGCTGAGGAGTATATCTTGTTTTAATTATTTCCGTCTGCTGAGGTACTGCACATCCTCAGCAGAATATTTAATCAAATTGGTTAGGGTTTTTTATATAAAAAATCCTAAGCAGTTCAAATTGTGTTTTGCTACAGGCATAGAAGTTGCTGTTCAAATGACAAATATCTCCATTCACAGATTTGAAAAACTCACTTACTGACTCTTTCATCTTACATAAACAAACAATCAACCCATCTCATTGATGGCTGTGTGGGGAGGGGAGGGGGGAAGAGATGGAGGATTGTGTTTTGGTGTTCACATGTGGCTTGGAGGAAAGATGACAATGTGGTTTTTGGGAGCACTGCCAAATACAGCATTAGTCAGATTGGGGGGAAAAAACTTGTTAGCTGCTAATGTTGCCATTATACAGAGACAAGCGACAGGAAAGTCAGGGAAGAACAAAGAAAAATCTACAAAGACTTGGTAATGGCATATATGCTTTCACACATATGAGAAAATGAGCTGGTGTTTCCCTCCCTAATCCTTGAATGACATGACAGCAATGATGTTATGATGTTTCACAGTGTCATTCTGCATGTTTTTACAAGAGAAGAAGAGAAAGAGAATCTGCAATTTAAGGACATGTCAAATACTGATTTCATATCTTGAAAGGGTTTAAATATAGCCTATCTTTCGCATGACACAATTTCTTTAAGGCTGTAGCTGTATTTTTCTTTATAAAAAACAGAACCTCCTTTGTATTCTGATTTTATGTACAAATAGTGTTAAAACTTTGTACTTCCAAGGAATCAATTAACTTTAAAAAAAGGAATAGGGAGTTGTCCTTGTCATATAGACTTTCCCAAACTGGCCATCCCTAGATCTCTAGAACCACAAAATTCCATCAACTGGAAATGAGTGGTCATGGATGATAAGAGTTGTAGTAGTTGTAATTAAAAACATTAGAAGGTCAATAAGGTCAGAGAAGCAGAAAAACAAAAAAGGTTTTTTATTAATTATCATAGTAAACATCTCATAGCAAAGGTTGCTAAGTGACAAACTGGCAATCTAGGTATATTAACAAGCAAACTTGTTTGGATGTCATTTGAGTTGATGTTATTGAGGTCATATATAATTTGAATGATAAGTTGCCTCTCCAGTCTTTAAAATTAATTTCATATCAAGTTTCATTGAAAATGAATGGATAACAGATTTCTTTTCCGAGGAAAGGCAAGTCTGTGAAATCTTGGTTCTGCCTTTCCTCTCCTTTGCTTCAGTTCCCTCTGTTTAGGTTCCCCAATGGTGTAGATGCCTCCATTTGGGTGAAGCTTTAAAAACCCTCTAGAGGCCAGCCTTAGTTGGTTCAGTCCATTTGCCTACACAGAGCTTTCTTGCATGGCCCTCTTTTCTTTCTGCATTAGAGCTACAGAGTTTAGAGGCCTGGATATTGTCTGGAAATCTTAGGCCCTAGCAATTCAAACAGGCATCCTTAGCACTTATAAACTCTTCATATGCCATCAGTCCCAGTAACAACAGAAGCTTGTGGTCAGCCCAAGTTTCACAAAGTAGAAGACCAAATCCATCACTTTGCATCAGAGGCAAAAGACTTTCCAGGATTCCAGAAAGATGACTGCATTCAGCAAATTCTCCATTTGTAATGTATTGTTTTAAGCTATTTTACAGTAATCCTGGGTGGAGTTAGCCCTTTGTTATTCCTGTTTTTAGTAAACTTGTTTTGGTTAACTTCCATTTTGCCTAAAGTGCCTCTGTATGTTAAGGGTCTTGATCTTAACATAAGGTATACAGACAGCCCCCAAGTAAAGCCAAACACTATAGTTCTCCCAAAGGCTCGGGCGTGCCATCAGAAAGTCAATTGGTATAACTCAAGTAAATGAACAAATAATCGAGATCGATCAATTCTAGAAAATAAACACAGAAAATCAAAGCCTCCCCCCCACTCCCCACATGAGATATCTAAAATAATTGATGGATGATGTCCAAAATTATATCACAATCTTCATTTGAATTCAATTCAATTGCATTACATTAAATATTAAATAAAGCACCGATTAATTTGTTAGCAAGCCTGAGTTTCCATGGCTTAACATCCAAGCATTTCAATTTTAGGGATGCTAATCTCAATAAAAAAAAAGTTACCTCAAGGAAGAATGTATCATGTGACCATTTTTCTGCTCACCACAATGAATATGTTGAAAATGATGAAGTTTTCAAAGACATTTATACATGATTTTGCTTTTGGACAGAACTGTTCTCTGTGGAGAACATTTCTCTATGCAAAAATGTTATCTATGCAGAAAAATGCTGTTTTCTGAAAAAGAAACATGCTTTCTGCAGAAATGTTATTTCCATTAATGGAATTTTGCACATTTTTTTGTGTTGTTTTCTGCAAACAAACATACCTTTTCTGAGTGTAGAGTAATTCCTAAACTGTGAAAATTCTCACACACCTAGCTATCTCTTCCTCATGTTTTCTAACACTGGAAACTGGGTGCTTTTAAAAAAAATGTTTGTTTGACTATTTTTTTACACCCTTGTAGTTATATTATAAGCTGAATACATGCTGTAGATGTAAGCCTTAATTTCTGATATAATACTTAACATAGGTCCATAAAATTTACCTCGGGTGGCTCAATGGAATAGAAGTTCCAAACTCAAGCACCACATCAAAAATATACCCAAGAAGGTCACTCCCCAAGGGAAACAAGATCACTCTGCCTTGGAATCACTCCATCTGTTATATGCCATTTGAGAATTTGGAGTGACTGGAATGATTTCCCACTTTTAATAAGCTTATGGTACTGGCAAAACCACTTTTGACTATTCCTTGCCTAATAAAACCATATGGAATACATGGGGACCACACACATTTTGTCACGTGAATGCCATTCTTATAGATATGTTTTAACACTAGTCTTCATAAAATGGAAATGACCTGCTAATGGACATCTGTGGGTGCATCTATTTGGTATAATGAATGTAGTTTGACACCACCTTAAGTGCCATGGCTCAGTGCTATGCAGCATTTGGATTTGACATAGAGTGGTACAATTCAGCTGGACCGTGATCCTTTTCAGGATCTGAATTTTGGTAGGTATCCAGATAGGTTTTCAGGAGCCTCCCAAAACTGGTTAATGGGAAAAAGTTATTTTTTTGGTTCGGCAACTGAAAGATCCGGGAATATCTAGCCCATTGGCAGCAATGGGGAAATTACAGATCTGCCCTTTTCATCATTTTTAGGGCATTGGACTAAAGAAACCACCCTTTCTGGGATCCTTTCCCCTTATATCCTAAAATGAGTCCTGGTTTAAGGCAACAGGCTTAAGAAACCACCCTTTCTGCTATCCTTACCACTTATATCCTTCAATGAGATAAATGGCTTCCAGCATGCCTTCCAATTCCCATGCTTTCCTTCTAAGACCTGTATTAAAACTTCTATGGGCTGCTTTCCTTCTCAAACCCAGTGTTAAAACATTTCTTTGGGCTGCTTTCCTTTCAAGCCTTGTGCTAAAACACTTATATCCTCCAATGAGAGCTGGAGAGGAATTAAATTTTCCCCATGGGAGTCAGACTCCTTTCCCTTCAGTAAACCACCCCAATATTTATATAAACATCCCCCAAATGCCCTCTCACAGCCCAAATGAAATTGCCAAAGGAAAAGATTGGAATTGAGTTCAAAAGCAAGATCCTAAGAGCAGCAATGGCATTGAGATTGAACACGGAGCTAGATAGCATGTAGGTGGCTTTCTTCTTCTGACTGGTTCAGGCAGGCAACAGGGCTCACAGCCTTAAAGGGAAACCTGTGCACACAGGGCCGCCTCCTTCTCCACATTCCACGTGTAGCCAAAAGAAACTGAAAGCAGCCATTTTCAGCAGCCACGTGGTTTGTTGCAGCCGGGGGGAAATGGTGTCAGAGCCCATGCTGTTATGACTGTCTGAAAGTGCTGAAACAGCCGAAGCCCATGTTGAAAAATGGATCTGTGCACAACCCTAATTTGTAGTTTGGTGAGGCACCATCAACTCCCATGATTCTGGAGCATTGAGACAAAGTGGTGTCAGATTGCATTCATTCTACAATGTAGATGCACCCTGGTTAATGAACCCTGGAGTTCACATTCAGGGATCCAGACTGCATTTATCCTCATCATTAATTCGGTTCAGCCACTTTCCTGTTTACAGAGCCTGAAACTCTTGCCTGTTTTATCCTCATCATGTTCTCCCTCTCTTTTCCACAACCCCTCTAATATATAATTCATTTACAGATTAGAAGAACGCATTATGAAATAAATTGCATGATAGCTATGACATGCTGATTCCCCTTCCTGGGTTCCTGATTCAATGCGTTAGCCACATTACGAATTCAGGTGATATATTTGGAGCCATAATCAAAATCATCTCAGAGCAGAGAGCAAAAATGAGCTCAGTCCCTCCAGTGTACTGAATTAAATTAGTTTTCCGCCACCAGTTTGTAAACAGTGGCAACGTTATTCAGCCAGACTGCAGGATTAAACAATGGATCTCTGACTTATATAAAAATAGGACACATAAAGGCAAATCTATATGTGGATATCTTTATTGAATTGGCAAAAGCAAATTTGACATTTATCTGAAAGCCTATAGTGAAGGGATGTTTAAAGGCTCCAGTTGATGCCTGTCTCTCTGCATTTAAAAATCATGTTTCATTTCTGCTCAAGAAGTGTGTAGGTAAAATTGCCTGCATACTTAAGCATCAAGGGAACCTGTCGACTAATACGCCAAGAGCATCAGGCAACTCTTTTTTGGAAAGTCAGCCAGCAGTACAAGATTCCTAACAACATGAAAACGCATATAAGTGAAGCCATGTGGAAATTGTTCAAGAGCAACAAAGTCTCCAGTTATTTGTAGAATATAATCAATGCTTACATCATGCTGTGTGATGTGCTTTTGGAATATCTTTGGTTAAATGGAGATTTTGACTTTTGTAACATAACTAAGGAGAAATACTATTTGTTTTTCGGAGGGAGTTTCTAGTGCGTATTTCCTTTAAATAAACACTCATTGATTACCTTTGTGGCATCATTATATAAGAGGTTTCTATTTCTAATCTTTGGAATTTTGGCCCTAGCTACACTGCCATATAATGCAGTTTGAAACTGCATTATATGGTCAGAGTAGAATCCTATAATTGAACTGTATTGAACAGCATTATATATATTTACAATGACCATACAATGCAGTTTCAACATGTGTTATATGGCAGTGTAGATAGGGCCTGAGTATTCTAGGTAAATGGGGAGTGGAGAGGAAAACAAGATCAGAATTTAAGCAAATAAATTCTGAGAATTCAGTTTTATAGAGCAGGTTCATCAAATGAAAAAATCAGAATCCATTGAGAAAAAGCAGATGTTTTCTGCTAATAGCTTATCTGCTTCTTCTTCAGTCAGTGGGAATTCTGTCTGAACATACATGGAGAACTTACACCCTAGGCATACTTAAGTACATCTCAGTTCAACTGGAAGCAGGTGTCTAACAGATTAAAGGTAAAAGATTTATAGGATCTAAAGAGAAATCAGTGTAACCATTCCTAGTCTTACTAATAAATACAACATTTAGAATTGAAATCTAAATTTAAGAATGAGCACTGTCATAGACGCTACCATTAAAATAAGCAAGATCTGCATGATTTAACTTTGTCTCTGCCTCACCTTGTATTTTTCCACTCTAGCCACAATAATTTTGTTGAAATTATTACTGTTGATTAAATACAGAAAGGGGGGAGAGAGAAGATGGCAGAGATCATATTCTGAGCACAGCAATTGCTATACAATTGGAGAAAACATAGCATGGATTTTGTCAGATTTCCCCCATTGAATTGAATTGACGAGGCGGAAGGGAAATTTCTATGGCAGATCTCCTACCAAGCATTGACATTTTATCCCCCAAAATCCTGCTTCCTGATCCTGGCATGGTAGTTTTTTAAAAAAAATCAATTTAATCATTAAATATACCAAAATGTCAAAATATCACCACTTTATTTTTCCTATCATTTTACCTTCATAGTAATCTTAGCTTTAGAAACTGTGCTACAGCTAGCTGGTGAGATTGGGAGGAAGGAGAGGAGCTGAGAGAAAGGGGGGGGTACAGATCAATGCCTCTGATATCTGAACCTGATATCTGATCAAACAGGGTTGGATGTATCTGACACTAGCAATAATAATTATTTTATCCTTGAGGTGTCGTGTGGTTTCCGGGCTGTATGGCCATGTTCTAGCAGCATTTTCTCCTGATGTTTTACGTGCATCATTTTAAGAGGATCATCTAAATCCTCTGAAGGATCCTCTGAAGATACCAGCCACAGATGCAGGCAAAATGTCAGGAGAAAATGTTGGTAGAACACGGCCAGATAGCCTGGAAACCACACAACACTGCAGTGATTCTGGCCGTGAAAGCCTTCAACGATACATATTTCATCCTTATTTCGAATAATGCTGAGACAGGACTTCAACTGAGATTATATCTGCTTAAGTGCCTCCCATTGTACAGATTCATATTTGGAAAGCAAAATACTGGTCTCATGGTGGACTTAGACTCATATTATCCATTAAACAGAAAAAATAAGGGGAATTATTCCAGTTGTATTTCAGAGAGAGCTAACTTTAGGGCTAATTACATTTCATTCTTTAATGTTTAATGTGTCTGCATCATACTGTGGGTTTCTCTCCTCCCCCCCCCCACCCAAAAAACAGTCTGCTTGCAAATTATCTGAACATTCAAAGGTGTGAATTACTTTCACAAAACACAAATTGTCAGTAGGCTTCTCATATTTTTGACAAGCCATTTTATTATAAATTAATTGGGTAGTAACAATGGGGTGTTTTTGAAAACCTGGGTACCAGATTTAGTCTGTTTTTCTTTTTTCTTTTAGAGCATTCCCAGAACTGAAAATAAGCAAATTATTTTAAGTTGATGCTGTGTAAGGTGTTCATGACAATGGTTTGTTTAGCCAGCTGAAAAAAAGTGACAAACATTAAAATTTCTAAAAGTTTCACAGAAAAACAAGCCATCACCTGGCTGTGTCTGATATTGTCGTTAAATGTGAAGACTAAAGGCTAAGTCTGCATAAAGAGTGGTGATGGGGCTTAAGCCTGCCAGAAAACTATACTCCTCCCCTATGTCTGATAGCTGCCTATGAGCCTACAGACATATTCAGAGGAATCCTTTGATTACTTTCATTTTTCTTTCCATCTGAGGCTGCTGAATGTAGCTGCTCCCAGAGTCCCCACACATTCCAAAGGAGTCAAGAGAATAGAGCTGTTCGATCTTTCTAATGGGCAGCCATTCCACCTAATAGTGTGAGCTTCTCCTATCAATAACGTAGCTCTGCACATATGTTCTTTACGCAGAAAGTAAAATACATAATGCATGACATCTCCCCATGCAGCAAGGAGATAATTTTTACTAGAAGCTAAACAGCTTCTACCGATCATGCTGCTAGTACATGGAACATTGATAGATGGGCAGTGTTGGTTATAGATGGGCAAGTAGGCCAATTGTCTAATTCAGTATAATTCGCTTTCTGTAGTCTTATTAATTGGGTCTTTTTAATTAGTATTTTTTGGAATGAATTAACAATAAGGCGACAGCTAAATATATTGAAGTGCTATATTGCATTTTAAACAAAGGTAATGCTTTACTCAAGACCTCAAGGATGAGACCAGTTAAGGTTCTCAACCTGTGGTCCCCAGATGTTTTTGGCCTACAACTCCCAGAAATTCCAGCCACTTTATGAGCTGTTAGGATTTCTGGGAGTTGAAGGCCAAAAACATCTGGGGACCCCACTGCTAAACCACTGCTTTAGAATCTCTAAGGTATAGATAAAGGTCATAAAACAGAGGCAGTTCAAAATTCTTTCTAAGGTGAACAAAAACTTTCATATTCAAATTGCAGCTGTATTTATGGAGACAGGGATACCAAACTCAGAGGCGATTCAACCACCAGGCCAACTAGGCAGTTGCCTGTGGTGCCATCTTGTTGGGGGCACCATCGAGGCAACTCCTGTCTCCTGTGGCCTGCCTCTGTCGCTGTGCTTCCCTCTGCAAGGAAGGAGCCGAGGTCGCCACTTTGGGGAGCAGAGAAGTGGCGCTTTTCTGCTCCGCAAAGCCCCAAGCACCTTCCTTCTCGCCAGGAAGGCGTTCAGGGCTTTGCAGAGTAGAGAAGCCGCCAAATCCTTCCTGGCGAGGCCTTCCTGGCGAGGCCTTCCCCTTCTGCCCAGCGCTCCGGCGAGCACCGGGCGGCCCAGCACTCACCGGGTGAACCAGTGCTGCCCGGGTGCCTGCGCCGGGCCTGCCTTTGGGGCCTTCAGAAAATGTGAGGTAAGTGGGGTTTATATATCTGTAGAAGGTCCAGGGTGGGAGAAAGAAGTCTAATGAATCACCTTGATTAGCATTTAATGGTCCTATGGCTTCAAGGCCTGACTTCTTCTTGCCTGGGAGAATCTTTTTTGGGAGGTGTTAGCTGTCCCTGATTGTTTACTGTCTGGCTTTCTCCTGTTTTCAGAGTGTTGTTCTTTATTTATTGTCCTGATTTTAGAGGGTTTTTTTTAATACCAGGGGCTATCTGGGTTATCTACACTGCCCAATATCCCTGTTCAATATTTGGTGCTAAATTCGCAAATATAGTAATTCCTAAATAACATTAACACGTATTGAACTGCTTTTTCTGTTGATTTGTTGTAAAACATGATGTTTTGGTGCTTAATTTGTAAAATCTTAATGTAATTTGATGTTTACTAGGCTTTTCCTTAATCCCTCCTTATTATCCAACATTTTCGCTTATACAACACTTTTATTTTTCAGTGATTAGTTTGGGGGGGGGTGCCAAAATTCTGTTCGCCTACACTTGAAAAATACCTAGGGCCGGCTCTGACCAAACTTTGCACAAGTTCTTTGTACCCAAATAAATGAATTCATTTCAAGACCTGAGAACTTTCTCTTTTTTAGAAATGAAAATAATCAAAAGAAACCTCTGAATATGTCTGTAGGTTCATAGGCAGCTATCAGACATAGGAAAGGAGTGTAGTTTTTAGGCAGCCTTAAGCCCCATCATTGCTCTTTATGCAACAAAATGTGTCATTCTCCACTCTTTTTGCAGATTCCAATGTGTCTGTTGTGTACAAATAGATGACTAGTATCAAGGCTATATCCTTTGCCCACTCATTGGCTCCGTGCAGCCCAACATGCTTTGTTCTATGCTAGTCTTTTCTAGATTGTATGATCTTAACCAATTAATATATGTTAATAGTGATTTTTAGTTTTGTACTTGGTGAAGCTCTAAATGAAACCATTCTAAGGACTTTACGGCATGATATAGACAAACAGTCATTGCAGTTGAAACATCATTTTTGTTGATGGTGCCTATTGCACAAGTTCATGCATATCCCACTTCTGGTATACTTCCTCCCTGTGATTTTTCCATTCCTTTTCCAATCCTGCAATGTTCCTGTCACCGACCTTGGTCTCAACTGCTTCTATTTTGGTACACTAGCAGTTGAGTGATTTCAGGGAATGAGGTTCTCCGCCTCACTATTCCAGAACTGTCAATTTTCTATTTATTTTCTATTTTATGGTTATATTTGTCTTTTTGGTTTTTCAAAGCTGAAATTGCTAAAGTGCTCCAAAATAAAAAAAATTAAAGAAGTGATAGTGAAGGAAGGTAGGGCTATGAAGGTGTGTAGGAATAAGATCTCGAGACTATGAATTGCTGAACTTATGCAATTTAAAAATGATGTGATATCCAAAGTATTCAACCTGGTATACATCTACTACAATGATCCTGCAATTGTAGTAGAATAGCAAGTTTTTGCAATAAAGTCCTAAATCTCTGATAAACTGTTAGTTCTGAATACTCCTAGAGCTCACAGTTTATCAGAGATTTAGGACTTGCACAAACTTGCTATTGTACTACAATCGCAGGATCATTGTAGTAGATGTAGAATAGAGTCCCATTTCATAGCTGACTGAATGGGCTTTGTATCCAAGACAATTTTTACAGAAACCTTATTCAAAAATTTATCTAGCACAAAAAGGTTGTTGGTGTGAAAGTCTGAGCACACCGCCTATTGATCTACTCACATTTGCATATTTTCAAACTGCTAGGTTGGCAGGAGACTAATGAGCTTCCTGATATTTGGGTAAACCCTGCTATGTAGACTACTCCAGCAATGAGATTATTTGCACATTGTGAAGATCCTCAGTGAATTATTTTGTGTAGAAATACACATGGGGATTCTATAAAAGTAAAAACAAAGTTAAAAAGAGGTATTTTTGAGCAGAAAATGTGTTTCCTTTACAGAAAGTGTGTTTTGTGCAGAAAAGAGTTTCCTCAATAGTAAAGAAAACCACTCTGAATTTTTCTGCACAGAAATATGCAAGTGTTTCTGTATAGCATAACTTCCTGAGAGACTTAGCAAAATGTGAAGATGTCTTGAAAAATGCACAGAAGTCTTAATTTTTTTCCACAGCTTAGACTTAGAGTATACTATGGAAACCATTGATGTACAAACAGTGTGAAAAAATTCAATTGCTTATGGGTTATTTCATCTCTTGTAATTATGATGGCAAGATGGGGAGTTATAACAGACATGGGCAAACTTCAGTCCTCCATGTGTTTTGGACTTCAAATCCCACAATTCCCAACAGCCAGTAAGCTGGCTGGGATTTCTGGAAGTTGATGTCCAAAACACCTGAAGGGCCGAAGTTTGCCCATGACTGAGTTATAATGAAAAAGATTCAAAATCATCCCTCTCATTTTTTAAAAAATCAAACTGAGTACTCACAAAGATTTGAGTAGAATTCAAAGATTTCACCAGAACCAACCCTACAATTTGGCAAAATGAGAAACATCAGCATCCAGCAACAGGGGAAAATTTGCTTTCTCATCAACTTGTATTTTTAAAACTGATCTTTTCATCTTCAATATAAAAAGTTACTGATTATTTAGTAAATTCTTTCAAAATGCACAACATGCATTGCAATTACATTATCATTCTTTTACATTAGCTAAATTCAGTGGTAGCTGAGGTTGTTACTGCCATCAGTTTGATTTCCAGTTATAGTAAGATGAGATTTGTAACTGCTAAATGAAATGAATACTTTCATAAAAAGTAACACATCTATCATGTTTCTGGTTTGCTACCATTTTCTCCTGAGGGAGATTGTTCTAAAAAGTGTCAGAAACAGAAAAGCTTAAATCCAATTGTTAGTTACAGCTACAGTAGCAGAAGACTCATTGAATCAAAGGAAACTTGTTAGGTCAATAGTTATGTAAGTTCTGTTGACGCAATATATCTGCTCTAGTTGGAACGAACACTGGGTGTTAGGCTAGATTCTCCAGAATAAAACACAAATATGCAGTTCTTTGAAATCCACAAAATAATGATATCTCTAGTAGCCAACCAAAATGCTTAAAATATGTCATGCAAGTTTTTGAAATTTCACTGACTTCTTTGTGAGGCAAAGATGTTACAAATCATACAGGAGATAAAGAGTGATGATGTAGAGTCACAGATCTACATTTTGTGTCAGATATAATTTTTGTTGTCATTTAAGTAGGTCTAGAGTAAATTTGTTCTGAATTTTAATTGTTGTTTTATATGCTTTTGGCATTATTTTGTATTGTGCTGTGTGTTTATTTTATGTTTTAGGCACTTTACACAATATGTTGTTTTAGGCACTTTACACCATAGGTAAGCCTCCCCGAGTCCCTTCAGGGAGATGGAGGCAGGGTACAAAAATAAAGTTATTATGAAGTTATCACAGAGGGATTTCAATGCATGTTAATACCACTCTTCTTCTTTACCATGTGGGGAGAGGGGATCAATGACAGTAAAAGATATAGGGAATACAATTTCTTCTTCATGAGCAACACAAAAGCAACTTTCCAATTGTTTGGGAATCTAGCTGCCTCTTTCTTATGCAGAGAACACTGCATTTCTGAAGAGGTTTGTACATTGTATATCTCTGATTTCACGCTCAAGGGTGACCCTGGGTAAAAATGTAAATGGTGGGTTCACACATGAGGAGGGGAATGTCGGTATGTCCTCCAATCAACATGGGTTTTGAAAGTGAATGTTGGGGTTATGTGATGGCTGAGTGGAGGAGAAGGGTTTGGGCCCAGAATGACACTATCCCCATGCTTCTTCTTGTTATTTTAAACTGCGGTCAAGTTGACTTCAACTTATAGCAGACCAGTGAATGACAGACCTTCAAGTCATCCTGTTCTCATTAACACTGCTCAGGTCTTGCAAACTTAGGACTGTGGCTTTCTTAATTGAGACTATGTACTTATAGTGTTGTTTTCCTCTTTTTCAATTATCTTCTACATTATCAAGTTTTAGAGTAATTTGTAATTAGTCATGTCTTGTCATTATATGTTCAAAGTATAACACATTCATCTTAGGCATCTGAGATTAAAGGGAATATTCAGCCTTAATTTTCTCTTGGATCCAGTGTAGACTGCTGCTTCACATACAGGTTAGTATCCTGCTAGCCAACAATTAACTTGACTTCTGTATAAGGAATAAGGAGTAGACATCACCATTAATCTCATAAACAAACTGTTTTCTGCTAGCATTTATCTCAACTCTCATGGGTTACCAGGACTTTTGCGCTGATACACCAGCTGTACATACAATTATCCTCACTCTTACAATGTTGCAATTAGAATTTCTGCTATATTGCCCAATAACAAGAGATAAAAGATGAAAAAGGGGTTACTGAGAGGGTTTGGGGGAACAGAGTTTGAAAGTCAGTTAAGTTGCAAATTCATTTGTTGTTCTGACCACATATCACCCAAAACACATTATTACATGCATTTGACTCTAACCTAAGGAACTTCAATTATACTTCACATAGCTTAGCTCATGCTAAAAGGTATCACAGTGTGGCTTACAATGGCTTGTCATTTTCAGCTTCCTTGGATGCACTCTAAATTTAGTCTTCTTTGTCTGTGTGAGAGCTTTACAGAATACTGTTAGCACTGTTTTTCAGAACCTCATAATGATTTTAATAAGTTCAATCTAAACATTATCCCCAATAAAAACAATATAAGCTCCCTGATATTATTCCCAGTTCTGTCCTTGAAATTGATTTCTCCCTCTCTTCATTCCATCCATGTGACAGTGATAGGGTTATATTTTATTAGGAGTTATTTCGTCTTCTTATTGTTTATCTTCTTTTATTATCGGCCCAAAATCACCAAACAGGAGGAAACATAGTAAACCAACATTGGATTTGTACCACTAGAGACAGCAGATAAGGATTCACAGAATAGAATCCAACTTATGAAAATAGTATGTGGAGAACTGCCTTCTTATGCAGAAGCATGCAAACAATTAACCTTAGATCATCAGTAAGGAGCCTCCATCACAGAGACTGGATACAACTTTGTATCCAGTACATGGGTTGTCCTTTTTATCCTAGCCACCAGCTTTCCTACTGCAAAAAGAAAAAGAAATAAAAACTTCACTTACTTCACTACAAAAGTAGATGAAGATGGAAGATGAAAGTTTGTGTTTCTTCATATCTTCACTGTACTGCACTGAAGTCTTCCCAAGGGCCATGTGTTCTTGACTCCACCCTTATTTACTACCACTGGATTAATCAAACCATTTGATTTGGCTGATAAAGGACCTCATCTCATGAGCTGCGTGAAATTGGGGGAAAGCGGAGGAAACCGTAGTACCCCATTTGCTCCCATCTTTTCCTTCTTCTGGGATGGCCAGCCATCCTACATCCTTTCTCTGCCTTTCCCTGCCTTCTCTGAGTCTTCTGCAGTTGGGAGTCAGGCAGAACATGTTTCCTGAAAACAGAGTCTTCCTTCCATTTCCCTGTGCTGCCATGATCTTTCATCATGTGATGGCCTCCATGGACTCAGTGGTGGCAGCACAGGGAAACAGAAAGAAGATGGTCTCAAGCCATTTTAAGATGAAGTCTGAATCTCTAAGCCTTAATCTGGAATGCTCCACCTCCTAGCCTTGCACAGGTATTATAATAAAAGGGAAAATAAAAGTATTTACTCCCAAGCTGTTAGGTAGTTTTATCGCTTCAGCACAAAGCCATAGCAAACAACAAAATAGAATAATACAATAAAACATGATGAAGATGTCCATGAGTATCATTTCATTTCTTTATTCTGGTAATGGAAAGAGAAAACACAGGAAAGCAGAACTATTATTTATAGACTCTTCACTAAAATATGGTAGATTGCTACCAACCATTTCTTTTTATATATATTAAAAAAGTAATGTTATGATGTGGAATTGTGTTCTTTAGGATTCTCTTCTTCACATTGCCATGACTGGTTCTGGCAGGAAAGCATTATTAAATTATTTTTTCCCACAAAAATATGGTAAACTATTAAAAATTAGTAAGAATTTATCACCCACCCTGTTTTTTTCTTTCTCTATAGCAGCAGTAACATTTTATTATTTAGATTGGAAAGCAAATGATACTGAGCTTGATAATACAGGAGGCCTTTTCATAGTACTCATTTTAATATGGTATATATTGCACACATGATTTTTTGGGATTTTTGGGGGAGGGCGCTTTTTATTGCTTTTTTGTTGCTTTGAACATATTTGAATGCACTCCATAACATTAAACATTTAAATCTTCTGAATATAATATTATAATATGAATGGGAGATGATGTGTGTCCTGTCAAATAATGTTTGCACATAGCTTAGCACTGATTGTAAGATCAATGTTCAAGAGCGCCAATGAAGCAGATATTATCCTTTATTTGAATATAGATATCTGTGACAATCTTTAACCAAACCATCTTTATAGAAGATTCAGATCTTTAGATATGCTGTTAAAGTCAATGTACGAGTAACAATCTTTAGTACTTTGAGAATTCTTAGAATTAAAGAACAACTTTAGACCCAATTTGAGATAATCTTGAACCTAATTCTGTAGCATTATTGCTGGAGTTGTATTTATCCAATAGTGTCTCAAAATTCCCATGATCAGTGCTCTGCTCATGGAATGTTACTCCTTTAAGAAATATATTGAAGGGGTTTGACTGGTTCTTTCTGCCCATTACTATTGCCTGGAACACTTGAAAACCTGCCTTCAGATTGCTACATGACATAGTCTAATAATACTCACAAAGAACTATTGGAAGAAGGTGTAATTGTTCAAAAATAATCTTTCCCTTTACTGTGCTAAGAGGATCTGTTGATTTAAAAAGCTTACATAAACAGACATGTTCTGCTTACAGGAGGCCAACAAAGCATCTAGAACAGTGGTTCTCAACCTGGGGTCACCAGATGTTTTTGGCCTACAACTCCCAGAAATCCCAGCCAGTTTACCAGCTGTTAGGATTTCTGGGAGTTGAAGGCCACAAATGTCTGGGGACACAGGTTTAGAACCACTGATCTAAAACATTTCGCTCATATAGAGAGCGTGCATGTTTTGACAAGTGTCAAAATTTTCATAGACTCATAGTATAATAGAGTTGGATGGAAATTTAAGGTCTGTCTAGTCCAGTCCCCTGCCCTGCAGGAATCTAGACTAAACACTCCTAAGAAATGTCCATCCAACATCTATTCAAAAAACTCAAAGGATGTACAGTCCAATATTTTCTGAGGGAGTTTATTCCACTGGGTTGCTCTGAGTCTTCCGGGCTGTAGGGCCATGTTCCAGAAGCAATCTCTCCTGATGTTTCACCCACATTTATGGCAGATATCCTCAGAGGTTGAGAGATCTGTTGGAAAGTCTTCTTTCCATTCATCAAGGGAACCACTGACTGCATAGGGAATGATGAAAAACCACAACATAGAAACTATCTACAGACCCACTAAGAAAATGCTACATTCAGCAAAGGACAAAAGGGATTCTCTCACTTCTGCAGAAGTCTACTATATACCATGCAGCTGTGGACAAGTCTACATATAGACCATTAAATGCAGCATGGTCCAAACATGAATCAAGGAACATGAAAGGCACTGCAGACTAATTCAACCTGGAAGGTCAACCATAACAGAGTGCCTGATGAACCAACCTGGACACAGCATATTACTTGAGAATACAAAAATGCTGAACCCCTCTCACAACTACCATGTCAGATTACACAGAGAAGCCATTGAAATTGTCCAAGCATGTGGACAATTTCAACAGAAAGAAGAAAACTATGAAAATGAACAAAATCTGGCTACCAGTATTAAAAAAAAAACCTCTAAAATCGGGACAGTATATAAAGAGCAACATTCAAAAAGCAGTGGAATTTCAGACAAGAATCAATCAGGGTCAGCTAATACCTCCCAACAAAGGATTCCCCCAGGCAGGAAGCAGCCAGGCTTTGAAGCTGCAAGGCCATTCAATGCTAATCAAAGTAGCCAATTGCAACATTCACACTTTCCTCAAGCTAACAAGAGTTCTTTCTCCCACTTTGAACATTCCACAGATATATAAATCCCACTTGCCTAGTTTCCGACAGATCTCTCAACTCCTGAGGATGCTTGCCATAGATGTGGGCAAAATGTCAGGAGAGAATGCTTCTGGATCATGGCCATACAACCTGGAAAACTCACAGCAACCCAGTGAGTCCAGCCATGAAAGCCTTCGACAACACATCATTTATTCCACTGTTGAACTTCTCCAGGAAGTTGTTTGTTGCAATTTGAGCACATTATTTCAGGTCCTAGTCTCTAGAGCAGCAGAAAATAAGCTTGTTCTATCCTCTAAACACCTGTTTTTAAAAAGCAGACAGTATATGGAAAATGACATTTTTTAAAGTTTTGATTCTCTGAAAGTAGCAGAGAGGACAGAAGGGTGGAAAAGAGAGAGAGGTGGGAGGAATGACTGACTGACGTTCTACGGCCCCATCTATACAGCCAGCATTTTTGGAAACATGTCTGGCTGCAAAGGATTTTCTTAATGATGAGTGACATGTGGATTCCTGCCTAATGGTTCCCTTTTTCTCTCTCTTCTTCATTTACCTGGACCACCTGGACAGACCATGGTGAACGGAGACCAGTGCAGTTACAAACAAGTATTGAATAAAGTGATTTCACAGAGCAGATGATTACATAGGAAATCCCAGATCCAGTTTGAAGTCTGGATGGTGATTACACAAACTACAAAGTGTTGCTGCACATGAAGAGCTTAATTTCATGCACTGTTGTGGGAGTTTTTTGTTTGGCCACCACAGTTCAAAGCTAGCTTCAAACTGCATTAAATACTCACTGTAGATGGACCTAAGATGTACATGGTAGAGATGTGTGTGAAAAATTTCCTTTGTTTCCTTCATGCTATTGTTTTGTTTTGACCATTTGTCTACACAAAATGAATGAAAATATTTTCGTAGGAAACAAGAGGCAACACGAAAATGAAAGCTGCACAGTCATCGTGCTTGCTTTCATTTTCCTATTGTTTCGGCCCCATAACAATAAGCAGGTATTGACAGAGGGCTGCTTTCCCATTACCCATGGGTGTTAATAATATTAATATTAATAACAATAGTTATTCTGGACCCTTAGCTGAGTCTGAGAGAGGAGTGCTTCCCCATTAAATCTGATGTGTACCCATGGGTGTTAATAAAAATATTAATATTAATATTTCTAACAACAGTTATTCTGGGACCCTCAGCTGAGTCTGAGAGAGGGCTGCTTCCCCATGACAGCTGATGTGTGCCAATGGCTGTTAATAATAATAATAATAATAATAATAATAATAATAATAATAATAATAATAATGCTGATTCTGGACATCCATCGACAAATGAGCTACGGAATCAAAATACAAATGAACAGTCACAGAAGCGGCAGAAATATACAATGCCAGAAAACCGCACAATTATGAAATGCTACTACAAATCTGAACCTCAAAGGCGTGGCTACCAAAAAAGGATGCATCAACTGTGGAAACAAGTGTACCCTGACTCACAGATAACAGAACCCCGACTGGCTGACCAACAAAGATTCATAATCAGAAACAAAGTGTTCAGTGAAGTTGAACTTGAAGAAATCCAGAAACCAGTGCAGGTGGTCCTGGTGGTGATGGGCACACTGGGTGCCGTGCCAAAAGATTTCAGCCAGCATTTGGAAACAATAGACATTGACAAAATTACGATCTGCCAACTGCAAAAGGCCACCCTACTGGGATCTGCACGCATCATCCGAAAATACATCACACAGTCCTAGAGACACTTGGGAAGTGTTCGACTTGTGATTTTGTGATATGAAATCTAGCTTGTCTATCTGGTTTGCTGTGTCATACAATAAAATCAATAGTACTCTGGTGAAGACCCAAACGTTTTAAAAGTTGGTGGGATAAAGGGGTCGAAATGTTCTTCGTGTGTGGTGATATTCACCCCTCTAGCCCAAAAACTGAGCAGGGGGAGGGGAGCCTTGGAAGCCCTCCCATTGCAGCCAAATGTCAGAAGATAGACAAAAAATTTGTAAGCTAGACGAAAATTCTGTTCATATAGGTGCCCTATTTTAGTTAGCGGGAACAAATACAAAAATGAGATGAAATGAATGAGACTACAAAAACGAACAGCAATTCCATACAAAAGCACAACACTACTACATGATTGGGTTCCTGCTTGTGAGAGCTGCTTAGCCAAACCTGGTTACAGAGGGGTCCTCAGACTTTCTAACTCAACTAATTCTAACTCAGATCTAACTCAGATAACTAACTCTAACTCAATGTGAAGCTTTAGCTTATTTTCAAATGCTCAGAGACATTGGGAATGGGCTTACATTTAAACTCACTTTCCTGACCCTGTTTCAACCATACATGTGTGTGAAATAAGCAAATTTCTAAAAGGGGCTTACATTTACCTGCTTCCTCCATTCCCAGCATCTTTTTGGCTCGTTCTGCCTGCCAGTTTCCTAGGCAACACTGTGCATTCCACTTTTGTTCTCATCTTTACTATCACTGCTTCCCACCTTTGCCCTGCATGGCTTCCGACTCAAAAGTAGTGGTAAGCCAGAAAAGTATGTTACCTTTATGTGTGCCCTGGCTCTAGGAAAATGATCTGAATAGCCAACATGTTACTTTTCTCCTTGCAAGACAACACTGCTCTGGAATTATAGATGACACATGGCAGTTAAGTGCAATGGACCAGTATATATTGTAAGTGAACTGAGATGAGTCAATGATAGGCTACAGATGCCAGATGGACATCTTTCCTACCCCATAACATTTTGCTATTTTTTTTTTAAAAAAACCTCTATACAGTCATGAAAATAGCAGTTTCCTATTCTGGGGCTACCTCCATGCTATTTGCCACTTTCATACAGACTTTCTGTAATGAACAGAGAATCAAACTGAGATTTCCTGGAGTTCTAGTCCAACATTCAAGCCACTGCCCCATGCAGGCGCCAAATCTGTTTTACCATTCTTCAAAATTAGGTACTGGCAAATCCCTTGATAACATACCTGCAAGTCCCACATTGAGAGAAAGGTGGAATATAAATAAAATAAATCAAAAGGAAATAAAATAAACATGAGAAACACAGTTATGTATAACTGATGCATGTGGGTGGATTGACAGAAATTATAGCCTTTCAGAGGCACAGTAGCTAAAATATGCAGCCAGAGTAGAGGCTGGCTGACATCATTCTTATTAATTTATTCTGTATTTCATATGAATCTTGCTCTGAGGATCTCAGGATGGCAGTTCCCTCTTCATTTCATCTTCACAATAATCTTTTTAGTTAGCTTTAGTTAAGGAGAGTGTGAAGGGCCATCTTGTGAGCAAATATGGCTGAATGGTTTTGTCTCTTTCTGGTGATATTCGGACCTAACTATGCACCCCACTATTCTGATATGACCTACTTCCTTCTTTTTTGATTTGTTATACTATTTTAGGGGTCCCTGGTGGCACATTGTGTTAAAGTGCTGAGCTGCTGAACTTGCGTACCAAAAGGTCCTAGGTTCAAATCCCAGGAGCGGAATGAGCACACGCTGTTAACTCCAGCTTCTGCCAACCTAGCAGTTCGAAAACATGCAAATGTGAGTAGATCAATAGGTACCGATCTGGCGGGAAGGTAACGGTGCTCCATGCAGTCATGCTGGCTACATGACCTTGGAGGTGTCTATGGACAACACCGGCTCTTCGGTTTAGAAATGGAGATGAGCACCAACCCGCAGAGTCAGTCAAGACTGGATTTAACATCAGGGAAAACCTTTACCTTTATCTTTTACTATTTTAAGGTCCACCAATTCAGCTTGCCCAAATTTAGTTCTGTCTAGGTGTTCTGGGCTATAATTCTGAGCTTCTTTAGTCATCACTGACAGTGGTCAATAATGATGGACACTGTAGTCTAAAGCATCTGAATATCACCAGTTTGGTAAAGGATGACCTATGCCAACCTAAGCCACAAAAATAAAAAAAAATGTGTTTGTACCCCTCTGGTGGATGCTGTTCCACTCTTTGTCATGGTCAAGTATTTAACTGTGATGCATTTATAAATCAAGTGCTGGTAACTGTGTTGGAAGCTGATTTTCATTCTTCTGCAACCATGGGAGTCCACACTGGGCCCAAAACAAGCTCAAATTACAGTCAGACATTAATTCCACTTGAAAAATATACCATTTAACAAGAGTTTTGGTGAGGGTGGAATTTTATTTCTTTGAAAAAGAAAACCTTTTGGAGATGTGTTTAGCCATGATTTACCATTCTTAGCTGTTAGAGGTTTTGAGGGTTTGGGGGTTGCAAAAGGAGTTGGGGTCACATCCAAATGTAGATTATCTCACTCCAAATGTAAATTATCATTTAATTATCATTCAGGGAGTTAAATCGGGTAGAAATGTATTGTGCAGGTAAGGTATTGAAACTAGAATAGCCTGAAATGTATTACCCTCTATTTTACATGTGATTTATTCTGCTGACTGATGAAGAGAGGGATAGAAAAGAGACACTGAAAGAGACCATATCTCTAAGAAGTAGGAAAGTCTCTTTCAGCATCAGTTCACATGACATCCACCCCTGCCATGATCAGATTCATAGGGCCAATGTAAATCTGCAGGACACACATCAGTCTCACTTACAAAGCCAATTTTTGCGATTGCTCTTTCACTTCGAGTCATACTGTGAAGCTCACATTTAACTTTTAATTAAATCTCTGGAATATGAGATGATATAAAATGTTACATTTATCAGTTTAATTTTGAAGCATTTATTGAACACACAGTATTGCCCTATGATTCAAATGAATGTCATTTTCTAGGAACCATTATTCAAACACACACGTACACATATGAATACTACCACTAGTTTAGATCCTCATGCCCAGGTGGTCTCTTGAAGAAAATGGTTGATAAATGAAACCTGAGAGCTAATTCTCTTTCTCCGAACAAGTCAGATGGCTATTAAATGTTCTGAAAAAGAGATAACTGAGTCAGAAAATTAGTCTTTTGAGCAATAAATATTTTGCCAAGATTATTCTGAAATTAAATGTCTGTTTTAGAATAAGCATAATACAAATCAACAGCGCATTTTTTGGAGTTGTGAAAGTTCTATGCAATATATCTTTGGGTCTCAGGTTCTCCTTGCTGGACTTTCTGCCACCCTTTATAATATTAAACTATGAGCTCAAAACGGTGAACAGAATCTCCAGGTGGTGAGGCCATTGCTAAACTATCATTTCAGACTCCAGGTGGGGAATTAAATGCTCGCATGGATGAATGTTCTTGGTCATTTCCTTTCCTTTCTCTCTCTCTGTCTCTTTCACATATTTCACTTTATAAAAGTAAAGAAGTAGGTGCAAAATGCAGACGAAGGCATCTATGTAGGACAAGCATATTCATATGAATCATATATACTTAAAAAGCCATACTTTGATATACAACTACAGATACCAAAGTACTGGCAACATATGGTCTGAATGAGTTGCCAGAAATGTCCAGCAATGCATCAGAGAGTCTCTTTTGGAATTTAACAGCTTTATGACACTAAAGAGGAGAAAAAGGGGGGGGGAGGGGGAGAGGGGAAATCAATGGGGTTTAAATGAGTTTTAGATTGCTAGGTTGTGTTATTGTTGCTGTTATAACTCGTGTTATGTGTGAGTTGTTATAGTAAATTTTCCCCAGTTACAAATTGAAAGCTCATATAGGGCAGAGTATATTTTTAAATACAGGTCTGTCACATATTTATTCAGGGCCTCTCTTTCAATGACATCTATACACATGTTTCCCACTCAGGTTGTACCTTCTCAGGATTGCTGGAACTCCCAGATATAAACATTCAATTGATGTGGTCTTCACAACACTTGAATTTGACATTCAGAGTTCTCCTAGACCTGTATATATCAAAACAGTGGTAACAGATTTCTTCCCACTTCTCTGTCTAGTTTAGAATGTGATGACTTAAATTAGCTTGCATATCTTAATCAGGCATGAGCACAGTGTGGCCTGTAGGTTACATTTGCCCTATGGCTAATTTTGCACCTCCTAAAAGTTTCCCTATACAGCAAAAACAATTGAAAATACTCCCAAATGGTCAACAGGTCTCCTGAGCTATTTCCTTTGGATTATAAATATATTTCTTCTAAATGGAAGTAACTGGAACAGGAAGATCAATCATGCCCTGGTATGAAAAAAGGCATCTACAGGCATGCCAGGTTCTCCCAGATGTGGAAAAATGCACAGTGACGTCACTTCAGATGTCTGTGAGCACCAATTGTGATTATGAAAAATTTATCTCACCAAATTATTTTCAGTGGACTATGGGATATGATAATGGGGAAAGGATTTGCAATGCAGCCCTTCAACCCACTGCTGACCTAAATTCACAATGTCTCTTTTGCGCATAGCACTTGCTTCCTTGGTAGAACTGCAACTCAATGAAGAATAGGCAAAGTGTAAAGTTGCAGAACTCATTATGAATTACATCTAGTCTCTTGACACAATAAAGAGGATATACAAAATGACTGTAGAAGGGAACACCACCTATTACTGAATTATTTGCCAGTGTACTGAATTCAAACTTGTTTTTATAGGAATCAATGCTTTGTCTTGTTCCAACTTATATGAAAGGTTGCATACAAGCACAGAGGTTTCTTTCCCTTCAATTTGCATCCAAGAAAGTTGTTGCTAACAACCCTTGCCCATGAATTACTCACTCCTGAAGATCAATATTTATATGCTTGCTGAAGTGCCCTCTGAAAGATCAATGCAACTCACTTGAGAGAAAGGATGAGAGAGTGATAATGTCAGATGCTAGCAAACAGCAACTACTGCCTGTTCACAATTATGTACATTTGAACTCTGTATGTTTTACTAGCATGTATATACAGCCATTGTGGGTTCTCATATTCACTAGAAAAATTGTAGTGGAGAAGGAAAATGAAAAGGACATCTTTAATTTTCCAGTGTTTTATATGAGGTATGAACCAGGATTTCCAATTTGACAGTATGAAAAATAATTTCCTGAGGATAGTCAAATGTACCCAAGTGTACATAGGCAGTCCCCAAGTTACGAACAAAATAGATTCTGTAGGTTTGTTCTTAAATTGAATTTGTATATAAGTCAGAAGAGGTAAATTTTAAAGTGTAATTCCATATATATATATATATATATATATATATATATATATATATATATATATGAATGAGAGAGAGAGAGAGAGAGAGAGCACTTTGGATGGCATATGGAAGGATTAACACCCCTGTGGTGTTTGTTTTGTTTTGCTGTCTGTGCCCCTAATCAGAAAATTTTCACCTCACTTTCTGTTCCTGTGTTAATTGGATTTTGAAAATGTTGGTTTGTTGTGGAAACAAGGATTGGTGATACAGCTTCAGTGGAGACACTTTCCCCATTATAACTTTTTCAGGAGACAATTTGCCTTCCTAGGGGTAGTGTTGAGGCCTGTGAAGCCTCTGAGGATAAGGACAAGGATTTTCTGGTTGAGCCTGATGTTTCTGTGGGGGAAAACAATGGGTATGTTTTGCGTAGATGTGTTTTCAGGGAAACAGGCAGTGATTCTCATGAGAATCAGCCAGACATTGACTCTGAAAGGAATGTGAAGGAGACAGGAGGGTTATATGTAACCCAGCGTTTACAGATCACACAGGATAGTATGAAACAGAGACAAATCCGGTGTTCCCGGAGACTGAAAGATAAACAAAGGGAACTCAGGTGTGATAAAGCATAATGTCATGGATTCCTAAGAAATTGGAGTCAATGTTAGCTGGGAAGATCAATGTTGGATTTTCATGGGTCATGGGAACTCCGAGTTCTGTTCTTGGGTCTGTATCTTGTTCTCCTGTTTAAGTTCCATGCACCTTGTTTGGATTACAACTCTTGATTCAAATTTCAAGTCTTTGGATTATGGACATGTTCATGCTTTCAAGCTTTGCCTCCTGTTTGGATTACAAATCTTGTTTCAAGTTTCAAGCCTTTGGGATTATAGTCAAGTTCAAGTATCAAGCCTTTAAATTAAGGTCATGTTCATGCTTTCAAGCTTTTGGATTTAATTCTAGTTTAAGTGCAACAACCCTTGGATTACAGTTTCTTGCTTTTGCCTTAAGTGATTTTTGGAATTCCTATTAAGAGTTGGTTATTCTTTTTTTTAAGATTCCAGAAATCTAGCTCATGAATGTATTTTGAATCTGTTTTACATTTCTTAATAAACTTGCTATTCTTGTTCATCAGTGTGGTAACTGGGTGAAAAGGATGATCAAGTAGGCAGTTGGGCTGCAACAGGTAGGTTTCTCTCACTTCCTGTTGTCTCACCTCCATTTGTAACTATGAGTCATTTGTAAGTCAGATGATTATGTCCTTAGTAAAGTCCTGAGTTGCAAGGGCTGAGCAGGATTGTTGATAGAGTGCTTTGGAGGACTTTCATTTATAAAGTTGCTGAATAATAGAATTAGTTGTCATAAGTCAAATCTGACTTGATGGCAGTTAATAACAGCAACAATAAACGTATGGGAGAAGGTCTGTCTGCATCCACTCAGCCATCATCTAAGTTTGCCCTCCACTTTCAATACATTTTCTGTGTGGTGGGAATATTCCTGACATTGTCCTCTTTATGTGTATTCTCACCATTTAATTTTTCATTCAGCATTCATCCCTGGAAAGTGAAACTAGAGAATGATGTATTTGTGTCTTGTTCTGGGAATTATAGCCTAAAACTAATTGTTAGTCTTAACTAGAGCAGATACATTGCATCAACATAAGTTACATAACTGTTGACTTAACAAGTTATGTTTGGTTCAATGAGTCTTCTGTTACTGTAGCTGTAACTAACAATTGGATTTAAGCTTTTTTGTTTCTGATACTTTTTAGAACAATCTTTACTTTTGGGAGAAAATGGCAGATATATTTGTTACTCTTTGTGAATGTATTTATTTCATTTAGTCATTACAAATTAAATTCCACCTTTCTTTTCATTGTGGGTTTAGCTTTCCTTTTTTCTCCCCTGCCCCCCCCTTCAAATCTTTTCAATTTATGAAGCTAGAATACTGTCCCTTGCTGTTGTTTTACTTTGGGTTAATTAATGAATCAGTTCTAAGTACTACAACATAACAATGATATTTATTTTTTTTAACCCACAGGGCTGTGTATTTATTTCTCTATTTTGTTTTGAAAATTATCTTTTGTGGGTAGTGTTCCTGATATCTATTTTTAGAATTTGTCATTTAGGTTGGAGAATATATTCCCACAATTGTCATGGGAATTCAGTCTGTGGCAAGCTGCATTATATGACTAACCTAGCAACTCTCTATACTGCTGGAGGAGTTCATCAAGAATGACTCCTGTTTATTTTGATTTGGCCTCCAGTCACTGCAGTTTGTGATATCCCAGTGTTTGAGATGTTGCCATGAAGATATGGAATTGAATGGGAAATAAACAAGAGATAATGGAAGATTAAGGGTGTTGAACTTTGTTTTTGAAAAGTCACTGTAAGTTGAACTTGGAACATGAAAAAGATACATGACAAATTTCTTTTAACCATGAATGCAAACAATTCCAGAGAGACCTCAAAACACATATTGCTATTTTTTGTGTGAAGCATCAGCATAAGATCTTGAGATTGCCTGTCTGTCCGATCTTGTGGGATTCTTTCCGGCTTGTTCTTCCTGATGACGTGGAGGGGATTCTTGGGTCTGTGAGGGCGACCACTTGCGCTCTGGATCCTTGTCCTTCTTGGCTGGTTAAGCTGGCCAAAGATGGGTTGTTGGATTGGTTTGTGGCTATTATAAATGCCTCCTTGGGTCAGGGGTCAGTTCCATCCTGCTTTAAGCAGGCAGTAGTAAAACCATTACTAAAAAAGACCTCTTTAGACCCATCTGTATGTAACAACTACAGACCAATTTCCAACCTCCCATTTTTGGGCAAGGTTCTGGAGCGGGTGGTTGCCACGCAGCTCCAGGAGTTCCTCGATGACACTGATTTTCTGGACCGCTCGCAGTCTGGCTTCAGGCCTGGGCACAGCACCGAGACGGCTTTGGTCGCCTTGGTGGATGACCTCCACAGGGAACTGGACAGGGGGAATGTGACCCTGCTGGTTCTCTTGGACATCTCAGCGGCTTTCGATACCATCGACCATGGTATCCTTCTGGGGAGGCTCTCTGGGATGGGGCTCGGTGGCACGGTTCTGCTGTGGCTCCAGTCCTTCCTGGAGGGCCGTTCCCAGATGGTGAAGCTGGGGGACACCTGCTCGGACCCCTGGCCATTGACCTGTGGGGTCCCGCAAGGGTCTATTCTATCCCCCATGCTATTTAACATCTACATGAAACCGCTGGGAGAGGTCATCCGGAGTTTTGGAGGGTGTTGCCATCTCTACGCAGATGACACGCAAATCCACTACTCGTTCCCATCTGACTCCAAGGAAGCCCCTCGGATGCTGAACCAGTGCCTGGCCGCTGTGGCGGACTGGATGAGGAGGAACAAGCTGAGGATCAATCCTGACAAGACAGAGGCCCTCCTGGTCAGTCGCGCGTCGGATCGGGGTATTGGGTGGCAACCTGTGCTGGACGGGGTCGCACTCCCCCTGAAATCACAGGTCCGCAGTTTGGGGGTCCTCCTGGATTGATCGTTGACGCTTGAGGCTCAGGTGTCGGCGGTGGCCGGGAGGGCCTTCGCACAACTCAAACTTGTGTGCCAACTGCGACCATACCTCGTGAAGTCTGACTTGACCACGGTGGTGCATGCCTTAGTTACCTCTAGACTGGACTACTGTAATGCACTCTACGTGGGGCTTCCCTTGAAGACGGCCCGGAAACTACAATTGGTCCAGCGCTCGGCTGCCAGGTTAATTACGGGGGTGAGTTATAGGGAGAGATCTACTCCCCTGTTCAAGGAGCTCCACTGGCTGCCTTTTATTTTCCGGTCCCAATTCAAGGTGTATACCATCACATATAAAGCCCTAAACGGTTTGGGACCCATCTACCTTCGTGACCGTATCTCCTACCACAAGCCTACACGATCCCTTCGCTCATCAGGGGAAGCTCTCCTGTCCCCACTCCCGATATCCCAGACCCGCCTTGTGGGAACAAGGGAGAGGGCCTTTTCTGCTGTGGCCCCCGATTGTGGAATTCTCTGCCCGCGGAGATTAGGCAAGCCCCCATACTAGCAGCCTTCAAGAAAGACTTGAAAACATGGCTCTTTCGCTGCGCTTTTGGAGAGTAACCATTTTATATTTCTTTTCCGTTGCTCCCCCTAATATCTATCCTCCAGAATACCCCACTCCCTTATGACTCTGTTCACTGTGGTTTTTATTTTTATGTCTTTCTCACCCCGAGTTTTAACTTAAAGTTCATGTGGTCTGCCCTTGTTTTTATTGTCTCCTTGTTTTATTTTGTAATGGATATTATTTACTGTATTGTTTACTGTATTGTGTTGTGCTGTTCTTTTATATGCTGTTTACATTGTATTGTTTTGGGCGTGGCCCCATGTAAGCCGCCCCGAGTCCCCATTGGGGAGATGGTGGTGGGGTATAAATAAAGTTTTATTATTATTATTATTATTGAGATTGCAACAAATCCAGATTTCTTATGAGACATTCCCAGTACTGCAGGCTAGAATAAGCTGTATTGGAGGCTCCCTAGTGAGAAACGTACATTGCATGACATTGCTATAAACTCACTGAAGACCAAACTTCAAGTCTTTTTGGAGCAGTTGTTTTTGAAATTGGGCAAAACACATTTTAGAGCTGTTCAAGGAACACACATTCTGAGAATCTTTCAAAGCATTTTCAGCCATGCAGTAATGTGATGCCACTTCTGTAGTGAGTTTGGAGCCAGTCAAGTAGATTGTGGGCATGTTGTGGCCATTGTGATACCCACTGCTGTTGCTGATTCTCAGTGTACTGCAATTGCCACTCTGGTACACAGACAGAGATGAACTCTGGCTGCAAAGCAAGAAATTTTCACTTTCCCCCTGATTGCTTCCTTTAAAAAAAATCAAGTAACTGTGCAACTCTGTAGCTTCACCAAGCAACTGACATGGATTTCTCAGTTTTACAAAACTTCCTGCTTATGCATGGTTTTCACCTCCAAAAGGGTTTCAAAGTCAAAATTACACCTATCCCTTGTGGAATACACAAAATAGTTTTTTAATCCCAAAATACTTTTTTGTTAATAATTTTTTAAGTTTTTGTGGGGATAATACTTTGGTATAAATACAATGGATGTGGCTCTTAATCAGACATGCTGCACCATCACAGGATGTCTACACCCTACACCACTGGAGAAATTATACTGCTTAGCCGGTATTGCACCACTTGACATCCTTCCGGAAGTAGCAGCCTGTAATGAAAGAACCAAGGCATTGACATCTCTTGCTCATCCTCTTTTTGGATATCAGCAAGCAAGCCAATGCCTTAAATCGAGAAATAGCTTCCCGAGATCTACAGAGCCACTCACAGCTAGCAAGCAAGAGTCCAAAAGTGGCAGGTTAAAACTCAGAACCTTAATCAGTGGCTGATACTGGATGAAAAACTCTCCACTGGGAACACAGAAGACTGGGCAACATGGAAAGTGCTAAATAGACTATGATCTGGCACCACGAGATGCAGAGATAATATTAAGAAATGGAGCTACAAAGTGGAATCCATGACATGCAAGTGTGGAGAAGAGCAAACCACAGACCACTTACTACAATGCAGCCTGAGCCCTGCCATATGAACAATGGAGGAACTTCTCACAGTGACACCAGAGGCACTCCAAGTGGCCAGTTTCTGGTCAAAGGAAATCTAATATAATGTCAAGTTTTTAACTTTGTATGTTTTTTAAAAAATACATTATAACTATATTTATATCAATTACACTGCACAGATGCAAACCTGTACAGCTGCAAAACTCTAAGAAAGGGAAAGGGGGATCTCACAAGGTTGAAAACTGTTGCACAATATAACAGCGAGAAAAAACATAAAAAGGGGACACGTACAAAGATGGGGAATGCATGGTTTAAGCAGAGTTACATCCCCGCAGCTGTGGTAAGTAAAACATGGTTTGAGTTTTCTTAAACTGCTTTCAATAAGTCTTGGTGTGATAAAAAGAGGGAATAGGCAGGTGTACTCCGGTCTCAAGCAAGGTAGCTTTGTGATGGCTGAACCTGCTTTAGAAACCTCATGTGATAACATCCTGAGTTAGAGCAGAATCACACTGATCGTGTTACTTTTCCTCTTGCTCTTCTTCTTGTTAACACCATACATAGACTGATGTGAAATATTACAATCATAAGGATAAGTATGTCCATAGTTTTAGCTGAATCCCAGATCCCAAGCCAATGCAATCATTTGGAACATTCCCTCCAAACAGAAGTAAACTACCAATCAAAGTATGCAAGGACTGAAGCTGGACCTATATGAAGCCTGATTACTGCCTTGGGCAACGAAACATACTCAGGGCCATAACTTATTTTCGATAAGACTTCATTTTCAAATCCTTAATCGTTGTTGTAGTCTGGCTCTTGACACATTCCAGATTCTGTTTTTACCTCCTCCTCTTAAACTGCTATAACTATTACTCCTGTTCCTCTTTCTCCTCCACCACCTTTCATTTCAGTGCTGCCTTTCTCTGTGATGCAAGGAAGCTTCCAGGTATAGTAAATAAAAGACAGTTTACAGTAAAATCTTTTTTATGCTTTTGTCTAATTACTATTTGGATTAATGTTTTTTTTTATTTATATATTCATAAATAGTGAAACAAATCTATTTACATGTATATATGCATGAACCAATACAACACTTCCTAACATCTATACAATATTTGTATTTGATTATACTCTCCCCTCCTCCCACCCCTCCCAATTTAGTGACTTTCCATCCCTTGGGTCGGAGACATTTATCTACAATTCCATTTTTCCTTCCTATTACATTGTTTTTCTATTCTTCCTTCTGGCCTGATATTTATTATTTATAAATTCCCTACACTGATTCTAACAGGTTAAATTACGTATGAAGCGTTCTAAAAAAACCTTTTCCTTCTTTCTTTCTTTTTTAAACCAAATTTAGAAATGGTTCCGAGTCCTTTATAAAGTATTTGGTTTTTTTCTTTGTTTACAATTGCTAATTTGTCCATTTCTGCTATGTTAAAGACTTTCTTACAATTCCAATCACATTCATAAAACATTTTAAAATCAATTGAAAACACACCAAAGTTTAAAAGATCAATAGAGTATCCCCAATAACAAAAACCCTGCTAGTGTTTTTAAAGCCTGCTCAAACAAAATGTCTTTGTCTGCTGGTGAAAGCAAAGCAGGAATGGAATGGTCGCAATTGTGGAAACAAAGGCATTTGAAAAATTTGCCAATAATATTATAAGATAATTTGGAAATGGTATTTAACACCATTAAAATGTCAAATATTAATAAAAACCCCAGGTGTTTTGGCCTACAGCTCCCAGAAATCCCAACCAGTTTACCCGTTTTTAGGAAATCTGGGAGTTGAAGGCCAAAAGACTTGGGGACCCATAGGTTGAGAAACACTGTACTAGAACAACCCCATGAGAGTGTCAGAGATGCTAAAAGAAATCCAAAAGTGGTAGAGGTAGACTTTGAAACAAGCTAGAGATATAAAAACAAGCCTCTGGGACCAGTGTATATAAGAATATATCCTTAAATAACTAGCATTTCAACCATGTGCTTTCCTCTACAGTAAAGGCTGATATATGACAATGTCTTATGTTGTGAACAATCCTTAAACACTGTCATTTAAAAAATGTACAAGCTAATGATCACACAACTGTAGTTTAAATAATATGAGAGTTAAATGTGTTCCATTTTGTGCCCTCAGTTGGTTGTCCAATAAAATCTATGACTTGTTCAAAGTAGATATTTGTATATAAGAGGATAAAAATGGCTACTAATTATTATGTGGAATAACAACATGACAGGTATTCTCTTTTTCTCTCCTGCCCCTTCCCACTCACTTTTTATACACTCATGCACTAATAATACACTGAAGAATGTTGAAAAATTGACTAGTGTTCACCAGCAAAATAAAGCCACTACATTCTCTTGAGGTGGGAAGAATAATGATCAGTTAGAACTTCTACTTTCCAAGCTCTGGCTCCAATTTTGCCCTTAATATTGGAGTTGTTTCTATCTCCTAAACTAAAGGACACCGAATTATAAAAGCACACCTGCTGTTTTGTTCAAGGGATTTTTGTGCCTGCTCTACGATGTTGCTCATTTCATTCTGTCCTACTGAAGCCCTCTCAAATTCCTGCCCTATTTTATTTTATTTTTTTGGGCTAGGTTTAAGTAGGTATAGACAAGAGTTTTTGCCATTAACGAGAGTGAAGTATCGATGCAATTATTCACTACATTTATTTCCAAGTAATTTTCTTCCCACACAATTTTTGAAGGCTATTTGGAACTATTGGTAATTCTATGAAAAAAAATTCATGTGGTTATTTTGTGCAGAAATCAGCATTTTCTCTGCAGGATAGAAACTTTTCTGTATGGAAAATAATTTTTACACAGCAAAAGCAGTAACTGTAGATTTATTTTGCAGAAAATTCACACATGGTTGATTCGCATCGTAGGCTTTTATATTTCTTTGTTGAAATATTCTCTTTCACACCAAGAAATATGTCTTCTCTGCAGAAAACCCTGATGTCTGTGCAAAACAGTCATGTGGAAATTCTCATCACTTCATTATTCTTTGAGATCGTTTCCCTATAGTTTAAAAAAACTCAACCCATTTTAACCATTTTTCAAATATTCTTCAAATATAGTAACAATGTGGTTGATAGAGTTTTGTGTGCCATACAATGTATCTGGCTTCCCAAGAGCTTAGTTCAATGTCCTAAAACAGGACTAGATAATTGTGCTAGGTGTGCCAATTTTCACACTTATTCCCCTCTTTAAGGAGCCCCGGTGGCGAAGTGTGTTAAAGCACTGAGCTGCTGAACTTGCAGACCGAAAGGTCCCAGGTTCAAATCCCAGGAGCGGTGTGAGAGCCCGCTGTCAGCTCCAATTTCTGCCAACCTAGCAGTTCAAAAACATGCAAATGTGAGTAGATCAATAGGTACCGCTCCGGCAGGAAGGTAACGGTGCTCCATACAATCATGCCGGCCACATGACCTTGGAGTTGTCTATGGACAACACTGGCTCTTCGGCTTAGAAATGGAGATGAGCACCAACCCCCAGAGTCAGACATGACTGGACTTAACGTCAGGCAAAACCTTTACCTTTACCTTCCCCTCTTAGCAGACTGCACTAGAGTGGAAAAGAAAGCTTAAACAAATCCCAGAGTCACTTCTGGTTTTCATTTGTTCAAAAGCCGGCCAACCTTCAACTGTGTCAGCATTTGGGCAGAGGTCTGACTTGGGCTAAAATAAAGCCAAACTGCATACATTGTGGTTTGATCAATTTTAGAGTGTCCTGAGAATTAAGAGATATACTATATGTGTGTGTGCGTGCACACATGTGTGTTGAGGATGAATAAAATTGAGTGAGACTATGTACTCAGCCATGGAATCCCACTGACTGACACTGGGCAAATCATACTCTTTAACCCTCAGAGGAAGGCAAAATCAACCTCCTTTTGTACAAACTTTATAAGTTTACCTTAGGGTCACCATCGGTTAGAAATAACATGAAGGCATTCAAAAGTAGCAACAACATCAAGAACATACAAAAGAACAACAATATGCCCTATCGGTTGCACTTTGCCCAATGTCTACCCTAAAATACTAGTATTGCTTCAACTGCCTGCCATGTAGTGTAAAGCAATAGGACACTATTTTGTCATTTTCCTTAAGCAGAAAAATGCCTTCCACATGTTTCTCTGGAGACAAACTGATATTTTGATTTCACACATCTTGCTTCACAGTAGAGCTACCAAGTCTTCCTTTATATAAGGGATATCTCTTATTTGAGACTTGGAATGTTTGCCCTTTAGAGAACTAGCAATAGGGATTATTGTTATGAGGGAAAGCATTTATTTTCATCTAAACTGAGTAAGATGCCCCCAGCTTATATTTCTGAGTACAAGCCTTTCATAAAGACAGAAATATGTGCATGATATAATATATGAATGTGGACAAAGGAACCTCTGAGGATGCCTGCCATAGATGTGGACAAAACGTCAGGAGAAAATACTTCTGGAACATGGCCTTGGAGTCCGGAAAACACTCAATAACCCTGTGATTCCGGCCATGAAAGCCTTCGACAATACAATATGTTAATTTTACAGAAAATTAACATATTGGTAAAGTCAACTGAAATCGTGCTTTTATTTGGTATCTAATAGAACAAAAACTTGCTAATTGCTGCTTCCTGACTTTTAACCCTGTATATTATGAAATTGATCCCATATTGCTCTTTCGAAAACCTGACAACTACTCTACAGAATATGTCAGCTTTTTGTGCTGAATATGCAGCAATATGTTCAATTTCAGATATGATTATACAGTTGGTGATATATTTTTTCTTGTACATATCTACTGTCTGTTAATCCAAATTCTTGAAAGCATGAGATATAGTTAAACAAATCTATGACTTTTTCAAAGTGGTTATGTAGGGTGTCAATTAATTTCTGGCAAATGCATTGTGGAAAATTCAGGAAGATCTCTAAAATGCCCAGAATGATGAGAAATTACCAACTGTATTCCATTCTGTTATGCAATGAGAAAAATTGTGGGAATTTTATAGTATAATTCTATATTTCTCTGCTCAGAAGTAAGTTTGAGTTTAATAGGACTTTCTTCCAGGTAAATGCATTTAGAAAGAAGCCATAAACACTTGTACCATTGAAGGGAAGTGTGGCGAGTATGCCTTAGCATTAGAAAGTTCTTCCTAATGTCATAAGAAAAAATTTCTATAAAATATTTGCAGACTTAGTGGACTAAGTGTAGGTTTTTCTCCTTATTGTAAATGGTAAAATCATTATATATGCATAGTCATCAAACATTTAAGCAAGTGAAGGCATGCCCTTCTTCCCAGCAGCTCTTTCTGTTTCAGGGGTACAATATCAAAGTGAGAACAGCATTTGGTCAGTTTATCAAAGGTCCATTTTTAATTCATAACTCACTGGACAGATAAATCACATTTTAAGAGGGAGAAAGCTGTGAGGAGTTGTTGAAGGAATATGAGTTTAATGAGAAAAGGAATCTGTTTCCAAGAAAATCATATGAAGTATTTATGAAAATTGAAACATGCAGTGTTTGGGAGCTACAACAGGAAATAAATCACTTGATTTCCAGCTGTAGAGGACAAGCAGACTTTGTATCTTGTCCTCAGTGACCAACGTAACTCTTATGCAAGGGCTATAAAGTTTATTATTTTCATTGGTATAAGCACTTCAGTGCTACCAATGTCATCTATTATTGTAATAGAGTAAGAAAACCAAAATATGCTTGCTGTGTGTAAAACCCTATTTCCCTCCCACTGCTCATGGGGGCTTTGATTGTGTTTTTCCTGCATGGCAGAAAGGGTTGGGTTGGATGGCCTCTGGAGTTTCTGCAATTATTATTATTATTATTATTATTATTATTATTAGTACACAAGCTGGGTGGCCATCTGTTGGGGTGTTTGATTGTGGTTTTTCAGTATGGCAGAAGGTGAGTGAACTGGATGGCCCGGGGGTCTTCCATTGAAATACTGATAAGCTGGTTAAAATTGTTCTTTCTTATTTTCCTTCCTTTTTTTGAACTGTGTAAATTAGTTCACACACAAACACTCCATCCATCTGCCACTGGCCTGCCCCATGCCTGATATAGATACATCATAGATAATATAATATATAAAAATTTACTGCGGCTCCATGAGAAACCTTTGCTTCTGTAACTGAAAATATTTGAGAACCCCTGGTTTAGCAACAAGATACAGTATTTTTAACAGTACCTCACTAAAAACCTCATGGGTTTGTGGGATGATGGTTTGAATCCAGATCTCACACATACAACTCACAGTCCTGCATCATCTCCTTCCCTGGAGCTTCCCAACTGTCTTGTGTTCTGTGGCCTTGCACTGCTGCCGGCATAATCTCATGCCAATTAATTTACATCAAATTTTAATATTTAATAATATTTTCATCCTTGTTATCAGTCATGTAGTGCAACTGGAATTGGGAGTTGAACATATTCCAGCAATATATTTCGTTCAGTGGCTCAGATGGTGTTTATTTAAGAGTTCAGCTATGCCTGTTTGGAAAAGGCCAAATATTATTTGGTTGCAAGAATGGTGTCTGGGAGAAGTCTGGTGGCATTCTTTACACCTGTTTAACAAGCAGAGACATAGTTTTTAGGTCATCAACTTCAGGTTTCCTGGGTAGAAAGGAAACAACACATTGATCAAATTAACAATTGCCCAGTGCTGCCATCTGGTATATTTCAAAGACAATGAAATAGAGCCTCTTGCGAGTTTATCCCTTTGACCTCTCATGTGTTAATAACACTTGTCTGCACACATGTCTTACTGGAATGAGGTAAGCAGAAACTTTGTGTGATTGTAAGTTGTGAATCACGATGAGATGCTAAAGCTCTGAAAGGGCAAGATGTTTCCTTTGAATCTTAAGTGATGGTGTCAAGCACCAGCTATGAAAAGAATAATGAAAATGTGTATCTTTTATTGAATAGTTTACTCTCTATTTAAAAACTTCAGCTATTTCCATTTTCATTCTTCATGCTTTGCTAATTGCTTTGTGTTCTTCTCATTGAACTATGATGTGATGCATCTTGATGCTGAAAGAAGAACTGCATAAGAGCCACTTGCTATAGATTTAATTGTGAACATGAGACAGTCAAGTTTAGAGCCCTTGGGAGAAAGCCTAATGGGAGAAGTTATCTTGTGTTGTCTTCCTTGGGTTTTAATCAAGGTGTAGGCAATGTTCCTTTCAGTACATACCATCACAAATGGAAACAGTATAAAACAGGGTACTCATAGGCACATCTTGCAGTTACATTAGGAATAAGAGCCCTCTGTTCTTTTGAGTGAACAAGTGTGTTTGTGTGTGACTTTTTATTTTACTGTTCAATAAATCTGGTTAGAAAAAAACAGCAAGAAGTCATATTTCTCCACAGTAGTAGCTGAAATTTACTAATGCTAACGATACACAGGTCAAAGCTGGGAAAACCGATTGGATGCAAATAAATGTGGTGTCCAGTTGAAACTCCTGAGATATGATGACTCTGTTGGAGTTGCAATTTTTAATGTTGTGAACAAGTGTCCAAGTGTGTCCCACATAGGTAACAAAGGAAACTAGATGATGGAGCCAAAGCAGCAATTGTGTCAGCTCTTGAAAGCTATAGGACTTAAAGCAGGCTCACACAGGCAGTTCCGTGGAAACGCTTTATTGAAGACCTTCTTTACAAGATGAAAACGAAGCTAGAGCTAACATATTCCCACCAAACCCCGAGTATATCCACCTCCTACCTCCCCCCTTTCCATATTCACACGTATCTGTTATGTAGTCCTTTCCCAGACTTGAAAAACCAGAGCAGGCCATAAAACCCATCCTCCTGGCCAGATGGCTCTTATCATTTAGATTATCTCCCACGTTCAGCTGTTATGAGTATTGGGCTTTCACACCCTGACAAATTGGTAGAGAGGGATCATGGGCCCTTCACTTATTCTTTTGCAAGTGATGTAAGGACCAAGTTGAAGTGTGGGAAATTTCATGTATTTTGTCAAATGGAAAAGGCATATATGGGTTGGTTTTTTTTTTTTTTTGCCAATTAAGTCATTCTCCTCCTCCTACAATCAAAATCATATATAGTACCATAAAACTAGCTATAATGACAATTTTGTAAAGGAGCTTTGAACACTAAATATTAAAAGGCAAGCATGGGATACCTTAGCAAGCTTTTTACTTACCTTTATACATTGTAAAAGTAGATCTCTGTTGGTCACCACTATCCATTTCTAGTTCTGCACTAACATAGGCAAAAAATGTAGTTAGGAAATAGTTTGTACCTAGCAGTCAGGGTAGCTGATATTGAGCAAGATAGATTTCTAAATTGTTGAATGTGTTGCTCATTGCCCACGGTTCTTTTTAATTTTAAATATTTGATTTTTAAAAGAATGATTTCAATAATTTTAACAGTTATCATGTTAGCTGTTTGAACATCTGTTAGCATTTCATGAAATTAAATTTGTTCTTTTTAAGGTTAATTTTGCATAATTTAGACCCACTTTAATTGATTTTTGACATTCAAAATTTAGTTCAAAAATTCATGCTTTAAATGTCATAAATTAATATTACTCAGTTCAATGTTTAATATTAAATAATTAATATTTAAAGTAATGTTAATATTACTATGTTAATTTTCACACTAACGTTTCAAAGTTTTGGACTTAAGCGAGTTGAAAGACAGAAATTGACCAGCCACCTTTCTATGTTTTCTTCCAAGTGGCTCATGTTGGCTACATTCTACCTCTGCCTCTTTTCTTTTTTAGTACAGGAATATCTGTCATCATTCGTGATATTTTCTGGAGTAAAAAAAAAAAGGGGGGGTATAAGAGAGTGCAATGCTTCTGCTGAAGGGAATGAACTTAAGCCCGATTTATGCTTCTGGCTTATCATACTTTATTATCCCTTTTTGTGCTTCAGAATGATATTAGAATTGAATTCATGTATCTCCTCTCAAATAATATCTTGGGATCACTTTTCTCCTTCGAATAAGACACTGATATTATGATCACTAGGGATTTTAGACTATGTAGGAGTTTAGTACAAATGGGGAGTAGACAGCTTAATTTGTTGTTTTTGGACCAAAGAAAAGAAAAAAATATGTTAAATAAATTGCTTGAACATACAACAAAAATACTTTTTCTTCTTCTAGTTAAATATATGTGCTGTGGCAGTGGGGCAATCAATACCAGATCTACTTCAACCACTGAGTAACGGATTATGTCTTGCTGACAATGAACTCCCAGCTGCACAAATATTTTATTTGTTAGCTAGTTTGTAAGTAGAATATATAGTCAACCTGTCTTCTGAATAGTGCCAAGGAATCTGACAAACTGAACAAATGAACAAGCCAACCAAAAAACACAATGTATGAGTCTTTGCAGATTGAATAATTGGGACAATGGTCACACAAATAGGATTTGTATATTCAGGAAGTAAGTAGTGAATTACTCTCTTCATGAGGATGAAGAAGATTAGAACCAATTGAAATTCCAATTGTATCTACAACATATATAAATTTGAAATAGTTGTCAGTTGTCATGGCCTATAACAGTTGAATCCAAGTTTGGACCAAGTAATCTTCAAGGAGGTGTATTCATTTCAAAATGTATAAAACATTTAAATGATGAATTGAATGGGCTTTATTTAGTTAAATTTTGATTCTAAATTAATTTCACAAGTAAACAATTGATTAAGCAGGTTCATATCCACTCATACATTTATTCATAGCTGGTGGGCATATTTCTTTCTGAGAATTGTAACTGTTCTTGCTTGTCATAATTTAATTTTTCCATAATGCCTTGGGCATTGAATACTTTCAGGACATTTCAGTAAAAAAGTAACCAATATTGTAGGAGCAATTTCAGGGATTTTGGTTTCTACTTCTCACCACGATGGCCCAACAGCCAAGAAATGCGGGGGAAGGAAAACAAGAATGATTGTAAACAATTAAATGAGGATGTGGTGAAGGAAATCAGTGATTCAATTTAAATGTACATTATAATATTTTGAAAAATAACTAAAATGCATTGAGGCATAAAGAGCATTAAGAACAGCCTACATGTTCATTTAGAAGATCCAAGCTATTGTCTTCTCACCCGTTGTCATCATGTTTTTTTTATTGTAGTGATAGTGAAGAACCTTCAAGATTGCATCAGGTGTGCAGTCTTCTTTTACAAGTTGATATGTGGCTCTATTTTAAAGATCAATACATTCATATCCTAGACTTAGCACGAAATAGTTCTTTACTCAAGCTATGATTAAACTGGTATGGGATATCTGAAAGCATGGATGGGAATTGTCAATTTTCCCAGATTTTGTTCTGTTACAAATTTCAGCATTCTTCACTGTAGTCAATTCTGATTAAGTCTGATAGTAAATGCTGTCAGCAGCATCTAGAAGGCCTTACTTTTCCCACCTCCATTTTTTAATGAAATACAATGTGTAGGACTTGTCCAAATTATTGTTGATTGCATTCTTATAAAACAGCTGCCTTCTTCAATATATCTGTATCGGCACTGCATGTGATATTTCCAGAATCAAAATGGGAGCAGCCAAACCTCTGATTAAGGAATTGGATCTTTGCAAATTCGGATATGAACTGAGTTAAAGTGCCCTTCCAGGACTAATACAAAGGACGTGGGGCACCTGCCAAGGCATTGCTTCCCTCATGCTCCATTTCTATTCCCAAGCCTTGGGCTGAGTTTTATTTCTGCAATCACAAAGTCAGACATTGATTTGATTCAATAGAGCAGGGGTCCCCAAACTAAGGCCCGGGGGCCGGATGCGGCCCTCCAAGGTCATTTACCTGGCCCCCGCCCTCAGTTTTATAATATAATATATTGTATATACATATAATATTGATAATATTATAATGTAATACAATATAACACTAATACCATATAATAATATTAATTATATATTCTATATTACATATAATATTACTAATAATATTACAGTATAGTGGCATAGTTCAATATAGTAATATATAATGCTAATATTGTGCTATGCTAATAATATAATATATTGTATGTACATATAATTTGTAAGCCACTCTGAGTCCCCTTTGGGGTGAGAAGGGTGTGATACAAATGTAGTAAATAAATGAAGTAAATAATAAATAAATAAATACATACATTTTAGACTTAGGCTCGCCCAAAGTCTGAAATGACTTGAAGGCACACAACCACAACAACAACAACAACAACAACAACAACAACCCTAATTAACTTGACTATCTCATTGGCCAGAAGCAGGACCACACTTCCCATTGAAATCCTGATAAATGTATGTTTGTTAAAATTGTTTTTATTTTTAAATAATGTATTGTTCTTTCATAGTTCTTGTTGTTGTTGTTGTTGTTGTTGTTGTTGCACTACAAATAAGACATGTGCAGTGTGCATCGGAATTTGTTTGTATTTTTTTTTCAAATGATAATCCGGCCCCTCAACAATCTGAAGGATTGTGGACCGGCCCTCGGCTTAAAAAGTTTGAGGACCCCTGCAATAGAGGGTCCACAGCAATTTATAGTTTCCAAAGGACGTGGGCACTCCTGCCAAGGCATTGCTTCCCTCACGCTCCATTTCTATTCCCAAGCCTTGGGCTGAGTTTTATTTCTGCAATCACAAAGTCAGACATTGATTTGATTCAATAGAGGGCCCACAGCAATTTATAGTTTCCAAAGGACGTGGGCACTTCTGCTAAGGCATTGCTTCCCTCATGCTCCATTTCTATTCCCAAGCCTTGGGCTGAGTTTTATTTCTGCAATCACAAAGTCAGACATTGATTTGATTCAATAGAGGGTCTACAGCAATTTATAGTTTCCAAAGGACATTGCCAATCCTGTCAAGGCATTGCTTGGCGTGTGCTGCATTTCTAATCCAAAGTCCTCGGCCAGAGTTTCATTTTTGCAATCACAAGGTCAGCCAGTGGCACCATTGATCAAAAGGTTCAAAGACAATTTATAGTTTCCAAAGGACAGTGGCACTCCTGCCAAGGCATTGCTTGGCGTGTGCTGCGTTTCTAATCCAAAGTCTACACAAGTAGAAGAGGGACTTTTACAGTGCTAAGAACCCAATTGAACAGGAAATAAGACTTTCAAACCAGGAACAGGTTTCTTCAAATATTGAAAAATAGTGTATTATAAAAAGTTATGAAAATTCGCCAAAAGTCATAGGAGACAGGAAACGTTCTGCAATTTGTTGAGCAAAGAGTGTTGAATGTGATCTCCCACTGTACCAAATTTGATGAGGATAGCTCAAGAAATGAGGGTGGGAGAGCCCTGTAAAAGTCCCCCCGGTTTCCTTTCTTTGGGGGCGATTGCCCATGCGTGCCCGCCATTTTAGAAACATTAAGAATTATTATGAATTTTTGGAAATATCCAAAAATTTTGGGTGAAAAATTCAGAAATAATTTCTATATCGAAGCGCCGGCACCCCCTACTTTAGAAACGAGAATTGAAACATTTTTTCCATCGATCGGACAAGCCTACAACACATAGACAGACAGAGGCAATTTAACATTTTCCAGCTTCTGGCTTCAGGACAGTATGTTTGATTCTGGCCACAGGGAGAGCTGCCGTTTCATTGTCCACTTATGACACCAAATCCTTTATGGACTACTTCCTCATTCTTTCTGCTGGAGGTTTTCATGGTGTCTTAAATTAGTTAAATTAGCCTCCCCATATAAAGCGGTACCTAAATTTTCTACTCAACAAATGCAACTGTCTTCCAAGCTGCATAGGTCAACAGCGAGCAAGGTTAATAAGAGTCGGGAGCTCAATCCAACCTGAGCTGGCTTTGAACTCATGATCTCTCAGTCAGAAGTGATTTATTACAGATGGCTACTAACCAGCTGCACCACAGTCCAGCCCAGCATATTCCTCCCAACTCTTGAAAAAGGAGGAGACTAGCTTTTTGTTACAAAAATCAAACAAAATGGGACTGGGCTGTGGCGCAGCTGGTTAGTAGCCAGCTGCAATAAATCACTACTGACCAAGAGGTCATGGTTTGAAGCCAGCCCGGGTCAGGGTAGGTTCCTAACCATAAATAGTCCAGCTGCTTATATTTGTAAAATCAAATAGCAAATTAATATTAACAAGTTATTAATATAGAGACAAAGTTATTTGCAGAACAAATCTAGTGCACGCCGAGCTTTTTTTATCATTAATCAGACATATGCCTGTTTGTACCTGGGTCATTTTTTATTTATAGATATGGGTAGAGAGGAGCATACCTTGTTGTGACAACAGCAACTCTTACCGTTTGCCACCATTTCATTTTTTCATAATGCCTTGGACATTGCCCTTCAAAAGAAGAGACAAAAATTCCAATGTTTTACTTTTCTGATTAGAATGTTGTATGTCTGTAGAATGATATGACATTTTGATGTCTTCTCATTTACTAAGTCTAGCATGTTACAACATAGCCAAGTGTGCTAACAAGAATGTTGTTGTAGACAAGAGAATTAATAAGCTCATAGATGCAAATTGTACTAGCATTTATTGATAACAAAAGTAAAAGTATAAATATTAATTGAAAAGAAAATGGCAAGACTTGACAAAATGAATCCTTTTTTGTGGTGAGCTATGAACCAGATTTCTAGTATCTAGAGGAAAAAGCAAGCAAGCAGTCAAGCAGGCCTTTAGTTAAAGGTAAAGGATTTTTCCTGACATTAAGTCTAGTTGTGTCCAATTCTGGGGGTTGGTGCTTATCTCCATTTCTAAGTTGAAGAGCCGGCATTGTTTGCAGACACCTCCAAGGTCATGTGGCTGGCAGGACTGCATGGCGTGCCATTACCTTCCCACCGGAGCGGTACCTATTGATCTACTCACATTTGCATGTTATTGAACTGTTAGGCTGGCAGAAGCTGGAGCTAACAGTGGGAGCTCACCCCACTCCCTGGATTTGAATGGCCGACCTTTTGGTCAGCAAGTAGGAAACAGGTTGGAAAACAAATAGAAGAGTACATTGCTCTTTTAAAAAATACACACCAGGAACAGCAATTAATTATTTTTAGAAAGAGCCCAAAGCATATCATAACTGAACATTTTTTCTTGGCAGCTAAGACCGCATCTAGATCAGCTGTTTAATCTGGGGCAATCTGAAGCATCAACTGCTCTGGGCTCTCTCCTTGTCATCTGAGTTTCCATTGTTGCTCCTCACTGAGCTCCTTGAGAGTGTCTGGCTGTCACAGTTATATTGCTGAATCATAATGGAGTGTTCATATGTCAGTAATCTCCTCCTTCATGTTGATCACATGGATACACCATTCTGACCTCAGTTGATGTGATCACAATGTCCAGGTGCTCAACAGGAAGCTCTATGACCAGTGAGGAGCAGTGGCAGAAACACAAATGACAAAGAATGAGAAGTAGTGATGGCCAGTGGTGAAAGGTTGATAGTCACTGTGTCCATATGGACAATAGACCAGTAGGAAACAAACCCTATCCAGCTGTTCAGATGACTGTGAAGCCCACAGATACTTTGGAGTTCACTGAAAAATCCAGATTGTGTCCCAACTTTGCTTATCATGGAGCAAAGTCGTGGGGCTGCTTTGAGTCTCATTTGGGAAAGATAAAGTATAAATAGAAGAAGTAGAAGTAGAAGTAGTAGTAAGGTTAAGGACTAAAACCATCATAAAGACTGCCAGCACTGGATTCAGGGTGAGTAGATAATGATTTCACATTATCAACAAATGCCTTTCTTCCCTAAATCCTCTACTGGTGGGAGCTTTTTGTGTGTGTTGGAATCCCCATTTTCCCATTATACTAAGGGTATGCAGATTATGCAGCTTGGATTGTTCCACCATCTGATTTTTTTAGCTTTTCTGTAAAAATGGAAAACTACAAGGCTGCAGACCTATGATACAAAACGTTACTCTCCTCTTGTCCACCTTGTTATTGCCACATCCTCTACAACAGAGAACAAAACAGCAGCATGAAGCACACCACAGCCCAGAATGGAAATTTTGTGATTTCTATTACATTACAAAGCATTCAGCAATGGAGGCAAACCAACATTTCCTGCTCCTCATGAAAAAAGTTCTTTTCTTTGAAGCATTCCAGAATTACTGGTAAATGTCAAGATGTCAAAACCAGCTTCAGAAACCCTTTAGACCAATGGGATTCAGACCTATTATGGTTTGGAATATATCAGGCTGGCCCATTATAGACTTTGTTTGAAGAATACAAACAGTTATAGCTTAAAATAAGTACAGTAAAGTCATTGCAATGTAGATATTTGTTTTGTACTGCATTCATATTCTCCTGGGAGACAAGATGAACAGAAAGGCAAAACATAAATATTTCAGTTGATATATAAATAAATGTAGGCTTTTGCTCTGAAACCAATTTTCCTCTTTAAATGTGTAATCCTACACATGTTTACTCAATTGTGAATCCCATCGAGTTCAGTGGAACATACTTCTCATTAAGTGTGCATTGGACTGAAGCGTTAAAAATGTAATTTGAAGTAACAGCTGTTTATACCAGGCTGTAGAACTTTGCTTTTCTTACCATATGGGCATTATGAGATTTTATATGCATTTTCCCCGAATGTTTATGCTTTTTCCCCATTTTGTACACATTTACTCCATTGATTAAAACATGTTTGTGCACAGTTTGTATTGTCTACATTTTAGCAGCTTTTATTTCTGAGATGGAGTGATTGGATTAGTATTTCAAGGTTTGATCAGTGTTTGAATCCATGCACAGCTATAGAAACTTCCTGGGTAACTTTTACAGGCTGCTCCTTCCCTCATTATTTCAAAATCTCAATTAAAAATTCCTTGTTATCTAAACCTTTTGTAATTTTAGTTTAATATTGATTTATGACCTTGTACAGTTTGATTACCTATATTTATCCATTTGCTTTATATTATAGTAGAGTATAATATAAAGTCCAGCATATACACTATGTTGGAGAGCCCACTGTACCCTGCTTTCATCCCTTCTTTCTCTTTCCTTCCCCTCATCCTTTCCCCCTTTCCTTTCTGTTCCTTACTTCCCTCCTTTTTATTTCTTTCTGCCTCTCTGCCTTCCTCTCCATTCCTTTATTAGGCAAAGATAAATGTTTTCCCCTGACATTAAGTCTAGACTCTGGGGGTTGGTGCTCATCTCCATTTCAAAGCCGAAGAGCCGGTGTTGTCTATAAATACCTCCACGGTCATGTGGCCGGAATGACTGCATGGAGCACCGTTACTTTACCACTGGAGCGGTACCTATTGATCTACTCACATTTGCATGTTTTCAAACTACTAGGTTGGCAGAAGCTGGGGCTAACAGCGGGAGCTCACTCCGCTCCCTGGATTCGAACTGCTGACCTTTCGATCAGCAAGCTCAGCAGTCTAACCCGCAGTGCCACCGGGGGCATAATATTTCCTTTATTACCCTTCTTTTAATCATTCTTTTTTTTCCTTTCTCCCTTCTCCAGCTCTGAGAAGTCCTACCTCACATCTCCCCATGGCAACATGAGTGACTGCCTTGGCAGGGATTCCCTGTATAACTTCTTGACAGTATGGGGGAAAGGAAGGGAAGAAGCAAAGAAAAAGAACAGAAGAGAAAAGAAGAAAAAGAAAAAAAGAGAAAGGAAAGAAAAAAGAGGAAGAAGATGTATGAGGGAAAGCAAGGGAAGAGGGAAATAAAGGAAAAGAGAGAGAGGGAGCAAGTGTGTGAGTCAATCGAAGAAGGAAAGAAAGAGCCACAAAGTCTGCTTATTAGTGCCAAAAGTGTTGCCTTGGAGACATTATGAGGTAGGCCTTCTCAGAGCTGGAGAAGGGAGTAAGTAGCTGGGCATATACACTAGTATACATATATTTCAATCTGTATGCCGTTGGCAGAGCTCACTGTGTTTGGTTGTTTTACTTGTAAAGAACCATGTACATTGGTGGTGCTACATAAATAAATGATGATAATAATAACCTTGAGCAAGCCAAGTATTTTCAGCTCAAGAAAAAAGCAATGGGAAACCTCCTCTGAATAAATTCTACCAGAAATCATCCTAAAATAGTTTCAGCTTAAATTAACAACAATAAAAAAACAAATGACCTTTGTGCCTATTTTATTTCCATGAGATGCACTGTAAGCAAAGGTGTACTGAAGTACTACAAGCATTCATGGGCTGCAGCTCACTTTATCAGATGCATGAAAACTTATCCACATTTTTTGGTACATATTACACTTTCATCAGTTAAAATCCATCAACACCCTCATATTAATTATATTTATACTGTTAGTCTTCTTAGTGATATAACCTGTTTTAGGCATACATGCAGTACAGATTCACACAACCTTAAAAAGTTTACCTTACAAGGATAAACAGGTGGTACATCATACAAAATCTCCAGATGACCTCTCTCAGCAGGGAAATAATGAGTAATGAGTTGGAACACTTACGCAAGGCATATGGTGCAAGCAACAAATGTCTTTATTCATCACAATTTCCCTTCACATTGGAATCTGGTCTTGGTTTGAAATAATCTCTCTTAAAAATAAATATTTGTGGTTGCTGCTGAAAGCCCTTTTAGTTTTTGCTGTTGGAGTGGGGGGAGGTTATAAGGGAAGGAAAACTGGTTGTTCACCTTTTCTGTTTTAGGAAAACTGACCCATTTCATTCATCTTCTAATGGTTGTTTTGCTATATTTAATTTACAAATGACAGTTGTTGAACTGTACCAGGCATGTACAGAAGCTTGAGGGGCTTCAGCCCTCCCCCTGAAATTCTCAAGGTGGTCCGCGAGAAAGCCTTACATTTATTATTTAAACTGTTATGTTCATTCATATCATGATCTGATCACCATACTCAATATATCCTATATGCATGGTGGTATTGGGATAACAATACAAAACTTTTGCTAGGGTAGATCCTCTCTCGTCCAGACTCAGCTGCCCCCCTCCCGAATCAAAATCCTGGCTACGGGCCTGAACTGTACTAAATGGTTTTGTTTCTTTGCTTCTGCGGAGTTTCATTATTTTGGTGGGGTAGACACAGTCTCATTACCTCCACATCACCCTTGATGCACCCACCCCTAAATAGTGATTTCTTGGTTCTTTTGGTGAACCACGCAAGTTGGACCTAGTGTTTATTAACCATCAGAATCCAACCATTGGTAGCAGACCAATAGTTATTGTGATGCAACTGTTGATATTGAGTCTTCTTGTATCATATCAGTCCATTCTACATTGCAGATGCTGAATCCCTGTATGAGGAAGACTGCTCTCAGTTTTAGACTTAGGCTTGCCCCAAGTCTGAAATTACTTGAAGGTACACAACAACAATCCTAATTAACCTGACTATCTCATTGGCCAGAAGCAGGCCCACACTTTCCATTGAAATCCTGATAGGTTTATGTTTATTTATTTATTTACAACATTTATACCCTGCTCTTCTCACCCGAGGGGACTCAGGGCGGCTTCCAAAAATTGGAAAAATGTAATGCCCAAAATGCAATCATAAAAACAAACCAATATGTACAGATCCATTAATAACATTGTTAAAATACATTATAAAAACCTTAAAAACGTATATATAATTAATTCCATTCATCCGAGATCCTCATGTTTCATCCTTAAATCAGGCCATGTCAACTTTATCATTTACTCATCAAAAGCTTGGGCACATAACCATGTTTTCACGGCCCTTCTGAATCCCAGCAAGGTAGGAGCCTGTCAGATATCTCCAGGTAGGGTGTTCCACAGCCGGGGAGTCACCACTGAGAAGGCCCTGTCCCTCATTCCCACCAGCCGCACCTGTGAGGCAGGTGGGACCGAGATCAGGGCCTCTCCAGATTATCTTAGTGATCTTACTGGTTTGTAGGAGAAGATACGTTCAGACAAGTAGATTGGGCCAGAACCATTTGGTTAAAATTGTTTTTATTTTTAAATATTGTATTGTTCTTTCATTGTTGTTATTGTTGTTTTTTGCACTACAAATAAGACATGTGCAGAGTGGATAGTAATTTGTTCGTATTTATTTTCACATGATAATTTGGCCCCTCAACAGTCTGAAAGATTGTGGAACAGCTCTCTGCTTTAAAAGTTTGAGGACCCCTGATTTACATCTACATCTACAGCAATGGTTCTCAACTTGGGGTCCCCAGATGTTTTTGGCCTATAACTCCCAGAAATGTGAGCCAGTTTACCAGATGTTAGGATTTCTGGGAGGGACCCCAGGTTGAGAACCACCGATCTGCAGTAATCTCACTTCAAAAAGAATTCACTGACTTTCTCATTATATATAGCAAGACTTCCCAAGGATTATGGCTCTTGCACTGTTTCTCAGCCTGAACTCTGAAATCCCATTCTTTAATCCCATCTCAGGAGATGGTTAATTATTAACTGATCAATAAAATTTTATATAGAATATAGGGACTTGTATTTGAAAATTGATGAAGTAAGGGAAACATGCAAAGGCTACAGACAATCATCTTATAATCACAATTCACATTGAATGGTGTATAGTCAGTAAGCAGAGAGAAATGATGCTATCTAGCTATTTCAGTTGAGGAGACACTACCCCATATGTGATACACAACTTGGAAAAGCTTGGAAAATTACAATACCCCAAATCCCCAGATCAATATGTCAAATAGGAGTTGTGATAAAAAAAGAACATGTACATGTATATAAGGAAAATTCACCAATAAGCATCTACCACACTTCCCTTACCTTGGCCCTTCAAAAGGCATTCTTTGATAGTAGCCTTAACACTGTTGCCTCAGGAGATCTACTTATGAATAAGCCCATGAAATGTTAGTAAGATTTTGAGGCACTGGAGTATTAAGGCCATGTTAAGTCAAACATATTGAAATTGTAATTAAAAGGATCCATGAGCGAAAGGTAGGGGCTAACAGGTTAAAAGACTATTTTTATTAAAATGGGACTATATAAAACCCCAGAAGGTTAAAATTCCACAAACCAATTAATAAGCTTTACAAAGGTAAAAAGAGCATGGAAGTTCACCTATACGTATATAAGATGGTATCACTAAAATGAAAAATGTTTCCTTCATGTAAATGTAGAGGAGAGGTAATTTGAGAACTGAATTGTGCAGAAGCATAGATGTTGAGAAGACATAAAGCTAATGAATGATGAACTGTATAGCTAAAAAATGGTTGTCAATATTTTGGCAATAGAGCTCCCACTTTGGACCCCCCCCCCCCCAAAAAAAAAAAAGGAAATAGGAGAAAATGTTTATCCATTCAGGAAAGTTGGTTTTTTGTGTTCTGACTTGAACCTGAATTTACTCAATGATTAGTTTGGGAAATGACTTTAAGTACAGAGACATAAAAGCTGGAACTAAACAAAGATATTCTTTTCAATAACTTATTCACAACAGCGAGAATAGTATATGTCAGAAAGTGGAGACTACAAGAACTACCCACAAAAGAAGAATGACAGAACAAAATTTTTGAAGTGATGAGCATGGACAGACTGATCCAACTCCTAACAAGACACCAAGGAAAACCTAAGAAGATAACAGATTGGGAACTATTCAGATCTTATATGGAGAAAGAAAATAAGACTTTAATGATATAACAGATATGGAAAAGGACACACCTATGGACTATCGGAGGGGGGGCGGGGAGACTGGGAGGAAACATTTATATTTTTATATATGATAAGACAAACACTAAACCCAGCAAAGAAGAAGAATGGAAGTACAAATTCTACCTTTTTTTCTTTTGTCCCTTTTTTCCCTTTCATTTTTTCCATTGTTTTTCCCCTCAATTCATTTTTCTTTCTTTTGATGTTTACCTATATAAAATTTCAATAAAATATTCAAAAAAGTGTAAAAAATGTACTTCATTTAATTGTCATACCCTGCAACATTTCATAGATGATAACTGGGAACTATGTGACCCAGCAACATCAAAGTGAGGACAAGATGGCAAAAAGTCATTACTGAGCAAGAACACAAAAGCTGGGAAAAGTTGTAGCAATTTGCTTTGACGGAAGCCTACTGTGACGGGAAAGATTTCTCCTTCTACTGTCTTCCCTGAGTTAACTGAGAGCAACCTAAACCTAATTGGGTCTATCCCTGACTAATTGAGACCCCTTTACACTGCCATTTAAAATCCAGATTATTTGCTTTGAACTGGATTATATGGCAGTGTAGACTCATATAATCCAATTCAAAGCAGATAATGTGGATTATCTGCTTTGATAACCTGGATTATATGGCAGTATAGAAGGTGGCTGCGACAGTTGTAAGGTGTGTTTTGGATATGGGTTTGCCCATCCCAAAATAAACACTAGCTAAATAGACTTTACCCCAGCAACCTGAAAAATATATCTGAATCAATATGCTTATTTGAAAATGATATACATGTCAAAAATGCAAAACAACCATATTTAGTCAATACAGTAGTCTCTCACTTATCCAACACTCATTTATTCAATGTTCTGGATTATCCAACGCATTTTTGTAGTCAATGTTTTCAATACATCGTGATAGTTAGGTGCTAAATTTGTAAATTCAGTAATTACTCCATAGCATTACTGCGTATTGAACTACTTTTTCTGACAAATTTGTTGTATAACATGATGTTTTGGTGCTTAATTTGTAAAATCATAACCTAATTTGATGTTTAATAGGCTTTTCCTTAACCCCTCCTTATTATCCAACATATTCGCTTATCCAACATTTTGCCGGCCCGTTTATGTTGGATAAGTGAGACTCTACTGTAGATGGCTGCATACAAACTTTATGTGAAATTTAAAAATTGTGCACTAAAATATGCTCTTAAAATGTCACCTCCCACCAATCCAATTTTGTTCACTAACAAAGAAGCATACTCCAAAACCTGTAAAGTTAAAACAGCAATGTGGGATATTTTCAGCTCCACATACTTGTAAAATGAATAATACAGCTTCACATGAATGCCAGGAACTAAGCTGCTGATGTCCCCTGGCAACAAGAAGAGAAGTGGGAAGAACTGAGTAGGTGGCACTGGTCAGGAATGGATTTTCAGAAGTGTCGGTGAGGCCAGCCATGGCTCAATTGAATTTAGACCTTTGAAATGTCCTTTATGGCTACAGCTCCAAGAAACTTCTAGCCATCATGGGGATTGTGTTGGTTGAGGAATGCCAGAAGCTATAGTCACACAAATAATTTTTCTAACCTTTGCCTCAGATACTATTTGTGCGTGCATTCTAAGCAGAGAGCTGATTCTGGAAAAAGGGACATAATAATGGAGTCTGAAAGAATGGGTAGATGTGACATGGGATTTTGGGGAAAAATGCATTATGCAATCTATTCCTCCCCAACAGCTCAAAGGAGGGATAAGAATTATAATTTCACCTTCACATAAATGGGGTTGGGGTATAGTTGGATCATGCCATCTGGTTGTGCCTCCAAATACTAATGCACTAACCAAACAGTATTTCAAAGCAAGTAGTAGACACAGTCTTTCTTCTCTGTCATTTGTATCATTCGTGTTCATTTATGTTTGTGTGAACATGAGTCTTCTGACCATAAATATGAATATTTAGGCTACAGCTATATGCTATGGGGTGTGTTTTCTTTTTGGACTACTTGATGAGGAGAAATTAGAAATGATTAACAAGAACCATGTGGATTCTGTAGTCAAGCAAAGGAATTATGCTTAAACAAAGGCCCACCTCTTTCTCCTGACATCCCTAAAGAGCATCACAAAGTGCAAGAAAATGAAGTTTAATGGGAAAGGGAAAACAAGATAGTTATAATGGAAATTCAGAGAAATGTCTGCTAGAGATTATAAAAACATCTATATAAAGAACTAAAAATAATAGAAGAGCTGAACACATGTACCATTTTCCAAAGTGTTCCAATATTTTTTTTTGGTCAAGAAAATTATTTCTAGCTTCAGTCACTTGGAATACCTTTTCTTTCAGTTTGCCCAGTTTGCTATGGAAAAAGTAATACAGTAGAGTCTCACTTATCCAAGCTAAACGGGCCGGCAGAACCTTGGATAAGCGAATATCTTGGATAATAAGGAGGGATTAAGGAAAAGCCTATTAAACATCAAAATAGGTTATGATTTTACAAATTAAGCACCGAAACATCATGTTATACAACAAATTTGACAGAAAAAGTAGTTCAATATACAGTAATTCTACATAGTAATGGCTGTATTTACGAATTTAGCACCAAAATATCATGATATATTGAAAACATTTACTATAAAAATGCGTTGGATAATCCAGAACGTTGGATAAGCGAATGTTGGATAAGTGAGACTCTACTGTATTTCAATCTGTATGCCGTTGGCAGAGCTCACTGTGTTTAGTTGTTTTACTTGTAAAGAACCATGTACATTAGTGGTGCTACATAAATGATGATAATAATAATAGAAAAAGTAGTTCAATACGCAGTAATGTTATGTTGTAATTACTGTATTTACAAATTTAGCACCAAAATATCACGATATATTGAAAACATTGACTACAAAAATGCATTTGAATAATCTAGAATCTTGGATAAGCGAGTCTTGGATAAGTGAGACTCTACTGTATTCTAAATAGTGCAGAGATATCTTCAGATATGTAAAATCCCAGACAAGACTTACATTGTCTAGTGAAGGAACAATACCAGAAGATCTGATAAATCAGGAATTAAATGCAATATCCTCCCCCAAACCCCCAAACTACAGGCTAAAAATGATTATTTTGATGAATAAAATATCTGATGTTCAATGTGACTAAAAATATGCCAATGAGACATGAAATGAAATAGATCAGTCCCATATTCAGGGCAAATCTGAGATGTTATTTGGTTAGCTGTTATTAAAAACATGATCTTGTCTTTGTCTGAAAAGTTTACACAAACAGATAATGAAAATGTTCAGAGCCATTTGAATTTTGGGTCAAGTGGTGTTGTTTCTGCTAATATACCACTAGATTTTATGTAATTGTGTCATCTTGCTGCTTTTGATATTCAGATATGCATGTTTACAATGCTGAATGTAAAAATTATTCAAGTAAACAACAGAATAACAGGTGGAATTTTGCTTCTTCGTACTGACTGACTTAAACAACTGGGCCACTTACACTTAGATTCAAGCAAGAAAGACTGGCTTCAAAAGCAGGAAAGGTTTTAGGGGACACTGTCGACTACACCTTGGAACTTTTCATAAATATACAATACTTAGTTTGACAAATGATATCTGCAGTGAATTTATCATTTTAAACCACTAACCCAAGGCTGCAGTCTAGAGACGTGGAAAGCCAAAATTAATTAATCAGCAATCTAAGCTGAAAGCAAAGCTTGCTTGTAGATACTCAAGTGAACAAAGATAAGGACACTAAAAGGACTTACATAAATTATATATCACCAGAATCTGTGAAGGTCTTTATGTTAAAACCAAGAGCAACTCAACAGAAGTGCATTGTGAGACAAGACATCATCATAATCATCGTCGTCGTCATCATCGTCGTCATCATCATCATCATCATCATTATCATTCAGGTAGTTATTGGATTCTGCTCTTCCATCTGCTTACATCTTTTGATATAATATTTTCACTGAATTACAAAATTAATCTCATTTTCCCCACCCCCACTTCAAATTTCACCAAAAGGATCATATTGTGCTATCTTGCTTCATTCTGTTCAGTGATGCAGATTATCTAAAACCACTATTAACGTGTAACCCAACAAAGCCCACTGTACACTTTCTCAGGTAGGTCAAGATTCAAATATTTTCCGATTTTCTTTTTAAAGATGTCATTTGTTTTTTAGCAGAAACATTTTTCACGGCATTAAATGTATCCCCATGTTCATTTCCATTTTGCAGTGGCTTGCCTACAAATATAAAGCAGATCATTATCTATTCCAGACAAATCTGGAGTAATCAATGTTTTGACAAATAAATATTGCCTGCATTCAAAATATGTATAAAGGAGTTAAGAGAAATTGCTCTCCAAATGTCAGCGGATGGTTTGTGGATTTTGAAATGAAACCTTTGGCTGGATTTTTTTGTGGGGTACAAAACATGATTCTGCTCAAAACAAACATCTTAAACAAATTCCACTCAAACATAGTTTTTCATGATTTTTCCTTCTTTCCATGTAAAATTTTTGAATATAAGATGCACAATTATAATATTTTCATGATTGCCTAGAAAGGTCACTTCACCAAAATGTGGTAAAGCTGTGTTTCCTTTCAAGACTGGAGTCTTGTACCAATAGGCTCTGCTTTGACTTTCATGAGAATATAACACAAAGGACTCTTCATGTCATATAGATTGATGGAGAAGCTTTACACACCATGGTGCCACTCCCATATGCATTAATTTAATCTTTTTTTTTTAAAGATCCTGGTTTCTCCAGTGGTGTATCTTATAGTAGACTCCATTGCACTCTTCATGGGAAATTAACATTATATTGGGAAATCGGAATAGGTTTCTGACAGCTTTTTCTTTTCTAATATGTATCTAAGATTTGAGAGATTTTGCCTAGTTTAAACTGGCTTGCTCATTTGAGATGTAGGCTTAAGGGTCTTAAACAGGCCACTGCAGCCACTAAATGTTTTCTGATTTGCTGGCTAGACCACTGATATCACATTATTGAACAAAACAAATTTATTTCTGCTATGATTTTCTAGCTAGATCACTGTCATCACATTATTGAACAAAACAAAGTAATCCCTGCTGTTTAACTGATTTCTGAGATTTTTCTAACTCCCTTGTCATCTTGCTAATAACTTCTCATTGGACACGAAGGTTTTACTTCACAGAGTATCTTCTGCAATTAATTCTGTATATGTGTTGAAATCCAAGCGTATGCTCTAAACAGACAACATGCAACTTAGCTCGTGTGACTTCTAAATTTAATTTCGAAATCTCTTTGCATGTGTTTGTTGACTACACTCCCTCAATTCTTTCTTTATAATGACATTTTATTCGAGGGGTTTTAAAAGGAAAATCTCAAGAACATCCTTTAATTACAATCAGCCATACACACATGGCCTTTATTTGTATACAGCATACAATCATACAACAGCTACAGACAATGCAGTCACTGTTGCCCGCTTTTGGCCTAGAACTATTTAGCACTATTAGCTTGTGATCCCTTGATTTTATCAGTTTTAAACCTTTTTATTATGCAATGCTTTTGACACAAAATAAATAAACAGCAAAATCACAGCACATGCATATACAACAAGAGGAAGTCAGAAATAAGGAAAACATACCTAAAAGTTACTAATTTCAAGAATACAATTTGCAAGAGTCTCACAAAAGAATTCATCAGAGTTGTTCAGAGGATATGGAATTTTATAACACCCTTGCCATTGGGAACACTGTGGGAAAAAATGAAATTTCTGTATTTCAACCATATATTATCATATTTGGGGCATACAAACAGAGAAGGGTGAAGTGTTTCAACAGAACCAAGTCACAAAAACTAACCCTTTTGGAACATTCCATGTTTTTTATATCTCCCGTCCAAAAGAACTGATGGCAACACATTACATCTTGAAGTTGCCAAAGCTCTCCTCTGGGTAGGTTTAATCAAAATGCAGAGATAGGCTGCCAATGACTTCATGTTTGCATGGAATTAATGATGTGGTAGGGGAACAAGTTGTCTTTGCTACAAGAGTCAGATTATGAAAGTCAAGATCCAAAAGTCTGCTCTTGACTGATTTGCATAGACTTCCACATTTGTAAGCATTAAGAGTGCTTCCAAAAATAGTCAATTGCTTCAATGTTTCTAAGAACCATATAATATCATTCTGAAATAAAATGATCTGATAACACAGAAGGAATGCAGCTGTCATGGTCTGCTTGAAATTGTATATGCGGCCAGAATTTTATATCCATGCCAAGGTTTCAACCAGCCCTCAGTATACATGGAGTCTAAATCCATAGATGCAATCATTTATGGTTTGAAAATATTGTTTAACAATTCTGAGAATTGAACCTGGATTTTGCCATTTTATATAAGGGACATTTTAATAAGCTATTGTATATAATGGAACTTGAACATCTACATATTTTAGTATCCAAAGGGGGTTCTGGAAAAAAAAACCCAGCAGATACACAGGGCCACTGTACTAGAGATGAAAGTATTAATTTATGTTACTCTTCATTTAAGAATAAACATTTTAAAAGTTTTATCCATATTGGGTGAAGATTGAAAATCTTTGCAGTTTCACTTATTCTTATAAATATTTAGACACTGTTTTTCTAAAAAAAATCATTTGCCTGAAAATGTATGGGTTTTTTTACTCCAAGAAAAACAGAGTTTTGCACTGAAAATGCAGCATTTTGTATTACAACTGTCTTGTGTAAGACATTGGGATCTTCCAACAACACACAATAGTAGGATTTCAGCATGAAAATAATACAGGATTAAAAATGGTATTTTCTGTTCCTGCCAAAGGATTTAAAATATCTCATGATGGCTGACAGTTTTGGCCATGGTGTGGCAATGAGTTGAAATATCCTTTTTCACCAAGGACAAGAAACTCTGTGAATATGTTTTTACATCTCCAGCATATTCAATACAACATATTGGCCTTGAGAACAGAACATGATGAGGAAAGCAGAAACCAAACTGCTACCAAATGTGATAGTTATAAATTGAAAAAGATTGGGTTTCGTAAGTTGGTAGCTGCCATGTCTTCAGATTAGTGTCATGGCTATCATTGGTATCTGTATTCCACAACTATTCAAGGCTGAGAAGCTTGAGTTTTTGTGACAACGTGTTAAGTCAAAGGAAGAGAAAAAGAGAAATTCAAGGGACAGTACTACATTTGCATCAGGTTGTCCATCAAGACACCTGCAGCTACTCAGACATAGTCATTCATCACCATCTTCTCAGAAAAAAGTTTTTATAAGCAGTCTAATGAGCTTAATTTTCCAACCTGACAGAACCTAGCCCCAGGAAGCAGAGCTCTGAAATATTGTTCTTTCATTTGACTACTTTATGAAAGTCTACTATTTTTGGAGAAGAGGTGAAGGAGGCAGAAGTGGTACGGGCATATGTTTCCTTCACTTCAGCTAAGTAAAACAAAGGGTCATTCTCATTTGATTTATGTGTTAGATCTAATAGAAGACTAATATGCTAATATCTTATTTAAATCAGGGCAAATGAATTTGCATCCGGCAATGTTTCTATATCCCATTGAGAACGCAACGTCTCATTGTTCACCCTCTGCCCTTCCAGGCATCTCTTCAGTTTCAAGGATTTTTTATTTCACCTCCTGAAGAATTCATTATGTGTCTACAGGGCATGAGGGGTGGAGTGGGGGAAGCAAATGACACCTTAACATAAAGTGTTGCCCAAATGTCATTTTTAACCTTCATTGGGCAAGACACAATAACAGAACAAAAACCTCTGGGTAGAATTGAGGAAGCTGTATTGCAAATATATTTAAAGAACACATTTGATGTTGTTTAAGGAACACATGTTCCCAGTACCTCAGAATAAGCCTCAATGAAAATGAGGGGCTGTGCTGGAGCTATGTTACTGGTACAGTAGAGTTCACTTATCCAAGCTAAACGGGCCAGCAGAAGCTTGGATAAGCGAATATCTTGGATAATAAGGAGGGATTAAGGAAAAACCTATTAAACATCAAATTAGGTTATGATTTTACAAATTAAGCACCAAAACATCATATTTTACAACAAATTTGACAGAAAAAGCAGTTCAGTACACAGTAATGTTATGTTGTAATTACTGTATTTACAAATTTAGCACCAAAATATCATGATATATTGAAAACCTGGATAATCCAGAAACTTGGATAAGCGAGGTTTGGATAAGTGAGAGTCTATTGTATATAGCCGCTAATTCATTTTCTCTAAATGTTCATATCCATAGGTCCTCTGGACTTTTTACAGCTTATTAGCAGTAATGCATAACTAACTTCACTTTAGAGAAGGTGTCTTCTTAACTCCGTATAATGCAGTGGTGTTGAATGTGACTGATATTTTGGTCCTAACTGTAAAGGAACAATCAATTTACTGAACCAATTTGGGTAATATACTTCAGCACTTTGTATAGGGACTTTGAAATCTGGACCAAAGCTCCACTGACATGGGTCACATCTACACCTACCAGATAAAACTGGTGTAAAGAGCTCCAGAGCTGCCTCGATGCAGCCCAGGAACATTCCCAGAGCTGTGTGTTGTCGAAAGCTTTCATGGCCGGGATCATAGGGTTGTTGTAAGTCTTTCGGGCTGTGTGGCCATGTTCCAGAAGTATTCTCTCCTGACGTTTCGCCCACATCTATGGCAGGCATCCATACCTCACAACCTCTGAGGATGCCTGCCATAGATGTGGGCGAAACGTCAGGAGAGAATACTTCTGGAACATGGCCACACAGCCCGAAAGACATACAACAACCCTATTCCCAGAGCCCCTTGACTGCCCACACAACTGGTTGGGATGAGGGCACACCAGGTCATTGCTGCTACATGACAGACAGCAGCTCCCTCCAAGACACTTGCATATTTGGCATATTTCTGGTCACATGGTTTGGTGTCTGAAATGACACCAGTATGAATGTAACATTGCCAGCAAACTTCTAGGAGAGAGTTAATTGCTGCTGGTGATGCAGCGCTTGGTATGTCTGTGGTTTGGACAGTGGATCGGTTAAGATCCAGCCTCACCCACCTTCACTTTCAAAACTATGGTATCATTCCAGAACTTCTTGAAAGCTCCAAAGTAAATCCCATATTCCATGAATGCAGATTAATAGCTGGATGCAGCAATTATACTGCAAATCCAGCCATACATAATTGGGACTTCCTGCAGCAGCAGAACAGTGTGTCTATTTTGTGTTGGTCATATGGCCTTGGCCATAGAAGCCACCAGCCAACCTGAGGGAACCCAAAGTCTTATTTAAAACTAAAGCTGTCTATTTTGTTATTTTATTTTTATAGCTCATAGTTATATCAACATCACTGTAGGTTAAAGAGTTACCTTCTACAAGAAAGGATTTGAGTCTCTTGCATGAGAAAATTAAATTATTTATAGCAGGGGTGAACACCTTGTAGCCCTTTTTGTATCAACAACTGATGCTGGGCTAGTTGAGTATGGTCCAGTGGGTTTTGGTATCATAAATAACTTTCTGCTGTGGTAACCTTCAGTTAGTAGTAGATATATCTGTTTAAACACCCTGAAGGCACAACAACCCATGAAATACTGAATTTGTTGTTATGTATCTTCAAGTCATTTTTAACTTATGATGATACTAATGGATTTGAGGGTTTTGGCAAGTTTTCAGTATGCTAAGGGGTTTCTTGGCAAGATCACATGAAAGAAAAATTTAATCAAGGTCAACAAGTAGGTACCGATATCTGAGCGGGGAGTCCCAGAATCTTGGTCTAACGTTCAAACCACTACATCATATCGTATCAGAACATTGTACACAATTCCTACTTGTCTATTCTTTTCAAAAAAGTTTACTCATTGCTTGGAAACCCATTTTTCAACCCTGAATTGAATTGTTATGAATATTCTTTTCCATCATTTTCATTTTACACTTTACTTCAAGGTAAGACACATGTTCTTGTTTCCCAACACTTCCATCTCTTGCCCTTCAATTTTAGCACCTACTTCTTCAAATGTTTGCATCATTCTTTCTAAAGGTAGGGAAGGTTTTATAGTGAAGAGGTGACTGGGTCATCGATTGGGTGCACATAAAAAATAGACAGAAATGTTGAATTGATGGGTAGGTTTTCACACATGCCACATCTCGCACTTAGTCTTGGAGGACTACCCAGCAGCTTATAGAGCTTTTAATCCCCTCCTTTCATATTTATCAGAGCAGCCCTTTTTCTGTTGCAGTTTGTAAGTTATCCCTGACAAGACATGCCAAATTAACATGCAGCTCATATTCTGCCTCAGGATGCTGTTTAGGCTTGTTAACAGTGAAAGGGAGTAGATAATAAACTTGTATGCAAGACTTGTTGGAGGGAAGAGCTACTTTCAGAATAATACAGTAATTTACAAAGCTGCCCTGTGTTGGTAATGAAGGGGATAGGGGATGGGATTTTTTGTTGTGTGCTGATCTGCAGATTTAAGTAGGTATCTAATTCTTTGACAAAAGCACTGGATCCATTTTTTTAAAAAGAAACCCATTATTCTATACAAACATAAGCAGCTATAATCACATGAAAAGTAAACCACACGTGTTTCTACTTAAAACCAACATTCCTATGAAAATTGATTTATATGTGATGTAGTTTAAGAGAGGGCTTCCCTTCTACCCTGTCATATCTTTGTTTTATTGTTTGAAAAGACAGAGACCATTTTCAAAACAACAACAATAAAACAAAGAATCGCACAACAGCCCCTTCAAGTTTGAGATCAAACATTTTATTAGAGCTGTTTACTCTGGGTTATACTCAAAGAAAGTACTTTAGAATTTACAATGATTATTTTAGAGCAACAGAGAATGCAATTATCTCTACAGATTTGTGTATTCTTTCACCAGTTGTGTGGCATATGGCTCCAGGGAGGTATTTAAAAAAAGGTTCTAGCTTTTGTGTGGGTACAAACAGCAATTCCCCTGCCTGCCTGTTTTCATGAACAAAACAGTCTTACTTACTTGTATCACTGATGTGCTGTATGCCCAATTTTCATTTTATAATATGTAATATTTTAACCAGTAAAAAGATGGAGAAAGGGCATTTCCATATACCTGCTATTTCACCAATGGTATCTTCAAACCTGGACCTGAAGCAGGAAGATTTTCAGAACTGTTATGCACAAGCAAGTTTGGAATAGAGATGTCACTAATGATATAGTGTTTATTACAAGAGCTGGGGGAGAATTTCTTTTAATGGTATTGAACAGTTGGAGGTTTTGCCATTACTTAAAAAAACAAATATGTATATAGGACAAAGAAAGATGGAAATATATGCCTATCTGCAATCTCAATCAGAAGGGCAAAATTGCCTTCCCTATGCCAATTTCACCCCCTTTCCGGCACAGAGCCCACCAGTTCTCATCACACAGTCATGATCTATTTCCGGCAGGACTGTTCATGGAGGGGTTTGAAATCAGCATAGGTGGCAGTAGCCAGGCCCGTAGCCAGGATTTTGTTTCGGGAGGGGCTGGGGTTTTGGTTCGGTGGGGGGGGGAGGTGAGTCTGAGTGGGAGAGGGTCTACTCTAGCAAACCTTTTGTATTGTTATCCCAATACCCCCATGCATATGGGATATATTGAGCATGGTGATAAGATCATGATATGAATAAACATAACAGTTTAAATAATAAATGTAAGGCCTTCTCGCAGACCACCCTCAGAATTTTGGGGGGGGGGCAAAGCCCCTCAAGCCCCCGCCCCCTCCGGCTACATGCCTGGCAGTGGCAGTAACATGGAAGGCTTCTTGTGTTGCATTGAAAACAACAGGAGATAGCTCAGTGGTGGACACTTCCTCCCATAGGATGAGGTGAAGGAGAAGGCGGGCAATGCATGGCATGGGGCAACAGATTCCTCACACACCCCACTGGGCCCCATCAGGTCCCTCACAATGCATGATTAATCAGGGACTTAATGTGATAAAGTCCACTGAGTCCAAAATGCAGATTTAAATTTAGCTGTCTATCTTTATGTAAGCTATCACTATTAAACATCTAATTTCAAATGTAGTTTTGATTCTCTGTGGATTCAACAATGTATTTAGTACTAAATTAGGATTAACAACTCTTTTTCTCTCTTTGTGCGGTTTCATCAGCCAGAAGCCTGCATTAAGAAAACAGAGCATAAATGTTCTGCATGCAGAATGATGAAAATTCCTCTATGAAGCCCTATAGTTCCTGCCCACTATTATGTATTTGTGGCACTGTGTGCAGCTATTTTTTCTCAGCTGGAGGCACTGAAAGAGATACCCATAAATCTTTTGGTGGTCTTCCATAGGTCCCTGCAGATGACATTCTTCCAGCATCTCCAGCTAAACCAAAGTAGTTGCACACATCACTGCTGACTCCTCATACTCCCTAACCTCATACTCCCTGACATGGAAACGCCTATATTTTGGGGTGAATACAGCCTTGAAATATTTGTGGGAAATTTGGATGTTGCAGTACAAATTAGATGTATGTTATTGTAATGCTTCAACAGCATTCTGGGCCTCATTGTTAACACATATATGGCAAACAGGTATGGTATAGTCCTCTCACGTTGGGGGAAAATGCAACCATTACATAATGGCCAGTACATCTGGATGAGAATTTTCTTCAGTCCATTTTTAATGAAAGTTTACAAAAATTCACAACTTTTGTCAAGGATAAGCTTCTCAAAAGAACAGTGTCCTAAAAGGGAGGTGAAAGTAGGCATTTTCAGTTTTTCAAAACAGTAACAAGGAGAAGAGTCAATGGAACTGAAAAAACAATGGCCTTCTTTTCCCTTCTCACAAGGAATCATAAAGAGCATATTCTCTGAAAAAATGAGACTGGCTATTTTATGAGGGTAATGAAATGAGTTACAGTATATTACACAGTGCTTTGTTTGGGAAGCCATAAGAAACAGCAAAGGTATTGGTTCAAAGAACAACAAGTGGATTATGAATGAGTTGTGTGAGGACCCTTTGTGAAAAGGTATTAGTCTCTCTAAAAGTGAGAGTTCTTGTCTGAATATACATTAGGCTATTTTGTCGGTCACTATTTTTTTTAAAATACAGTTTAGTGAACTGCTACCTTCCAGGTCTTAATTTCCAGTGGTCACAGCTGCTGTCTTCTGAGTATCATTTCACAACTGCTACCATAAAGACCTCTAGTTGGTCAGTTTATGGGCTAGGGGGAGTGCATGGAAGAAAAACTATGAATACAAATAAAAGAGAGAAGAATAAAAAGAGGAACAAAAGAAAGAACAGAGAAAGAAACCAACAAAGAAAATCATAGCCTTCTTTTCCTAAGAGAATAGAGTCTATCTATAGATGATTGCTCATGGCTGAGTATGATTATCTTCCAAGGGTAGAGTCTTAGCTTTGGATCCATAAGTGACTGTAGCGACATATTCTGGATCCACATGGTCTTTCACATTGAGGACATACATTTCCAAATGGAAGGCGATCATGACAAGAGTTTGTTTGATGTGTCTTCCTCTTGGCATGTTTCTTCCTTTTACTCTCTATTTATGTCTCTACAAAATCCATAGAACTGTTGGTAATAGCTGATCTCCAATTGGAACATTTGAGGGCCAGGACTTCCCAATTCTTGGTATTTATTGCAAATATTTTATGGTTCTGATAGCAAAGGGAGGGTACTACAACTTGGGCTGGGGACAATGACGAAGGTGTTTTTTTTTTAATTCTTGTGATTTTCAAAAGATTGTGTTGTTTTTCTTATCTTCTATAATAATTTTTTGACCTTTCCTCCCTATAATGGGGGAAAGGGAAACACAGTTTCTGGGGAAACAGCAAGTGTGCAGGGTGCCTCGTGGCATCCTGTGAGCTTTCCCTCCTTTCTCCATCACATGATGGTGACAAGAACCTTGGTTCCTATGGAACCTTGGTGTTTGCTGTGTGATGGGACACTAATAACATCTTCATACAGCCACTGGTGCCCTGTCTCCCTTCCTGTCCCTGTCTCCGTCAGAAGGATGGGCACGTGGGGCACAAAGAGGCACATTGCATTCCTGTCGTTTCCCCCATGATTGTATTGCCCTTTCCCCCATCATATGGAGTAAACGGTAAAAAAAATTGGCTAGCTCTGCCGGAGTTACCCGAAACACAGATTCCTCTCTATCGTGGCAGAGGAAACATCTTGCAATTCTTCACCTCCACTTCAGGAGGACTGGGAGTGGGGCTAAGCCAGCTTTGTCTGATGATATGATGATGATGATGATGATGATGATGATGATGATGATGATGATGATGATACTTTATTTATACCCCGCCACCATCTCCCCGTGGGGACTCGGGGCGGCTCACATGGGGCAAGGCCCGACTAACACAATTTACAAAAACAACAGCATAAATACATTGAACAATATACAAAAAAAAAATGAAACACAGTAAGACAATAAAACAAGAGTTAATAATATCAATCAATCATATTGATTGATAGTGCTCGGCAGGCCTCATCCTGAAGAGGGAAAAGTACTATAATTATGTAATATGAATGCCACTTAGATCCAGTGTGAAATATGAAGAGAAAAGGAAAGAGTATACCAATAGGACTTCTCACCCTCATTGTGTTTGCTGTATAGTATGGCACTTGTACATTACCACTCACTCAAAGAAGGTGCAGATTTGCATGAAATTTTTGTAGATTCATAAATATAGATGTATAAATATATACTGTTATTTAAATAGAAATATATTATACCTCAGCATAATGGATGAGACTCTGAAAAGCTGAATGTCTGCTGTATTTAGTGTGTATGTGCTGATTGTTGGTGACAAGTTTCACAATGCCCCCTTCTTTTTTTGTATCTTTAACTGGATTTCCATATGGCCATCCTTCAAATGCAGGACACCTTTGAACAGGAGACTGTCCTCTGACAGCCATTTGAGGACATGACTGCCCTATGTAGATCATGGCCAACCACAAATGGATTCCTCTCTAAGTTATGCATACTAAGTACAGAACCAGCAGATGGTATTTTATGCTACTGTGCACTCTTTTATTCCACATGGGAAGTTTATATAGTGAAAGCTTATAATGGAGTTCCAATGGATTCATATTGGATTTGTGATGTTCAACTGGCATAGTTTCTGAACTGTTTTAGAGTGGATGATTGATCATAATCCAACACTTTTTCTATCTCCCTAGCCCATGCTCACCAGTAACATATCTTATTTGGTGAAGAACTGGATTGCTGTTGCGGCTATTCCTAGATTAAACATTTTTCCCTCTCAATTTGGTTTTCAAGTCAGCAACCCTTCAAACCCTACTAGCTTCCCTAGACAGAATTTCTGCCTGGAGTAGCTACAAGACACTCCTTGGAGGAAATTTCAACCTTAATAAAGGATAACTGTTCCTTGGTGTGGGTATCACACAAACTTGCCTGCAATATGACGTCCATGCAGACTTGAACTGATTAGTTTGAAATATAGCTAATAAAGGATTCCTGGAAAAGCAGGTTTAGCTCTCATTCAAAAGATAATGAAATATTGGTTATCTCTCTGCAATATATGAACTGTAGGGATGTGAGGTGATGGAAACTAATATCTCTGAATAGAGGATGAATTGTGATCAGGTACAGAGAGTTTACTAGCCCAATGTAGAGAGTGTCACTTGCTCCTCTTTTCAAGTAAAAGAAATGCTGCTGCAGGTCTCTATCAGGAAACTGTATATTAACCCTATTTAAAAACCTTTTATACTTTCACATCTGAATCAACACATAATACTCTGACTACTAGTCTCCAGGAAAAGGAGACTAGGTATGCCAGAATCAAAACTGGAACGGTCTCCTAATGGTTGGGCAGAAGATGGAATTTCAGCAGATGTTACTTCTTACCTGATTAAATAGCAAAAAGCGACCTGCTGAAAATCCCTCTTCTACACAACCATTAAAGGAACAGAAGTACATTCCAGATTTCAATCTGACAACATTATGGGTCTCATAATGATGGGGGAGCAATATATGAATATTATTATATATCCAGATTCACTCACTTTCACCTACATCAGTACTTCTCAGACTATGATTGGCACCATGTTTGTGCCCATTATGCATAATTGTTTCTTTCTTTTCTGGAAACTTGCCAGGCATGCACAAGTAATGGGCATTAGCTCATGGAGCACCACTTTGAAAAGCTGTTCTAAGTTAGTGTTTTCTGTATGATTTGGGCTCATAACAAATGTCTTTCTAATAATAAAAGAAATAATAGACTTTCATTTTAAAAGTAAAAAGGAAATATTGAATCTATATTCCAGAAGGGAAATAATGATAAACTGGATTATAATCTTTCCAGATAGTTAAACCTGAACTATTAAATAATGGAATGATGATATGAAGGCAAATTATGGGTTTCAATCTAGATTATATAATCACTACAAGAAGATGTAGTGAAAATAATTTTAAAAAAAATTCCAAAAGCAGCCCTGATTTTGCCTTTTTATATGAGACAAACAATTTTACTATGCATTGTATATAATGGAATTTGAGCATGTCATGTTGAGAAATTTTAACTTATGGAGGTTTAGGGAGATGGTTATGAAGTGCAATTGCAGTGAGCCCTTGGTATCTTCTGAGGTTCCTTTCAGACAGCCTCTTAATCCGGGACAAAGAAGTGGGACAAAAATTGTGGTACCTTAAGGAAAGTGCAGACACTGAACTCTTAGTCCTGTCATCCTGTAAGGCTTGGTTATATCAGATTTTGCAAAATGGACATGGGACATCCTCTGGAAATTTTCTTGTAATTTTTTTTATTGATTCTCCAAGGTGCACTGGACCTCATACGTGCTGATGCAGATATACAAACGTGCACACAAGCAGATTTCTTGTCATTATCTCTTCTCACCCCCATGCTGCCTTTATGTTTGCACTCTTAACCCTTGCTTCCCTTTGGGGTCACTCACCTGCTATGCTGGTGCCCCCTGTATAAATTCAAGCTCTGTTTAATTTCATAAACATGTGAAGAAAGTAATGGTTGCAGAGAGTTTTCATTGAAATTGCTTTCCATTTCTTCTTCTATTTAGCTACTTCTGTGTCTATGGCTCCATCTATTTACAGCCCTCATTAGCTCTTTCAGGATTTTAAAATGTGGACATGCTCTGGAGCAATCCACACCAGTGTATAGCAAAGAAGTCACATGTTTTCTTGGTATATAAAGTGATTTGAATATGCAGCTTTTCCATTTGATCCTGTGTTTTTCAGCTGATAATATGATTTGGCATGCATTTTTGGCAAGCGTCATCTTAGCTGCCACCCCCCAACTTTTATCCCAGTTTCTCTCGGATTTTAGGGCCTGTGTAGAAGATTTAGTTCCAAGACACCCCCCTGGAATTTTATTTGACTGACTATGTTATCCAAACTGCAATAATTGTTAATTCAATATTAATATGTTGGTGGGTGGGGTGAATAGTGGAAGGACAAAAAGAATTTTTTCCCAGGAGTATGAGCATGTATTGTTGCTATTTCCACTAAAATATGCAATTTATCAGTGATATCTGCTTCATTGGACTAAAATGTAATACCAATTGAAAATAAAAATCTCCAAGGTAAAACCAATAAATTACAAGCTTTTGAGGTTTAGATTTCTTCCAGTTTTTGAAAAACCTGTTAGCAAGTATTATATTATTGTGGAATTGGTTAATCATAAAATTAGAACAAAGAAAATGGATTTCATGTATTTGAAGTGTAAATAAATAAATACCAAAATTACACAGAATTACTGCTTTCTTTTTCCCACATGATGCCTCTTTTGAGACCCAGGGGAGTGAGAATTCTGTTTCTGTCATTCCATCTGGGACATCTGCAACTGTTACAACCAGGGACCAGATGTTGGATGTCAGAGAAATACATTTTATTAAATTACCTTTGGGATAACTTGGTGACTGGTTTTTATTGATAATCATGATCTAATTAGGCATTTTTGGTATTATCCCCAAGGTAAGATTGGCAATTGTTTTGTTTCTCATTTTTCTGTATATTCAATCCCATTTGATTGGGATTGAATTACTAGCAAAATTAACCATATCTTGTAAGCATGATTAGTTTACAAGACTTCTAAAGCAGTCATGATATAGATGCCCTCCATGAGTTCAAGAAAAGAATCCTGTTTACAGCAGGATGTGGCAAATCAAAGGAAGGGGCATCTACTACAGCAGAGGTGTCAAACTCATTTTCACCGAGAGTCACATCAGCCCTATGGTTGCCTTCAAAGGGCTCTTTGTAATTTTAAGACTATATAACTGTGTTGCCCTGGCATTGAAAGCCTCGTGGGCCACAAAAAATGGTGTGGTAGGGTGGATTTGGACCTTAGACCTTGCATTTGACATGTGTGTATGAGAATGTTGATACCAGAATGATCACACATGGCTTTGCTTCCCCCTCAAATATTATTTGAACACGTGGAGAAAGGGCTATATGAAAGTCCAATTGTTATGTCTGTACAAGTTGGGAAGTTACCTGTTCTTTGAGCATGTGTGCTGTGCACTATGTATCCATATTTTGGACCTTTCTGGAGACACACTAAAGCTCAGAGGATGTACTTGTGTCAATCTGACATCATAGAACAAGAGATCTACACCAAGTTTTCCAGGCCATCCTTTTGCTTCTCTAGTTGTGAGATGAAGGCAATGAAAAGATCAGCATGAACTTTGTAGTCTGCAAAATTTCAGGTACAAAATTTTTCTGATGTTCCATGATTCTTTTTTCTTACATAACTTCTATAAAGTTGAACGTGAACCAATATGTTGATGAGACCACCCCAATGGCCTTATGCTCAGAGGCTACAAGTGTCCTGTGATCACACAGGCTTTAAGCAAACTGTGCAAGTAAGTTAAATCAAAGGGAAAAGAGAACTCTATTCATTGCCTTGAGGCACTCTACCACATGGCATTAAATTAACTAAAATATTAAAGAAGAATCTGTCTGCATGATGGAAAAAAGCTTAGATTTTACACACCAAATGTGGCATGTAGTATGATTAACTAGGAGTGCAGATGGTCTTACACAACTTTGAAATCACATATATTTACTCAGTCCAGTTTCAACAGGATTCAACAGAACAATCTGTGTAAATTGTGAATGAACAGCAAGCTGTAGACCAATCACTCTGGCTTCTCCTACAAATATGAGGAGCAAGTGTGCAAGCCAGAAATATCTCACTTACCATGTTACACATCTGAGCTCTGGAATTTATAACCAAAATTTAGCCTTGCTTGATAATGTTGGTTTGTAAATTGAGCAATACGTCGAATCTTGGGTTTAGATGGCATGTTAAGAAAACCAGTTCTGGTTTGTGACCTTGTTTGTATTAGTAGGATGAGCCGGTCAAGAGTAAAAGGAGTGTGAATGTCAACATATTGCTTGCCCCAAATCCTGGTTTCTCTTTCATGGGAATTCAACTAGCATCTGGCCACACTGTCACTTTTCTATATTATTAGACTACCATTGGGCTATAAAATGAAGAATGAGCTTAAGTCTCAGACAAAATGATACATATGTGATGAGGAAAACCTATGCTCTTCTCTCTTCAGCTGCCAGTTATGAGGACTATTTCTTTTTTTGGTTCCACTGTCTATTCCTGCCAATGTCAAAATGCCCAGCCTTCCCCAACATATCAGCATCAAAATGTGGCATGCTAACTACTGTTCACAGAAAACCTCTGTTTCTTATCATTTGAAAGCTGTAAGTCAATTCTTTCATATGCCACTCTATATTTTCATTTCCCTTCCCCCACTAGCAATGTTTCCAAATCCATATTGAAATTGATAATTTTGCTTAGTTTTCCCCTAAAGAAAGTGAGGCTAGTGTAGCAAGTTCAGATATTTCAGTTTGGAGAGAAAATATTAGTAAATGGTATACATTGTTCTGTACTACAAAACATTTTATGTTTAACATTTACCCAGGTGAGGTCATTCCATTCTTGGCTAAATTAAGGACATTATCTAAGGTTATTATACTTGTTATGGCTCAGTATAAAATCCGGGATGAAGAAAATGTAATATTCAATTTAAACACATGAATATTGCAAAAGAATCCAACAGTCAACTTGAAAAGAAGCTCAATTCTGAGTGTTTTTTTATTTTTCTTTAATACTGTGAACATATATATAAAACTTTAACAGCATTCTAGCATACATTATCCTATTACCTAAATCTCTCTGAAGAATGAAGAGGCTCCAAGCCTTGGCCTGAACATTTTATGTTCTGGTGAAGTGTCTTTATCTTACCTGTTTTGAGTTAATCAGACACTTGCCAGAAGTTGACATAATAAGACGCTATGGTCATTGCCAAGGCCACTGTCACATCTCAGTCCCTGAGTGGCTATCTTGCTCAGGAATGATAAGACACTTGGGAAAACAATAGTCAGGCTTCCTTTGACAACAATTTCATTGGCCCTTGTTCTATTCTGGTTTCATCTTTCCTTGCTCAAACTGCTTTGGCTCCTTTCTTCTTCTTCTTCTTCTTCTTTTTTTTTTTTCTCTGTCATGTTTTGTTGAGAGGGTTCCAGATAGCACTAGCTCTCCAATTAGTCAAAGGAAGTACTCTCCCCAGGGAGAGGATATGGGATATCATGAAAGGGCAGCCAATCACTGATTTTTTAAATTTATAAATAATATATTTTTGCTGACATGAAAGGAAAAGATACTTCAGGGATATTTTTAAAACTCAGGAACCAAAATAATTACGTTTACACTTTCATTTACATGTGGGAGGGGTGCCATCTATTATTCCATCCTCCATGACAAAAATCTGGGATTCTCTTATAAAAGACTCAGACTTCCCTCTCTAGGCAGCTATGTTTTTTTTGTGCAAAAACACAAGACACAATTGTATTTTCTTCCATAGCAACCCTTGGTGTAATACCAAATATGGTGACAGTGGTGACTGGGAGTGTGAGGAACTACAACTCATGTGGGCCTCTTAAAACCCCAATATGTTAGTGAAACATTGTCAACCATATATTGCTCTGTGGATACATCAGTTAAGCTGGGAAGACCTTTCCGAGGACTCCTGCTTCTGCCTGCCAACTGTACCTAATGCCATGTTGCTGGCCTGTCTCACTTCAAAGCCTAAGAGTGAAACACAGAGCTAAGTATTTTCCAGATCCCATTCTCTGAAGATCCTTCAGAAACAATTCTATTGTTGGGCTATTGTTTGGAAAGTGCCTGTACTATATTAAGTCAGAAGTCCCTCTCAGGATAGTGGATGAAAGGGAAGTCACCACTCCGGGCAGTCTGTTGTCTGAACCACCTTCCTCAATTTGGTTAATAACAGGAGTAGCCCAGTCTATATGAAGATGCTCTTGATTTGGAGGACTATCTTGTTTGATTCTGGTTTAAAAATAAAGATAGTTATTCAAGAAACCTGAATAACTAACCTCAACATCTCAATAGCAGACTGAGAGGCAAAAAGGTAATTAGATAATAGCCTTTCCCTGTATGTTTTTTGACACCATGCATCACCCACACTTCTGTGAAACTGTCCTTCAACCATATGGTATGCAGTAAATCGGCTTCTTACATAGCAATTGTTTGGATTCTGTCTATTCTGAGAGGATGGATAGTTTGATGTCATGATCCTCTTCACATCTCGGGCTGGTTAGTAGGATCAACAAAGCAAAATACTTCCCTTGTTTCTTTGCAAAATATCTGAGATCTCTCGGTAGCCTGGAAATCTCCCAAAAAGGGTGCTGCATTGGAAACAACCTTAAATAAGTCTGCCTCCTGTGAAGGGGGGGTGTCCTGGGCTATCATCTAGTCATCTAGCTTTACCCAATATTAATGAACCTGGAAACCATTTTAAGATGCTCTTTATTAGTCATCAGCTCTGGGCCTTATTATTAACTTGTTTTTGTGGTGATCATTTTAATGTTTTATTATTAATGATGTTCATTGCCCTGGTGGAAAGGTCAAATAGAATTACAGTAATATATCTTTGTTTTGTTTAATATATCTTTGCAGACTAACTCAGCCAGAGAAATCAGCCATAGCAGAGCACTTGATGAACCAACCTGGACACAGTATATTATTTGAGAACACAGAAATGCTTGACCACTCCAACAACTATCATGTCAGACTACACAGAGAAGCCATTGAAATCCACAAGCATGTGGACAACTTCAACAGAAAGGAGGAAACCATGAAAATGAACAAAATCTGGCTACCAGTATTAAAAAAAACTCAAAAATCAGAACAGTAGATGGGAAGCAACACTCTGAGGGCAGAGGAGCTCCAGGGACAGCTAATGACTCTGAACAAAGAATGCCCTCCAGGCAAGAGACAAACATTTCCAATGCTAATTAAGGTGATTAACTGCAACATTCACGCTGACTTCCAACTGACAAAGAACTCTTCTCACACCCTGGACTCTCCACAGATATATATTAACTTTCCTTGCCTAGTTTCTCCATGTCTCACAACCTCTGAGGATGCCTGCCATAGATGTGGGCGAAACGTCAGGAGAGAATACTTCTGGAACATGGCCACACAGCCCGAAAGACATACAACAACCCTATCTTTGTTTTGTTCACTTTTTAAATTGACTCTTCAAGTTTGTGTGCGTTTGTCTGTGTGCTCACACGTACATGTGTATACTGAACATTTTCAGTTTCAGATCTCCAAAGTGATGATTTGGAAAGTCAGTGCTTGTCAGAAGGATGTAATGAGGATGAAATGAGATATTATCCCTAAATTTTTAAAGATAAAAGGTTACTTATATGATAGGATACATTTCCTGATCAGAGCTTCCAATCCTGTTTTAAGGTGGAGAGTGGTAACTGTTTCAGGCACAGATTTAGACTATAATAAAATGGAATGTATTGGCTGGCTTCCTGTTAGTGACTTGTACATATACAAGTGCATATTACAATGTGTGAATATTCCACTTGCCCTTGCACTTTGATCAAAAACCTTCAAATTCCTAGTAGCTGTGAAGGGCCAGCTGCTGTCAGTTCCAGAAGAGAAGGAGAGGGAAGGCAATTTGACCATAAAGATCTGAATCCCCATAGCTCCTGAGAAGGAAGGAAAAAGTGCATACCATATATACTCAAGTATAAGCCAAGTTTTTCAGCTCTTTTTAGGGCTTTTTTTCGTGTCAGGAGCAACCGGAGTTGCTTCTGGAGTGAGAGAATTGGCCGTCTGCAAGGACATTGCCCAGGGGATGCCCGGATGTTTTGATGTTTTTACCATCCTTGTGGGAAGCTTCTCTCATGTCCCCACATGGAGCTGGAGCTGATAGAGGGAGCTCATCCACACTCTCCCCAGGTGGGATTCGAACCTGGCAGCTTTCAGGTCAGCAACCCAACCTTCAAGTCACTTAGTCCACTACGCCATCTGGGGGCTCCCTGAAAAAGCCCCCATTGGCTTATACTCGAGTGAGGGTCCTGGCCGGCTTATATTTGGGTTCAGGGCCTGCTTGTCCCCGTGACTGCCTCCTCCCCTATGAACCCACACGGGCCTTGAGATCTTCTGGGGAGGCCCTCCTCTCGCTCCCACCCCCATCTCTGGCGCGGTTGTGGGGACGAGAGAGAGAGGGCCTTCTCGGTGGTGGCCCCTCAGCTCTGGAATTCCCTCCCAGGGAGATGAGATTGCCACCCTCACTATCCATCTTTCGAAAGGACCCTAAAACATAGTTATTTCGATGTGCATTCAAATAAATAGTTCCGTTTAGTTATTAGTTGCCACAACTACTGCACCTTATCACACTCCACTCTTATTGATTGAACTCTGTAATGAGATCCTTAATTCCCTCTTGTAGAGTCTGCTGAATTTTACCTTACAGTTTGTATATTATGTTCAGACTCTAATGTTCTAATGTTTTGATGTTGATGTTTTATGCTGGTTTGTATGTTTATACTATTTTACTTGTTTTTCCTTGGTTTAATTATGCTGTATTTTATTGTATGTTGAAACAGGGCGTGTCCCCATGTGAGCCACCCTGAGTCCCCTCTGGGGAGATGGGAGCAGGATATAAAAATAAAATTATTATTATTATTATTATTATTATTATTATTATTATTATTATTATTATTATTATCTTATACTCAAGTATATACAGTATATTATATTTGAGAGCTCACTCCTGTTTTTGATCAGGAAAGAGCTACTTTTCCATGGTGTGATCACCTCCCTGTCCCTCTGTCCCCCATTGTAAACAATGAAATGAGGAACCCTATCCCATAGATTGATAGCTGATGAGTGGTGGGGAGACATGGATCTATGCAGTCAGAGGTATTTACCAATGTAGAATAATTAGTCAATTGATTTATTTTACAATGAGGAGAAAAAGGATGGGGGAAAGGTGCATGATGGATTTTCTGCCAGGTGACAAAATAACGTGACTAGCTTTGGATGGGTGGTCTTAGCTGCTTCCATGGCATGAGCTCCAAATTCTACTCTGCCTCAGGCAGGACTTGTCTTATTCTTGAGTGTACTATTTCAACAGCAAGTTGCAGATTTCTTTAATGTTTTATTTCTGTTATAGGTAAATCCAGCAGAACAGATGGGAACTATGTAGAAGTATTTTTAGCATATGCTGGCAACTAAGGCACACCTTTTAAAAAAAAAGGTGTGCCATGTTAAAATTGTGTTTTGGAAACAAAAGACTTCCTCACCCCGCGGCTGACCAGTGTGTATGCTTAGTATGCAGACATTTGCTACTTGAGCAGTTTTCCCCTAGCTTTGTCTTCTGTGCCTGTTGGGAACTGCCCAGGGCTTTTAAAGCCCCAGAGGTTTGGTATTTTGAATGCTTCGTTAATATAACAGAGCACAAATTGCCAGTGGGAAATGAATTCAAGTGCAGGATCCCCAATATATTACAGAGCTTTCTGCATGAGAGTTACACAGTCAAGATAAATTTTAATGTTTCCTGGAGAAGCATTCATCCCCCATCCCCGGGTGACAAACACACTCTCTGTCATTAAACCATGCTTGAATGTATATGCTTTCAAAACTGCTATTTATCTTTATTTCCATTGATTTTGGGAGCTACAGAGAGTAAAAAAAAAATCATGTTAATAAAATGATGCATACATTATTGATTTCACCATTCATTTAAGTATTCCAAATGTCCTGAGATTTCCAGTAGATGTTTCCCATTTGCATACAGAATAGTGTTTGGGAAGATGAGTGTGTGTATATAAAGGGAGAAAAATTCATGTTCAAATGTGTATCACCTTTCGTCATAAGACAGACTGCTCTCATTTCTTTCTCAGCAAAAATTCTCTCACATGCCATTGCTACTGGAAACCATGTTTTGCTTACTTTGTTCTAATCTAGACACTGTTGTCATTTATTTAAAAATGCCTTTTTATTTGTTTCTTCTTGATATGTGTTTAAAGCTAAAATCTTATCATCCCGTGGTGCATGCGATTGTTCAGTCTTTCTCTAAAGGAAGAGAGATACATCTTGAAGGGGAAAATCCACCCCCAAATCTTTCTTTCTAGCCTATGTAGAAACCTTTGCATCTCTTGGCCCCCAGACATTAGCGCAGAATTTTCAGGAACAGTATTTCACTGTTTGATAAGACTTTTTTATATGTTTATAAATTTCTTCATGAATATGATGGAAAGCATGTGATATTTAAAATAACAACATCAGCATGGCTGTAGGGGAAATTAAGGCTGTTCTTTGTGGTAGCAGTTCTGTCTTTAGCATACAGTCATTGTGATGTAGGTCCTTTTAAGGCCACTGTGGAAGGAAATATCCACAGCATGTTAAAGCGTTGAGCTGCTGAACTTGCGGACCAAAAGGTGACAGGTTTGAATCCAGGGAGCGGAGTGAGCACCCACTGTTAGCCTCAGCTTCTGCCAACCTAGCAGTTCGAAAACATGCAAATGTGAGTAGATCAATAGGTACCACTCCGGCAGGAAGGTAACGGTGCTCTATGCAGTCATGTTGGCCATATGACCTTGGAGGTATTTATGGACAACGCCGGCTCTTCGGCTTAGAAATGGAGATGAGCACCAACCCCCAGAGTTGGACACGACTGGACAATGTCAGGGAAAACCTACCAACCAAGCTTTTTTAAGGTCACTTTGGAAGGAAATATCCAATATGACTTGGTGCAACAGTGACTCTGTCCCCAGTTGATGGTTCCAGACCACATACGCCAATATGTGTGTGGTGTGGATAGAGAAGGTTCTTGGCAAACCTGGTTAAAGTCTCGCAGATGAGAATAAAGAAAACTCATATAGGGTGTCAGGGGGTAATGCTTATTGTCCTTGATAAAAACTGCAGCTAGATCATACCCTGAATCCATCATGCCCCATCAACTACTGATTGATTTGCTGCCATTGTGAAGGACAGGGAACTTTAGGATTTGTTTTAATTTCTATGTATTTGGTCAAAGTTTGGATAGTATACTTGAATGATCAACTCTCCCCTCACCCTTTTTTGGCAGTCTTTTATTATAACTACCAAATCAAAGTATAAAGGTAAAGGTTTTCCCCTGACATTAAGTCTAGTCATGTCTGACTCTGGGGGTTGGTGCTCATCTCCATTTCTAAGTCGAAGAGCTGGCATTGCCCGTAGACACCTCCAAGGACATGTGGCTGGCATGACTGCATGGAGCACCATTAACTTCCCGCCAGAGTGGTACCTTTTGATCTACTCACATTTGCATGTTTTCAAACTGCTAGGTTGGCAGAACCTGAGGCTAATAGTGAGAGCTCACTCAACTCCCTGGATTCAAACTGCTGACCTTTCAGTCAGCAAGTTCAGCAGCTCAGCGCTTTATCTGCTGTGCCACCAGGGTCTCCAACTCAGTGTATACCTTGCATTTAAAAACCCTAATAGCATCTCCATAAATTGACATGCAACTTGAAGACATTTACAAGTACATCAGAAGACTTTTATTATAGACTTTAAAAGAGCTATCCAAGGTGTTGAAAATATGTTCAACTCCAAGTCTTTTAGCTGATGATACACAGGTGCTAGTCATCATACAGTAATGCCTGATCATATGTTTTCCCATTATCATTTTCACAGAAAAGAATGGTACATCATATACCCCCGCCCTCCTGGGTAACTAATTATGATTATTATTCATTGGTGCTGCAATTCTAACTACTCAAACCATCCAAGTTTTAAAAATGAAGTTTCTACTTGTGTTTTTTTATGCAAGCAAACAATGGAGAGTGCCAATCTTAGCCCAAAACCCACACCTCAGAACGAATTAACTTTTGGTGAAAGTGACAGGCATCAACTGTTCAGACCACTTCTCTTCCAAGAACAGGTAACTGTAAGATATTTATGTTAATGACATGGTATTGTTCTCTATGAATAAAACTGGGCTGAAGAGAAGTCTGAATAATCTTGATGATTTTTGTCAAATGGAACAGCTTGTAATTAAGTATGCTAAAACATAGGTGGTGGCTTTAAATAAATAACCTCGCAATTTTAATTGGAATTTAGAGGGAAATAAGACAGAAGAAGTTCCTTCCTTCAAATATTTATCTCTCAGCTTGTTGTTACTATGCTGTAAATGTGTTTTACATTGTTTTATATAGTTTTTAATAATGTTACTTCCTTTTCAACTTTTGTATAAAAAGATTTTAGTTGCATTTTGTGAGAATTATTTGTAAATCGGCTTGGATCCTGTGTTAGGAAAAAAGGTGTGAAAGAAATTATATAAATAATTTTTTAGACACTACCAGTTTTATTCTGACTTTTCTATTTTTTTAGGGGGTTTGAACTATTTCTGGAGAGCCAACTTACCTAAAACTGCCATCTCCTGACCAACTGCATTTGCCCTGTTTTGTGTCCTCATATTCATTCAGATGCTTTCAAAGACTGGGCAGTATATGTATGTTTTGTGTAATACATTATTTGCTTTTGGCAAGAAACTTATATTTAACCAAGCCATAATTTACTTACCATGATTTCTATGGGAAGTCACATAGTCTATATCAAATCTTTTCTGTAACCTTATTTAAGGATTATTATTATCCTATGTTTAGGACCTGTCATGTTTGGGATTATGATGTATTCATGCTATAATCCTTTACTGTTATATCCACACTGTGATACCATATTGATACTATTCATTGTAAGTAATATGCACTCAAAACCCTCGAGTAATAGGAATTAGAGTTAGATAATAACCAGCTGAAATTAACAACCAGAGACCAGTACAGGATATTTCAATGAAAGAAACCTGGAGGAGAAGGGAGTTAAATTTTAGCTGGAGAGATCCAAGGCTGTTTCCATATGAACCAAGAACATAGAGGGGTGATGCAATGCTTAGACTGACTGACCAATAAAGGATAAGCTATGAAAAGGAAGGTGTCCCTAAAACAATTAGATATATATATATATATATAGACCAAATGATTGAATGTCTGGCCTATAAATTGTGTATTCTTGGGACAACCCATAGTTCTGACAACAATAGTTTGTAGTAACATGTACTGTATTTTTCCAATAAAGCTCTTCTATCTTCAGGTTGGACTTATTTTAGAGATAGCCAAGGTCTGCCGTTGATAGTTATTTATATGGTCCCTAGGCAATGCCTAGGTTTCCCCTGCTGCATTATTGTGTTCCACATGGAGAAAGCAACAAGTTTGGAGAGCAGAACTTCTTGATCACATGAAGAAACTCCACATGAGCAAGAATTCTGATTTCATGTGGCTCTTGTTCATATGGAGAGCCTCACATGAGCCTTTTTTTAAAGGTAAAAGGTTTTCCCCTGATAATAATTAAGTCCAGTCGTGACCGACTCTGGGGGTTGGTGCTCATTTCCATTTCTAAGCCGAAGAGCCGGCGTTGTCCGTAGACACCTCCAAGGTCATGTGGCTGGCATGACTGCATGGAGTGCCGTTACCTTCCCGCCGGAGCGGTACCTATTGATCTACTCACATTTGCATGTTTTCGAACTGCTAGGTTGGCAGGAGCTGGGGCTAACAGCGGGCGCTCATTCCGCTCCCAGGATTTGAACCTGGCACCTTTTGGTCCGCAAGTTCAGCAGCTCAGCGTTTTAACACACTGTGCCACCAGAGGCCCTTTTTTTAGACTATGCTTTTCATCTTAGCAAGTGGGGTGGAATAGATGGGGTGGACAATTGTCAATGGAAGCCAGGTAAATAAAATCCTGAATGAAACTTACATTGGCATATCATCACACAATTCTTCTACAATCAGAATTGGGAGGAATCATTAATTATTTATTATTTATAAACATTAATTATTTATTAAGTCAACTGAATTGACATACAATAGCATAAAAACAGCACTTCCAATTAGGGTTGTGCGTGGATTTTATTTCCCCTGCTTCATCCATTTCCTTCAGTACCTTTGGTAGTTTGGGAACAAGTAACGGTAAAGGCCCTCCTGGTACGACACAAAAGCAAGCAGGAACTGATCTTGGCTCCTCCTCCCCTATTTGACATTATAGTTTAATTTTTTTGGTTTTCCGTTATTTTCCTGATTATTTTTATTTAGTGTGACTGACTGGGAGTTAGGGACCTGAGGGACAGTGGATGTGGAGTGTGCACCTGCGTTCGGGGGCTTGGAGAGTAACCCCTTTACTTTCTTTTTCTTCATTTCCTCTCCTTCAGAAAAAAAACTTCTAAAAATAATAATTAATTATTAATAATAGTAAACCCAACAAATAAAAAGAGAAGCCTACCTCTCCTCTAGAGTAGAAACAGCCTTAAGGAAGTAAAACTGGCAAGCAGAAATGAGATTGCAGGCACCGAAAACGGGATTTTAAAGGTAATCCAGGGAGGATTGCTCTGCTGGGCTACAGGTCATATCTCTTCTTTCTGTGCCTCCTTAAAATGCCTCTTGGAAAGCTGCTTGGTGTGCTGGTGCTGTGCGCCTGCCTGCAGCCACGAGTGTGACCAAAATATGGATTTATTATATGTGGTATGAATGGAAGAATGAGTGAGTTAGTAAACCTGCAAACCAATAACTACCTGCTCAGGAATTGTAATTAAAACCTGCTAATGAAATCTGAAATAGTTGACCTGCCCGGCAAACTGTGATAAGAACTGTGACTGATAAAAGACATGTTTACAACTGTTAAGAAGGAAGTCAACTCAAAACTGCTTGTGTTTGCCAACACCAATCAAGGAGACTCAACATCTGGTCCAGGAAACTGATGATATTCCAGGAAGGAAGACGTCTATCATTCATTTACAACTTTGGGACAACATCTGCAAATGATTGCTATATAAGTTACCTTATGACAGTCCAGAAAGTGTGACAGACAGCAACGCTGTTCACCCGCCATGCTCAATGGAGATGGTGTACTTGGGAGTGGCAGATCTGCTATGGGAAAGCAGGATTCTGTTCACTTTTTGGGGCCTCCTTTTCTCAGGGAAAGAGGAAGGAGTGCATTTTGAAGTCATGATCTTTTTGGAGTTTTGAGGTTTTGGCGTTTTGGCATTTTGGAACTATGTGTTGGAAGGCAGCAGTGGAAGGTGGATCTGACCTAAGTAGGTGCTTCTCCAAGGAGGGAGAAAGGATATGGTAATATTTGTGTGCATGAAGATGGATGCATGTTGTGTGTGAATGCTGAGTGAAATTCTACCCCCCCCCTTTGTTTGTTAGCCAATGTAATAGGTTGTTTGTGAATCCAATATAGATGCATAGAATCTGTATGTCTGTATGTCTAATGTCATTCTTGTTCTATAAAAGTTTTGCTATACCTCTCAGACTGAACTTGCAATAAAAAGAACCTATGCTTTAAAGTTATTGAAAAGTTATTCATAACACGAGTGCCTCTCCTCTCCTCTTTCGACCCTTCGTGACCTCATAGACCAGTTCACGCCAAAGCTCCCTGTCAGCCGTCGCTGCCCCCAGCTCCTTCAAGGTCGAACCCAGTCACTTCAAGGATACCATCCATCCATCTCGCCCTTGGTCGGCCTCTCTTCCTTTTTCCTTCCATTTTCCCCAGCATCCTGATCTTCTCCAAGCTTTCCTGTCTTCTCATTATGTGGCCAAAATACTTCAGCTTTGCCTCTACTATCCCTCCCTCCAGTGAGCAGCCGGGCATTATTTCTTGGAGGATGAACTGGTTGGATCTTCTTGCGGTCCAAGGCACTCTCAGGATTTTCCTCCAGCAGCAAAGTTCAAAAGCATCTATCTTCCTTCGCTCAGCCTTCCTCATGGTCCAGCTCTCGCAGCCATAGGTTACTATGGGGAATACCATTGCTTTCACTATGCGGACCTTCGTTGCCAGTGTGAAATGCTAACCTGGCAGATTTCTGCACCAGAATTACCATGACTTCTGCTGCAAGGGCAGGATTAGCCTTATATAAATAAGGTTCTATTTGAATATCCAATATTTCCTTATGACTCCTCAGCTGTGACACTGTATATTTGCAGTGAAATGAACTGAGTACCAAAAAGATTTTCAATTTAAAAGTCTATTTGGATACTGTAACATTGAGACATCTCTTCTGAGAATAGTTGCTCTTTCTTAAACATCAAGAATGAGAAATAAAGGCAAGATTTCTATTCATTGTTCCATTCAAAATTCCAGTTTTCCAAAGAGCACTATACCTATTTCAACTTCTCCCTTTCCCTTCTGGTTAAATGTAGCATTAATCAAAAAGGTTGCAGAATATAAACACTTAACCTATTAAACAAATGCTATAATTTACTCCAGTCATAGTGGGTTAATTTTCCTGAATAATGCGATTGTGGTCAGTGCTTGGAATACTTTGCTTATTAGCTTTAAAATGTCAAGAAATGTTTTAATACTTCACAATAAAAATGTCAATCTATCAGGTTTTATCGATGCTTGAGGTCAGAAAGAATTATAGATGGAGAAAATGTTCCAGAGTGACATGTTGAAACTGATGACTTTCTGCCTCATTATCTGACATTCTTTACTATCATTATTATCAGGGTTATAACTATGCTCCACTGGGCAGGGCAGGGCAGTGCCCAGAAGACTGTAAGCCAATGGAGACTTCTTGGTGGCATCTGCTTCGTTTTTTTATATATCCATGATTCCATTACTGCTACTCATCACACTGGCTCATTTTAGCTCTGCCATTACTCTGGATGTGGCTTTTTTCCCCTGATGTTATCACCTCCCTCCTACATTTCTTGTTTCAGCAGCAGTAGGTGAGCCCCTCTGGTCCCTTGGGTGTCTCCAACAGGCTGACCTTCTGGGCCAAAGTACTTCTCACCACTGAGCACTAAGCTACTCCTTATTTTGTTAAGTTTTCATGGTCCATATCTAATATTGGAAGATCTCTCACTGCTGTGGCAGAACATGCTCAACTTTCAATGAGGAACTAAAGTTAGTACAAAGTAAGAGTCAAACTGTCACATCCTTTAGCAATTTCAAAGGCTTAGTTGTCCAACTTTGAGGATGAAGGGATGGATCATCGCAAATTCCAGTTCTGATTTTAATTGCATTGTTTTTCTTTACATTGTTATTAGGGGCCAGCTCTTCCTAAGGTGGAAAATTGAAGATGATGAGGTGGTAGAATCAGCTATTTAAAAAAATGCCTACTCTCACTCCAGGTGGACATTTAAAGTCTATTCATGTACACTTCCTAATCCAATTGGGAAAATTAAAGGTGAGGCTATGTGTGCAGATCCAAACCCTCCAGTCCCCACTTATGCTAACCTAACCCCCTCTGATCAAGATAAAAAATTTACCTTATTCAAGTAAGAATAGAACCTATCTTCAGATTTTGCTACTCAACACTGTGACCTGGGTCTGAAGAGTATTGTGTATATGGGGAGGCAGAGGATAGGGTCAGTAATCATAATACCACCCCACTTTCAAAACTCTTGCATTTTGGCTAGAAGAAGGGTGGATTTGAACCCATCTATTTTCTGTAAGAGTTGAAAGACTTAAAAAATTATAAATGCAGTAGAGTCTCACTTATCCAGCATTTGCTTATCCAACGTTCTGGATTATCCAACGCAGTCTGCCTTTTAGTAGTCAGTGTTTTTGTAGTCAATGTTTTCAATACATTGTGATATTTTGGCGCTAAATTGATAAATACCTTAATTACTACATAGCATTACTGCGTATTGAACTACTTTTTCTGTCAAATTTGTTGTATAGCATGATGTTTCGGTGCTTAACTTGTAAAATCATAACCTAATTTGATGTTTAATAGGCTTTTCCTTAATCCCTCCTTATTATCCAACATTTTCTCTTATCCAATGTTCTGCTGGCCCATTTATGTTGGATAAGTGAGACTCTACTGTGTTTTTATTTCATTTTCATGTTTTTATACCTTAAGAATGTGGGGAAAGGCCAAGGAAACTATAATGAGTTGATTATGGAGTTTTGTTACTAAGTTAGGTCTATCCACAAGTCTAATGCACTTTTTAATAGTGGAATTAAACTAGATGAACCCTCCTCTCTGGTATGATGTATCATAGCACAGATATGTGTCACCTGTATGGCTTAGGTCCAGGTTATTTGAAGGATGATATTCTATCTCTCTGTTCCATGATTATTTATTTATTTCCGATATTTCTACCCTGCCCTTCTCCCCGAGGGGACTCAGGGCGGCTTACACAACAATGCAATGATTCTCAGGAATACATCTGGTGAAAACCCAGAAGAAGACTTTTTCAGTGGCTTCCATCATACTTTGGAATTCCTTTACCAGAAAAATTAAACTGGCAGCCTCTTTATTATCATTCTTCAGAAATGTGAAGACCATTCTATTGTGATAGGTCATAACTCTGTCCATTCTACAAGAAATCACCTGGGTTGGCAATTGAAGCTTCAGCACTAGGGATATGATGGAGTCCTCAGTAGGCCAGTTTAGTGAAACAGGCTTATTTAAGATGTTCAGAGCATGATCAGTAGGACACACTTGTATGTAACCCCTGAGAAAGCAATGGGCAGGGCTCAGAAAGATCAGCTATAGAGCTGCTGCCTGTAGCGCTCAGCATCTGCCACCTGTGGTTGTTGATTCACTCTGAATCTTGGTAAGGCTAGCCTTGTTTTGTCAAGCATTTCTAAGTACAGCTTAGGAAATTGTGTGAAACCTTGATTTCTATTCAAAACCAGTCCCTTTTTCACCCACCACCCAACATGTTTACTTATACTAGTGCATGAATTAAAAGAGAGGGGGGAGAGACTATCTTTCTAAGAGCTTTTGCCTTCTACCTGTTAGAGTGTATGCAGACTTATCTTCAAACTGACAGCCTTCCAGTTACCTAAATGCAATTTGTGCACATGCATACATTAGAGAAAATTAAATAGCATATGGTGCTGAGCCAGTCACAATTTGTACTGCTTGAAAATAGCATACTTCTGAAGCCTGCTGACAAATTTTATGGGCTTTCTCTCTCACTAATTTATGGAAAAATAGCTCTTAACTATTTATCCTCAGAAGCACTGCCTAAGCTGCGGTTGTAAAAATTCACGGCAAGACCTATTTCTAAGTAAATTACTCTCTATAAAATGTGTGAGACCTATGAAAGGAGGTTTTCTTATTGTACTGTATCTGCACTTTTTGTTTTGTTCCTTCTATTCTCTCTTGGTTGTATTTTAGAAAGGAGAAGCAAAGAAAAGGGATATTCACCATTCTTAACCCCAATTTGATTAAATATCGTGCTGAGAACTAAATAGAATATAATTTGTTTTTCATTTATTTATTTTTTTAAAAATCAAATATATAACGTAATAAAAACTGCAAGTATCAAAACAATATGTGTATGCACACATCTATCTTAAATAAGGATGTATTTGTGTAACCAAAATTAATTTATGCATTTGTGGAAGTAAAATTAGATATACGTATAATTACATGTATATCTCCAGTAAATATCTGCCTTCTTCCATTTACTCCATGAAGCTAAAGCTATATACATGTGTGTGTGAGTGTATAGAAGACAGTATGCTAGGTGCAGAAAATATTTTCTCTGCAGGAAACCCTTTAATTTAGGACTTGTTTTGTGCAACCATTGCACATGGTAGCTTTTGGGCACAAAACTATATTTCCTATGCATGGAAAAAAATCCATCCAGAATTGTGTTTTCCATGCAGAGAATGTTGTTTCCTCTGTAGAAAATGTGGTTTTCTGTATAGAAAAGTGCAAAGGTTGTGCAGAATAAGTCCCAAATTGCAAAGATTCTCAAGAGTTCTTTTAGTTATTCTAATAAGGTACAAGTAAGCTGGTCTTACCTAACCGCAATTATTTTTTAAATAAAAGATAATCAATCTCTGCTAAAACTTCAGAAAAAAAATATAGCCATTCATTTTGGTGTCAGGCCCACATGGTGTCACCCAGTATGGTTCATACCCTCATACCCTCTGAGTAATGCTACTGTTTGATTATAAAAAATAATAATAAAGTGTCAAAATAAAAGTTCTAAACTGAAGAAAGCCACTGCACTCAGTCGGAAACCAGGTTTGATTTTATTTAGAAAAAGAAAGCTATTTGTTGAGAAGTTTACATGACAAAAAGCATCAGGTCTTGACCTACAACGTAATGCAATAAAGTCCAATGGAACCATTTTAAAAGTGTCTTATGAAAGTTTGATTAGTAAGATAGAGCTTGTTAGGGCCAATAACATATTCATATATTCACTGACATTCTGCATTTGCACAATTGTCCTTCTTGAATTTGGAACTTGCTACCCTTCAGGCTCAAGAGATTCTCCGGCACTAAATGTTTTTAAGAGTAAGATTAAGGCTCTTCTTTTTAATATTGCTTTTTTGCTGAGCTCCTGTCTAATCCCCTTTAAAGTTTACGCTGCCTTGGGATGTTTGCATGAATAAGGTGCCCACTAATGAGACTCTGTGTTGAAATTATGCCAGTGCCAAGTTCAAAAATGAACCGCCGTGCCACTCATAATGTGAGAGCAGAGTAAATGAAAGAGATTCATTACTTGCAAAAAGGTGTCTGAAGGTCACAGCATGTGAAAAGAACACCTCTATGGGTTTTTGTCTTCATCCTTTGATTGGCTGTTCCTCAAGGCATTGAAACACCGTATGCACTGCAATGACAGCCCAAGACTGGCTTGGTGCGCAATAGTAACAACTTTATTGATATTCTTGTCAGTTCTGGCAACTCACTTTCAAGAGTGACATTATGCTTTTGCTTCTTGTTTGCTTGTTCATATGTTCTCTATTTCTGAATTGTATAGACATCCTTTGCTTTCTCTGGGTTTAATATGCTTGGTGCTCTTCTCTCTCAGGCCTTGGCCATTAAGCATGTGCTGAAGAAGCATCTCCTGCTCAATTTCTCCATCTAACATGTAGATTTTTTTTTATACCTATCTTATGCAACTGAACCTGTGGATTTGATCATGCACAAGCAAGTGTTTTTAGTAAGACACTTTTTATACTATTTTAAATAAGACTTAGGGTGTGTCTATATTGTAGACTTATTACAGTTTGACCCTCAACTCAATACTATGGAATCCTGGGATTTATAGTTTGGTGAAACACCAGGACTCTCTGTCTGGGAAGGATAAAGACTTTGTAAAGCTGTAACTCCCATGATTTCAAAATATTGAATCATGACAGTTAAAGTGAGGACAAACTACATTAATTCCTTAGTGTAGATTCACCCTAAGTTTGATTTGTTATTACTTTGGCTAATATATGTGGGTGTAAGCCAGCAGTGGCCCTAGGTTTTTTCACTATGTAAGCCAATGATGGGCAACCTTTTGCACTTGGTGTGTCAAAATTCACCAAAAAACCTAGCATGACTTGGGTGGCGTTTCACTTCGAGAAAAAAACCCCCATAATTTCACAATATATATAGTTTAAATAACAAAATATATAATTGTAATACATAACTGTATTTAATAAATCAAAAACTATTTACTACCATTATTTCCATGTACAACAATCTATGGTACCTCTTGCAGTTCCCACGCTGATTTCTCTCTATTGTAGTTTCAATGTAGTCATGAATAATGAATAATATAATAATAATATTATAGTAATAATATAATAATATACTACAAAAATAATAGAATAATGATAGAGTGTGTGTGTGTGTGTGTGTGTATGTATATATATATATATATATATATATATATATATATATATATATATATGTAATGTGCATAATTCCCATGGAGTAAACAACAAAACCACTGGACCAAATTTGGCCACAAAAGACATTAGTCATTCAATCAATCTGCATGCGGCAGTGTGTCATCAAAAATGGCTAGGCGTGTCAGTGCTGACACGCATGTCATAGGTTGGCCATCACTGATGTAAGCAAACCTAGGGCCGCGCCCCTCCCCCCCCCGAAATTACACCCCCCCCCCCAACTTACCAGCAGCGGCGGCACGCTCTCCAGCCGCGGAACTCCAGGAAGTCCTTGTTATTCTCGCGAGATTTCGCAAGATCTCGCAGAAATCTCACGAAATCTCACGTGAATAGCAAGGACTTCCTTGTTCCGCGGCGAGTGACCCAATGGTCGCCACCGCCACCGCGAGAGCGCCCAGCAAGAGCTGAGCCCCAAGCGGCAGCTTCAACGGTTTAAATTACGAACCAGCCCTGGAGTAAGCTGGTCTTCTGTTCTAACTTCTGCATTACAGTGCATTATAAAGTCTGCTAAAGAGATTCACCAGATCTCACATTTAAACTAATGAAATACCATGCTGACCATATACTATAAGGCAGTAAAGCAATGGCTCTCCAGATATTGGCATTGACCATTGGCTAGGATTGATGGCAGTTGGAGTCCAACAGCTTCTGGTTTGCTATGTGCCATAGCCATTGATTATGGCCTCCACTCCAATATTTGATTACTAATGTAAAAAAGAGCCTTGGATCAGAAAAAGCACAACGGTCAGAAAGGTCAAAATAAAAATAAACAATTTTTCCTTGTTATTGTGTTAGATTTATAATGAATTATGATTACAGTGAAAAACTAATTTACCGGGGAGTATGATTAATGGAATTCAATAGGATGGATGCAGATTTAGGCGCATGTTACTGGTGGGATGGTTGAAGTAAAATTCCCCACCTCAGCTTCTCCAGGACAGCCATTCAGCCCAAGAGGAGGAGTTGTGAAGTTAGTTATAATACTGGGGGAATCAAATCTTCCTAAACCCCAAAACTTTGAGTGGAGGTTTACTACCCAGGGAAAGAAGGTAAATGGAGTTCTTCTGTCCAAGAGAAGAAGGTCCTCAGCCAACAGACAAGCCTAGAATTGGGTTGTATGCTGAGGGAAAAATGTTTGGAATAGAATTAGGCTAAAACTACAGAAATTTTCATAGCTTTGTGATCAATCACAAAATAACCATGTTTCCCTATAAATAGCTTTAATAATAGCATTGTTTGGAATCATGATGGGTTGTTGCTCATTATTTAATCCCCACTGAACCATTGACTAGGTACTCAACATTCTCCTATTCAAGAAATCTGGATGAATCAATGTTGTGTAGTAACACAATAGCTTGTGTAAGTAAGCAGCCTTTGTATTACCCACCCCACCCCCACCCCTTTTACTGGCTGTGCCTCCGGAACAGATTAAACACTTAAACAGCAATAGCAAATATACAATTATGATTGAGGACTGGAAAGTTGTAGCTATTCTCTAACATTCACTAATATTCAGCTGGGCAACCCAAACAACTGTTTCTTCTGTTGCTGCTAAAACAGAATTATAGTTTACAGCGACCTGCTGCTTGTGGGAGTAGTATTAAATTTAAAGAGGTTTGTGGGTTGCAATAGAGGAGGCTAGAAAGGGAGAGTATGAACATTAAATAGGAAATTGAAATTCTGATTTAAGCAAATGCTTTCAAAAGCTGTGTATGTGTGTGTGCGTGTGCATGTGTGTTTATCCTCATGCGAAAGGGTGTGAGTTCTGGTACTGGAAGAGTATTATCTGGAAGCATTTGTTTCCTGAGATACTTTAAATCAGGGGTCCCCAAACTAAGGCCTGGGGGCCGGATGCGGCCCTCCGAGGTCATTTACCTGGCCCCCGCCCTCAGTTTTATAATATAATATATTGTATATACATATAATATTGATAATAATATTATAATGTAATACAATATAACACTAATAATAATACCATATAATAATATTAATTATATATTCTATATTACATATAATATTGCTAATAATATTACAGTATAGTGGTATAGTTCAATATAGCAATATATAATGCTAATATTGTGCTATGCTAATAATATAATATATTGTATGTTGTGCTGGTACAGCTGTACCAGAACCTTCTATTTTACTTTCTTGCCACAAATGTTTGCAGCCATAGGACAGGCCACCTGTCAATCACCATTAAGTTTGGTTCCGCCCCCTGTTCAGGGCTCTGGGAGGGAAGGAGCCATTTTTAAGTTAGTCTCTCTTGGGAAGTTCAGCTGTAGGACATAGACCAGCCCGTCCCGTAAAAGGCTTCCTATTTCAAGACCACCGGGGATAAAGAGCACCAGGGTTAAAGTATACCAGGGATATTGACCGTCCCAGGATACAGAACAACAGCACAGAGACATCTGAAAGCCTCAGCTGGTAGGTCCACTCGACAACCAGATGCACTTGGGAGTTGGCAGTGGGTCCCAGACCAGCTAGGCCCAGATAATAGATAGCCTGGGAGGGGTTATAAGAGGGTTTTCACCGTTATTCAAAGCCTATTGCCTGTCCTGTGGGACTAGACTCCTTGAAGATTTATTATTTGTTCGTCAGTAAAGACTTTGTTATTTCTTTAAAGACTTCAAGGCCATCTTTTCAGGAAAATTCCTCAACGACCCTTCTTTAGGCCCCTGGCTTCCCGCTGGGCGTAAAGCGTATGTCCTATATAACAGACAGTCAGTCACAGGCCCAGCGTGTGACAGAACATATGTACATATAATTTGTAAGCCACTCTGAGTCCCCTTTGGGGTGAGAAGGGTGTGATACAAATGTAGTAAATAAATGCAGTAAATAAATAAATAATAAATAAATACATTTTAGACTTAGGCTTGCCCAAAGTCTGAAATGTCTTGAAGGCACATAACAACAACAACAACAACAACAACAACAACAACAACAACAACAACAATCCTAATTAACTTGACTATCTCATTGGCCAGAAGCAGGGGCACACTTCCCATTGAAATCCTGATAAATGTATGTTGGTTAAAATTGTTTTTATTTTTAAATATTGTATTGTTCTTTCGTTGTTGTTATTGTTGTTGTTGTTGTTGTTTTTGCACTACAAATAAGACATGTGCAGTGTGCATCGGAATTTGTTCGTATTTTTTTTTCAAATGATAATCCGGCCCCTCAACAGTCTGAAGGATTGTGGACCGGCCCTCGGCTTAAAAAGTTTGAGGACCCCTGCTTTAAATGATCAAAAAGGGTTTTCAACATCCCAGTGAAGCAAAGAATCTGTATTGATCTATTAATAAAATAAGGGAATGGTAGAATGCATTTCAGTGCATTGAAAATATTTTTTTTCAACACATTTTATCTTAGCTGTAAATTTGTTTTATAAAATTAATTTGTTATGGACTTTTGTTAAAGTCAACACAAAATTACACATTTGTTTACTGAGCACTTGCATCGCTTCTGGAAGAAAAGCAGTCAGGCCAATGGTACAATTGTTGCAGATGCAAGAGTACAGCAGATGGGAGTAGAGCTGACGGGTTAGGCTAAAAGCTTAATGAGTAAGATACCGCAATCAGAAGACAGTGGGAATGACATGGGCATTCTTCCTCCTTAGTCCTCTATTAACAGTTGCAGAAATTTTGGCTCCATGAAGAACAGGGGGGAAAAGCTATGATGATTTCGGGTTGCTTGCAGCTAGTACTGCTTCTCATAACATTGGGTGGTGTATTCATTCCTGGTGTTAGTCTAAACGAGCTATGAAGGGGATGAATGTATTTTAGGTATACCTTCAATACAGTGTTCAAAAATATTCAATAAAAGCAGCATGGGACATCTCATCTCTCCCCTGCCCTACCCAATGGTTTCATGTCAAATCTATGGTGGAAGCTGAGGCTGAAGAAACTGCGGAGATAGAATGATGGAGAGAGAAAGAGGGAGAAAAAGAAAACAGGTTGTTGGGGTGGGGTGGGAGAAGCCTGGGGATCACCAGGGGCGGTTCACCCGCCAGGTAAACTTACGCATTTGCCTGTGGCGCCATCTTGTGCCTGCTTCTTTGATCTGCAAAGTGCCAAGGAACGCCTTCTTTCTCGTTTCTTTCTCGTTCCTTGGCACTTTGCAGACCCCTCCCCTCCCTGCTGCTCACACACACACACACACACACACACACACACACACACACACGGTTTGGGGGGGGGGGTGCCAAAATCCTGATTGCCTACTCTCAAAAATTACCTAAGAACAGCTCTGGGGATCACATGCCCATATGGCAGTTGCCTTCAGGGTTTGAGGGTGTGGAAGGGATACATCTTTACTCGAAATCACAATGTTTACATAAAATCCTTTCATATCAGGGGTTTGACCATCTGCATGTTATGGTATCCACACAGCAGATCCAACTGTACATGGTTTTCAATAAAAGCAGAAGGGGGAGGTGTTTATAAGGATTCATTATTTTAAAAACAAATTATTTCAGGAGATCTAGATAGAAATTAACTGGTATTTTGTAAGAAAAAAGAGGCTTGGTGGTATGAACAGAATTAGGAGATTGGCCACTGATTCAGGTTAACTGAGATTCAGGTTACAACACAAAAGTTCAAGAAACACAAGATATGCACATATCACTGGGAGACCAAGGGGAAAATAGCATAATTCCATTTTTTTTTTGTTGATAAGCCAATGGCTCTTGGCTAGAAGGCCATCTCTCTCTCTCTCTCATCTGGTAGCAATTATTCCAAAATGCTTGCTGGCCTGTTTCCATAGCAGCTGATCATTATATGAATTGACACTTTACAAAATGGTGTACAAGTTTGGTTTCTCGCTTCCTATTCCTATGAGTGTTATATCTTTTATATTGTAACCATGAAGACTTATAACAGTAACTACAACTACAACTGTTGTAACTTCTGGGTAGAAACTGGCAAATTTAAATGATTTTATTTATTTTCCCTGAAAGACAACTTTGTTCCACTGTTCTCTCTTGCAATTTTCTTTGCATAATGATGACACTTGCATTGCCATTTTTTTCCTGGTGTTTTGGCTTAATTCCACAAATCTATGAAATCCAACTGAAGATTACTTTAAAGGGTTTTTTTTACCATTCTTTTCACATGTCAAAGATAAATCTGAATTAATTGGCTAGCTCTTCTTCTCCTCATATTTCCACTAGTACCTACTGACCACCTGTTTGGTAGCATTGTAAGGCAAATAATACCATATTTATGTGAATCTAATGCACTATCAAATAATATGCACCTCAATTTTCAAAACCTTGGGACCAAAAAGTACGACAAAAGGTGCAAACTTTACAAATCACTGATTTTGCCCCAAATTTAAGAATGTGTTCTCTATAATAAATTATTAGAACTGTGTTTAATACTTTCATTGACTAGATAATGGCTATAATAATAATATAATAATAATAACTTTATTCTTATACCCTGCCCCATCTCCCCGAAGGGACTCAGGGCGGCTTACATGGGGCCAAGCCAGGAACAACAATATAAAAGCAAACGCAAACAATAAAACATTGTTTAAATATTGAGATATTTAACTCTGAATGCTATTCCATTGGATAGTCTGGCAAAGTAGCATAGTGGCAGAGCATCTGAGTGTCATTTTGTAGATGGGGAAACTAAGTCACGTTGAGTCTGCTTTTTAAAATTCTTATCTTTACTTGTTTGTTTATGTTCTTATCTGTGTCATTCACCCTCGTGGGGTTTACTGTTTTGATATGGCCCCAAAAAAGCAGATCCAGCAGAATTCGATCACCTCATCTACAGAAGGACAGGCAGATGCTCTACCACTATGCTATTTCACCTCATGACATTTATTTATTTATTTATTAGTGACATTTAAATCCCGCCCTTCTCACCCCGAATGGGACTCAGGGTGGTTTACAAGTATATATACATACAATATATTATATTATACGACTATATTGCAATATTATTAGTAATATTGCATGTAATATAAATATACAATTATAATAGTGAATTATAATTATTATTACATTGTATTACATCATAATATTATTATTAATATTACATGTATATACAATATATTATAATATTAATATAATATTAATTAATTAAGACAAGGTCTCTCAATCTAGAGCAATTAGTGGTATTCAAAGGTAACATTAAATAATGTAATACCCGTGAGCCATTCAGCCATTCAACACAGGTCTTATAGAGAATCCTCAGATTTAGGGTGAAATTGATGAGCACTATTATGGATCCTCCTCTTTTCCATAGAGTAGCATTTGTAAACTGAATGAAAGACACCAACACAACAAGGGTTCTTTAGAGGGGGAAATACTAGCAGGATCAGCAGTGTTTTTCAAGTTTGCAATTGAATCTAATGCACCATCAAATCTAATGTGCACCCTAAGTGTGCAACAGAATTTGGCCAAGAAAAGGTGTACAGTGTTCCCTCACTTATCACTGGGGTTTGGTTCCAGGACCACCCGCAATAATTGAAAATCCGCGAAGTAGGGACACTTTATTTATTTTAATATTTATACATTATTTTAGTAGTTATACATTATTTTAAGTCTTTATCAACTAATTGTGTGTTGATAAATTGCCTCCTTCTCTTCCTGTTGCCACTTGGGCTCCTTTTCTCTTCCTTTGGCTTCTCCTTTCTCCCTTCCTTAGGCTGTAAATTGTATTTTTTATGATTTATAATAGTCTTTTAGAGTTTACTGAAAAACCGCAAAACAGCGAATCCACGAAAAGTGAACCGTGAAGTAGTGAGGGAACACTGTACATTACATTTGAATAAATATGGTAGCTACCCTGTTTCCCTGAAAATAAGACATCCCCAGAAAATAAGACCTAGTAGGGGTTTTGCTGAATTGCTAAATATAAGGCCTCCCCCAAAAGTAAGACCTAGCAAAGTTTTTATTTGGAAGCATGCCTGCCAAACAGAATGCCAGAGCTTGCAGGATCGGTAAATGTACGTACCATAGATTGTTGTACATGGAAATAATGGTAGTAACAAGAAATTCTTGATAGGATTCACAGTCTGGTTATGTTGATTTCTGATGACAACTACTGTATAGTATATAATAAACTAGTATATAATAAATGTTCATTTTTTTTGTTCAACAATTAATGTTAATTCTTCTTCATGGAAAAATAAGACATCACCTGAAAATAAGACCTAGCGCATCTTTGGGAGCAAAATTAATATAAGACACTGTCTTATTTTCGGGGAAACACGGTAAACATATACATGCTTCCTGGTTGATGAGGGGTTCCCCCTTCCATGGAGGAGATTTGCATGTGAATTATATATGCAACAAACACTCAGATAAGGTGCATCATGTTTGACATATCCATGAAAGGGTCAGATGACCTAGTGACCTATTAATCTTCTTGCATAAACTTCTGAAATGTCTTTTTTAATGATGGTAGAATATTGCCATGGTCTACACAGCCAGTCTGATTTTGTTAAGTAATGACTTCTCTGAAGGTGAGTGAGGGTCAATGAGTGCAAGAAAAATTGAGACAAATAGCAATGCAAAAGCCTACTATTTTGCAAGGAGCATCAGAGATTGCTGAAGATGGAAGGTGCTTTTCAACTTGGCTAAAATAGTCACAAAAGCTCTACTCACATGACCTTTGGACAGTGGTGCCAGCAAGCACAATATGAAAAAGTGGTGAAAAATGAAAGAAGCAGATACATTTTATTTCCACTATGTGCGATATTTAAGCTGATGTTTTCCTTTTGGCAGTCAACCATCCATATTTGACAGTCTGACTTTTCCTCAGTTTTTTCTTGATGCCAGGGCCTCTAAAGTGCTGTCAAAGGAAGTATCTTTGTATAGGAGATTAAGCCACACAGATGCAGATTTTCTTGATGTCTCACTCGCTGTCATCTTTGACATTCCTCATTCACACTTTTGGATGTAATGTTTCCCATCCATTCAGTCACATCTATAAATGTCACTTGTGGGTAATCACTGGCACTTATGCTAGCAGCAGACTGAGCAAATACCCGCAGCTAGATCAGCACAGTGCGTCTTTCCTTTTTCTTCCCCCACTCCTTTTAAAAAATGTTATATCATTTGCAATTCTGTCTCAAGAGTGGCCTACTTCTTTGGGAAAAACTAACCTGGGAACAAAGGTCTCTTGATAGGCCTGCAGGGAGGCAGTTTACAAGCATATTCATAGTATACCAAGAGGGATATAAAACCTCTTCTATACACTACAACATAGGGTACTTTAAGAGCTGGCCAAAATGCAGGCTTCCAATATTGATGGACTTTGCTGTTGACTACATTGGTTAGGTTGATGGAAGTTGCATTCCAACACCCCATCTGTTTGATACATTGTGGACCAAGGCTCATGGCAGAAGCCATGGAGATAGTCCTAATCCTAAATGCATGAGTGTCAAACTTAGCTCCATGGAGTAACAGGCTCTGCAAGGACTTGGAAGTGACAGACCAACATTGACGACTGATAAGGGACAAAAAATCAAAAAGCTGTCCTTCCTATACAGTGCCATGCTCTACACTGACCAAGGATTTCTTTTCCATCTTTAGTGTTAAAAATACGTACAACAAAGTACATAATTGAGGAACTATTTACTGCCCTTTCATGAGATCCCAAATCATTTGTCTGAGAAGGCTGCCTGACTCTATCTAGTGATGGGGTTTTTCTGGGATTGATTTATCACACATTTTTTTACTAGCTGAACAAATCCTGGACACTGAAAACTCTAAAAGTACAAACCTACAGTTATGTGCATATATAGCCTCACGGTTCATCAATACATGGTACAAATAGGGACTGCTTACATTGCACACAATGCACAATTTTGTCACTAAGCAACAGGTCCATTCGGATGCAGCTTTGAGACTCATGCAGAATCAGGCAGAAAATGGTTTCTACAGAAATTGAATTGAGTGATGAATTGTCTAAACAATAGCCTGCCTTGCCGGCATGAACACCAGCCTTAGAAACAAACAGCTTTTTTGACATTCCATGCTGGAAATCCTGCCCTCCACAAATGTGTGTGATGTTCAGACATGGTCTCTTGGCTGCCTATACTCACTCCCATCTGTTGAGATGGCAATTTGCCCGAGCACTAAGTGGTATGTAAATTTCACTAGGAGACAGGTGCCCTAGCAGCAAGTGAAAGGGTGAGACCATTGCCACCTTGAATGTCCCCCTCCCAATTGTCTCCATCTGTCTGCCAGCAGCCCGAAGCTTCAATGAATGCTGAAATTTGGGATGGAACTGCTTTCCTCAACTGGAAATGGTGTCAGCTTCTAAACTTAATATTTTCAGGAAAGCTCTTTCAGGAACTGTAATTAGTTCTAGCAAGCTAGTAGACAACAACTACAATAGCAGGTCTCGTTCTCCTCTATGAGCCTGCTATCAGTCAGGAGATTCAGTATTAGGTTGTCTATAGAACATGATGTTCAACTGGAATTGGGATCCACTACTCAATCAAATTTCATGTGGTCTCTTCTGTAAAATGGCATATTACCTAACAACTTATCTTATGGGGGTTAAAATATGTCAATTTCAAGGTAAATGGCGATTCATTATCCATTATTCAATGCTCAGAAGATCTTACTATTTTTGCAGAGGCATGTTCACAAAGTGGGATAGAATTACGGGGAAAAATAAGTAAATGTGGCAGAAAATTAAAATTGACAGAACTGCCCTTTACTAACATACTTTAAACAGCAATCAAGTGGGACATTGCAATCCAGTTCTTCCAATCAAATATGTTTTACAGTAATTTAGGAACTTTGCTGTAATGAATATTGTTGTGCTCTTAGTTCAATTGTCGTTTTCTTCCAAAATGCAAATATGGTTTCTGCATGTATTGATGGTGGAAACCATCAAAACACAAGTCTTTAAAGCAACTGTCATGAGGAATATGACTTTCAGTGTTTGAACTTCTTTCTTGTCATCCTAGCTGTTTGTGTCCACGTGGTTGTACTGTTTCATTGATCCAAAGACCATTTTAAGGGATGAATCAATACATTACCTTTTGGCAGGGGCGGTTCAACAGCGAGGCAAATCAGGCAGTTGCCTGTGGCACCATCCTCTAGGGGGCGCAGTTGAGGTGCTCCCGCATGCACGCACCTCCCCCCATGCACACACACACCCTGCCTTCTCCTCCCAGGGTCGCTTGTGAACGAAGTGATCCTCTGCTCTACCTGCAAGTGCTGGAGGAGAAGACCAAAGCGGAGAAGACGGTAGGAAAGTGCGTCCTGGGGGTCGCTGCTTAAGACGGGTCCCCCTTTTCCCCCACTTCCATTTCTCCCTCATCCTGCTGCCTTCGGAGCCCCGAGAAGGTGGAGGGAAGGCAGAAGAAGCAGGCTTTTGGGGTGCCCCTCCCCGCAAAGCTGGGAGGGAGGGGAAGAGCAAAGGAGCCACGCCAGTAAAGAAACCTAAAGAGCAGCTGTGTGGCTCTTCCCCCCTCTCACTGCCTATCCAAGGAGGAGCAGCTATCTGTAGCCTCGCAGTGCGGGAAAATTAAAAGGAGCAAATCTAAAGATCAGGACCCTCCACTGGGGAGAGGAGGAGAGGAAGGCCTCTCCTTTCCTCTCGCACAACAATCAAGTGCTGCCCTTCTCCTCCTCCCTCGCGTGCCACTCTTCTCTTTCTCTCTTGCACACTCCCAAAATCACAAGGCTCTTCACCTTCTTTCTCTTGTTTCCTCTCCTGTGTTGTGCTTGTGCCTGCCATACTGGGTGCGAGGGAGTGAAGGCATGCTCCACAGAGGCTGCTTGTGCTCCCTCCTCCTCCTTTCCCCCTTCCCTTTCCCTCTATTTCTAGTTCTGCTGCCTGGCTGCAAAAGAGAAATCCTAGGTAAGAAATCCTAGTGAGGAAATTAGTGAGGTTATATATCTGTGGAATATCCAGGGTGGGGGAAAGAACTCTTGTCTGTTTGAGGTGCAATTGGCCACCTTGATTAGCATTGAATGGGCTTGCAGCTTCAAAGCCTGTCTGGTAGCTGCCTGAGGGAATCCTTTGTTGGGAGGTGTTAACAAAGGATTCCCCCAGGCAGCTACCAGCTAGGCCTTGAAACTGCTGGCCATAAAATGCTAATCAAGGTGGCAAACTGCAACATTCACAGTACCTCAAGTAGACAAGAGTTCTTTCTCCCACCTTGGACATTCTACAGATAAATAAATCTCACTTACTGATTGATTCTTGTCTGGAATTCCCCTGCTTTTTGAATCTTACTCTTTATTTACTGTTCTGATTTTAGAGTTTTTCAAATACTGGTTTTCAGATTTTGTTCATTTTCATGGTTTCCCCCTTTCTGTTTAAATTGTCCACATGATTGTGGATTTCAAGAGAAACCAAGAGAAGGCATGCTCTACGGAGGTATTAGAGTAGGAAGAGACCCAAAAAGGCCATGTAGTCCAACCCCCTCCTGTTCCCATGCAGGAAAAGCCCCAGCAAGTGGCAACCCAGCCAACAACAACAATAACATGTAGGAAGAGACCCCCAAAGGCCATATAGCCCAACCTCCTCCTGCTTTCATGTAGGATCACCACAATCAAAAGTGGCATCCCAGCCTCTAATAATGCACTTCATTTTTTCTGCCTAAGTGGAGTATCTTGCATTAATCCCCATATATTCTATTCAACTCTACCTTCTGCCTTTTATTTTTATATTGATTGCTTACAGTAGGTCTAATCTAATTACACACAGAACCAAGTAGTCTGTGTAGATGAGCCCACAAATATCTGCATTATTTCAATAGGTACATCAAGAAACAGTGGGGTGAACATGAAGCACATGTTTAATTCAACATTGAAAATGCAGTCAGAAATGCTGTTAATAGCAAATCATTTATACCTTTCATTGTGGACTTTAAAATCCATTCCTACTTTTCTCACATATCTTAAAGTACAGGATTATTTTTTCAATATAAGCATTACTGCAAAATGGGTACTATGAATTAATAATCACTTTCTTTGAGAAATGAGGTCAGATAAAAAATGTTTATGATTTTACACTTTAACTCATAGAGAAAAAAATCAAACATGCTGCAATAAAACATGAATAAATACGTATTTCCCTCCCCAATTTTAAAATATTTGCCTTTATTATTAAAAAAAAACGTAAGTAGTTGCTTAAGAAATTTGCTCCAGTCTTCCGTCCAGCTATGGAGTTCCTATCTCTTGCTTAATCATGATGTTCAGTCATGCATATTCTGACCTAACAAAAATCTATTAATTTAACAAGTTAGAATAGTTAAGAAGTGTAAGAGCATACACAGAATAAAGAGAATACTTTCTAAAGGAGGTATTAGAAAAACATCATCACCTGAGACAGAACTGACATTCCAAAAATATAACAAAAACATCAGGATTAAAGAAACCTCTACCTTCTACCTTTTATTTCTCAGTGACTGTTTTTTTTTTTGGGGGGGGGGGGGGTGCCAAAATTCTGTTCGCCTACACTTGAAAATTACCTTGGGCCAGCCCTGCCTTTTGGAAAGACACATTGAAGGCGATGTACAGGTTTGCAGAAATCCAAAACTAACTGAAACAAATACAAAGACAAAAGGAAGAGCTATTTTGAAAACAATGTTAGAAGAAAATGTTATTTTGCGCTGTAATTCAATGTTTATCAGTAAAATTGTTAAATAATTAAATACAAAGCTCAACTTGATGCTTTACAGTTTTATGGCATCCAATTAAGATACCCCTAGCAGCTTACATTGGTGTTCCTCAATGAAAATGTATATCTGTGATCAGGCTCTACCATTGGCTATATACCAAGATAAGTCAGCTTTGCAGACATTGTTCTGTGTATTGAATCACTGACAATAAGACTACATGAGTAATTGTCCATGAGTACTCTCCTACACCAACAGATATAAAACTGTGTTTGATCACTATGGAAATGCCCGCTGTTAGTTCTCAATCATTCTAATGTGAAAGAATTCTAGAGTGTCTTGTTTATTTGATTGACAGTGAGTCTTAAATTTTCTATATTTTTCATGGACATAGGATTTGTGACTTGTTTGTCTAGGTTTAGTAGCTGTGAATATGATGAACTGTGTCTTAGTCTGACAGGATGGGGGAAAAAATCTAACTGCCGTTACATATTATTCTATAAAACCCTGTCCAGATACATTTTGACAATTATTTTCCCTGGGAACTAAAATGTCTCTTTGTGTGTGAGAGAGATGGGGAAATCAGTCTTTCTGGTCTCTGTCACCTTTGTGTTCCATCGCAGATAGGTTTCATAAACATAAGGATGTTTGAAGCTGGCTTATGCTCAGTTAGTACACTCTGACCGAGTGTCAAAGTCTCCAGATTTTCTTGTGTAAAAATGTCTAGAATCCCTCACCATGAAGACTATGATTTCTGTATTTAACATCATTTGTTTGAAACCCTGGAAAACCACAGGGTCATTAACAAAGAACTAAAAGGACCAATGATACTAGCCATTATATGTCAACCTTTAAAATAACTGTGTTTTGCTTGTATGCATAGCTTCCAAAATTATCTCTGTTGTCTCCAACAAAGGTGTAAGTCTACACGTCAGTCTGATATTGATTATTTTACTTCTCTTTTATATGTTCACATCTCACTATTGTTGATGGTCCAATTAATAGTAAATTTAATGCATTCCCCAACACAAGGAATTTAATTTGAGTAAAAATGGAGGTATGCGACCAGAAAATAATACCCTTTTATCAACCAGTGGTTGTTTCATGTTACCTTATTGGAATACTGGCAAGCCTTCACCTCTGTGGACTCCACCATGCATGCTGATATCTTCTTATTACTTAGTTGCCCCCTTTGGCTTCAATCCTATTGGCACGCAATGTCTGGATTTGTTATTAGAGGAACTGATTGAAATATGCAGTGCAAGAACTGCAATAATTTTAACAAGCCTTCATTTGCTTTACCTTGCATCTGCCTTTTCCAAAAGAGTGATATGTTTCTGTCAGTTCTGAGTGTCAATTGGTTTATTTATACCCTATTATTACCCACGGGATACCAATCCTATATCCCACAGAAGAAAGTGACTCATTTACACCTAATCTTGTTCAGCAGCATATTTTCATTTAATAGTAAAGGATGTGCGGTTGAGAGGAAAGCATTTGGTTTCTTATCACACTCCTAGTTTGCCTATGGTGATTCACCAGGCAATACATTTAAAAAAAAATGGTTCAACTGGGAAATGGTAAAATCAAATGAAGCCTCCATAATTAATTCATTTGCACGGAAATGTTATTGAGTTACAGTGGGAGTCAGTCAGTAACTTTGGAGCTTGCTATTTGCAACTCAGTTCTATAAAAATAATATTTTGACACTTTACTGAAATTGGCACTTGATAGTTTTAACAGTCATTGTATTATGCATTTTGAAGAGGAAGATATTACATGTAAGTTACCAATAAAATAAACCCAATGCTATACCTAAATCCCTAATTCTAATTAGGAATGTGGAAATCTTTGACTTTTAATTGTATTAAGTTTCTCTGAACTACATTTACATTTTCTTGTCATTGTTTTGTATTAATCGAAGACAAGAAGACGGGAAGGAAGTTTGCTTTTGACCACTTTATTGAGGGGGGGGGACTTGAAGGGGTTTATAGCAATGGCATCTAACAATTATGGTCAGTCAGCAACACAGAGTTATGGGGCCTACCCAACTCCACCCACACAGGGTTATTCTCAGCTGACTAGCCAGCTGTATGGGCAGCAGAGCTATGGCAGATATGAACAATCAGCAGATACTTCAAGATATGGTCAAAGTAGTTACAGCTCTTCTCACGGACAGACTCAAAGCTCTGTCTATGGCACTTAGTAAACACCACAGGCCTATGGCTCATCAGCAGGATATGACAGCAGCCAAACTTCTCAGACATTTTATGGGCAGCAGTCATCATATCCCAGCTACTCCCAGCAGCCAGCCAGTTACACTACTGGAAGCTTCCTTCTCAACAGGATGGCAAAATCAAATGGGATGTGTATAGAGCCTCATAGATCTGGCCAAAACTTTGGAGGAAAGTGTAACAGGAAATCCAAGTGCTGAGATGTCCCCTGTACCAAATGAAATCAAGTATCAAGATGACTTACAATGAATCCTTTTGAAGCTGTAGAATCCAAATCTGAGGAAACAGCCTCATAAAGATTTTTTTGCTTTCTAACAATAAAATAGCAGAAAAGAATGCTATACTGGATTGTGTGGTTTTAATAATTGGTTTTAATGTTTGAGATGTTTTAACGATTGGTTTTAATGTATATGTTTATTTGCTGAATATATTTGTGTGGCATTGAATTGTCGCCTATATACCGCTCTGAGTCCCCTTCGGGGTAAGAAGGACGGGATATAAATATGACCAAAAAATCAGGTTTTGAGACCTTATGGAAAAGAGTTCACACTGGTTTTTCTGAAATTTTTTAGCCACTGTTTCTCAATTGTTGTTTTTGTGTGCCTAATAGTCGTTTTTGACTTGTGGGATTTACTTGCTTATCACAGGATTTTCTTGGAGAGATTTGTTCACAGGCTGAAAGAATGTCACTTGCTTAAGGTAACCCAGCAGGTTTCCATGACCAAGTAGGGATTCGAACTTTGTTCTCCAGAGTCCTAGGCTGCATCTACACTGTAGAATTAATGCAGCTTAACACAACTTAACGGTGCTTCATACAGTCATGCCGGCCACATGACCTTGGAGGTGGTCTTTGGCTTAGAAATGGAGATGACTACCAACCCCCAGAGTCGGTCACGACTGGACTTAACGTCATGGGAAACCTTTACCTTTAACACAACTTTGTATGCCATTACTCAATACTAAGGAATCCTATGAGTTGTAGTTTGGTTAGGCACCAGCACTCTTTGGGAGAGAAAGCTAAAGACCTTGTCAAAACTGCAGCTCCCAAGATTCAACAGCAGTGAGCCATGGCAATAAAAGTATCAAAGTGCATTAATTCTACAGTGCAGATGCACTTCAAGTCTAATGTGTAAACCACTACACCATGATTAAATGCTCCCCTATTGACTAAAGTGTGTTTCACATATTTTAACAATTATTTACATTTGTGGCCAAAGTTTAAAAGGTTTACATTGATTCTGTACCATTTATGTCTCCAACCATGCATCTTTTATGGCAAGCTGCATTTTATCCATTGCAGCATTTCTGAAACGATGCAAAAACCAGCTTTTTATCAAGACGATTGACTTCAATGGAATCAAGTACATGGTCTGCCCTTCCAAGACCTTGTGAAATTTATGCAGATTTACATACCTAGTGAAAATAAAGTTTATGTTATTATAATTGTGACTGTACTTTTGGCCTGTATTTTTAACAAACTTTTGGTCAGACGCACACTAAAGTATTTCCTGTTGCTATGAATAACTGTCTTGTTTTGAATCACAAAACAGTTTTCAGCAATCTGTGGCACATTTGATGCAGGAATAGTCAAATGAATCTATTTCTTGTCTCCATCACCCTTGCACCTGTTCACTCATATCAATCCTTCCTATTCTCTTTCACATCAACCTTCATTTAAGGAAACACAGAGCAACAGTATGAATTTAAATATGTATTTAAATAGATATTTTTTCAGACCCTGTAGCCATGGTGCTGTGAATTGGAGTGCATGATATAACCAATGCTATTTTTGCTGGGCTCTTCTTCGTGTATTTATTTCTTTATTAAAACTCTTCTTTTAAAAAAGCTTGTAATCAGAGGGGAATGAATTTAGATCAGCTTGAATGCCCTAAAGGAATGATAGATCCAAGAACCTGCTGTTACTAGCTAGCTGCCTTGAGCACCTATTCTTGGCAGGAAGGAAGATTATAAATAATATAATAAAATAATAAGCCCTTTGGGGAGAATGATCAAGGGTTGTAAGGGCTTTTTATCATGTGGATCTGGAACTAAACATATTAGAAACTAAATTCTTGTCCTATCCCAAATCTCTAGTATTGAAATTTTGACTTGGGAACGTAAGATTATCATTGTATGGAGAACAGTATCTCCAGTTTTGGAGATATCCCCCCCCTTTGATCACTGAGATGACATCCTTGGGATCCCCCAAGACAATACTGTTAATATAACACCTTGCCAACTTGGTTGCATTTCCAATAGAGAACTCGCCTAATCTAATAGAGAAAAGAGAAAAAAAATACTTGACCTTTGCAAATTTGACACCTTGATGCTTTAATGTGAAAGACACAATTACTCTTGCTTTCAGTACCATCCACACGATTCCATTTGTACACCCTAGAGATTCCCTACCTGCCACTGGTTGCTGTTTTTCTTTTCCATTCCAATGGGCATCAGCATGAAAGGAAGAAGCGAAAATGTTAGATGCTTTTCCTACACAGCTGTTTTCAAAAATTTCACTGCATTCTATTAAATCAACTTCAAATTTTGCACTGCCTTTGGTCACAGGTTCTACCTGCAAACAGTGTTATTAGTTCCTCGCTTTCTCACACATAAGCATGCAGGCACACACACACATTCAGAATCTTTGATTTATGTTTTGAACCCAGAACAGTGCTGAAACAATTGGAAATCCAGGGGGAAACGAATTCAGACAAGTACAGACTTTCAAGCCCGCCCACCCACCATTTTGTTTTACATGATTACTTTTATCTACAATACTGGTGAAACACAGTAGATTGTCATTATTATTGCACTGGCACGTCACACACAGCTCTCTCTCCTCATTCTCCTAGGATCGGCTTCTATGAATGATAATTGCCTATTGCAGTTGTGAGAGTCTCAGGTAGACTTAATTGCGAGGGCTGCTACCCATGCCACGTTTAAATTATTAAATTCTGAATTAGTTGCACCTGCACTAAACCGAATTGGTTCTGTATCCATGGCAAATGCAATTTTATGCATAAGCCATTTAAAGAATGGATCATTCAAGAAAGCAATTATTTGATGTGTATGTGTAGTGTGTGTTTGATGGACCATTTGTTGGGCAGCAAATTTGATTCTTTGTTCAAGATAAGTCTTGAATCAGCCACACAACACAAAGGGCAAAATCCCCACCAGTTCCCTCATGATCTTCTTGTATTGAGCAACATTTTGTGAGCCAGTGTGACTCATTTCATGTTACAGTAGAGTCTCGCTTATCCAACCTCCGCTTATCCAATGTTCTGGATTATCCAATGCACTCTGCCTTTTAGTAGTCATTGTTTTTGTAATCAATGTTTTCAATACATTGCGATATTTTGGTGCTAAATTCGTAAATACAGTAATTACTACATAACGTTACTGTGTATTGAACAGCTTTCTCTCTCGATTAGTTGTAAAACATGATGTTTTGGTGCTTAATTTGTAAAATCATAACGTAATTTGATGTTTCATAGGCTTTCCTTAATCCCTCATTATTATCCAACATTTTTGCTTATCCAGTGTTCTGCTGGCCCATTTATGTTGGATAAGTGGGACTCTACTGTACTTTATTATATCTGCTTTGCAAGATGATTGCATCTAGTATAAAAGTGGACTCCATTGGGGGATTTGGATTTTGTTCAAGGTAACAAATGCCTTCTCTAAAACAACTGGAAATAGACCAGGCTCCTTCTCAATCCTCTCTCTCCTCATCTTTGGAGATTTGGCAACTGTCTTGACAAAAATGCTTATCTTCTCCTCACCACTCCTCAACACTTTTGAAAAGAGTAGGACATGGTGAGGAAGGGGAGAGGTGTAGTTTAGTGATTCATTGGACCTCGATCCAGGAAGCTTTCAAACAAAATGGAAATTCAAAGGGTAGTAAAAGATGGCCAACATATGTGGAAATACTCAAGAAAACACAAGATAACCTCCAACTGAAATCATGAACTGGTTTGAATATGCACAAATACACCAACAATATCAAAAATATGTGCATACAGGATTTGAAGAAGAAAAGACAGACCTTGATAAGATACTTCAATCAAGAAATAAACAACTATCTAAGCTCTACATTCTCCTGTTAAAATTACACACAGAAGATAAATATATAAAGGAGTGTGTGGTAAAATGGGCCAAAAACATTGGCTGCTCGATCAGCTTAGATGAATGGGAATACCTCTGGAAAGTAAAATAAAAATGTTCAGAAGCTTCTAGAAAATTTCTACAAAATGTTTTATCAATCCTATATGACACTAAATTAGCCAAAATGCAGCCACAATTAAAAAACACTTGCTGGAAATGTAAACAAGCAACAGGATCATTTTTCCACATGTGGTGGACTTGTAAGAAGGTGTGAGGATTCTGAATAGCTGTCAAAGTAAATAAACATGCTCTGTATTTTCCAATGCTTTATGTAAATACTTTGAGCACTATCTCTTCTAATATCCTCTTTGGCCAATGAGTTTAAATACCTCTGGTCTTGCCTTCACTCTTGTCTGGGCCTCATTTCACCTGGCTGCATGACATGCCAAGCTCACGGACCCACAGTTTAGCAGTAGCTGAAGATACTATGCATGAATAACCCAGAATTAAGCATTCTTATCTTTACTGATCTATACTAATCATTCATACACATTCAAAATTTAGGGGGAAAGCTGTAGTTATAAAAGTCTCCTCAATCTTGATCTCCTGAACAGCAATAACTGAGAGTCATGGGAGCAAGTTCTCCTGTTAACTGGAACACAACAAACTATTTCCATCCAAACTGCAAGAGCAATCTCATTGCAAGGAGGAATTGCAACATTGATTCTGCTTTGGGTTGTTGCACTGGGGATCGCTAGTGAGAGAAGGAGTCTGCAATGTTTTGGTTAGCAGGAAAACAGACTCCCATCACTCTTAGTGACTGTTGCCCAATGATCTAGAATGGGGGAAGGGGTATATAAAGGAAAATATAATTAACTAACAAGAGTTCTTCCCTCACCCTGGATTTCCCACAGATATATATAAACATTCCTTGCTTAGTTTCTCCATACCTCACAACCTCTGAGGATGCCTGCCATAGATGTGGGCGAAACGTCAGGAGAGAATACTTCTAGAACATGGCCATACAGCCCGGAAAACATACAACAACCCTGTGATCCCGGCCATGAAAGCCTTCGACAACAAACTAAATAGCTGATTGTGAATCTCAGCCATAAATCCTTCGTTTTCCATATAGTTCATTTGAGAAATGTTTTTTATTTTTAAAAGAGGCTTTGCCTTCTATAATAATCTATACAACTTCATGGGTGATTTTTGTTTTGTACCATTATTTAGCCCTAGTAATATATAATATTTGGGGCAGTTCTGGTCCAGAGCTCCATTTTGTTCTCCAAATGAGGGCAAAGGAAACAATCATGCCATAGCACAGCCATCATGGCAGTGGAGTTTGCAGGATGAAGCATTAAAATAAAGGTCAATGCTACCATCTTCTCTTCCCTTTTGGTCCTCCTGTGAGCATATCTAGTCTTGCTGGCAGATGGCTTCAAGATCAAGTAGATGTTTCAGATGGGGCCAGGGGTTCAGATTTGCTTTCCTATGCTAATTCTTGGAATAAACTATGGGGAAATTGAACAGGGTGAAGCCTTTAAACACATGATCCTGTAGGTAGGAAAGTGTTAATGGCCTACATCTACATTTGGGAACAATATAGAATGCTCAAAGTTTCCTTTATTATGAATTAAGCTTCTCTGATATTCCCGTTATATTTGAGGTTCAAACTTTTTTTTCATGTCAGGAGCAACTTGAGAAATTGCAAGTTGCTTCTGATGTGAGAGAATTGGCCATCTACAAGGATGTTGCCCAGAGGTGGTTTTGTTTTTTTGATGTTTTTACTATCCTTGTAGGAGGCTTGTATCATATCCCCACATGGAACTGGAGCTGATAGAGGGAGCTCATCCACGCTCTCCCCGGGTTGGATTCAAACCAGCAACCTTCAGATCAGCAACCCAACCTTCAAGTCATCAGTCCTGCTGGCACAATGAAGCAGGGATAATCATTGGGGTTACTTTGTTATAGCCTCCTTTTGAGTCTTGTGCCTGGTGTGTATGTCTGTGCAGTATTTGGCTCAGAATAATGTCTGTGGAAAGATAGGATAGATATTGTCTAGATAGGATCAAGATATTGTTAACATAGCCAGGAGTGGCATGGTTGAGAAGGAGTTCTGCAAGATCTTTATTTTAAATCTCCACTATATTAAATCCCTATAAATAACTATGCATAGCTGATAAAGTACCCTTGATTCGCCTAAAATCTAGTGCTATCTCTTATTTCCAATAGAAGTGTAATTGGCCTAAATTTTATTCTTTCCTCATCATTACACAAATTCATATTTCATCAAGTGGACATCCGTATCTTCTTGACCATTATTCTGCCGCACTTGTATATTGCCCTGTTGTGTCGCTCCTTTTCTTTCAGCAGTATGATATCATATTATTCCAACTGCATACTCCATCATTCTTCTTCCACTTCCCTACCATTCTAGTTCTTAGCTTCTTTGACAAATTATCATCATTATTTCCCTCCTAAGTGTTCGTGTGCCATACATCATCTGTGACATTAACTAACGGCTCTTCTATCAAAATAATGTACCTGTTTCATCTAGTCAAGTAAATGTTCACTGATTCTATTCTATGGAAGAGATGACTTGAAAGTGATGCATTTATCCACCTGCCTATCTGCAGAGGAGCAAATGACTCTGTAGTTCCCTGGGGGGAAAGTACACACTGAGTGTATAGTTTTTGTCCTTATAAGAAATTCTTAATAAAAAGAGAGGTTGTAAGTTATTTGGAAGAATCTAACCAACACTTTGACTCATCTCTGAAAGATTAATGGACACAATGCATAATTTTGCTCTCTTTTTTGCCTCAGGTATATAAGGAAGGAATCCAGGGGCCTTTTCTTATGGAGAAGGCATCCTGAATTCATCTTTGCCCTATTGATTTTCCATGGCAGTAAATTTCTGGTAAAATCATCTGAGCAGAAGAAGTCTAGGCTTATCTAAGTCCCCTCTTTGACAGGAACATTTCTATGTGTCCTCTTTGAAGGATAAGAGGAGAAATAATTAAAATGATCTAAGCTTTAGTGTCTTAGGGTCAGCTTGTCAGTGGATATGAACCTGTCCATCTTCAGAGCTCTTCCGAGAAAGTTCTTCTTTATGCTCACCACCCACACAAGGACCTCTACTGATAACACAGGAAAGGTGATACATAATTCTTTTACTTCATATGGTTTGCTGACTTTTATGGTCAGATTTAGGAACATAGATGAGGAGACAGACTGCAGCTACAACATCATAGCTACGTATGTTGTACAGAACCTTGGACAGTTTTCAAACTGGCCAAATTCAACATTAGCCCCTTGGGGTGTTCACAACACCCCATAACCTTACAATTTTCAAATCTGTTTTTATCTGCCTCCCCTCTCCCATTCTGTTTTTGAGCTATTGCCAAAATAGGGAGGGGTGTGCCGTTTTCATTCTGGAAAGATTTGGCCCATTGGAAACAATGGGAAGAATTTAGAAGCTTATTTCTCAGTCATTTTTAGGCCTATCAGGAGGAGACTTTTCTCTTTCATAGGCTACTTGTATGACTGCAAAGTACCTGCCAACTTTCAGAATGTTTCACCAATCCACTAATTTGGGGGAGTTTTAATTTTTTTTTTTACCATAGCCACAAAAGGTTTCTGGAAATTGTAGTCACTGCTGGTTGTGCCCATTCTCAGACAATAAGAGATCACTGCTGACTGTGTCCATTCTCAGCTAATCAGAGAATGGGCACAACCAGTGCTGATTGGCTGAGAAAGAAACTTGAGAAACAGAGAAAGAAATCGAATCTCCATCATGCTCTCTGCCAGGGAAGGGCCTTTAGGAAGAAGACTGAGAAGCATTCAGCTTCATCTTCTAAAGAAATGAAGGGAAAAGGAGAGAAAGGAGCTAAAACCCATTAATTAAAGAAGGAAAAGGAGAGGAGAGGAGGTCGAGTGCTGCTAGTATTGCTCAGCCAATACAGAGAAGGGATTCCCCGAAATGCAACATTCCTAGAATAGTCCATTTTTCAATGTAACACGTTCTTCGAGTAAGTCAAGACAATATATCAATATCAACCAATATTCTAGGTTTTCCATACCATCATAAACTACCACCTGAGGAAGACTATACAGTCGAAACCGGTCATGGATGGTGACAAACCTTGGATTTGTTTAAAACATTGGATTTGAAAATAAGGATTCATTAACTTGGACATATAGATTTGGACTTACAATTAGTGATTTATACAGTCCTCCATGTGGAACATGAACTGTGGTTGTCATTGGACTCATAAATCCTTAATATAAGAGTTCTGCTTTCTATGAATGTAAGTGTGTTTGTAACACATTGATTATATTTTGGTTTAGAGACTGTTTTTGGAAGCATTGAGTATATTTTGAATCTCTATCATCCTTGTTTGTACATTGAATGTTCTATGACAATAGCATATATAGGAAATACTGTCTTATAGTTTATATTATTAGATTACATTTTTAGTATTGCTCAGCCTTCATTAGCCGAAAGATTTGGCTAACTATAACCCATTTTGGGTTAGGGCTTTGGGTGGTCCTCCTCGTTTTGGCTGTTCTGAATGCCAAATTAGCTGCACTTCCTAAGGTAAAATGGATACTTACACATCCCTATTAGCCCTAGAATGTATCCATTAAAATCTTGTAGTGATGAACAAGTCCTACTCATTTTGATGAACCTTCCTCAAATTGGAGTAAAATAGATTTAGCCCAATCATAAAATGGGCATTTGAAGCATGAAAGCAAACAAATTAAAAGCACTACTGAAGATGCATCAATTACAATGAGTCAAAATGGAATAAAAAGTGTTTCAAAGGAGATGAATTTTATGACTCCTGTTTCTCTCTATTTTTGTATATCAGAAAAAAGATAACATATCATCAGCACCAAATAAACAGAGACTTCTCCTCCACCCTTGCCCTTAACTTACTGACCTCACTGAAGAAGACAAGCTGAGAAATGAAAGGAATTTATTGCTTCCTTAGTCAGATCACTATGCTTGAGCATAACAAAGACATCCATTTATCTATCTATCATGTATCACTGTTCTAATCTATAGATCAAAAGGGCATGTACGTGAACACATATAAACATGTAGACACTTTTCATTAAAATGTGAAACCTGAATTTTCCCCAATCTGTTCTGAAGTTGTCTACCAAACAGTAGATGTGATATGTTTAATTCATCTTTCTCTACTTTTCAGTAGATATTTGACATTCAGCAGCAACAAACAAGAATGATTATATAAAATAGTATCTTCAGATAATCTACCAGAAAAAGAATGCACTGTGCAATGTTCCATTAGTTTTAGCTATTCAGGTGTCTATTGTGTACTTTTCTGAGCATGTTGCCCAACTAATATAGATTTTGGAATTTGCTTATTTGTTTGTCTATTGTGTAACAGTACAAATTTTAGCATTTTCTCAAACCTTTTGATACTTCCCTCTGCAGTTGTTACCATTTCGGTTACCTATGCAATGACACTTGGCTCTGAACAATAATAGAGGAAATGAAATCACACATGATAATGGAAATAGAGGAAATGGCATCATATCAGTGCTCACACTGGCTCACTTCAGTTGTGGAAACAATAGCTTAGTCAAATATATTTCCTTTATTGTTGGTGAACAATAAAATATTATTGTTAGTTTATTTCAAAGAAGAAGCCACTTAGGAATTTGAGGAAATAGTCCTTCTACTAGTGTTACTACCACCACTACTACTAATGAAAAAAAAAGAGATTCTACTGAAGATTACCAGTTCACTGAATTTCATATTCAGTTGTCCAAGACCTATCACATAGAACATATTATTGGAAGGCGAAATTATACATTTTCAAATAATATGTGATCAAGAGCACTTTGGTCTAGGTGAGATCAAAAGCTTATTTTATTTTTATTTTAAGCAGCAATTTGAGCATGAAGGAAGAGAGAGGGTTAGAATGTAAAGGAAAGCTGGCCTTTTAGAATGGTATTTTAGAGCAGAAAGCTATTTATCACAGAGGGGGAATCAATACTTACATGCAGAAATGTCAAATAAAATATTGAATATTTACAATGCACAAGAAAAAGAAAAAGACTTGGAATATGAAATACTACTTTCCACTGATGTTCAGACATGAATGAATGAGCTGAAATCAAACTGACTGAAATATTCACTGCTGAAATCAATGAAAAGCAGGGTGATAAAAACATAATGTTAAGATATATAATACAAATATGGTAGTAAAAATATAGTGAAAAATATAGATATAGATGCCTGTATGTGTGTTTAAAAATCAAACATCTGGATTCTTGTCCTCACTCCGCACAATAATATATGCTAAACTATACGACAGTTGTCATTGTTCCATTTCTATTAGAGCCTTATCAAATTGAAAATTTTCAGTGTCCTAGAATGTTTGCAGGATACTGGAAGCACAAAGCCTACCGGAGCCCATCAGACAATGTAGGGCTACCTCCAGTGAAGATCCATGCTTCCAGCATCTGCAAGCATTCTAGGACACTGAAAAGAGAACACGTTAAGCTTCTTGTGTTCTCATTGAGAAGAACAGGGTGAGCATGGGGGGGGGGGGGGGGGGAGGAAGCCAGGCGATGATGCTTTCCCCCTGTGACGACGCGAGTGGTGCCATCTATATGTCGAACTGAAAGTTGCAAGATTTGAATTGTTGTATCATGCCTGATTTTGCCTTTACCCTATAAATGTAGTTGGATTGATTGGTTATTTATAGCTGTCAATCAATGCTGTTTGCACCAGTTATATTGCTTCCTCAGCTCAATTGTTTGGCTCCACCTCTTCCTGGAGTAGGACAGTGTTTCCTTTTTTCATTCCACCATCAAGCTTTCTACCAGATGGACGTGAGAGAGAGACTTGGCTCTAAAAGCCCTTGATTAAGTTACCTCTCAGCATCAATTCTGAGGTTCTTACCCTTGAGACTTATGCTTCATGTTCAGGGCCAACCTGGATGACATTGAGGAGTCTCAAGCGCCTTCAAATCAGTTCTTTGGCACCAAAGGAAGACTGTGTCTTCAAACATAGGCCATTTGGACCAAGGTTGAGGATTTCTCCGGCATTCACAGCCATTGAGAAAGAGGGACCTGGAAAAGCTTCTCAGCTGCAGAGCTCCTTGGACTTAAGACAACCAAAGACTGTAATGTATATTTTCCTTTACCCCTTTGAAACTTCCAGCTTATTGCCTTAAAGGGATAACCTTTTGTGAACAATAAAACCAGTTTTGAGTTATCTCCAGTGTTTTGGTCCTTAGGAGTTCCAGTTTCCCTAAAGGAGGGCAAGAAGCAATCCCCTGGGGAAAGATGTCACGTCCATGCCTCTTTCGCTAAGAGTTATAGCCCCAGGCATGACGGCACACCCCCCTTGTGAGATGGGTAAGTGGCGATGCGGGCGATTGAGGGTGCGGGGTAGCAGATTTCTCCTGCTGCCCACCGGATTTGGCAAGCTGCATGGCGAATCCCCCCGCTATCGCCTGGCTTGTGGACTTCAATGTGATGAAGTCCTTAGACTAAAGGTGCATTTGCACTGTAGAACTGATGCACTTTGAAACTATTTTAACTGCCATGATGCAATGTTGTGGAATCATGGGAGCTCTAGAATTGTGACGTACCTGAACACTTTGGTAGAAAAGGCTAAAGACTTTCTAAATCTTCAAGTGGTTTCAAACTGTGTTAATTCTACAGTGCGGATGCACCCTAGAACTCTGGAGAACAAGGTTCTAGTCCCTGGTTGGTTATGGAAATCCACTGGGGACCTTTCCATGTGATTTATGAAGTAGTTTCTTTACACAAATGGTTGCTAACATAACAATCTTTTTCCATGGGCAATATAATGTCAGAGGAAGTGAAATCTAGACCCCCATCTACACAGACTGAGTTGTCGTGGGCTTCGATCTGCTTATGTGTGGCCCCAAAACAGGGACTAATCTGGATTAATGCAGTTTTACGCTGTGTTAATATGATTTAGGGGGTAAGCCCAATTTTCACTTTTCCTTCCTCCCATCCTCTTTCACAAGTCACAAGACATGGAAGGAAGACAATTGAATTCCCAGGGCAAGGTAGGCCACAGTGTCACTGCTGTAGACAGCAGTGACATGGTGTGTGTGTTTGTGGGGCAGTCCAGCCCCTATCCAGCAGCACCAAATCAACTTTGGCATATTTGGGTAGTAGGTTGCCCTCCCACTGCCAAGATGTTGGACTGCGATATGAGCAGGAACCAGCATTTTTATGCAGATTCTAGCCTACATTATTTGTAGAACCTCCCTTAGTCACAAAAGAGGAGGGCTAATATTTGTCCTCATTATTATCAATATTATTATCAATCAAGGACAGCTAATGACTCTGAGCAAAGGATTCCCCCAGGCCAGGATATGAAGCTTGGAAGGCCATTTAATGCTAATCAAGGTGATTAATTACAACATTCACACTGCCCTCCAATTGATGAAAGTTCTTTCCCCCACCCTGGAACTTCAACAGATAGATAAGCCTTCCTTGCTTAGTTTCTCCATATACCTCACAACCTCTGAGGATGCCTGCCATAGATGTGGGCGAAACGTCAGGAGAGACTACTTCTGGAACATGGCCATACAGCCCAGAAAACGCACAACAACCCCATTATCAAGATGATCTGTGAAGCAATAAGTTTCGGATTCAGATACCTTTGCTTTGTAAACACTACTTGTCTGTGTGATCATAGATCACAATTTCCAGCTGAATAAAGATGATGTTTTTATTAACAATAGGTAGTTCTTATTAGCTGATGATATATCTTTATGGCTACATACACAGATACACACATGAATTAGGCTAATAATATTGTTATAGGTCAGTTGTTTTTGTGACTAGTTTCAAGGCTGTGCAGTATGGAGATCATATCTCACATCCCATTTGTGACATATGTCAACATAACACTGACTTGTGCCATTTTTAAAGTTATTGTGAATGATGAAATGCACAGCGCTCCCTCCACAACTTCCTTAAAACAGCAATTCCATGCTGGGCTTCACCAACATAGTCTTTTAATGGATAATTAAGAATTGTAGAAAAAAACATTAGGCTACATTATGGCTAGATGCACAGCAACAAGAATATCGTGTTGTTGAAGGCTTTCATGGCCGGGATCACAGGGTTGTTGTATGTATTCTGGGCTGTATGGCCATGTTCCTGACATTTCGCCCACATCTATGGCAGGCATCCTCAGAGGTTGTGAGGCATGGAGCAACTAAGCAAGGAAGGTTAATATATATCTGTGGAAAGTCCAGGGTGTGAGAAGAGTTCTTTGTCAGTTGGAAGCCAGTGTGAATGTTGCAGTTAATCACCTTAATTAGCATTGGAAAGGTTCCTCTCCTGCCTGGGGGGCATCCTTTGTTCAGCGTCATTAGCCATCCCTGGAGCTCCTCTGCCCTCAGAGTGTTGCTTCCCGTCTACTGTTCTGATTTTTGAGTTTTTTAATACTGGTAGCCAGATTTTGTTCATTTTCATGGTTTCCTCCTTTCTGTTGAAATTGTCCACATGCTTGTGGATTTCAATGGCTTCTCTGTGTAGTCTGACATGATAGTTGTTGGAATATCATTTGTCATCTTACATTGATGAGGTTCCAGAGGATCATGTTGCTGTGCATTTGACTATACAAATCTAGCTTAATGTTCCTACTCTGTTCCCTGCTCTCCACTGCTCACTAAATGACCATATTATTTTTTTGGTGGCGGCGGGGAGGACCAATGGGTCTTGAGTTTTCCATGTTCCACTTATATAGGGCTAATGTTAACAACTGTTCCATGCCTTAAACTGTTGATTAAAAGAGAGTACCTGTGTTTTAGGGGGTTTCTATTGAGTAAATCACCATGATCCTCTCTCTTCTTTGCACTCATCCTGTGTCACTGGAGAGCCTGATAATTTGTTTCTGCAAAGCTTTTGCCTTCCCTGAGAAGTGTAGCCAGCAGATCAGGCAAACAAGGCATGAGGAAAGATAACAGGGAGTTTATAGATGAAAGCTTTAATTCTAAATATGAAAGTTATATAACCTTGAAAAGGCATAATACACATATGCACATACATATTTTCCAGGTACCCTAAAAGAAGTTGCAGAGATGTTGTTTCTTGAGATTCTCGGAAGATCTTTCACATGCTGCTCCAATATTTTCCTCCAATATTTCACAAACAAAAACAGGGACATGTGTGGCAAACCCCCAACAGAATGTGCTCAATGTGATCAAAGTTATTAATGAGGGAGTTGGCGTTTTCTTTTACTGGAGTCTGCTGGAAAGGAAGAAATGCCACTTTTTTCTCCTTTCTGTCCTGTTAATTGAGTGCCAACTATTTTTGCAAACTCAGTTTTTGCACCAAATTAAATAAGATGAAGACATAGAGGAAACATGAATGAAGGAGAGAGAAAATGTGATATGTTAAAAACTGCTGACAAAGTAGAATGACACGAAGATTAACTGGAAGATCAACTGAATCCACTTTAACTATCATGGCAACATCCTCTGGAATTTTTGAGCTTGTCAGTTTATGGCAGGTTATTTGGAATTTTGAAAGAGTACCTCTATTGCCTCATCAAACTACAAACCCCAAGATTCCATGGCAGTTAAAGTGGAATAATTAAACTATAACTGTGTAGCACGAAACAGCTCTTAATAAATACAAGTTAATGGCTGAATGCCATATTCACAACTAAGAAAAAAGGAATGCCTCAGACAAATGCCTTTTGAGAAATTTCAGCTCAGCATTTGTATTTACAAAAACGAAAGGAGGCAGGTGCTATTTGACTTGAGATAAACCTATTTTACTTAAAAAGATGTAGCAATTCCATTTCTAAAATAGTGCCATCTGTAACACATAGTTTGCATCATTGAAAGAGACAGAAATAATACCATTTCCCCAGAGCTGTGTTAGTCATATGCAAATTCATGAAGATGTATTAATAATCCACTAATCAGTGATGTTTTCTTTAATCTTCAATTATAAGGATTACACAGAGGGAAGTATTATTATTAAGGAAGCTGGCAGACCATCTGAAAAAGTTGTTAGAGAAGACAATAATCATTAACTATTGTAAACTAAGATATGTTGAGTTGACACAGAGCTCTGTATCCATCTGGAGCAGTGGTGGTGGTGACACGAGCTTGAACTGTACCTTTTTTAGCACAAGGAAAGGGGGTGACAGTGATGCCCCAATCCTCAGTGGTCATCCAATGTGGGAGACAAATGATAAAAGTTACACTGATCAAAATCCAATCATTAGTCACAACTAGTGTGAATCCGTTGAATCAATGGTACTGACATAAGGGTTGATTAAATGGTCTTCCCTATATTACTCAAAATTTACACACCAAAGGTATCATATCCAGATTTCCAATAGGTTTTCAATGTTGTTAGTATCAGCTGTGTTTAAAAGACCTCATAAGAAATGCACCATGTTCCGTAACTTGTTAATACATGTAAAGGTAAAGGTAAAGGTTTCCCCTGACGTTAAGTCCAGTCATGTCTGACTCTGGGGGTTGGTGCTCATCTCCATTTCTAAGCCAAAGAGCCAGCGTTGTCTGTAGACCCCTCCAAGGTCATGTGGCTGGCATGACTGCATGGAGCGCCGTTACCTTCCCGCCGGAGCAGTACCTATTGATCTACTCACATTGGCATGTTTTTGAACTGCTAGGTTGGCAGAAGCTGGAGCTAACAGTGGGCGCTCACTCCGCTCCCGGGATTTGAACCTGGGACCTTTCGGTCTGCAAGTTCAGCAGCTCAGTGCTTTAACACACTTCACCACTGGGGCTCCTTTACAGGTTGAGCATCCCTTATCCAGAATTCTGAAATCCAAAAAAAAATCCAAAATACCAAACTGTTCACCTCAAATGATGGATGAGATAGTAAAACCTTTGCTTTCTGCTGCTTTAGCGTACATAAACTTTGAGTTTATGTATGTTAAGCTGTGAGTTTTTAGGGCTGTATGGCCATGTTCCAGTAGCATTCTCCCTTAACATATGTCTGGGCACTGCGTTTTGTTCACAAATCAGACACGAACATGAAAGGCACTGCAGACTACTTCAAGCAGAGAAATCAGCTAACCTGGACACAGATTATTATTTGAGAACACAGACATTCTGGATCACTCTGACAACCATTATGTCAGACTACACAAAGAAGTCAGTGGAAACCACAAGCACGGGGACAATTGAAAGGAGGAAACCATGAAAATGAGCAAAGTCGGATTACCAGTATTAAAAAACACCAGAATCAAGACAATAAATAATGAACACCACTCAGAAACAGGAGAACTCCAGACAATAAGCAATCAAGGGCCAGCTAACACCTCCCAAACAGAGAATGTATTGAGGCAACAAAGGCCAGGCTACCTCTATGTAGATAGTGATACCCCCACTGATTGACTTTGCAAACTTCATGGCTACTCAAATGCTAATTTAACTTACTAATTGCAACATTCACATTTCCTTAAACAGACAGGGGTTTCTTCTCCGCTCCCCGGATTTGAACCTGGGACCTTTCGGTCTGCAAGTTCAGCAGATCAGCGCTTTAACACACTGAGCCACCGGAGGCTCCTGAGTGAGAATACTACTGGAAAATGGCCATACAGCCTAAAAACTCACAGCAACCCAGTGATTCTGGGCATGAAAGCCTTTGACAAAACATACATAAACTTTGTTTCATGCACAAAAGGTGTTAAAAAGATCATGTACCTTCAGGCTATATATATATAAGATGCATGTGAAATATAAATGAGTTTTGTGCTTAGAATTGGATCCTATGTCCAAGATATCTCATTTTGTATTCAAGTATTCCAAAATTTCCCCCCTCACAATAACCCACTCTTATTGTGTACTAACCTCGTTCCCACTATCTTTGACTATTGACACATGTCCGAAAATGGCCCTTTGCGCATAAAATCCTACTCACATGGAGTAAAATCATTTGCCCAACTTTCAAATTTCCAATAATTTCTATATGGGTTAACATTGGTTAGGAGCCCTGGTGGCGAAGTGAGTTAAAGCACTAAGCTGCTGAACTTGCAGACCAAAAGGTCCCAAGTTCAAATCCTGGGGGCGGAATGAGCACCGCTGTTAGCTCCAGCTTCTGCCAACCTAGCAGTTCGAAAATGTGCAAATGTGAGTAGATCAATAGGTACCGCTCTGGCGGGAAGGTAACGGCGCTCCATGCAGTCATGCCGGCCAGATGACCTTGGAGGTGTCTACAGACAACGCCGGCTCTTCAGCTTAGAAATGGAGATGACCACCAACCCCCAGAGTCAGACATGACTGGACTTAACGTCAGGGGAAACCTTTGCCTTTACCTTTTTTAACATTGGTAGAAAACCTTCATTCAGTCTACCTTAATATACAATGTTTTCATTTTCTTCCTCACAAATCTTCACTGATTGCCAAGGCAGGTGCCCTTATAGATGCCAGCAAGGCTGCTTTGGGCTATCCCTTAATTATGTGATTTTCACTTCAGAGATGAAATGAATTTCAGTGCAGATATCGAATAGTTAATATTCTTGTTTTGCACCCAGTGATATTTGATGTGTGACTTTAATATTTGATTTCAATATTGCAGCGTTGCTTTGCCGCACAAAACCGGGAGCAGAGAATGGATGCTCTACAGACATGCCCTAAGTAATTACATGTCTGTATGTGTGATTTCTTCCTCATACATAATGCAAAAAATATTTTGCAAATGTCTGTTTAAAATTAGTCAGAGCCTTGCTGATAAAAAAGGTCTCCATAGATTGTAGGCATTTCTTAGAAATGTCCTCATTCATAAGCAGTAAGAATTGGCAGCCAGGTTTTCGGTAGAAGATGAAATGTTTGCTTCCACAGAACTTGGAGGACATTGCTCCACCACCCTCACCCGAATGCCAGCAGGTAATTTGGCCAAAATGACTGCAGAATGACTAAAAGCCCATCATTCTGAAGCTGAACATGCTTTAATTATTATTGCTTTATATCTCCAGCTATTAATCTTCCAGATCATTAGGAGTCTGTGCCATTGCACTGCATTATGTGAGGTTACATAAATGAAAATTCTCAATGAGAAAGGAGTCTTTGTAATGCAGCACCCTGCTAAATGTGATTAAAGGATGACTTATCCATCAGGGAAAAGAAAGAACAGCACATTATTTGCTGCACCTGGAAAGTGAAGACCAAATCTGCTTAAATTGACTACCGACATTGTCTTTGTGTAATTTGAGGCCTTTCAGGATTGTGTTATTTCTATGGGAAAATATGAAGAAAAATAAAACCCTTGTATTAACCCCCCCCACACACACACACACACACCTCCAACATAGGCAGTAACAGAACACAAAAGAGAGTCATGATGATAGGTAAGTGCTATGAAGACAGCTACAAAAGATATAAAACAGTGTGTTGGATTTTTTGAAAGACGCATTGCATCTAGCAGCCTCTTTTGTGTGATCTTCAGGATAAAAAGATTTCCAAAGCTGAGTTCATGCAGTGTCAGGAAAGTATAATTAAACATCAACTATTAAGAATGATTATACAAAAAGCTCGATAATATTTTCACCGTCAAATGCTTAAGGCACATATGAATGCATTGAGCAAATCCCACTCTGAAACAAGGCCGCAGAGAATGAATTTATAAGCAATCCCAAGTGCCAACACCAAGAACTGCATCACTATCAAGTTTCCTTCTTTCCCAATGTTAATATTTATATAAAATACATAAATCACACATGCACCCACTTACATTAAAAGGCTAATTTATCCCCAATTATAGCAAAGATCAAACAGGCAAAACCAGTTTTGATGATGATTTCATACTTAAATCCACACATAGAACTAAACAGATACATTTAAAAAACAAAATTAAAATGTAGAAATACTAGATTAATTTATGATGTGATCAATATGCTAATAACCTTAATGCAATCTAGAGCTTTATAAACTCTTTCCCCCTTGCCTATGTAAGAGCAGCTAAGGGAACCTGGGAGCATCCCATATAGCAAATCAGTGGCCATGTAGGCCAATAGTGGAGCTGACCTCAAGTACCCTGTAGCTGCTGTGTTGGACCAGGAAAAAATATTATACCAAGAGGAAATGGATACCGGCTTGCACAGTGTCCCTAAAAAGTACTTATACTGGCATAACTCATAATTACAGGTATTTCAGAATGTGTCACCAAGAGGAATCTAACCAAATTCTTTAAAAACTTTACAAAGTAATGTATCCCCAGGCTTTCAATCTTAAACACTATATGGTGCATTACCAGTTTTGATATTTATTTAGACATTTCATATTGTATATGCATTTTTGGTATGGATATTATATCACTGGTCACATTATAAAAAAGGTTTCATAACAATAGAGACTGCATACCCACTTTGAAATAAAGAGGCAAGGTACTTCTGATGGGCTCAAACTTGGAGTATACATTTGTGTTATGGGTTTTACTGATTCACGTTTTATTATGGCATTATTTTTTATATATTCCTGATGGAAGGATTTTATTGATTGGTATACTGTTACTGTAAACTATCTTGGGTCCGCATCATGAAGAAAGGTGGAATAGAAATATCCTAAATAAATAAATAAATGCTCTTCTAATTGGGACCTCTCCTAAATGCAGAGATATGGATGAAGCTGAGGATCTCTTCCTGTCCTGCCTGTCATCTCTCCCCCCCCCCCCCTTGAAAATTCATTAGAACAAGAAGATGAACCAGACTGGCACTGAAGGAACCACAGCAGATGCATGTTAACCAACCAGGTCCTCCTTTGGTTCATCATTTGAGGTCAGTTTTAAAGGTGGTAGTGGAGACACACACATACACCCTCACAGACCTAAAGAAAGGTTCAGGAATCTGGGTCTAGACCATTTGTTGCAATCAATAAGTGGTGGTAAAGGCTGAGGAGGAGCACAGACCAGCAAAGCCCTAAACAGTTCAAGCCCTGCCTATCTTCGTGATCGCATTTCCTCCTATGAACTGGCGAGGGGTCTAAGGTCTGCCGAGGAGGCTCTCCTCTTGCTCCCACCACTGTCATAAGCGCTATTGGTGGGGACGATGGAGAGGGACTTTTCTGTGGTGGCCCACTGACTTTGGAATGCCCTCCTCAGAGAGATCAGGCAAGCTCCTACACTGTCCTCCTTCCGTAGGGACCTGAAAACCTAGTGGCTCCAGCAGGTTGTCAACTAGAACCCTGCTCTGCACTTTATTCACTTCCCTGACCCTATGATACTCTGTCGCACCAGCCTTTGCCTAGGCTTTCATATTTGGCCATGTCCGTTCTGAAATTCTGGCCATTGGTATTTTGAACCCGTCTGATGGAGTAAATTCAAACTGGATTTTAAATTTTTGTGGTTGTTTTAGTAAGATTGTATGTTTTTGTTTTATGATGTTTAATTTTGTTGTATGGTTTTCCTTTTTGGCAATTGAATGTTTTGCCTTATGTTGGAAACCGCCCTGAGTCCTCTTGGGGAGATAGGGTGATATATAAACAGAGGTTATTATTATTATTATTATTATTATTATTATTATTATTATTATTATTATGTGACATTTTTCTTAATTTCCACTTGGAATCTTAATATAGCCAGAACATGATGTCCATAAAAGAAAATTGCAGCCACCAGCTACCTTGCTATATATAATTTCAGTTTTAGAATAATAGAATAATAGAGTTGGAAGAGACTACATTGGTCATCCAGGCCAACCTCCTGCCATGCAGGCACACCCAACAAAAGCCCTCCCAATGAATGGTATCCAGACTCTTTTTTTTCGTGTCAGGAGCAACCGGAGTTGCTTCTGGAGTGAGAGAATTGGCTGTCTGCAAGAACGTTGCCCAGGGGACGCCTGGATGTTTTGATGTTTTACCATCCTTGTGGGAGGCTTCTCTCGTGTTCCCACATGGAACTGGAGCTGATAGAGGGAGCTTATCCGCGCTCTCCCTGGGTGGGATTCGAACCTGGCAGCCTTCAGGTCAGCAAACCAACCTTCAAGTCACGAGGCTTTTATCCCTTAGGCCACCGGAGGCTCCTATCCAGCCTCTGCTTTAAAACTTCAAGAGAAGGAGACTCCACCACACCCCCAAACAGCATATTCAATTGCCAAACTGCTCTTAAGTCAGGAAGTTTTTCCTAATGTTCGGTTGGAATCTCCTTTCTTGTAATTTGAACCCACTGCTCCAAGTACTACTTTACAGGGCTGCAGAAAACAGGTCTGGTCCCTCTTCCTTATGATGTCCTTCAAATATTTAAACATAGCTATCACGTCCCATTTCAGCCTTCTTTTCTCCAAGCTAAACATACCCAACTCCCTCAACTGTTCCTCATAGGAGCTGTTTGCTGGATACATTCTAACTTTTCAATATCTTCTTGACAGCTTGGTTTGTGAAAGAGTGTTTATCAGATTTATGTCCTCTGGACTTTCTAGAGTCCTGATTCCAATGTATGGCTTTCTTGAAAGTTGACTATGCTTCTATGTCTTACTTAGTTTGGAACTCTGAACCATGTTTGAAGTTAAGAGCAGAACAACTTTCCTCTACATTTAAGGACAAGCCTAGGCTGCTGCCCCATGCTTGGCTGTCACTGTGCTTTTCCTTTTACCTGGCTACATGGTCAAAAGCAACTTGAAGCCCGTCTAACTGCAGTTCTGGGTGACCAAATGATGAGAAACAAACATCTACTGAAATGATGAGAAACAAACATCTACTGAAATGTGCAAGTTATTCATTTCAATAGAGTTCAGTTCTTCATATCCAGGATGAAAATGGCTTCATCTTTTTCTTTTAATGAATGCAGAAAAAATGTATTTTTTTCAATTTCTAATCCAAGGTGAACTTGTATTGCATTGCATTGAACAAGTTGCTTTTGTTATTGTGAGCATTCAAGCCTTTTATGCCTTCTGGCAACCCTAATGTGAACTTATCATGTGGTTTTTCTTGGCAAGATTTGTTCAGGGGAGGTTTGGTTTTGCCTTCCTCTAAGGCTCCTGTCTCTCTGCTGTTTAAAAAAAATAATAGCACTGAAGTGGAACTGGGCAGTCTGAAGAGACATGGCAGCAATGCTAAAACTGACAGTCTTGAAAGGACAGCAGTGATTGATGAAAAATGAAAGAGGTCAGACTTTAAATGGCAGAAGTGTATCTTTGGAAAGCATGAAGAAATTCGGCCCTTCTCCCAAAATGTAGCCATGCTCTTTTCAGGAAGAGAATGGGGATATGACTTTCCTGTTTAATTGAGGGGTTAGAGATCAAAATTTCCAATGTATTTATTTATTTGTTTGTTTGTTTACATTCTTAGGGGCATCTTCTTGATGCTGAATCTCATTATGTGACATAACATACTACAAATTGACTATTACTCATTTGAAAATTTCAAAATCTTCCAAAGGCTCTACATGGATAGATGAGATAATGAGAATTTTTTGCATTTTGGTGTCCACAGACTTTTTTTCATGCACAAAACTATTAAGAATTTCCCCTCCTCACAATTTTATTCCACTCCTTGTATAGGTAAAGGTAAAGGTTTTCCCCTGATGTTAAGTCCAGTCGTGACTGACTCTGGGGGTTGGTGCTCATCTCCATTTCTAAGCCGAAGAGCCAGCATTGTCCGTAGACATCTCCAAGGTCATGTGGCTGGCATGACTGCATGGAGAGCTGTTAACTTCCTGCCAGAGCGGTACCTATTCATCTACTCACATTTGCATGTTTTCGAACTGCTAGGTTGGCAGGAGCTGGGGCTAACAGCAGGTGCTCATTCCGCTGCTGGGATTTGAACCTGGGACATTTTGCTCTGCATGTTCAGCAGCTCAGCACTTTAACACACTGCATCACCACCAGGGCCCATATATATATATATATATATATATATATATATATATATATATATATATATTCACACTGGAATTTGCACAATTTTCTGTGAATATATTATTTTTTGGAAATACCCTGTAAGTCTTACAAATATATGATTGCTTTAAGTGATGAAAATATTTTCTCGCATACCTCACAAGGTGTGCAAATTCAAAGTCACAACTATATTAGTTTGGAATATCAGTATGAAAAAGAATTTTGCAGTATCTTGGGGCCTCATCAAATGAGATAATTTTAGCATTCTAGGACATTTCCATCCTATGGTTCAGATGGAGTCAGACACCAGCCATCACACAACCTTGTGTGACTTCCGACAGAGACCCCACCTCCAACTGGGGTGGAAGTGACCTTGGATGCTTACCCAACAACATGGGACCCTGCTCATATTGTGCTGGCTTAAATGGAGTCAGCATAGGTCCTTGCTGGGAGGGTGATGCTTCCCACGTGTGATGTGGAAAGCATCACCACAATGAGCAGAATACTTCTGCCCCAGTTCACCTATGGAGCCACACATCACACATCATGTAACATAGGGCAACTTCCGGTGGGGCTCCGTGGATGAACTGGGGTGTCAGCGTGGTGGGATGCTGCTGCTGCCAAAACAGAACCTGCTCCGTGTTCTATTAGGGATGACAGGGCTTCAGCAGAATAATAATAAAAATTTAAAAAAAAAATTGTACCCTGCCACCATCTTTGCGAAGGGACTCGGGGCAGCTCCTAGAATCATAGAATCAAAGAGTTGGAAGAGACCTCATGGGCCATCCAGTCCAACCCCCTGCCAAGAAGCAGGAAATCACATTTAAAGCACCCCCAACAGATGGCCATCCAGCCTCTGCTTAAAAGCCTCCAAATAAGGAGGCTCCACCACACTCCGGGGCAGAGTTTCACTGCTGAACACCTCTGACAGTTAGGAAGTTCTTCCTAATGTTCAGGTGGAATCTCCTTTCCTGTAGTTGGAAGCCATTGTTCCGCGTCCTAGTCTGCAGGGCAGCAGAGAACAAGCTTGCTCCCTCCTCCCTATGACTTCCCCTCATTTATACATAGCTATCATGTCTCTTCTCAACCTTCTCTTCTGCATGCTAAGCATGCCTAGTCTTTAAGCCGTTCCTTATAGGGCTTGTTCTCCAGACTCTTAATCATTTTAGTAGCCCTCCTCTGGACACTTTTAAGTTTGTCAACATCTCCCTTCAATTGTGATGCCCAGAACTGGACACAGTATTCCAGGTATGGTCTGACCAAGGCAGAATAGAGGGGCAGCATGACTTCCCTGGATCTAGACACTATACTCCTATTTGTACAGGTCAAAATCCCATTGGCTTTTTTTGCCGCTGCATCACATTGTTGGCTCATGTTTAACTTGTTGTCCATTAGGACTCCAAGATCTTCACATGTGCTGCTGTTGAGCCAACTTGATGATCATGCTTTCTAACCCTTCATCTAAGTAATTAATAAAGATGTTGAACAGAACCAGGTCTAGGACAGAACCCTGCAGCACTCCACTCATCACTTCTTTCCACGATGAAGAGGAAACATTGGTGAGCACCCTTTGGGTTTGTTCACTTAACCAATTACAGATCCAACTAAACATAGTTTTGCCTAGCCCACATTTGACTAGTTAGTTTGCCAGAAGGTCATGGGGGACATTGGTGAAGGCTCACAAAAGCACTCCAAGTGCCATTTATAAACAACAATACACAAGTATAAAAATGACATAAATATAACCATCAGCACATCTAAAATCCAACTAATAAAATTGTCAAAGTATAAAATTATTAAAATTCCTAAAATGCAGTAGAACCTGCAAATAAGCCAGATAACAATCAAAATGTGGAGCAATACAATAGCAGGTTCATTGATTACTTGGGATCAAAGGCCTGTCTGAACAACCATGTTTTCAACTCACCCAAAAGGCTTGAAGAGTGGGGGCTAATCTCTTTCCCATACACATGGGATGGGAAAGCATCAACTGGCAGCCGGGGAGCTGGGATTGCCTCAATGCTGCCCCAATTCTAACATGACACTGGACCTCATCAGTGTGATCAGATCCACTGCTCTGGAAGTATATTCTGCCCACTAGTTGCATTTGATTACCATATAAAAAAGCAGTCATGATTCCAATTCATTTCAGTGGCAGCAAAATGCAGCAAACATTGATTGAATTTATGCTATTTTGTCTATCATGAGAGGTAGATAGTGCAAGCATGACTCTTCCATTATAATTCCATAGCTATATATAATTGTAAAAAATCTTGGATGATATGCTTTGATGTTATCTCCACTGACAGGCTATGCTTAAGAGGTGAATCTGTTACCTAGTATGTGTCATTCTCAATGACATGATGGATGTCATAAAAACACCTGTATGTAGAGTTGTGCCAATGTCTCTGTCGTCCCAGTGGCAGAACTAACTTTAGGACGGTGTGCAGGTGAGTCATCATCAACTCATCCCTTTCATAGCCTATCTTCGTACAATCTCATGCCGTGCAACAGCTGTGCAGCACATTGCTGTATCACTTCTTGTACAGGTAGGAACGACGGATTCAACAGCACTCACCTGGACTTTTTGGCATCAACTCAGAATGGCAGCATAACATGAAAGTCATTCCCACTGTTGTCGTTTTCAAAGAGTTGTTTCTTACTGAAGTGGCGATTGGCTTTTTTTTTGCTGAGACCAGCTAGAAGATTTGAATGATCCTTGTACAAAAAACCATGATTGCCTTTATTAGGGAGAGAGCATGAGATAGAGCAACCTATTATGAGAAATAGGTCGAAAACAACATTTTAGGTTATATTCAGCTTGTTTCCTGCATAGGTGGACTGCAATATGCCAAAACATGAGATTTGCACTTTATGAAAGCTTTGGGTAAACAGAATATGAGAGTACTGTTCATTTCAAGCATTCTTTAAAGCACATATTTTAAAATGATTCATTGTGATTTCCTGTAGCTAGCAAACATTTGCTTAGAATAATTTTTAAAATCACACATGTACCTCTTAAGATTGCACATTGTAAGATTTCAGGTCAGTTTAGATCTTATGATGTTTGATGCTGTTTTCTCCCCTATTTATGCTCAAAGCAGTCCCAAAGCATTGAACAAATTGTTATTGGGATTGTTGTCATTATTTATTTATTTATTTATTTATTTATACCTCACCTTTTTCCCAGTATGGGCTCTAAGGTGGCATGCATACTTTATAAACACCATAACTTTAAATACTTTCTATAAAAAAATTAAACTGAACTTTGATTTAAAGCACAAGTTGAAAAACACAAGTGCGACGATTCAACCACAGGAGATGTTTACTTTACTTTAAAGGGTATTAACTTTGAACAGTTGGGTTCAGTGCTATAGACTAGAAAATAAAATAATTCCACAATCCCTCCAAGCACTAGATTGCTAGTCCTTTGTTTTTCAAAGTTTTCCCTTAGTGATATACACTTGTTTGTGGCTGTTGCTGCCTTCTTTATCTCACCTCCCTCAGCTTGTTTGTATATTCAATGGGATCACTCAGGTATGACAAACTTATTTGCAACTTGATGCATAGATGGTTTGTTTGCACATTCTGTTTCAAATGTGGAAGGTTGGGAAATATGTTAGTCACAGTCTGTTGTCTTCATGGGACATTATAATTCTAGACATTTCTGGGTGCTGCTATAGCAGCCTCATTCAGAGTCCATGTGAATATGGGAAGAAGTAGGTAGATCGTAGGAGATTGAAACCAAACTGTACAAAAGCGTTTGCCAGTGCCCTCCAATGGAAATCATTAGTGGTAATTTGGGAAATGCACTCCAAAAAGGAACTATCATATTTACTTGAGTCAATTTTCAAAACCCTGAAACCAAAAAAAAAGAAAAAAGGATTTGCTGTGGCATATGATGCACAGTGGTGAAAAGTGAACTCTTTGTCATTTGGCCAAAAAGGGGCACATTACTGTTGCTGCCTACTTGGAATTTCTTCTTTAAAAACAAGAGCACCAAATTTCAGCAATGGAAAAGAAAACCTCGGGATGCATTTATGCTGTAGAACAGTGGTTCACAACCTGGGGTTCCCAGATGTTTTTGGCCTTCAACTCCCAGAAATCTTAACAGCTGATAAATGGCTGTAATTTCTGGAAGTTGTAGGCCAAAACACCTGGGGACCCACAGGTTGAGAGCCACTGAATTAGATAAAGGATAAAAAATGAAGACAAATAATGCAAAATATTATACAACTTACATTTTGGTTCTCAGCCAATTCTGTGCACTGGATTCCTTGAGACTGTCATCTTGAAATTGTTGATCAAACCTAGTGACTCTCTGGCTAGAATGTCAGAATAATGAAACCATCACTTCTTAAAAAGGAACAGTATCTGCTAATGGAAACTGCCTCTGAATGACAGCTATCCCCAGTTTGTCCCTGTAGTGGCCTTGGATTTTGTTAGCATCAGTAGGAGTCAGGTTCTTTGAAGATCCCTATGAGATAAATTCCTGAGCAAAAAGATTTATCATGAGTCTTTAAACAAGAGACTAGTGAACAAAATACCTCTTGCTAAATCCTTTCCCCCCCTTACCCCCCAGGGGTAAATCCTTTTTCCCCTGTAACCATGGCCTATGAATTTGCAAAAACATGAGAAAACCAAGATCGGCACTAGAATTTGGCAGAATGAAGTGATTGCCTAAAATAGCACATACTGGTGGAAGACTCTTTGCAAGTCATCCTGGTTTCTTTGGCAATTTCCTATCATTGGAGGGCAGAGGTGTCTACCCACACAATGCAGAACTCCCACAAAGCCTCTTTTGTGACAGAGAGCACTATTCCATTCCAGCAAAAGCTGGTTTTTTCATAGAAAATGTTTACTTTGCAAAATAATGCTATGTGAAAATTGTGTGCAGAATAAGTATCAGTATTCAAAAGCTATGGCTCAGGCTGGTTAGTAGCCAGCTGCAATAAATCACTATGACCAAGAGGTCATGAGTTCGAGGCCAGCCCATGGAGGAGTGAGCACCCGACCATTAAAAAAATAAAAAATAGTCCTGCTCGTTATTGACCTAAGCAACCCAAAGGATAGTTGCATCTATCAAGTAGGAAATTTAGGTAGCACTTATATGTGGGGAGGCTAATTTAACTAATTTACAACCCCATAAAAATCGTCCAGCTGCCATTTGGAATGAGGAAGTTACAGTGGATGATGAAGCAGCTGCTCCCCCTGTGGCCGGAATCAAGCATATCCTCAGGAAGCTGGAAGGTTAAATTGCCTCTGTGTCTGTCTCTATGTTCATATGGCATTGAATGTTTGCCTTGTATGTGTACATTGTGATCCGCCCTGAATCCCCTTCAGGGTTAGAAAGGCGGAATATAAATACTGTAAATAAGTAATAAATAAATACTTTTTGAGACCTTCACATTGCAGGGTAAAATTACTATGATTAGTCATTGCTTCCTTTGAGAATGAAAGTATTGAAGAATTACATCTCTAGTTGTCTCACTTTCATCCCTGGTTGAGAAAAATGTGTTATCAGACCCACAGAACAGGGGTATGGGTACTCAGTAGTGGGTGAAATGCATGTGAATTTTACGGCCAGAAACAGTTCACATATTCAGTCTGAGTATATATATATATATATATATATATATATATATATATATACACATACATAATATATATTCTCTGAAAAACATTGCATGTTCATGCCTCTCTCTGAGTGGCATGTGGACATGTTATCTCTAGTACATACATATAAATGGACAATCATGCATAGTGTTTATATACAACTATGTCACAAGATGGTACTGTTGCCAGTCTTTGCTAACTGCAATGTCACATGCAGAAATGAAAAAAAAGATCCCTACTAGAAAAGATTGTGAGAGGCTGTCCATGTTTTATTTATGGGTGGATGGATTCATTGCATTTCAGGACTTCTTTGTGAAAATTTCATGAATATTTAAAAAAACAAAAACAGGTTTGGGAGCAAAATTAATTTGTAGAAAATGTTATGTGAAAAGGCATTTCTTTTCTTTTCCTTCCTCTCTTGCTCTCTCTTTTCTTTTTCCTTTCCTCCATTTATTTCTCTGTCTTCTTTTTTTTTTTTACAAAAAAATCTCTGATTTTCCCTGTTCTTCGGAAACAAAAGAAGCTAATAATAGTTGACAGTCTTTTTATTGAGGTGTCTTGATGTGTCAATAGATTCTAGCTCATCAAGAATTTCAAGTATGGAGATATTCTTTCTAAACCAATGATGAAGAACTCATAGGGGAACTATAGTTCTCCCACTTTATCTTTAAGCTAAAGGGGCATATGGCTGCTTTTTAAGATGGTACAAGACAGAATATAGGAAATGAATTAGAGATAATTGTAGTTTTTAATGTAGGTAGCAACCCTCGTTGTGATAACACCAGGATTACAAATCACATTATTATCCACTTTGTGTCTCAACCTGGGAAAAAAGTGTGGTACAAATAAATGTAATAGTAATAACTAACCTCATTAGAAATTTCAAGTGCAGGAGAAAAAAGGAATGTTTTTAATTAAGCATGACTTTGTTTTTTAACTCTCAAATATCTGAAAATTTGCCATCAATCTAAAAAGGACAGATTAATGAGGAAAAACCCAGAAGTTTCAGTTTGCATGCAAAAGACAAGAGAGACAGGATGTGAGCAATCCTTTTTTTTAAATGATATCCAATACTGTTAATGTATTCCTTTTTCCTGCCCACACTCCCTGCAAAAAGATTTGAGAATGGTAATAAAAAAATATTGGAGGACAATACATAAGGAATGTAAAAGGATTCTTAAAATGGAATTTGACTGTAAACCAGACAATTATTTGTTAGGATTATGTAACTTTAAAAAAGATAGTGAACCAAATTTGGAAATTGAAAAAGAAAACAAAGAGAAAATATTCACCTACGCCATTACAGCAGCTAGAATAGTACTAGCAAGGAATTGGAAAGGCGGGAAAGAACTCACTAAAGAGCAGTGGCTGGAGAAGTTAATGGACATTAAAAACATGGACAGATTGACTTTCTTGACAAAAAAAAGCCACTGGAAGACCTATGAGAGAAACGAACTGGCTACCTTTAGAAGAATACCTGCAAGAAGAGACAACTCGTTGAAATAATTAAGAAGAAGAACGGAAGTTAGAAGATCGGAAGTCTATATCCCCCCCCTTACCCCCCCTCCCCCGGTTAGGGTTCTCTTTCCCGAGAATTTTACCTCTCTTACCTCCATCAATTCCCCCCTTCCCTCCCCAACCCCCTCTCCCCCACAGTTTTCCCTTAGACTATCTCCCTCAACTGTAACATTGCAAAAATTCAATAAAAAATATTTTAAAAAAGATTTGAGAATGGGAGATGTAAACCCTTCATATAAATTAACTGGTCTGGGAGAAATGGTAGCTAGCTAGACTATTCCACATAAAGCAAATCAATTCATCTTAATCAAAGCTTTTACTTTGAATTTGACTGAAAAATCTTGTTAGGGTGAGCTATAGCCAGTCAATATGCCTGTTCTACTGATCTTTATAATTCTTTCTCAGGATCTGTCCAATTATGTGAATACCATATGTTACCTATACATTATACTTTACTTTTTTGCTAAATATCACTGTTTATGTCACAAGCTTTTGGTCATACTCAAGAGTAATGAGCTCAAGGCCAACAAAGAGTAAACTTAACATATTTTATATGGATATTCTTTTACTATGATTTCTTTGCAACATTTGATTTATTTGACATAGTATTTATATTTTTACAGCCCGAAGCCAAAGAAGCTTTCAGAACATGGTAAAGATTTATTTTTTTACCAGAAGTAAAAATCTGGTTTCATCAAAGTCAGGGTTAAAAATCCCACTGAGATGAATGCATGCAAAATCTTATGTTAGGTTATTAAACCCTTTAATCTTTCACAAAATATCTTTTTTCCTTCTGCCTGATTGACAACTTCTAACTGCTGTTTCATACAGATCAGTTGATTTGTTTGTTACCTACTGCTATAACACTGTTTTTGAAAGCCGTAAACCCAGTCACTGCTTACAGTCAGAGTAGATCTATTAAATCAAGGGAATGTGTTGGCACGTTATGCTTTCTAGGCTAATAATGACCTGAACATTTGCCTTTTAAGAAAGTTACTCAAATCCCACTGGGAACAACCTCTAGTTGACCATTATTCCCAGAACAAATTTATCCCTAGATCACAAACAAATGCATGTTTACTACAAGATAGTTTTTTGTGTGTGTGTCAGGAGCAACCGGAGTTGCTTCTGGTGTGACAGAATTGGCCGTCTGCAAGGACGTTGCCCAGGGGATGCCCGGATGTTTTGATATTTTACCATCCTTATGGAAGGCTTCTCTCATGTCCCTGCATGGAGCTGGAGCTGATAGAGGGAGCTCATCCACGCTCTCCCTGGGTGGGATTCGAACTTGGCAGCTTTACAAGATAATTGATCTGGCTGGAATGGATTTATCCCGAACCTACTCCCATCATGGGTGCAAAATGATGTGTTTGTACACGCCAGGGACATTTCTGCTCCCGGGTGATCCCAGTTTAACAGACCCATATAGATGAGACCTGAGTGCAAGATGAATGAATTATAGATATGTCTTTATTTTAGGGGATGAGTTCTACTGGACAGATATTTTACATTGAGTTGAATGGAGAGAGGGGGAAGCAAACTGAAGAATTAAACCCAACCAGGAAGAGAAGACACACACTTGTGTCTAACTGAAATCTACTGAACCTTTCTTGCTGCACACTTCTGATTTTCTAATTACAACAACAATAACAAAAATGCAAATTGTCACTAAAAATAAGCTTACTGGAATGCTGGAAAGTGATAACAATTTTAACATGAATTTGAGGCAGCCATGAAATGGTAAGCTACTTAGTTAATATTTCTTCAAGGTGAATCGGTGAAGTCATATTATCTCAGCCTCCGAGAAAGTCAATGGCAAATGCCATCTGAACAAACCTTGCCAGGAAATCCTATTATTATTATTATTATTATTATTATTATTATTATTATTATTATTATTATTATTATTATTATTTTATTATGGCACAACAAACAAGATAGATATGCTGGATTTCGTATCACAAAATCACAAGTCGAACACTTCCCAAGTGTCTAGGACTGTGTGATGTATTTTCGGATGATGTGTGCAGATCCCAGTAGGGTGGCCTTTTGCAGTTGGCAGATCATAATTTTGTCAATGTCTATTGTTTCCAAATGTCGGCTGAGATCTTTTGACACGGCATCCAGTATGCCGATCACCACCGGGACCACCTGTACTGGTTTCTGCCAGATTATTATTATTATTATTATTATTATTATTATTATTATTATTATTATTATTATTATCCACTTTATCTCTCCCAAAGGAGACTCAAAGCAACTTAAAAGCATCAAAATTTCCATAATTTGGATATTTTTTTTCGTGTCAGGAGCAACTTGAGTCGCTTCTGGAGTGAGAGAATTGGCCGTCTGCAAGGACGATGCCCAGGGGACGGCCAGATGTTTTGATGTGTTTACCATCCTTGTGGGAGGCTTCTCTCATGTCCCCACATGGAGCTGAAGCTGCACTCTCCCCGGGTGAGATTCGAACCTGGCAGCTTTCAGGCCAGCAACCCAACCTTCAAGTTACGAGGCTTTAGTCCACTATGCCACCGGGAGCTCCTCAAATTTGGAAATGACTTGAAGGGGCATAAGAACAAAATCGGTAAAATGCATTGCTAAAATAAAATTGCTAGTAAACTATAGAAGATTAAAGTTTTAAGGGATCGGGCCAGCATTGCTCTACGTGGAAAGTCCTAAATTGTGAATATTTGGGTCTTCATGTAGGAAACCATTTGTTTAGAGGTAAAGCATTGCATTCTTCAACTTTTGAATGACTGTAATATATTCATTGCCTGGGAGTTTCACCATCAAAGAGTGAAATACATTTTATATTAATATGTTTGCTTGTTTGCAGGAAAGGGAGGCTGATATTTTGAAAGTAAAAGTTCCTTATTTGTTCAAGGCCAGGTTCTACGTACAATAACATTAAGCATTTGTCATGGTCCAATCCCTACCCTAATACCTTCAAATGCTCTTTTCCGCTCTAGCCACCTACTCACTTTCCTTGGTACTTTCATGACTATAGCAGCTGGAAGTGCTTGTTAAACACATTTTAGCATTCCTGAAACTTGATTCATAACCATAGCAGCATATCAGATAAGAGAGTGAGAGGAAGAATTGATTTTTCTTTATCCTAATGTTAGTATCATTGGAGTAGCAAACCAGATAGAGGAATAGCTGGGTGCAAATGGATTCGGAGCTCAATAGAAAAATGGAAAGGGGATTGAGAAGCAGATATCATGTTTTCTTTGGTATTCCTTCCTTCCCATCTTATTGTTTTGTCTGTCTACTTGCAATGATAGTGATCCTTGATTTAAAAAATCACTTGAGATAATATGCTTCACTTTCCTAAGTGCTTATCTAAAAGTGAGGGATCAAGGTTTTACTCAGCCTAAGCCAGTCTGTGATTCTACTTTTTAAGAACTGTTATTTTTAATAGGAACTGCTTTGTATTTGACCTCCTCATTTTCCAATTTGATCTGTGCCATCACTTGTCACCAATGACATCTAAAGACATCAGAAGCTGCCTACATTGGACAAGTAGGTCACTCTCTACATGAGATCTTGAAGACACACAAATTAAATAAAGGAGTAGAAAGAGAGAAAGTGAGATAGGAACAAAAAAAGGAAGAAGGCTTGCCTGTGGCAATTCTTGAAAAGATTAAAATAACTGAATGACTATTCACAACAGTACTAATAGGTGGTGATGATAACCTTATCATCCTAGTTTTGCTATTGTAACACCGGTAGTGTGACCGGAAACCATTTTTTCTATTCATGCCTGAATAATTAAATTGCAACTTTGAGATTAGTTCTCATTCAGCTGTTTCATGCAGGCAGGAGAAAGTTGAGGTCAGAAGCAGCATGTCCTGGAAAAAATGTTCACCTACAGGTTTCTGAGTCACCAGACTTCAAAGGAAAGCTCCACCATGAAATTGCTGAATTTGAAGTTATCAGTACATTCAATTCTATTCAATTTAGGGTTAATCAAAACTGTGGGTTTCTCTCCTGCTACAGATGTTAAATTAACCTACCACAGCTAGAAAGAAGTATTATCTGCTCTTGCAGGTCAGTATCATCTTGAATACAGTCAAAGTCTGCATAAAAATGTCAGATATATTGCTATCCATGACAGCATGGTCCTTTGGTTGAATCATTTATATTTCTATGTGCCTCTGGCAACTGACCATAACCCTTCATTTTTGTACCTTCCCTGAGGTTTGTGCTGGGAGGTGAGATGAAATTGTTTTCCTTATGGTTCTACAAGACTATTTGTTACTTTTGTTTTGATTTTCCCCCACCCTCTCTTTTAGTGGCTTTTCCTAAACCCTGGAGGCCCTGTGTGAATTGAAATCCTTTCTTTCCACATTTAATTCATCTTAAGATGACAATCGTGGATCTCAGTGGTATTTGAGGGCATGCAATAGTGATTAACAAAGGCCTGTTGCTATTCTGAAGTGCAATGAAGTATGTAATTAAACATTTTTCCGTCCTATGTTGGGACTTGAATTGTGAAGAGAATGTTCTTTGATTGAAAAACTGGCTTTGTGAAATGACTGAGTTCTTCTTAGGTCACAATCTGATTTGTAAACCTAATGTCACAGAAAACTAGGTCAGCATGAGTTTAAAATATGGGTGAGCAACTGATAAGAGTTGTAGAAGATGCACTGGTCTACTGTGGACCCCCAAAGGACTGCCCTTTTTAAATCTCCTCTTCTACTTATTTTAATCAATCCCCTTCCCTAAAAGGAGTCAATAGTAATACACCAAAGCTTTCCATGTGTGTGTATGGGGATTATTACTCTTTATTTCAATCCATTTTTAGACATCCATTGCCTCATTTATACTTCTATGGCCTTTTTGTGAAAATTGACATAACTAAATGGACTGAAAGGGTCTACAGAAGAAATGATAGCTGCAGGCGGAGAGAAAGGAAATGTATTGTAGCTCAGCCTGGAAGGAAGTTTATGATCCATTTCTCCACATAGGTTTTTGCCCAAGTTGTCACTCCATGCTTTCTTCTGGTAATGAAAAGGAAAGTACCAGACTGACTCAAGTCCTTAACAATGATCAGAAAACTAGGTTCATCCCATACTGATTGCAAAACTCTTTCACTTCAAAACAAAGTGTAATGGGACCATCTGTTAGTCTGGTTGTTTTAACTACATAAACAATCATTTAAGATGTTAATGATTGTGTATGTAGTTTCTCAAACACTGTAAAAAAGACTTTGATACCAGCAGTGTCCCCGACTGTTATACCCCAGCCACCTTTGGGTTCTGAACCTGGTTCAGAAATAAACTTTGACCAGGATGAAGCTTACTCTGACCTTTTGCCCAGTTCTCCGAGCTCCTTCCAATTACAGACCGCAGCTGTGGATAGCTCCGATGCTTCCTTAATTGGGGGAGATACTGAAAACATTACTCCCAGATGTAGAACCAGATGTCCCAAGTTCCCCAGGGAATGTATTCTTTAACAGAGGGAGTTTTTGCATCGCCAGAGATCAGAGAAAGAGGAGCTTCGAAGGAGTCGATGTTTGGCATCTAGAGGGGATAATGGATAGGAGATTTCCTTGGGAACCTTTGGGGAGTTGGTTTCCCTCCACTGTGATTAGATCTAAGTTCCATAAAAGTGTCTTGCACTGTGAACAATTCATGGTGTCAACGTAGCGACTTCTGAGAACACCTCACCGTTTCTAGTTCCTTGATTTCACCAAGCCAAATCTCCTGTTCCTGGCAGCCAAGCCGAGCCGCGACTACCGATTTAAACCGGAGTAAATTCACTTCCTTGCCTTGTTCCTGAAACCAGATTGCTTTTAGCTTCATCTTCTGCCTGCCTTGATATCCAAGACTTCCTAGTGACTTTGGACCTTGTTATTCACTCCTGCTTTCTTGTTGTTTCCCCGCTCTGTTTGGTTTCCAGTGCTCACGCTGCCTTGGGATGCAACACCAACCCTGTTTCGAGAAAGATAGATAGGGTTTAGGACCACCAGTTACATGTTTGCATTATTAAGGAGAAAGGGAGAGGATGGGGAAAATGGAATGTGGCAGCACTACTAAAATGAACTACCCTGTTTCCCCAAAAATAAGACCTATCATAATTTTTCAGCATTTCTGAGGATGCTCAAAAGATAAGCACCATTTCAAAAATAAGCCTTAGATATAGTTCATTTAAAAAGTCAATTTGAAAAAATAAGACTCCCCCTGAAAACAAGCTCTAAATCATCTTTGGGAGCAAAAATAATATGAGACCCTGTCTTATTTTTGGGGAAACAGGGTAGTTTCTATTTTACCATTAGCATTTATAGTTATATACCCTCTTCTTCAGATACAGTTCTAATTGATATTAAAGCCTCAGGTTATAAAGAATATTTATACAGTTGTAGTAATAATGGGATATAATATTATAGGATCCAGAAGGATACAAATTGTGTCCCTTGCTTTAAATTTTCGAAAGGCTGAATCATGTTATAAAGTTATTTCAGATCTTTACAATAGTCCCCAAGTGTTGATGTAAAAAAGCTTAAAATCGTTTATTAAAAGTCAACTTTTCTGGGTTGAAATTGCTTTCTGCCTCATCTGTTACATTCAAAATTCTAGGTGGTTGTCGGCAGGTTACTAAACTTTTCCATAAATTTTACCATACTGGGTGAATATTAGGTTTCTTTTACTCCATTCTTTTCTTTGTAAATCCTCTTGTATAATGCTCCCTTCTTCCCAATTTTTGCCACTGTCAATATTCTTTGAATTTCCTGTGTCTATTTAGAGGTGGAGGAAGAAACATAAACAAGCCAAGAGTATATCTCTCCATTAAAAATAACATAACCTCTTTGAAAGCAGTTACTCTCTAAAACATATTCTCAGCCTGTGCACTCAAATAAATTGCTGATGCTGATAATATCCCTTTTATATTTAGCTGAAAGAGAATAATAGATTGCTTGGTTTACCGTTTCCTTTGCAGCGCATGCAAACTACTTTGTTAGATTTCGTAAGCTCTTTAGCTCTAGTTACCAACACATGTATTCTCATAAAATATTCATTTGGAGAAACCACATTGGGAAGAAAGCAGATTTACACAGGTCCACTGAGAAGAGAGAGAAAAGGAGGTATTGCAAAATACATAAACACCATTGAGCTATACCATAAACAAGAGAGGGGGAACAGGGGGAGCAGTAGCAATGATTTTGTGCAAAACACTGCAAATCTCCTTTTAAATTCTATGCAGAGTATTTCACTTCTGCAAGCTGCATTCTCCTAACTACTACAACAACCAGTGTTTCATATTAATTTGAAGAATGCACTTTGTCAACATCTACTGTGTTTCCCCGAAAATAAGACAGTGTCTTATATTAAGTTTTGCTCCCAGAGATGTGCTAGGTCTTATTTTCAGGGGATGTCTTATTTTTCCATGAAGAAGAATTCACATTTATTGTTGAACAAAAAAATGAACATTTATTATATACTGTACAGTAGTTGTCATAACAAACCAGCATAACCAGACAAACTGTGAATCCTATCAAGAATTTCTTGTTACTACCATTATTTCCATGTACAGCACTCTATGTTCAACAAAACTTCTACTAGGTCTTATTTTTCGGGGATGTCTTATTTTTGGGGAAACAGGGTAGTAGCATCCAAAGGCTAAAGGCTCGAGTTCCCTTCATGTTTCTTCTTTTTCCAAGATGGCTTTGACATATTGGAACTGGAATTCAACACTAATTCCTCTAGTCCTGCTATAATATATGTGCCCCTAAAGATGTTTGTTGGCTTTTGATCCCTTCAGACTCAGCAGACCATACTATTTTGGGGAGGGAGGGAAGGAAAATTGCAACTGTTGGAATTTCCCAAAAACAGCAATTAACCTCCCTTTTTTAAATGCACAGATAACTTTTCCTTATTGTCCAATAGTTGATTACGATAAGGTTGACTTATCTATTCCTTGCTTTATTTTCAATTTTTATACAAATTTATATCATCATTTCAGTGATTATACATGAAAACATTGCTTCAGACTCTTAAAAAAGAAAAAAAAGGATGAGCTGGTGAGATGATAGAAAAAAATCATCCCTTAAACAGATAGCCAGAAATAGAGATTACTGCTCAGTTTAACATTTAAAAATTTCATTTTTTTCTGAACCAGAAGTACACATTATTTCCTTTCCAAGGTTTGTCTTTTCAATTTTTTGACCATCCGTGTAGCCCAGAGAGGCAGACAATTACCACCCAAGTGTACTGTAGTTTCATCCACCTCGTGGCATATTAATAGGAGTGGATGCAGGGCGGAAATATTAAAGTTAGTTTGTTTCCTCCCTTCCCCAATCTTCATACTTTTTGTTTTCTCTTGGTTCTTTTGCCTTTCCTTCTCTCTCTCCCTCCCTCCTTCCTTCCTTTATGAAGAAGCATTTGGATGTTGTGTGTGCAAATTCTGTCCTATAGATCTTCTAATCTGAATCAGACTCTGGCATTATTATTTTTTTAGTGAAAAACACTCTGTCTAGCATTTTCCCTTGTATTACAAGGCTTGAAATACAGTATATCTTTTCAAAGACTATAAGTCCCAGAACTCCCCAGCCAGCATGGCCAATAGTTGTGCCAACTGGGGGGATCCAGAAAGTAACTGTCACAAGTCCTGGTAATACTATACAGTGTTCCCTCACTACTTCGTGGTTCACTTTTCGCGGATTCGCTGTATCGCGTTTTTTCAATAAACTCTAAAAGACTATTATAAATCATAAAAAAATACAATTTACAGCCTAAGGAAGGGAGGAATGAGAAGCTGAAGGGAGAGAAAAGGAGCCCAAGCGGCAACGGGAGGAAAAGGAGGCGATTTATCAACACAGGATTTGTTGATAAAGACTTAAAATAGTGTATAACTACTAAAATAATGTATAAACATTAAAATAAATATAGTATCTCTACTTCGCAGATTTTCACTTATTGCAGGTGGTCCTGGAACCTAACCCCAGTGATAAGTAAGGGAACACTGTACAGGAATTTGGGTTATGGCGAATTTACAACATCAATTATTTTTGTTATTGAGTCAAAATATGAATCACAATCTGAGTAGTGTTTAATTTCATCACATATTGTTTAAAAATAGAAGGAAGTAGAAGTAGTGTGGATTTAGATATAAAGTGATAGTTTCTGATGAAGGAGGTTTGCTACTACCATGAAAAAGTAAAGATGAAAGGTATCAATTCAAGTAAGAAAAAGAAGAAAACACTTTTCAAATTTGTGGGCAGTACTTCCTTGTTTTTGTTTGTTTGTTTGTTTGTTTGTTTATTCATTTATTCATATCCCACTTTTCTCCCAAATGGGATTCAAAGCAGCTTACAGCACAGATTAAAACAGAGTAGTTAAAACAGTATGAAGTAAAACAGTTAAAAGGGAGCATTAAATAGTACATTCAATTAAAACACTATTTTACAACATCAGAATTTTAACACCATTAAAACACCTGAAAAACACAATGCGCATTAAACAGTATGCTTAGTTACACATCACTTCATCTTGGTCAGCCAAGGCAGAAGGCCTCTTTAAACAAGAAGCTCCTTGCATGCCAGCAAAAAGACAAGAGAAAGGGGTTGGATTAAGTCTCCACCAGTGTTCTCTCTCACATTTCCACCGACCAATTCTTAGGGGGTGCAGGGATGGAGTAAAAGTCTTCTCTCAAGATCATATTTGATGTTGGGAGTACAAGGGCTTTCAAATAGTCTGAACCTAAACTATGTGGGGGACCTTTGTACCCCCCAAAATGAAGTAGATGTTTCCCCTGGATTGCAATTGTGTCGCAAACATTTTTCTTTCTTTCTGTAATATAACCAAGATATATTATGAAAATCTGTGTTGCTCTCTTGCCCTTGTGCATTGCTCATTAATTGGAATGGCCAACAGCTACTATTAGCAAGAGCTTAGGATATGATTACTTTATTCTCAAATGAAACAGTCCTTGCTAGCTGGAAGGTATTACAGATTTTAAAATGGCAGTGTATGTAGAGATTAGAGTTGGGCAAAAAAGTCAAATCCCTCATATGTTGGATCCAATTCATTTGTCACTTTTGAATCGCTTTTCAAAGTGGGTTATCCCTCCGTGTGTATCTTGCGTTATCGAACTGGAATAGCCAATTTTTCTAATGGAGTCGTATGTTTTTCATTACTTAAGCCAATGAACCATGGATTTTTAAGCATCCAAACTTAGTTTGAGGGAGGTGCAGGTTCACCTGGGCTTGCCTTGCCTCCCTGTTTGCAAAGTGCATTGGTGGCTGGCTGCGGTTGCTATTCAGGAGAAAAATCCCCTTTCCCCTTTCCCCTTCCTGGGAGTGGTTGCTTTCTATGGGCTTCTTAAACCGGGTTGCAAGAGAACCGAGTTGCAAGAGGAGGAGGGAGTCTCGTTTGCTTGCTCTGCAAGATCTCCTTTACAAACCACTTGCTCTTCCCCTTTGCAGCCTTCCCTCCTGCTTTTGCCAGAAGCTTTAACTGAGGAAAGTGGGAAAAGGAGGGGGATCAATCCCAATCCACAATCCAGATCACTTCACTCCGGTTTTGTGCTGGCAAAACCCCAAACTAGAACTCTCCACCCACATTGATGTGTGACTGGTTTTTTCTTCAGGGGGAGAAGAAAATTAGAAATGGGCAGGGAAAGCTAAAATATATATAATATTAATAGTATCATTCTGGGAAGGGAAAAGGTTGCATTTTAAATCTATGTTTTAGTAGTTTTCCTTTTAAAATTTGCTCTATATTTGTAAGCCCCACTCCTGAGCTTGTTCCCTCCCCTCCTGTTTAGAAGCAGGCTAAGCCCCATCGGAAGAAATCTACTCCTGGATTATCTTCTTATCCCAGATTATCTGGCAGTGTGGACATATAATCCAGTTCAAAGCAGATAATCTGGGATCAGATCCTGGGATAGAGTGTTGAAGATCTACACTGCCTTATATCCCAGGATCTGATTCCAGATTATCTGATTTAAACTGGATTATATGAGTCCCCACTGCATATAATCTGGGATAAGAAGAAAAGGAAGGAAGGAAGAAAGGATAAGGAGGGGGGAAAGGAGAAGTTTCCCTTGGCTTCCCTTTCTCTCTCCCTCTTTTGCACAAAGGTTCTCCAAAGCTTTGCAAACCTTCTCCTCCGAAAGGAGGAGGAGGAAGAAGAGGAGGAGGAAGAAGAGGAGGAGGGGGAGGAGGAGGATGAGGAAGATAATATGTCCCCACTGCATATAATCTGGGATAAGATCCTGGGATATAGGGACAAGGCCTCAGGTGAATCTACACTGTCCTAATTCCCAGGATCTGATTCCAGATTATCTGATTTAAACTGGATTATATGAGTCCCCACGCCATATAATCTGGTATAAGAAGAAAAGTGATTGATCTGGACCAAGCTTGGCACACAGACCCAATATGGCCAGCTGTGAATACTGGGGGAGTTTTAGGAGGGTTCACCCGCACCCTCATGGGAGTATTCATAAAAAATAAGACTGAGGTTTTCAGCCTCATAGGAAGAAACAGCTGCCCCCCTTTTGGGACAGCATGGTGTAGTGTAGTGGTTTGAGAGCAGGACTATGATTCTGGCTTCATTCCCCACTCAGCCATGGAAACCCACTGGCAAGTCACACACTCTCAGCCCCAGAAAACCTAATGAATCAGTTTCAAACCAGGAACAGATTTCCTTATTCAGAGGCTGATGGCCATCTGTCAGGAGTGATTTGATGGTGTACTATGATTTCTGTTCCTGGGTGATAAATGTTATTTCCTAATTGGTTCTGTCATAGAAACATGGCAAAATTTTATGACACTGCCTGAACTCTGTCTTTGTGCAAGGGACATGGTATTATAATAGCACATTATGGTTTCCTGGGATACTGTCCACCAATTTAACAAAGTTTCAGCCACAAACACAGAGTTTCTGCAGTAGAACAATGACTTTGAAAGTAAAGACAAACCAATAAATCAGGAAATAAGACTTTCAAACCAGGAACAGATTTCTGCAATTATTAAAAAATTGTTTATTATAAAAGCTATGAAAATTCACCAAAAGTCAGAGGATATGGGAAATGTTCTGAAGTTTTGTGAGCTATCAGTATTAAATGTGTTCTACCACTGTACCAAGTTTTAAGAGGGTAGCTCAAAAATGAGTTTCAGAAATGAAGCGCCAGCGCCCCCTACTTTAGAAGCGAGTTTTGAATAATTTTTTTCATGGATCACACATGGATCACTGTTCATGCTTGCTACGCCATCCAAGAAGGCTTCTACACCTCCCTGATGAATGAGAAGGCTGTAGCCATTGTGGCCAAAGCCCTTGAAGACCACTGCAAAGCAGGGTAGCGGGACCCCACAATCCCTGGCGCTCCATCCAAGTCTCAGAATCCATAGTGCTTTCAGGAGGCTGTTCGTTGCCAGGTGTCTCATTATTGGGAGGAAAAGGACATAAAGGATAAGGATGTTGGATATATTAATTAAAAATATTATTTTATGCTGGGCTCTGTGTACCCACAGATTCAACCATCTATGGCTTGGAACATTTCCAGTAAAAGCAAAAGATTGGTTTTTACCACTTAATTTTGGTAAAGTTCGAACAGGTTTTCAAGCAAATAGGTCAAAAAGAAGAAACAGTTGAGCATCACTAATACAGTGTTCCTTCACTTATCATGGGGGTTACGTTCCAGGACAACCTGCGAAGAGTGAAAATCCACAAAGTAGGGTCGTTATAGTTGTGCTGTTTACAATCTCACTGGCAAGTAGCGTCTCTGTCCCCTTCTCACACTCCCACTGCCACCGGTACCTTATGAGGTGAAAACAAAGCTGCTTCAGCCTCCTTTTCTCTCCCTTTGGCTTCTCCTTCCTTCCTTCCCTAGGCTTATCTTTAGAACGGAAGTAGAAAGAGGGATTTATAATATTAATTTATTATTTATATTATTATTTTACTGTTTATTTAAAAACTGAGAAACAGCGAGTCTGCGAAAAGCGAACCACAAAGTAGTGAGGGAACACTGTATATTTCTCTCATTTTTCAGAGAAGCATGTGGTCAACTCTTAGGACCCGTCCAGATAATCCCTTTATCCCAGGAGCTCCCACAGCAATCAGGAGGGTGGCCAGATGCTGTTCCCTGTAAACCTGGAAGCAATCGCTACAAAAGGCAAAAAAACCCGCACGATTTCCAGGTATGAGAATATCCCGGTTTTTGAGCCGAATATCCAGATCCTTGCATGTCTGTATGTCCCTGCAATTGGAAATCATGGGATTTTTTATCTGGGTTTGTTCCCGGGTTTTAGATGTTTGTTTCTGATTGGTCAGTTTCTAAAAAGAAGGTGACACTTAAGTAGAAAGCAAACACTTTGTCCTGGGAAGAGGAACTTTGTCCTTCACCTGTTTAATGAATTTTGTAGCACAAAAATGAAGTTCCTGGGGTGCAACAAGTACTTTACACTAAGTAGTACAAATGAAACAGGAACAGACACTTTCAAACCAGGAATAGAATGCCATCATTACTGTAGTTAGTCAGACCTTGTTGTATGGCCATCTGTGCAGTCAGGTTTCATGGTGTACTTGTGCCAGGGAACAACAGGATGATGTTGCCAGGTTATACATGTTGGTTTCTCATTGGGGGTATGTTGACAACATGGGTACAGTTTTGTAAATGGCAAAAACTTACTACTGGCTGTTGGGACACAGATGTGCTGGAGAGGAATCTAAATACTGAGAGCCAAGGTCATGCAGGAGGCTAATAGGAACAGCCATGTATAACCGAAGAACAGCACCCCATTGTTTCATGCTACAAGTACACAACCAAATCTGTCTGGAGAGATGGCCAGGCAGCCAGGCTCTAAAAAGTGTCAATAATGACAAAGTTCTGTTCCTGGCTTGAGAGTGTGTGTTCCTGTTTCATTGTGCAGTGCTGACTTGGGCAGAAGTGGTCCTACCCCATTAGGTTTGTTTGTGTGGCAGATACTTCATGAAATGTCTGGAGGGCACAGTTTTTCTGGCCAGGACAAAGAACTGGACCTTTGCAGAGATCAGCATATCCGTATATCTGCATATTTGTATATCCGCATCCCAGGGTTACTTCTTTAAAAAAGCTGCAGAGGTTTCCGGTGAAAATCTCACTGTGGCCATTTTGGGAGTTTCTAAATCTGGGAATAAACCAGCAAATCTGGAGAATGGAGTCAGAAATCCTAGGACTAACAGGTCTGTATGTGGACCTGTTCTCAAGTCCTCTGATTTTTTTGCCCATTTAAAGCCTGTGATTTAGTGCTGTCTAGAAGCTCCCTTAGATTGCTGTCCACCCTGCAAAGAAATAACCCATCATACTGCTTTTTCCACATAATCTTCTCCCATACACTCAGGTCCCATATAAGACATTTACCTTAGCAGTCAGATTTTATTACTATGTAAATGTCATTGATGAGATTTTATTATGCTTTTTAATTATTTAGTTTTCATTTACTTACTTTTGGTTAGTTATTATAAGTTTATATTGATGTTGTTTCATTCATTGGTTTGATTTGGGGTTTTTTCATAAATTATATTTATTACCCCCCAAATAAGAATATTTAAACATATAAAAACAGTAGTAATGGGGGCAGGAAAGTCTTGGGGTCTAATACCCCAGGGTAAGGGTTATCTAACTGGGAATGGTAGGGAGTGAAAGGGTAGGTTTAAATTATGGCATTTGAATGTTTGTAAACTGCCCTGAGTCCCCTCGGGGAGATAGAGCAGGTTATAAATAAAGTATCATCATCATTATTATTATGCCTAGTCTGGTCGAGATCTGTTGTTGGCAGGAATTGCGGGGTTCACTGGATAGGAGGTGAACTATAACTCCCACTATCTGAGGTCAGTTGCCCCACAAACCCTCTACTACTTTCTGTTGGTCATGGGGAGTCTCAAGTTTGGTCCAGTGAGTGGAGAACCACAAGCTTTAAAAGGGTTCCAAGGTCCCCTTTTGCTCCCATTGATAAAAAATAGCAACATGTAATATGCGCTCGTCATATATCAGAGGCCAAAATGATAAGATTTTAAAAAGAACTTTACTTAACATATTTGTGCAAATCATCACGCAGGTTCAAAACTTGATTAGGTCAATCAAATCCATGTAGAAAAAAAAATAAATCCAACAAAATGAGGAGTAAATAGGGTTTTCTCTCTCATGATTGGACAAAGAGAAATCGACCATGTGGCTGGTTAGAGTATCATGCACAGATACAGACTAATGCTGACTGAGAACAAAAGAAACAATTTTTACTCACCTACTTCAAAGGGAAACGGAGCATGTATCTTGGTCATGGAGGCAATGGGCAATGTCTGAGGGGCGTGCAAATGGAAATTGGGGGTCAGAAAACAGACATGTGAGATTGCTAAATCTCCAACAGGCAGCCATAGCTCAGCGCCGTGGAATCATGGAAGATGTAGTTAGGTGCGGCACCATTCCTCTCTGGCAGAGAAGGCAGGAGTGTCCAAGAAACACAGATATCTATAATACCAAATAGCAAAACAACAAGTAGTCAACTGTTATACACAACAGAGTTATACAGTACTAAAATATGTGAAACAATTTAATTTAGAAACGAATAACTGAGCAAAGATATATAATGGTACAATACCCAAAAATGCAGGGTTTTTTCTAGTTGTTTCTACTTGTTGTTCTGCTATTTGGTATAGAGAAGCCAAGAGGCCTTGTAACGCTACAACTTCCAGGATTCCACTGCATGGAGCCATGGCAGTTAAAGTGGCATCCGACTGCATTCATTCTGTACTATAGATGTATGTAGCCATTGAGCTGGGCCCCCGATGGCACAGAGGATTAAACCACTGAACTGCTGAACTTGCTGACCTAAAGGTCGGCGGTTCAAATCCGGGGAGTGGGGTGAGCTCCCACTGTTAACCCCAGCTTCTGCCAACCTAGCAGATCGAAAACATGCAAATGAGAGTAGATCAATAGGTACCGCTCTGGCAGGAAGGTAATGGCACTCTATGAGGCCATGCTGGCCACATGACCCTGGAGGTGTCTATGGACAACGTCGGCTCTTCAGCTTAGAAATGGAGATGAGCACCACACTCCAGAGTCAGACATGACTGAACTTAATATCAGGGGAAACCTTTACCTTTACCTTTTTTAACTTGATGTCAGGGGAAAACCTTTACCTTTAACCCTCAGCCATTGAGCCAATGCCACTAAAGTGATGCCAGGCTGCATTAATTCCATAGGGTTGATTCAACTTTACAACCTCATCACACTGAGGGGGGGGGGGGAGCACGGGTGACCATCTATTTAAGGTAGAGAATCGCCCCTCTTATATTTGCAGCAGTCCCATTTTGCGTTCTGCCTCCCCATCACACTCACATCTGAAAATTTAAGAGCTGGCAATACATTCATCTTACATTCATCACAAGATCAGTATTGCTTTTTTTTAAAAAAAAAAAAAAAGGAGAAATAACAATATCCAAAAGCCAAGAGATTCCTTGCCCTGCCCAAAGTCCCTTTCATAAAAGGAGACTGGCAACCGTTTAAAACTACTGCTTTCCATGGGATCATGTTCTGCACCAAACCCTTTAGGATACAAGAGACTACTGATGGTTGGGCAATGAAACAGGATGGGAAACTGATAGTTCCCATCCCACCTGTTTTTCAGTTGTAAAGATGGGAGTAAAGCTCTGAAGGCAAACTCCCTCTGAAAAAATCTGAGCAAGGAAATCCTAGAAGTGGATTACCTCAAATTACTTTTAGAGGCCTGGTGGCCTTGCTTAGATGCTCCAAGAGACCTGAGTACAAATCCCTACTCAGTTTTAGAGATCCAGGTGACCTTCAGTGAGACACATTCTCTCAGCCTCAGAGGAAGACAATAGTTACCTTCTCCATCTAACCTTCAGCCTTCTCTTCCAAAGACCGCTGGGGGCTCACCAAACTACAAATCCCATGACACCATAGCACTATTTTGTGTCAGGTTTAATTTGAGAAACTGCAAGTTGCTTCTGGTGTGAGAGAATTGACCATCTGGAAGGATGTTGCCCAGGGGACGCCCAGATGTTTTAACAACCTGTGGGAGGCTTCTCTCATGTCCCTACATGGGAAGCTGGAGCTGACAGACGGGAGCTCACCGCCTGCTCCCTGGCCTGCCAGCACAAGGGTTTAACCCAGGGGTCCTCAAACTTTTTAAGCCGAGGGCCGGTCCACAATCCTTCAGACTGTGGAGGGGCCGGATTATCATTTGAAAAAAAAATACAAACAAATTCTGATGCACACTGTACATGTCTTATTTGTAGTGCAAAACAACAACAACAAAAGAACAATACAATATTTAAAAATGAAAACAATAGTAAACAACATAAACCTATCAGGATTTCAATGGGAAATGTGGGCCTGCTTCTGGCCAATGAGATAGTCAAGTTAATTAGGATTGTTGTTGTTGTGTGACTTCAAGTCATTTCAGACTTTGGGCGAGCCTAAGTCTAAAATAATTTATTTATTCATTTACTACATTATTTATTACATTTATATCCTGCCCTTCTCACCTTCTCACTCCAGAGCAACTGTATGTACATACAATATATTATATTATTAGCATAGGACAATATTAGCATTATATATTACTATATTGAACTATACCACTATACTGTAATATTATATGTAATATATAACATATAATTAATATTATTATATGGTATTATTAGTATTATATTGTATGAAATGATAATATTATTATTGTATATGTATATACAATATATTATATTATTTAAAATGATATAAAAATATTCTATTATAAATGAGGGCGGGGGCCAGGTAAATGACCTTGGAGGGCCGCATCCGGCCCCCGAGCCTTAGTTTGGGGACCCCTGGTTTAACCCATTGCTCCACCATAGTAAAGGTGAAGGTTTCCCCTGACGTTAAGTCCAGTCATGTCTGACTCTGGGGTGTGGTGCTCATCTCCATTTCTTAGCCGAAGAGCCGGCGTTGTCCGTAGACACCTCCAAGCTCATGTGGCCGGCATGACTGCATGGAGCGCCGTTACCTTCCTGCCAGAGCAGTACCTATTGATCTACTCACATTTGCATGTTTTTCGAACTGCTAGGTTGGCAGGAGCTGGAGCTAACAGCGGCCACTCACGCTGCTCCCAGGGCTTGAACCTGGGACCTTTTGGTCTGCAGCTCAGTGCTTTAATGCACTTCACCACCGGGGCTCCTCATAGCACTGAGAAATAGCAGTTAAAGTGGGGTCAAGCTGCATTGCTTCTCTGATGCAGAGCCATCCTTTAATATGTGCAACTCAACTGCGAGAGGAACCATACCATACCCATGAAAAATATGCCATTCATATTAAGGTTGTAAAGAACAAATATGATTTTTATATCCCTCTGAGAGAAGCTGTGGGCACATAGAAACAGAGTTTGAGGCTTCATTGTGCTTTGGTGCCATTCAGACCCATGAGGAGGAACCCTGGAGGATGAGAGAAGGGAATTCGGGGTGAGATGGAGGACACCCTGTTTCCTTGTTAATATTGTGCAGAAGAGAGCAAGGGAGTGGTTATGATTCCAGAAAGAAAGGTATTAAAGAAGCAGGTGATATGACAAAGGAATAAGAAAGAAATACAAACCAAGCACATTCTTCCTCAATCTGTTGTTGCGATCCGCTGGGAGAACAATGAGGAAGACCGTCGTCTTTGACCTGCCTTCCCAGTCTCAGCCTGTGTCAAGGTTCAGCATTGGCAGAGATGTACAGGTTTGTATTCCTTGCTAAAGCCAAGGGTTACGAGCTGCTTAGAATAATGTCTTAATTGTTCACACCAGTTTTCCCCAGTGTTTTGACACGGCAAATCAATAATTCTAAAATGAAAATGGATTCCCAAAATCACAAAGTGTCAGGTCCCTGGCTGCTGGGCACCAATAACCGTACACAGAGGCCAGTCTCTATCTAATATCTTTATTAAAGAAATATATAAAATCAATAAAAACAAGTGAAGAATATAGTTCAGAAGCAGACCTTTCAAATGAGGTCAAATATAGTCCAAAATTGTATTGTCCAATAAATGATATTAGAGTTCAAAGTTTTAATCCACTTGACCGAAACACACACTTTGCCAAGCAATAGTGTGGGGAAATAACAGAGTCTTAGAGTCCAATGAAGCTTGACAACAAGGCTGGAAATAAACTTGATTCTTGACTAGATCCGTGACTGGAGACAAGGCAAAACATGAAGCAAGAAGCAGAGTCCGTGGTAAAACCGCGAGGCAGGGCAAGGCTTGAAGCTTGATCCGGGAAGCAAGGAACTGGGATTACGAAGTCCACACACGATCTCTCTCCTGAAGCTGATCAATTGACTCCGCAAAGAATCCCTCACGCCAAACACCTATATTGGGTCTCGTTTTCCCGCCAACAGAACTCTTTCCCTAGAGAACGAGAAGCGAAACCCAACTCTGTCCAGATGCAAGACTCCTTAGAATTTCCCAAGGGAAGCAGACCTAATCAGCCATTTGTTTGGCAGCGATTCTTAGACTTCTCCGATTAGCTTCTCTGACTCCCCTGTCTTTAGAATAAAATTCCTTCCTGGGAAACGGAGGGGAGTACTGCCCAAGGCCTGGTTTACTGAATTCTTGAGGGCAAACATCAACATCCGGCAGGTGAAGAGACTCCAGTTCTTGTTGAACCGGCAAAAAACCCATGTTTTCATCTTCATCTGCCACAATAGTACTAGGAACAGGACTACAAGGCCCATGAGTCATCACACAAAGACACAAATCCACTACAAGCAGTAGTAAACCAATCACAGAGGTAAATTTTTTGCAACTTGATATACAACAACAATGAACATGTATACAGAGAACATAGGACTGTTATATACACAGTAGAGAATTCTACCAAAGAATCTTCTCACAATAATTTCCTTCTGGAGAACTGTGTAAAGATCTTCAAAGGATGTCAAGAGTTTATAACATGTTGTATTGGATGTTCTTTCTTGCCTGGGATGAAGGTATCAAACACAAACAATTTGAAGCAGTAGTTGTTTGGCTCTAAACGTTTATAACATTCGCTTTACTGCATATTTTTTTCTTATAAGGTGGAGTTATCAAGCATGAATACTTTAGAGCCGACTTCTCCTTAAGGGCATTAAATTCCTTACTCTCTTGTAAGTAAAAGTTTATAAACTCAAATGTCTATGAAAAGATAATTCTCTAATAATACTATTGTGTGGAACTCTCACTTCCTTGTGGAAAATTTCCACATTGAGGATTTCCAGACCGGTTTCGACTATATTAAGTCTTCCTCCTGTGGAAAAACATGAATATTACAAAATGAAGTGGACATCAAGTCCCCCAAAATATAAAGTTCCTTGGGTGGAAAAATATGAAATTACAATTCCCATCATCCCCAGTCTGCATGGCGGATAATCAAAAGGGATGGGAGTTCTTGGTCAATAACATCTGGGGACCCAAACTGGGTGAAAATTAAAAAGCAACAACAACTATGTAAATAAAAATTACACTATGTTACCTGATTTTTGTTCTTGGGTGATAAATGTCATTTCCTAATTGTTTTTTTCATAAAAACATGGGGAAAGTTGCAAAAACTGTCTTTGCGGGAGGGACATCCTGCAGCTCATTTTGCAATAGCTTTTCAATGAATCCCTCATAGCGTCTCAACCAAGGCAACATAAGTTTGCAGCACGAAAACAAAGTTTCTGGAGTAAAACTACAGTAGAGTCTCGCTTATCCAATGTTCGCTTATCCAACATTCTGGATTATCCAACGCAGTCTGCCTTTTAGTAATCAATGTTTTTGTAGTCAATGTTTTCAATACATTGTGATATCTTGGTGCCATATTCATAAATACAGTAATTGCTACATAATGTTACTGTGTATTGAACTGCTTTTTCTGTTGATTTGTTGTAAAACATGATGATTTGGTGCTTAATTTGTAAAATCATAACATAGTTTGACATTGAATAGGCTTTTCCTTAATCCCTCCTTATTATCCAACATTTTCGCTTATCCAACGTTCTGCTGGCCCATTTATGTTGGATAAGTGAGACTTTACTGTACTTTCAAAGTCAGAACCATGCAATTAAACAGGAAATAACAATTGCAAACCAGGAACAATTTTTTTTCCAAATTTTCTTACCTAGTGTTATAGTTGGCCCTCAATAGCCACAGATTCTCCATCCATGGAAGAAACAACGCTTTGAAGGCAACCATGTCGCAGCTATCAAACTGGGGTTCCAAACATTCAACCCCTTCTGCGGAAGTTGCACCCTTCGTCCAAGGAGAAAACCCCAAAACAAACTGTCTTTTAGTAAAGAAAGATTTATATGAAAATATATACAAATATAACAGTCCTTGGCTTTTATCAGCAGCTTTCAACCGGCGAAACAAAATGTTATCTTCAAGCTTTCTTCAGCTCCACTTCAACAGCTTTCCAACAGCAACACCATCATCGTCACCAGCATCCTCATCTTCACATTCACTAACTCAAGATTTACTCAGTCTCTATTAATAGCCTTCAGTCTTTAGCAGGTGTCTTGATTGCTGCTGGTCATACATGGATAGGACATGATTCTTACAAACACTTATCCATTTTCACATAAGAAATGACCTAAATAATATAAAACTCTGACAAACCATTGGCTGATGTGGCATTGATGGGAATGAACTGGACACTCCTGCCTCAATTGATCATTTTAACCCTTTAAGGCTTTTTAGGGGGCATAGAGAGAAAAAATGGGCAGTGGGCATGGAAGAAGGAAGCAACTAGGCTCACTACCTAGACCAGGCATGGGCAAACTTGGGCCCTTCCTCCAGGTGTTTTGGACTTCAACTCCCACCATTCCTCGCAGCCTCAGGGCCCTTCCTTTCTTTCCTATCCACTTAAGTGGCTGAGAGGGAAAAGGAAAGAGCCTGAGGCTGTGAGGAATGATGGGAGTTGAAGTCCAAAACACCTGGAGGAAGGGCCCAAGTTTGGAGGTCTGCACTGGCTTGGAGGTCAGAGGAAAGATGATGCATCAGCTCTGCCTTTTGCTCCCCTTGGCTAATGATGCCAGAACCTAAAGTCTGAGTAAATCACAGATTAGCTAATGAATGGAACCTGTGAGCAATAAAGAATAGGCTGCAGCAGGTGATTGGTGAAAGGGAATATAAATTAAGCAGGAAACCATGGTTTTGGGCTTCATAATGATAGAGAGTTTGGTGTGAACTGAAGATACTGTGAAAGAGAATACTGTAAGTAGAAGGAGAGGCTATATATATAGTTTAGAAACTGTATATTTTGGATTATGGAAACTATAAAGAGATAAGCCTTTGTGGTTGGAATGTTTAATGCTTCTAATCCTGAGATTGTCAGCACTCACTTCCACTGCAGAGCCTGAAGTTTGTTAAAGTACTTAAAGGTTAGAAAATGGTGCCTGGTGTAGTCTATGTCCTCAGATAAATGTTGTGGTTGCTATTGTTAGATATTTATCCAATTCTTTTTCTTGGGCAGATTTACTCCCAGTACATTTGTTGCCCTGGTCTTCTGCTAAAGCTGAAAGGGGGTGAGGTGCCCAAGATCCCACAGGGGAATTTCCTGCTGGTTTGAACCTCTTCCAATCCTCAAACATCTGTGCTGGCTCTCCATGTGCATGATGGTAATCTCCCAAATACGGGCATAATCCAATGGCACTCCCAACACATGCAATAATATAGCAAGCCCTTGGTATCCACTGACATTTGATTCCAGGTCATCCCTCCCTTCACAGCAAAATCTAGGTCTGCTTTTTATTTAACCCTGGCTCTTGTGTCTTCTTTTCTCAACCTCCTTTTCTCCAAGCTAAACATTGCCAACTCATTATGCTATGTCTACTGATGGCTTAGCTTCTAGACTTCTGATTCGTTTGGAAGCACCTTTGCCCAGTTCTCTTATTTTTTTAATTTGCTGATTCACTTTTATATGGTGGTTTTTAATTACAGTAGAATCTCACTTATCCAACATTCACTTATCCAACGTTCTGGATTATCCAACACAGTTTGTCTCCTGCCCTGATCCACAGCTGTTTTTCTAGGCAAACAGGATTGAACTTTTTATGGATTTAATTTGCAACAATGTTGCTACTGTAAGTACATTTTATGCAATTCTATCTTTATTTGTAGTCAATTTGTTAGTAGCCAATGTTTTGTAATCAATGTTTTCAATGTATTGTGAAGTTTTGGTGCTAAATTCATAAATACAGTAATTACTACTTAACATTACCGTGTTTTGCACTGCTTTTCTGTAAAACATAATGTTTTTGGTGCTTAATTTGTAAAATCATAATGTAATTTGACATTCAATAGGCTTTTCCATAATCCCTCCTTATTATCCAATGTTCTGCCGGCCCGTTTATGTTGGATAAGTGAGACTCTACTGTAATTACTACATTATTGCTCAAAATGGTGTTTTAGTCTGTTTAAATTTTCTTGTTGATGATGCTTGTTTTATTCTGTATGTATTTTATCCTGTTTTGTTGTGTTTTAACCCTCAATCCCTGCGTGGAGATGAAGGCAGGTACAAAAATAAAGTTGTTGTTGTTGTTATATCACCTTTCTCTGGACACCTTCCAACTTGTCAATATCTTCCTTGAATTGCAGATGCAGTGTTCCAGGCGAGGTCTGACCAAAGGAGACTACAATGGGACCATGTCTTCCCTCAATCTCGACGCTATACCTGCCTTGATGCAGCCTAGAATAGCACTGGCTTTTTGTTCACTTCTGCATGGTATTGTTCAGTTTACGGTCTATTTAAGAATCCCAGATCCCCTCCATAGAATAATAGATGGAAGAGACCACATGGGCCATCGAGTCCAATCCCCTACCATGCAGGAAAAGCACAATCAAAGTATCCATGACGGATGCCTATCCAGCCTCTGTTTAAAAGTTTCCAAGGAAGGAACTGTTGGGTATATCTTTGATTTTCTTCTCTTTTTCATATTCTAATCTGGCTGCTGTAGTAAAGTATGTAAATGATTTCTCTTCTCCCAATAAGTTAGGAAGAAGCAAGGGGGTGCTGGGATGTTAAAGTGCTTTTCATTTCTGAGTGGGCATGAGGTTGTCAATGGACTGCCCCTTCTCAAGGCATTTCTCCATTTCGATCAGCAGTTTCACCCCGTCAACCACCATCTGTACCAGCTGCACCTTGGAGAATCCAAGACGGTCGCCGTTGGAGACATCAAACACTCCTCCCACAGCAGCTGTGCCCACACTATCTGTGCCACGTTTCTGCAGCCTCAGCCTCCTGAGAATTTCACCAAATTTCTCATGCAAGGTAGGGCAGATTAATATGGACACCTGCATGGAGACCTGTGCCCAGGTTGGATGGTCAGGTCAAGATTTAGCCAAGGTGGAGATTCCACATAAGTTTTTGGATTTGAAGAATGTTTCAATCTGTGTTAGTCCTGAACAGAAACAGGTGAAAACTTCCGTCATGGTCCCACCTTTTTGTATGGAACCTGTTATATCTAGTAGAAAGCATTCTGGTTTCATTGAAAACTTTAATTTTAGTATTTTTTGGATTCTTTCATGTATGTTCCTCCAAAAACTATTTGCTTCATTACAGGTCCACCACATATGATAGAACGTGCCTATATGATTTTCACATTTCTAACAATTCTGTTGTACATTTTTATAACATTTCACTATTTTTTTTTATTCCATATACCACCGGTACAGCATCTTGTACCAATTTTCCTTTAACTCATAGGAGTATGTGTAGCTTAATTTCTTGTTCCAACATTTTTCCCATTCTTCCATTCTTATATTATGTCCAATGTTGGTGGCCCATTTGACCTTGCTCAGTTTCTGTCGACCATTGTAACAAGATTTAATATATTTTTGTAATTTCGTATTTGTCTTTAGTATTTTGTCCCATATATCCCATATAGTATCTATAATACATAATCATAGTTACATATTCCTTTACCATTCCCTTCTTCCTCCACACACCCACCACACCCACTTCCCTGTTGACAACTTAAACCTTATTTTCTTGTTACATGAGCCTTCTTTCCAATTTTTCTTCCAGCTTTCGTCATATGGGTTAACAATCTGTAGCCATCTGCTAAATGGAGTCCATATTTCTTTAATTTTCTTTTTATCTGACCATGTTTTTTTGTTTCTTATAATGTCCATAATATCCAGTTGTATTTGATCCCACATATATTCATACCATTTTTCAAGTGTCCATTTCTTTTTATCCTTCCACTTCCATGCTATTACTGCGTGTGCGGCTCTAAACATTATCATCATTAATTCTTGGTCTTTCATACTTCTGTCCCCATATATCCCTATTAACAGAATTTGCATATTTATATCAAATTTGGTTTTAGTATGTAATTCAACCTGGGATAGAATTTGGTTCCAAATGTTTTTTATCTCTTCACATTCCCACCATAGATGAGAGTACCATGACTCCCTTCTCCCACAATGCCAACATTTGGGATTTAATCCCTGAATCATGTGTGCCAGCTGAATTGGTGTTCTATATCATTTCGTAATTATTTTCAGTTCTAATTCCTTATATTTGTCTATTTTTATTTTATTTAAACCATTGACTATCTTTTCTATCTTTTCTTTTCCTAGGCCCCCTTCCTTTTCCCACTTGTTTTCCATTATTCTATACATAGATTCCTTATCTTCTCTCATTCTTCCATATATTTATTTAATCCTTTTTAACCACCAAGTCTCTTTTAATATCTTATATATTATATTTTCTCCCTCATTACTTTCTTCCTTCTTGATTTCTTCCCAAATTCCTCTTTGTGTTAACCAATTTATCCCACCCCCTAATCTTTTCAATTGTTTCCATTCCATTAATTCCTTATTTTCATTATATAAATCTTTAATTTTACTATATCCCATCTGTCTCAATTTTTTTATAATACTCCTGTCCTCATTATTTCTTAAACTACCTATCGGGGATTCTTTTGATAAGTATGGCATCCATTTCCCCCATATTTTTAATGCTATTTTCCTTGGGCCTATTGTTTTTTCTATTCCATCTTTTAAATTTTTTATAAATATTTCATACTCTCCTTTATTTTTATTTACTTCATTCTCTATTCTTATCCACTTCTCTTGCTTCTCCTCTACCAATTCCAACAATGCTTTCAGCTGGAATGCTTCGTAGTATTCTTGTAACTTTTGTATTTCCCATCCTATTTCTTTATTGGATCTATATAGCTTATTACTTATTCTTGATTTTTTCCTTCCAAATATCCACTTCCTTATTTCTTCATCCCATTTTTTGAATTTTTGTTGTGAAATCTCCAATGGTAGAGTTCGAAACAAATACAATGATTTGGGGAGTATACACATTTTAATTGATCTAATTCTCATTGAAATACTTAAGTTCTTATCCTTCCAATTAATCATTTGTAGCTATATCCCATGTGTTCCATGTTATATTCCATGTGTTCTTATAGTTATAATCCCAGATCCTTGTTGGCTTATTAGTTAGATATTTAATTTTGTTTTTTACAATCTATATATCTTTTCCGGATCTCTTCTAAAATTCCTTTCCCCAGGTTGAACCACAACAGCTCTGATTTTTTCATATTTATCCGTAAACCTGAGATTTTATAATAATCTTCCAATATTATTTCCAGTTCTTTCAAGGCATCCAGTGGATTTTCTGTGATTATTAAAAAATTGTCCACAAACAATTCACTTTCACTTCCTCCTTTCCTGTCCTAAATCCTGTTATTCTACCATTGTTTTTAACTCTATCTGCTAAATATTCTATAGCCATTGTGAATAACATTGATGATATAGGACATCCCTGTTTAACACCTGTTTCAATGTCTATTTTCTGGAATATCCTTCATTAACTTTAATTTTGCTACTCCTTTTTTATACATTTCTCTTATAACCTCTATGAATTTTTGTCCCGATCCCAAATTCTCCATCCTTTTAAATAAAAAGTTATGATTCACTGTGTCAAATGCTTTGTATACATCCAATTTAATAAATGCTATTTTTTCTTACTTTTCTGTGCAATAATATTAAGCAAGCTCCTAATTGGATGGCTGATTTCCAAAATTCTTTTCCACTTTTCTCTTGTCATACCATAAGTATCCATGCCATCCACTTCTTAATTCGAAACCTTCCAAAGGTAATACTTTTGTCTTTGACAAATTGCACTAGTCTGTAAGTCAAACTAATCCGCATGAATCATGATATAATTTCAAGTCTGGAAGAGTGAAACCACCTCTTTTCTTATCTGTTAAATTTAAGAACTTTAGTCTATGCTTTTTTTCCGTGCCATATAAATTTCTTTATGACCATATTCCATTTCCTGAAGGTTTCCTTATTTCTTATTATAGAAATTGTTTGAAACAGCACTTTTGGAAGAACATTCCTTTTTATAATTGATATTCTTCCCATCAGGGAGAGTTGCAAATTTTTCCAATTTTTAAAGTCCTTTATTATCTTCTTCCATTGTTCATTGTAATTGTTTTTTAACAATTGGACATTTTAAGCTGTTAAGAGTTATTCCCAAGTATTTTATCTTACTTGTAACTTGTATTCCTGTTTTCTCTGGTAGATCCTTTTGTCTCTTTTTGTTATATTTTTTGTCAAGATTATTGTTTTATTTTTATTTATCTTAAATCCCGAAACTTTCCCAAAATCTTCTATTTTTATTAACTGTTTTTGTATAGTATCCATTGGGTTTTCTACTGTATACATTAAGTCATCTGCAAATGCTCGAATCTTGTATGATTCTTTCCTTATCTGGACACCAATTGGTTCCTTGTCTTATCTTATATTCTTCAATAATATTTCCAAAGACATTATGAATAATAGTGGGGAAAACGGACATCCTTGTCTTGTTCCTTTGCCAATTTTAACGTTTCCTGTTTCTGTAGCATTTATTATAAGTCTTGCTTCTTGTTAATTGTATATTGATTTCACAGCTTTTGTAAAATAGTATTCCATATCTAATTCTTGCATAAGTAGAAGAAAAATCCCATTTCACATTATCAAATGTCTTTTCAGCACCTAATGCTATCGAAGCACATTCCTTTTGATTGTGCCTTTCATAATATTCAGTTACATTAACTATAGTTCTAACATTGTCCTTGATATGGTGTCTTGGAAGAAACCCTGCTTGTTCTTCCTGTATTCTCTCTTGAAAGAAAATCTTCAGTCTTTCAGCTAGTATATTGGCATGAGTATTGTAATCTATGTTTAAAAGTGAAATTGGTTTATACTTCTTTCCTTCACTTGGGTCCTCTTTGTGTATCATTGCAATATTTGCTGTTTCCAAGACTCTGGAATTATTTGTTCCTGTATTGGTTGGTTCATACGTTTCTTTAAGAAGGGTGTTATTTCCATTTCAAAGGTTTTGTAGTATATGGCAGTGAATCCATCTGGTCCAGGTGCTTTTAATTGATTTAATTTTCTGATAGCTTTCTTGATTTCATCTTGTGTTATCTCTTTATTTAAATTTTCTCTATGTGACTCTGAGACTTTCTGCAGATTTAATTTTCCCAAATATTTAATTAATAATTTTTATTGAATAATTTGCAAATAGTGAAACATACAAGACAAGTTAAAAACGAGGAATTCCAGTGAGGATAAATGGTGTGGGAGGGGAGGGAAGAGAAAAAGAAAAGAAAAAAGAAAGGGTAATCAGGGTTAGGGAGAGGGGAGGGGAGGGAGGGGCTGTTGCAGTACAAAACTTCCGTTCTTTCCTCTTATATCGGCATTATGCTTTTAACTTTCAATTAACTTTCTTTCAATGTCCCGGTTCGTTTCTACGTATATCTCTGTTGAAAATACATATCCACTTTTCCCCAGTTTGTCTTCTTTATTGGTTTTCCTCTGGTTTCTTTCAAATGCCAGGTTAGTTTGTCCATATTTTTTATTTCGACTATCTTCTCCATCCACTGCTCTAGCTCTGGAATCTGTTCAGACTTCCATTGCTTTGCTAGAGTTATTCTGGCCGCTGTTGAAATATATGTAAAAAGTTTGTCATCGTTTGTACTCCACCCTATTGAGGTGTCTACAATACCTAATAAGTATAATTCCGGCTTTATAAGAAATTTTTTGTCCAATATTTTTTGAGACTCTTCATGAATTGTTCTCCAAAACTTTTGGACTTTTTCACAGGACCACCATTGATGGTAAAAAGAACCTTCATGTGTTTTACATTTCCAACATCTATTCCCATAATTTTTGTACATCATTGCCAATTTTTTAGGAGTCATATACCACCTGTGAAAAATTTTTAGCCAATTCTCCTTTAAGTCCCAAGCATATGTATATTTTAATTTCTTATTCCAAATTAGTTCCCATTCGTCAAATTTTATTGGACGACCGATGTTCCTTGCCCAGTTAATCATACATTGCTTAACTGATTCGGTTTCTGTGGACCATTCCAATAAAAGGTCATAGATCTTCGATATCTCATTCCTTCTAATTTGTAGTATTCTATCCCATGTTTCTTCCTTTTCACAAAATCCCTTATGACTATCCTTTTTAAACTGTTCTTTAAGTTGGGCATACTGAAACCAAGTTAAGTTCCTAAATTTAACTCTCAATTCTTCTATATTTTTCATTATGTATATACCTTCAGATTTTTTTAATATATCCTTGTATCTTGGCCAGACTTTCCAACCTAAAATATATCTTTGACTCGCTTCCAGTGATGAAACCCACAGGGGTGTTTTACTGTAGCAAAGATTTTTGTATCTTTCCCATATTTTTATTAGTGAGGCCCTAATAAAATGATGGCCGAAATTCTTTTCTACTAGTCTCTTATCTTGCCATAAATAAGCGTGCCAGCCCCTACGGAGGTCAAACCCTTCCAATGTCAAGATGTTTTCGTCTGTCAAATTTATCCAATCTTTAACCCATTTTAGGGTGCACGCTTCATAATATAATTTTAGGTTCGGCATTCCAAAACCCCCTCTGTTGTTTGCATCTGTCAGCACTGTGTATCTAATCCTTGGTCTTTTGTTTTTCCATATAAATTTAGATATGTCTCTATTCCATTCAGTAAAAATTTTTGTATTCCTGATAATTGGTAGATTTTGGAATAAATACAATAGTTTTGGCAAAACATTCATTTTGATGACTGCTATTCGACCTAATAAAGAAATGTTCATAAACTTCCACTGTTCCAGGTCCTTTTGGATAGCCTTCCATTTTACTTGGTAATTGTTCTTTAATAATTGAGAATTCTTTGCTGTTAACGTAATGCCCAGGTATTTAAGTTTCGATGTTACATTTATACCTGTAGTCTCTTGTAATTTTTCTTGGTTTTGCTTAGTGATATTCTTAGTCAAGATTGTTGATTTTAATTTAGTTATTTTTAGTCCTGCTAATTTTCCAAATTCTTCTATTTTGGTAATCCAATTGTTTATTTGATATTTTGGTTCTTAAATTATACAAATTATATCGTCCGCAAAGGCACGGATCTTATACTCTTGGCCTCTTATTTTTGTGCCTTTTAACCCATGGTCTTTACGAATGTTGATAATTAGGGTATTCAATGCAAAGATGAAAATAAGTGGTGACAGAGGGCACCCTTGTCTTGTCCCCTTTTCTATCTTAAAGGGCCTTGTCTGTTGTCCATTGATCAATAGGCTCGCCTCCTGTTTGTTATAAATTGCTTCAATAGCGTTCGAAAATTGGTATCCTATATCTACTTCTTTCAGCACTAATTTAAAAAAAGTCCAATTCAAATTATCAAACGCTTTTTCCGCGTCTATGGCTAATAAAGCCACTTCTTTCTCATGGTGGCACTCATAATACTCAATAATATCAACTATACATCTTAGATTTTCACTAACATTTCTACCTGGTAAAAAGCCTTTTTGTTCAGGGCCAATCCAGTTTTGTAAGAATTCTTTAAATCTGTTTGCGAGTATTGTTGTAAAAATTTTATAGTCTGAATTAAGTAGGGAAATTGGTCTGAAATTTCTCAGGTCGGTTAAGGTTCCATTTTCTTTTGGGATAGCGACTATATCTGCTTGGGACCAAGAGTCCGGGATCTCCCCCTCTACTAACACCTTGTTCATAATTTCCTGTAAATGCGGTATAGACTCCTCCTGTAAAATCTTGTAAAAGCATACTGGAAAACCATCTGGTCCCGGTGCCTTGTTTAGTTTCATTGTTTTTAACACTTTTCTAATTTCTTCTGTTGTTATCTCTCTATTTAAACTTTCTCTCTGTTGCTCTGTTATTTTGGGGAGTTGCAACTCACCTAAATATTGGGATATTTTATCTGGATTTATCTCCTCTTTTTTGTACAGTTCCACAAAAAATTCTCTAAATACCCCTAGAATTTCCTCATCCGTTACATATGTTTTCCCATCCCTGATTATCTTAGATATGTATTGTTGCTGTTTATTTTTCCTTAGTTTTCTTGCAAGCCAGATTCCCGGTTTGTTCGCATTTTCAAAATTGTATTGTTTTATATATTTTAATTGTTTTGCCATATCCTCTAGTTCTAGTGTTGTTTTCTTGTTTCTCCAAAGTTTTAACTCCTTTATTTTTTCTGTATTTGACGGGTGTTTTTTCAGTTGGTCTTCCAATCCCCCTATTACTTTCATAATGTCTTCTAATTTTTTATACTTCTTTCTATTTTTCTCCACTTTTTGTTGAATCAAATGTCCTCTCAATACGGCTTTAAAAGCGTCCCACATTATTTGTTCTTTTATATCTGGTGTATTGTTCAGTTCAAAAAACTCTTTCACTAATTTCTTATTCTTATTTATATCTGCCTCCAGTTTTAATAAGTTTTCATCCATTCTCCATTTGTAACTGTTTCTTCTTTTGTTTATACTAATGGTAACAGGACAATGGTCTGATTTGTCACGAGGTTGTATTTTTATCTCTTCTATTCTGGTGCATAGTGAATTAGAAAGCCAAATCATGTCGATTCTTGCCCAGGTTTTGTGTCTGTCCGAATAAAATGTATAATCACGTTCATTTTGGTTATGATAGCGCCAGGCATCATGTAGGTCAAATTCCTCTTTCAATTTTATAAAGTTATTTGGGATAAGTCTCGCTTTTTCGTAATTCCTACTCTTAATTTTCTTACTAGTGTCTAAGTCAGAGTCCAAAATTCCATTAAAATCTCCTAAAAGAATCAGATGATCGAATTTTACCTCTGAAATGTGTTTCCTCAATTCTCTTATAAATTTTGTTTTAGGACCATTCGGGGCGTATATATTACAAACAAGAATAATCTGGTGATCAATTACTATTGTTACTGCTATATATCTGCCCTCCATATCTTTAAATTGGAGTGTAGGTGAAATTTTTTTCCTTGATGTATAATACCACACCCCTCTTTTTAGTTGAATCACATGAAATGAATTCTCTTCCAATTTTCCTATTCACCAAATGTATACTATGTTTAGCTGCAATGTGGGTCTCTTGTAAAGCCGCAATGTCATAATTCTTTTTTCCCAATTGGGACATTAAATTTCTTCTTTTAATTGGGGAATTCAAGCCGTTTATATTGTTAGAATAGATTCTTAAATGGTTTAGAACTACATTCTTACTCATCATCATTTTCATGGGGATTATCTGGTGTCGTCCGCGCTTTGTCTTCCTCCGATTCCTGTTCTTTTTCCAACACGATTCCCTCTTCTTCTTCTTCCGCTTCCTTCTCATCTCTTTCTTCTTCTTCTTCAGATCCCTCTTCTTCTCCCTCATCTGTCACGTTTACTAATTTATAGAATGAGTCCGTTTTAAATTCCTGTTTTTCCTCCGAGTGGTGTCTCGCTCTTTTAGCTTTCTTTCTTTTGACTGAGGGGGGGAGTAGTTTCTGAGGGTATTTCACTTTTTCCCTTTATGTACCTCTTGTAAAAATCTTTAGCCTTATCTTCTGAAGTTAACCAGTGTTTTTCCTCTTTATATGTGACCATTATACCTTCTTTTTTCTCCCAACGGAATCTTATTTTCAACCGTTTCAATTCATCGGTCAGGAAAAAGAACTTCCTTCTTCTGTTTCATGTTGCCTGAGGGAATTCTTTTAATACGATTACTTTTTTGCCCTTGTGATACATTGGGTTTCGACTGTTTTGAATTAGGATCTCATCCCTTATCCTTTTTTTTACAAAATGGACAATAATATCTCTCGCCACTTTGTTTCTTCTGGAAAAATTAGTTTGAGCTCGATAAGTTTTGTCAATCTCATTGTCCATGTTTTCTTCTGTCCGTTTTAAGAGATTAGCTAACATCTTGGTTATCAACTGGCGAGTATCTTCTTTTGCTTCCTCCTGCACATTTCGGAAACGTAGCTGAAACTCCCTCTCATTTTGTTCAAGTTTCTCCTGTAGTTTTTCTAATTTCTCAATTTTTTCATTTTTTTGTTCAAAGTCATCCATCTTTTTTTGTAGGGTATTTTGTTGTTTGACTAATTTCATATTTTCCATTTTTAAATTATTAATCTCCTTATTTGTCTTCATCATTTCCTTTTTCAACAATCCCATCTCTTCTCTAAATTCTTTTTTCATTTCTAGAAGTTCCTCGCATATTTCCCTTTGTTGAAAGGTTTGTTTGTCCAATTTTGTCTGGGCTTCCTGTTGATACTCATCCTGTTTTGTTGCCAGTAAATATTGATTTACTTCCTCGTTTATTTGCTCTTTGGTGTACAAATTTCAATAGAACTTTTAAAACTGGGTAGCTATCTGTTGGTCAGTAGTATATTCTGTACCTTCAGCTTTCATTTTTACAATATAATCTGTTTTTCTTTCTTATTTTTCTTGACAGCCGTTTGCCAGTCCTATTTGCATTTTGAAAATGTTGTATTATAAACTTTAACTTATTTACCAATTGTTCTGTTTCCAAATTATTTCTTTGCTTTTGTAGTAGTTCCCTTCTTTGTATTAATTTGACATCTTAGGGGTTTCTCTTTAATCCTTCTTCAGTTTTATGATTTTGTCCATTATTTCCTTCAATTTTGAATTCCTTTTTTATTTTTAGAGCATTTTATTGTATAAAATAGCCCCTCATCACAGTTTTACTTGCATCCCAGATTATTTGGATTGATGTCTCTGGCAAGTCATTCCATTTAAAGTAGTCTAATAGTATTTCTCTACTTTTCTTTATATGCGTTTTCTCTTTCAATATGTTATTGTTCAATTTCCACCTCAATCTTTCCTGGTGGTTCAGGGTCATCTCTATTGGGCAATGGTCGGAGTTAATCCTTGGTAAAATTTCTATTTGATTGACTTTTGTTGCTATTGTATTTGTAGACCATATCATGTCTATTCTTAACCAGGATCTATGTCTATTTGAGTAGAAAGTGTAATATTTCTCACTTCCTTTGTATAGTCTCCACACATCTTTTGTTGAATTCATCAAATAAGTTCAAAAAGGAATACTATCACAGTTGAGATCCAGACCATATCTATTCTTGACCATGTCGTGTCGATTTGAATAAAATGTGTAATCTTTTTCTTTTAAGTGGTGTGTTCTCCATGCATCTTTTAAATCTAGGTCCAGCAGGGCCTTCAAGAAATTTTCTGGTAAATTCCATGAATTGTGTATTCAATATTTGTTCCCGAAGGTATTTTACAAATTTGATCTTTGGCCCATTTGGAGCGTATATATTACAAATTAATATTTTTTGATTGTCTATCATAATTTCCACTCCAACAACCCTCCCTTTTGTGTCTTTGAATCTCAATTCTGCAGGGATATTACTATTTACATAAGTAACCACCCCTCTTTTTTAATGTCTGATGAGTAGAATTCATTCCCCAAACTTTTGTTGACCAGATGTGCTCCATGTCTCTGAGAAATATGTGTTTCCTGAAGTGATATAATGTCAAATTTCCCTTTCCTAATTTGTCTCATAATCATTTTTCTTTTACTTGGAGAATTCCAGCCATTCACATTGTTTGAATAGCATTTTATTTCCCTTAAAAATTCACCCATTAGATCAGTCTTTTTTGGTTCTGTGAGTGAGGTTGCAGGTTCTTCTTCCTCACTTTCTTCCCCTTTTTCATCAGAGTCCAAATCAAGTAAATTCATTTTGGCTATACCTTCCATTGTATTAGTCATAGTGGTTGAATCTCCAATTTGTGGTGAATGGTATCTCTTCTTTTTCCTCTGTGGTAATGGTATCTCTGAAGTATCTTCGTGATTTCTTTTCATAAGATCTTTATAAAAATCTTTCGCTTTATCTATTGAGGTCAGCCAATACTTCTCATTTTTGAAGGTAACCATGATTCCTTCTAGCTTTTCCCAACGAAATCTAATTTTGCGTTTCTTAAGTTCATCCGTGAGGAAGAAATAATTTCTTCTATTCAGTGTTGCAACGGGGAATTCCTTCAGTATAATAACTTTGTTTTCTTTGTAGAAGGTAGGTTTCCTACTGTTAATCATCAATATTTCATCTCTGGTTCTCTTTTTCACAAAATTAACTATGACATCTCTGGTCACTTTATTCCGTTTTGAAAAGTTGGTTTGTATTCTATATATCCTGTCTAACTCATTCCCCATTTCCTGTTCTGGTCTTTGTAATATTTTTGCCGTAATCTGTGTAATTTTTTGTCTTATATTCTCATTAGTTTCCTCTTCTAAATTCCTAAATCTGAGTTGAAATTCCATTTCTTTTTGTTCCATTAATTCTTGTGTTTTTTCCAATTTCAAAGACTTCTTTTGAGATTCATCCACATTTTTTTGAAGTTTAATTTGTGATTTTTCCATTTTCTCCCTCGCTTTTTTTAAATCTAAAATCTCTTCATGCATTGCTTTGATTTCATTTTTTATATGTGTTATATCCTCTTTTATTTCCTTCTCCATTTCTAACATCTCTTGGTGCATTTCTCTCTGAAATCTCTTTTGATCTTCTGCATTTTTATCCTGCTTGTCTGAAAGTTTCTGAATTTCTTTCAAAATATCTTTTAAAACTAGATCTTCCGTTTGGGATGGCCTTCTCATTGTTCCTTTTGTGTCTTTTAGATCCTTATCCTGTTTAAATTTAGGTCCAGCCATCTTCTAAATTAAGTTGGTTAAAATTAAAGATATACTATCTGTACTCCACTATCTAGAGTTAATCTTCTCCTCCTCTTCTCCCAATCAGTCTCAATCAGTCCTTTACAATGGGGGTATATTATTATTATTGTTTATAATCTCTAGTGTTAAATTTTAGCAATTCCTTCTGGTTATCTTCTTCTGTATGAGCCTTTATTTCTGTCTTTCCATGAATGTCTGCTACGTCCTCTCCGTCTTCTTCCCACTTGGGGGCGCACGTTCACTCTTCTCCCGCTTCTCACTCCATGCCGTCCTTCCTTACACAAGTCCATCCCAGTCGTCCTCTTCTTCCGCCGCCTGGATATGACCTTCTGCTTCCGTTCTTCTCACATCCTCTTATTTCCCGCCATCTTCAGTGCTTCCTTCTTTTGTTTACAAGAAGCACCCACCATAGACACAACAATATGGCGTCAAGGTCGTCTGATTTTCCCTTCTTGTGGGTATGTATTTTCAATATGCATTCAATTACATTCAATTGCTTCAGTTTCTTCACGGTCCACGAATCCCCCCGGCCTTACCCGAACTTCACGCACCCTTTCCCAAGAGTTGAACAATCAAAGAGTTTGGCACAGTGGGGTACCTGCATTCCTCCCTTGCTTTCCTTGGGAGAGGGGAGATTCAAATCTCAACCCGACCAACTTATAAGATTTATATATTAATCAAATTAAATGTTCCAAAGTTCCAAAGTTTGTTTTTGTTGTTGTTGTTTTTTCAGTCCATTTCAGTCCGTTTGTTTGTAGTCTGCTGGAGATATCTTATTATCCAGGAGAGTATATGTCCTAGATCTTCAGGCTTATCCAATTGTTCAGATTGTCCAATATAAATTCCAAGCTAATTAAATCTTTTCAACCAGATTTGTATCCCAATCAGGTAGGAATTTCTTTGTATAGCACTCACGATCCCGAAGAATTGTTTTCTTGCAATCTTCCTTTCTTTTTAGTTTAAAATGAGCCCAGTCGGCAGTAAATGCGAGGCTTTCGCCCGCTTCCTGACTTGCGGTTCGCGGACCTCCGCGGCTTGGTGGGGCAATGGGGTTTACCTTGCATCCAAAGCGCACTCCAGACCCACGATCACCACTCGGAGGCTTGCGTCCCCCCCCCCCCCGGTTCTATCCCCGGGGAGAGGGGAGCTGAAAGCTCTACCCAACTGCTAAAAGTCAGTGGCTTGCTGGAGGAGCTTCAGCAAGTCCAACCCGCCGCCATCGTTGGCTCACCGGAAGTCCCAACAAGTGACAATTTTTACCATTAAAAATATTCCTAAATATTTTATTTTCTTCATTTCCTGAATACCCGTTATTTCAGTAAGTTCTTCCTGTCTATTCTTCATCATATTTTTGTGAGGAACATAATTTTGTCTTTATTTATCTTGAGCCCGGAGAGCTTCCCAAATTCCTTGATTCTATAGAGCCAATCTCTTACTGTTTTTAATGGTTCTTCTATAATACAGATCAAGTCATCTGTGAAGGCCCTAATTTTATGTGCTATTTTCTTTATTTTCACCCCATTTAATTTTGGATCTTTTCTTATATTACTCAATAATATTTCTAATGCAAAAATAAAAATCAGAGGTGAAAGTGAACATCCCTGTCTTGCTCCCCTGGATATTTTGACATTTTTAAATTCTAATGTATTTATTTTAATTTTTGCCTCTTGTTGATCATAGATCTTATTTATCGCATTCATGAATTTAAATCCTATATCTATTTCTTTAAAAGCAATTTTAAGAAGTCCCAATTCAGACTATCAAAAGCCTTTTCCATGTCAAGTGCCAGGAGTGCCATTTCATCTTGACTATTTAATTTGTAATGTTCAATTATATTAATGATCTCTCTCATGTCTCTTTATTGTCTCTTGGATAGAAAACCTGTTTGTTCCTCCTTTATCCATTCGTTAAGAATTTTTTTCATCCTATCTGCTAAAACATTCATGAAAATTTTGTAATCCGAATTTAGTGACGATATCGGCCTATAATTTCTCACATTGGACGGGTCTTGTCCTTCCTTCTGTAACATAATTATAGTGGCGGATCTCCACAATTCCAGCATGTCTTGATTGTCTAGTATCGCATTCATCAGTTTCTTTAAATACGGCAGTTTCTTCCTCGAGCTCTTTACGGTATATTGCTGTTAACCCATCCAGGTCTAGGGCCTTATTTCCATCTAGTTTCCTAATTGCTTTTTAAATTTCTTGTTCACTAATCTCTTTGTTGGTCTATTATATTTTGCAACTTTTGTTTGCTGAGAAATATTGATATATCTTTTTTTTGGCTTTAGTGTATAACTTGGTGTAGAATTTATTGAATTGGTTTGCTATTTCTTATTCTGTTAAATAACTTTTACCTTCTGAAGTGATTCCTGTTATGTATTGGACTTGCTTTCTTCCTGATCTTCCAGGCCAACCATCTGCCTGTTTATTTGCATTTTGGAAGTCTTGTTGTTTTATGAACCTTAATTGGTTTGCCAATTTTTCCATTTCTAAATACATTTTTTGGTTCCCTAGTACTTCTATTTCTTGTTTCACGTTCCTATTTTTGGATCTTCCTTTAATTTTATCTCTTATTCTGATTTCTTATTTGACTTTGGCCATGGCTATGTTTTTAAGTTTATTTTTCTTAGCACTTTGCTGAATAAAATGTTAGCACTTTACTACCATCCTCCATTTATATAGCTTTTGTGATTTGTTTATTTTGAATTCAAGTGGGCAATGATCTGAGTTGTTTCTAGGAGGAATTGTAATTTTCCCTAACCTTGGTACTATCACGGTTGACATCCAGACCGTATCTATTCTTGACCATGTCATGTGTCTATTTGAATAAAATGTGTAATCTTTTTTCTTTTAAGTGGTATGTTCTCCACGCATCTTTTAAATCTAGGTCCAGCAGGGCCTTCAAGAAATTTTCTGGTAAATTCCATGTATAGTTTTCCCTTTTTGTCTTTTTGTTATCAGTCTTGTCAATATTCAGATCTAAGACCCTGTTGAAATCTCCCATGATATTTAAATCTTGGAATTCTTGTGACAATACCTTTCCTCTAGTTTTTTTTTTACAAAGGTGCTTTTGGGCCTGTTTGGAACATATATATTACAAATTAATAAGTTCTGATTCCCATTTTTTATCTTAACCCCTACAATCCTCCCATCTTCATCCTTAAATGTCATTTCTGGGTCTAATTTGGGGTTGACATAAAGGATTACCCCTCTTTTTTTCAATTGATGAGAAATAGAATTCTTTTCCGATGCTTTTTTGTATTAAATGTGTAACATTTCTTTGTGTTCCCTGGAGACCCACAACATCAAATTTACTCTTTTTTATTTGATTAAATATTCGTTTTCCTTTATCAGGGGAATTTAGCCCATTAACAAAATTCATATAATATTTTAACTCCATGAATTTATCCTTGGGTTTCTTCCTCTTCATCCAGATTGATTAAATCCATTGGTTGGGATCTGGAGGGTATGTCATTTTTTTCTGGTGAGATGGTTCTAGCTCTTTTTCTTTCCCTTTCTTGGTCGGAAGGTTCTGGTCTTTCAGTTTCTTTCATAATTTTTTTTTTTTGTAAAATTCCTTTTCTTTTTCCTCGGATGTTATCCTGAACTTTTCTTGTTTGTATGTCGTCATCAAACCTTCATTTCACTCCCATCTGAAGCATATCTGCCTTTTCAAAAATTATCTGTTAGGAATATATATTTCCTTCTTTTCTGGAGGTTGCTTGTTGGGTATTCCTTAAGAATAGCAATCTTCTTTCCTTTGTAGACAATAAGATTCTTGCTGTTATATTTCAGTACTTCATCTCTTGTCTTTCTTTTTGTAAATTGAACAATCACATCCCTTGTCACATTTTTTTTGAAAAGTTTGTTGTTATCCTATAGATTCTGTCCATATTTTCCTCCAACTCATCCTCCATAGATTGTGTTAAATCTGCTAGCAGTTGGGCCACCTTTTGTCTTAAATTCTCTTTTGGATCTTCCTGAAAGTTTCTTATTCTTAAGTGATATTCTAATTCCTTTTGTTCTATCTCTTCCTGCCTCACTTCTAGCTTTCTATTCATTGATTCCAACTTCTCCAATTTGATTTGGAATTTTTCATGGGTCTTTTCTATTTGTTGTTTATCTTCTTTCATTTCCTTTATCATTCTTTCATGTTCTCTTTGCTCTCTTTCTCTCTCCCACTCAGCTTCCATTTTGTTTAGTTGAATTTCTCTCAATTTTCATCCTTTTCACCTCTAATTTCAACCTCAAGATTTCAACTTACTGTTCTTGTGGTTCTTCTTCCTCATCTCCAGTCTGTACATCTCCCTTTTCAGTAACATTTTCGGCACTCATCTGCCTTGTCTTAGGAGGTGCCATTACTCTTTTTCTGAGGTAAATTTTAGCACTGGTCTAGATTTTATTACTTCATATTCCTCAGCTGCCACCAATTGCAACTTAAGGATGCGAGGAGATACGCACATGATACACACAAGAGGCATGAGAGAGAGGTATACGAGAAGGTCTTTCAGGCAGTGGGGGGGACTTTATTATTTTGATATCCCACACTCTTCTGCCGATGAACATATATGTATACATGTGTGTGTGAGGCAATGAGGCCGATAAAGGAAGAAAGAAGTAACTTCCACAAACTCAGTGACTCGCAGTTCTCACCTAAAAATACATTATCCCTGTCTCAGTGTCACCTTTCTTTGTGTGTTTGTTACATGATTCACTTTTAAATGTCTATATATATATATATATCCCTTTGATGTGCAACCCAGTCCTGGAGCCAATATGTAGCTTCCAACTTCTCCTCAGAGGTTACATCAATACAATCTCCAGCTGGCTTTCAGATATGTAGCCCCAGTCCTGTAACTTGACACGAGACTCCCATATATAAGTTGAATCAAAGAAATGTTTATTCATGAATTCTTTTGCACATAAAGCATATTTGTTACAAAGCCCTTTACTTCAGTTCCACTTGGATGTTATTGTTATTATCATCCACAATTTGGATACATAAGGCTGATATTATGCAACCTTCAGAACAGTCTGATTTATTTCAATTTTGTTAGGCAACTTTTTTCTCTTTATAATATATTTTTCTCCTCAGCCTTTCTGACTGGATAACATATCTTAAAGGCACACTTTTCCATCAATATTTGAACTGAAAACTTAGTCTCAAAGGACTCTCTGTCTCTCAGCTTCACCTGACTGAGGACTTAGACTGAAATTAGTCTCTTTTTTACTTCACCACTACAATGGATCCTCTTCGCTCTACCTCCCCGGCTAGATACTGAATAATTTTCAAACAGTTCCCTCTTTTTCTTCTCAGCTAGCTCTGCCCTTCTCTAGCTAGCCACTGTAAACTGGATATATTTCTACTGCACAACTACATAACCATGGTGATGTATCGACCAATCAATCAGATGTAGCCCACTCCTGCCTGCCCTTGCCATACATCAACTTTAATAAACATAGACAAAAACTCCATTATAATTAGATTTTCTGTTAGAGGATCCAAAACGAAGTAACAGGTTAAAGAACTGGGCCAAAACTGATAAAATGAATTTTAACAGGGAGAAATGTATGGTACTCCACTTAGGTAATACAAATATAATGCAAAGATACAAGATGGCTAACACCTGGCTTGAAATCACTCCATTCTGCTTATCTTGCCTTTTCTTATTATAATGTATGTTTCCCAGCCATCATGTATCTCTCCTTGCTGCAAACCAGCCTTTCCTCACTTTCTTTCTGGAGAGCCGAGCCGAGCCAAGCGCCGTGCCGCAGCCAAGCGCCACACCGTGCCATGCCCCGTGCTGAGCCCCATGCCAAGCGCTGTGCCCAGTGCCGTGCCAAGTCGAGCATCGGGCCAAGCTTCGAGCAGAGTGCCATGTGCCGAGTGCCGAGCCGAGCCGAGTGCTGTGCCAAGCCGAGTGCCGTGCCGAGCCGAGTGCTGTGCCAAGCCGAGTGCCGTGCCGAGCCGAGTGCCGAGCCAAAGGCTGTGCCAAGCCGAGTGCCGAGCCAAGTGCCGTGCCATGCCGAGTGCCATGCCGAGTCGTGCCGGGTGCCGTGCCGAGCCGAGCACCGTGCCAAGCGCTGTGCCGAGTGCCGTGCCGAGTGCCGTGCCGTGCTGAGTGCCGTGCCGTGCCGTGTGCTGTGCCGTGCAGGTTCTTTACCATTTCTTTCCCATCTAACCAGACTAGGCCCACAGCACTGCTTCTGATTAGACAATCTCCTAGATAACATATTTTCAATTAGGACATAAAATCCTGTCATTGCATTTACTATTGTTCTCTATCCAAAGAGCAAGGCAGAATAGAGGAGGAGCATGATTTCCCTAGATCTAGACTTCTATTGATGCAGTCCAAAATCACAATGACTTTTTGAGCCACAGCATGGCAATGTTGGCTCATGTTCCCCTTCCTTCCCATGAGGACTCCAAGATCTTTTTCACATGTACTCCTTTGAGCCAGGTATCATCCCCCATTCTGTCTCTTTGTATTTCCTTTTTTCTGCCTAAGTGGAGTCTCTTGCATTTGTCCCTATTGAACTTTGGCCAATCATCTCTCTAATCTGTTAAGATCATTGTGAATTCTGATCCTCTCTTCTGGAGTTGTGGCTCTGCCCCCTAGTTTGGTCCTGTCTGCAAACTTAGTGATCGTGGCTTCTAACCCTTCATCTAAGTCATGAATAAAGATCTTGAACAGAACCGGGCTCAGGATGGAACACTGCCTCTGGCCCTCCACTCCTCACTTCTTTCCAGGATTGTCACCTTGTAGTGGTGAGCAGGCTTGCATGTTCCAATGAGCCTGCTGGCACATCCACTGGAGTCATGCACTTCCAGGAGGGGACGCAAGGGAGGATCCAGACCAAGAACAATTTGAAGACCCTAAGACCTCAACAGCAAAGAAGACGAAGGGTAACATTGCACATGTTACAACGGCTGTGAAGGCAGAAGAAAGCTGCAACAAACTAATAAGCCACCGTCATGTTAATCATGCCACTGCATTGACCTCCACACATTAAAAAAAATCATTCACAGGAATCTTCCAAGAAATATTAAAAAAAACAAAACAATAAAAGTCCCATGGCGATTTGCGAGTGGTGACAGGGGCAGGACTGTAAAATCTGGAAGCCCCTAGTCACAGACTGGCACATGGGTGGTGGATATGGATTCAGTCGTTCTGCCTCAAGGACTAAGGTAGTTGAAAAGTCCGGCAGCTGTATCCATGGCTAAGCAGCCCTTTTTAGGATCAGCTTTGCTCACCCCACATGGAGAAGGGGCTAGAAAAGGTGCCCTAAACATTGTCTGCCTCTCTTATCCCTGACTGGACTGCCGCATCCAGAGGGGTCACCACCCTGTGGCCAGAAAAGAAAAATAAACTTTGGAACATGGAACGTACGAACACTGTTGGACAACACTGGACAACACCCTGAACTCAGGACTGCTATTATTGCAAGGGAACTGGGACGCTTTAACATCGACATAGCAGCACTTCAGCAGACCCAGAGAACAGGAGAGGGACAGCTGAAGGAAGAAAAAGGAGGCTACACCTTCTTCTGGAAGGGACTGCCTGAAGAAAAGCGAAGAATACAAGGAGTTTTTTTATTGTTGTTGTTTTGTCATTTTATCCCACTCCCACCCTCCCACCCTCCCCTCCTTGTACATACACTTTATACAACAAACTACAGAAGTTACATTTGAAATATCAATCTCAATCTTAATTTTTCCACTCCACATCTTAGTACATTCTCTAAATAGTTCTTAACTGGTTCCCACATCCCCTTGATTATTGCAATATTTTCAATTTTATCTATATTATTCCATCTGCAATTTGTGATTTCTACATTTAACATATCAACCAATTCGTCAAAGTCCATTTTGTTTTATCTTTCCAACCGCTCACTAAAACAATTTGTGCACATGCTATTAATTTGTCAATCATTTTTTCTTTTTGTATATTCTTCACTTCTGTTATCCTTGCATGTAGCACTTTTCTATTATCTATTACTATTTGTAGATTTAGCATTCTATTGATTTCTCCTTCAATCATTCTCCAGTATTCTTGTACCCGATCACACTCCCATATCATATGATTAAACACCCCTCTTTGTTCACAACCGTGCCAACACCTATCTTTCATCCCTGGTAAAAACCGTGAAAGTTGTGCAGGAGTTCTGTACCATTTTTGTAATATTTTCCTTCTTGCTTCCCTTAATACACTGTACTTTTCTTTTGCTATATTACTTATTTCCCTCTGTATATCTTCCCTCTCAATTTCCATGTCCATTCTCCATGTTTGGAAAATTTCCTCTACTATTTCTTCTTTTACCGTTATAATTTGTTCATACAGATCTCCTGCCACCTTCTTTTCCTCTCTCAAACATTTCCTAATCACCTTCTCAAATGGACTGTCCTGTTCTCTAATTTTTTCTCTCGATCTAAAAATTTCCTGTCTTATAGCCCAGCTTTGAATCCAATTCCCTGATCCTATCCAATTCTGAATTTCTTTTTGTTCTACAGGGTCTCCATCTATTGTATACAAATCCTCCACTAACCTTTTCCCTCTACTTTCAATTGATCTCAATGTTCTGCCTATAATTTCGTTGTTATTGTAATTAATTTGCCATATAGTTGCCATCTTATTCTCATTGCCTGGACTTAGCTTCTTCTTTCTTTTTTTCCACACTTTTATTGTTCCTTTAAAAGGTTCCTTAAATTCTGCTTCTTCTCTCCTACTCCATTCCCTAAATATTATTTCTTTTTCTTTAGTATTATTTATTATCTTCTCCCCATTTTTTTAGTATACTGTATTTCCAATAATCTTTGGATTTGAAACGCATCGTGATAGACTTCTAAAATTGGAATCCCCCAGCCTCCCTCTTCCTCTTTTGCATTTAACCATTTGTACCCTGTCCAATTGGTGCTATTCCTGATACTTTCAGCTAGCATTTCTATCGCTATTACAAATAAAGTGGGGGATAATGGACAACCTTGTTTTGTACCATTTAAAATTGGTATCTCTCCTGTCCTTGCATTATTCACCCTTATTTTTGCTTTACAGTTGCTGTACAATTGTTGCAGTGTTTTGCAAAAGTTTTCCCCCATATTCAACTGTTGACATAATCTTAACAGATAATTGTGAATGACTTTATCAAATGCTTTGTAAACATCCAATTAGAGAATTCCCATTTTTTTCTTATTCGAATTTGCATGATTAATTGCAATTACTACATTTTTTATTGGATCCCCAATTTTTCTTCCCTTCACAAATCCATATTGATCCTCTTTGATTATTTTTGGCATTATTGTTTCCAATCTTTTTGCTAAAATTTTTGTAAATATTTTATAATCTTGATTGCGTAGACTAATGGGTCTGTATGACCCTGGTTGTGTTAAATCTCTCCCCTTTTTGGGTATAGTTATAATTTCTGATACTTTCCATGTTAGGGGGATTTTTTGCTTAGTGTATATTTCATTAAACAACTCTGTTAGGTGTGGTGCCAACTCTTCCATAAATGCTTTATAATATTCTGCTGGAAATCCATCTGGCCCTGGTGACTTGACTCCCTTTAACCCTTTAATTGCCCTTATTGTTTCCTCTTGCATTATTGGTTGGTTTAATAACTCTCTGTCTTCCTCTGCAATTTTTTCTCTGATATTTAAGTTCCCTTGCATTACCCTCTCTTCCTTATATAGATCTTTATAATATTTTGCCATTATCTCCCTAATCTTACTTTGCTCCTCTTGTTCTTTCCCATTTTCGTCTTTCAATCTCTTTATCCATGTTTTTTCTTTTTTCTTTTTCAAATAGTAAGCCATTCTCTTCATTGATTTTATATTCCAACTTTGGGAATAGCTTTTAACGTATAGATATTTATTTATTATATTCCTTTCCTCAAATGCTTCTAATTGTTTTTTTTTCTCCTTTAGCTCTCTCCAAATCTGTCTATCCTTAGTCCTTTTATGTTTGTCTTGCAGGGTTTCTATTTCTTTTATTCTCTTATCCTATTCATTCCTCCATCTCCTTCTAAGATTTACCTCTAAACTTATACAGTGACCCCTTATCACTGCCTTACTTGCATCCCAAATTATATCTTTAGTTACTTGTCCATTGGCATTGGTCTCGAAATACTTACTTAGTTCTTTCCTAATTGTTTCATATTCTTCCTCTCTACTGTTTAAAACTGTGTTATATCTCCAGGTTCTTTCTTTTCTTTCTATTTGTAATTTTACTTTTACTCTTAATGGTGCATGATCCGATAAACGTATTGGAAGTGTTTTTGCCTCTAGAATCACTGATTGGTTTGTATTTTTCCCCAGAATATAATCTATTTTGCTATATGTGTCATGTCTTCCCGAATAATATGTCCATCTATTATTCTCTGGTTCCCCTTCTAATAAATCATTCATGTTGTATTCCCTTATATTTAACTTTCTATTACTATTTTGCCTTGTTGTTACCAATTCCAGGTTATAATCTCCTGCACAATACACTTCTCCTTGTGCAAACTTATCAATTTCCCCAAATAGCTTTTTTAAATACTTTTTTTGATTTTTGTTTTGGGCATATATACACACTAAAGTGATTCTAAGTTTTTTCAATTTTCCCTTTAATCATTACCCATCTCCCATCTGAATCCCTTTTTACCATTTCCACTTGGAAGTCTATTGTATTTTTAATTAAAATTGCCACACCCCGTGCTCTATTTGAACCTCTCGATTCATACACCTGTCCCCAAATCCTATCATTAAATAATGGAGTATGGTCCTTTCTCTTATGACATTCTTGTAAAAGCAGAATGCCAACTTTATAATCCTTTACCATTTTCATAACTTTTGCCCTTCTTTGTGGAGTTGATAAATCATTAACATTATGAGACATTATTACTACTTCACCCATAACCAGGTATTATTTGCATTTACCCTCCTGTAGTTTCTTTCCCCTGTCTGCTTGTCTTCCCATCCTCCCCCATGCCCCCCAGAATTCAGACCTCTCCCTCCTCCCATCAGAGGGAGACCTGAAAGAGTTTTCCCTTTGTTCTCTTCCATTCCCAGACTCCCTCCCACCGGTGACTGTGTTGCCATCCACTGCTCTCCCCTCCTGCATCTTCATTTACCCCTTTAACCCCATTTGTCCAAATTTCATTATTCCACAAATGTTAGGCTGTTCATTCTTAAGTCTCTGTACAAGATCTCGTTTCAATTCTTCTATTCTCCTCTCTAATTTTCTGTTTTTTTAAGATCTCTTAATTGTTTTTCTATAGATTTAATTTGTTCTAAATCCAGGTCCTTCAAATTCCTTAAAGTTCTCTTTTCTTCCCTGTCCTTTGGATCTCCCATTGCAAATAGACTCTGAAGTAAGTCTGTCTCTGTTGGTCTGCCTCTCTCTGCAGTCTCCAGCTCTCTCGATGCTTCTTGTCCAATCGGCTTGTCCTTGGTCTTATCTGATTCCTCCTCCAGACCGTCTGTTTCTTTTCCATCTGTATCCAGTTTTAACTGTTTAAGCATTTTCCTCCCTTTTCAAGTCGGAAGCTTTATATACAATTAGGGTGGCTGGAAAAGCCCAGGTATAACGTTGTCCTTTCCTTTCCAAAGTTCCTGTAATTTCCCTCATTTCTGCTCTCTTTCCCAATGTCTCTGAAGATAAATCCAGGAGTGGCCATACTTTACTGCCAGCCAAGGTCAGGTTCTTCATTTTCCTCAATTTTCGATAAACAATGTCCCTTTCAGCCTCCCTTGTGAACCGTATCAAAATATCCTTGGGTTTCCTGTCTCCTCTGAAAGCCCAATGTATTCTCTCAATTTCCTGCGATGGGACTTGAGCATGTGTTGTAAGCCATTCAGTTATAACTCCCTTCAGATTCTCCTTTATCTGAAGATTCTCTCCTGCTGCTCTCAAACGCAGATTGGCTCTTCGGGATCTGTCCTCGAGGTCAGCAACTTTATCTAGAAGTTTTCTATTAATGTCTTTCAGAATGATTAATTCACCTTTTTGTCTTCTGAACTCTGCTGCTGCCTCCTTAAACTTTTCTTGGCATTCTTCCACTTTATTCTCTATCAGCCCGAGTTTGCTATTAATTTGTGTGATTTGCTCTTTTGTCTGCTCATTTCCCTGTCTTAAAATCTCCATGTTTAATTTAAGATGTTCCAGTGTAGTTATAATTTTGTTCAATTTTTCTTCCTCCCCTTTCTTCTCCTTTCTGTCCGCCATACTCACAGTTGTCCGGACTTCTGTTTGGATTCTGAGATTTATGGCTTCAGTCACCTTTGATTGTGATCTCCCAGCCTTCTCTCTTTTCTCCTTTGATCCGGACTCCAGTTAAGGAGAGATTTATGACTCTTTATGGGCTTTTTGAGGCTTTAATTGCCTTTATAGTTAGGAGAGCAATTAGGCACGTCTACTCTCATTGACGCATGCGCAGCTCCCCCCTCAAGAATACACGGAGTTGACTTTCCTATCAGTAACGACCTGTTGAAGCCCCTGTCCGAAGCACTCATTGGCATTAACGAACGACTCTCAACCCTCCAAATTAACCTTGGCAAAAACCAATATGCAGCCATCATAACTGTCTATGCACCAACACTAGATGCTGGTGAAAACATCAAGGAAAATTTTTATTGTCAGCTGGACAACATCTTATCGAAGATACCTAAGGAGGACAAAATCATTCTCCAGGGAGATTTTAATGCAAGAATCAGACAAGTCTCCGACCTGTGGCCAGGGAACATGGGAAAAGACGGGGTTGGAAACAGCAATTCGAATAGCATCCTCCTTTTCACCAAATGTGCGGAACACAACTTTGTCATCACCAACACGCTCTTCTGCCAGAAAAACAAGCTCAAGACATCATGGAAGCATCCCCGGTAAAAGCATTGGCACCTCTTGAACTATGTAATTACACGTGCCAGAGACCGCCGTGTTGTGCTTCTCACAAGAGCCATGACAGGCGCTGATGATCGCTGGACAGACCACAGGCTAATCAAGATCACCCCCAAACACAGACTCCAAGGAAAAAAGATGAAGCGCAAAATGAACACCCAAGGCTTTCAGGAGCCCTCCAAACAGGTTCTTCTCCAAACAACACTCAAGGACCATCTACCCATAGAACACCCTGAAAATGTTGAGGAACATTGGAACAAACTGAAGACTTCCATCATCACTGCCTGTGAAGAAAGCATGGGATATCAAAACTGGAAGGAGGGAGTGGGCCTTCTCCATGGTGGCCCCCGGGCTTTGGAATTCCATCCCTAGGGAGATTAGACAAGTGCCAACCCTGCCTGCCTTTAGAAAACAGTTTAAAATATGGCTTTTTTAGTGTGCCTTTAAATAATTAACCCCATGACAGACCCCTTCTAAAGAATATTGGTCTGCACTTTATTCTGCCCCTGTACTGGAAATAACTTGACTTTCTATTCTACCCAAAATTCTCCTAGAGACTTCTTCGGCACTTTGTCCAGGCACTTTACTAAATTGCCTTCGAATTTATACTTGTGGACCTTTGACCTGATCACCCCCATTTTATACACTAGTGATGTCTGTTTTATACCATTTTACCATTTTTTTTCTATGATTGTGTTTATTGTATTACTGTGTTTTTAAATCAGTTCTATATCTCTGCTGATATTGTTGATTCATGTTTTAATGCTGCTTATGTTTGCTTTCTGGGCTTGGCCCCATGTTAGCTGCCCCGAGTCCCTTTGGAGAGATGGAGGTGGGATAGAAAAATAAAGAAGTTGTTGTTGTTGTTGTTGTTATGGTTTGATGAAAATGACAAAGAGATCCAACAGTTAATTGATAAGAAAAGGAAAACTTTCCAAACATAGCAGAGAGACAACAACTGTGCTACTAAGAGAAAGATCTATGCTAATGCAAAGAAGGACCAGAGAACTCAAGAACATCTGGTGGACAAAGAAGGCTGAAGAAATCCAATATTTTGCAGATACCCATGATGCTCAGGGATTTTGGCATGCTTTTGCTTATCCCCCCCTGGTTTCAAGCATAAGATGGGAAGAGCCCCCCCCCCCCCGGTTTCATTATTTTCTTAATGGGAGCAATTTCTTTTCCCCAAATCCTGCTTCCTTTCTGGAACTTTATGTACCTGAATGCTCGCCTGGCTCTTCCCGGGGGCTGTGGCTGGCCAACAGTGGCCAGCGGGGGGTGGGGAATGGCTTTTTGCCTGGCAGTAACATTTTTTTTCCGTATCAGGAGCAATCGGAGTTGCTTCTGGAGTGAGAGAATTAGCCGTCTGCAAGGACGTTGCCCAAGGGCCGCCCGGCTATTTTTAATGTTTTTACCATCCTTGTGGGAGGCTTCTCTCATGGTCAGCAACCCAACCTTCAAGTCACGAGGCTTTTATCCCCCAGGCCACCGGAGGCTCTGGCAGTAACATGGTGGAGTTGCACCATGTGCCAGACGCTGGTCCTTCAGCACGGCCTTCAGTTTCAGGTTGCTTCTGTCCTTTGTCATTTGCAAAATTACATTTTATCTGCTGCTTTTTTTGGGAGGAACCAATATTTGCTTTAAAAGCACGCAGTACTTCTAAGGCTGTGTCACATATGCCGTTCATTCACAGTGTGGGACCACTGACAGTCGTTTCGGTGCTCTGTCCATCACTGTCGGCCAGATTTTGTTTCATGTCTTCTGGCCGTGGCCAAGCCACTGTCTGTACTTTGTGGGGTAGCGAGAAAGGGAGGGGGAATTTTAGCCAACAGCGACGTGAAACGGGGGGAGGTGGGGGCCATCCAACTGTGGCCGGCAGGGGGGGGTGGGGCGGATCGGATGCCTGCGGCAGCATATTACACATTGCGGCGGCAGTGAGTCCACCAATTTCATGGAGTTTTGGCCACAAAAACAAAGATTCCAAAGTAGAACAGGGACTTTCAAAGTAAAGACAACCCAAAGAAACAGGAAATATGACTTTAAAACAGGAACAGAATTCTGGAATTGTTAAAAAATGGTTTCTTATATAAGTTAAGAAAATTCACCAAAAATCAGTGGATATGGGAAAGGTTCTGAATTTTGGTGAGCTAGCAGGGTTAAATGTGTTCTAGCATTCTACCAAGTTTGAAGAGGATAACTCAAAAATGAGGGAGGGACAGTCCTGTAAAGGCCCCCCCCCCCGAGCTGTTTTTGGCCACTGCACAGGCGCATCCGCCATTAACAAATTCATAACAAATATTCCAAATATTCGTTAAGTTCTGAAAATTTTGAGGACAAAATTGGGAAGCAGTTTCACAAACGAAGCATCAGCAACCCCTACTTTAGAAGTGAGTTTTGAATCATTTTTTCCATGGATTGCACATTCCTAGTAGAGCTCTTAATATTGGCCTCCAGGTAGTCAATTACCTTAGGGGTATTACTTAAAGATATGTGATAAATTCAGTCTATCGGCTTTTATAAATGACATTACTTGATTCTGTACTTCCTCCCTTGTACATTGAAGACAGAATAATTGACAATTTGACAGCAGAAATCTGTATATTTGGGTTCATGCAATGAGCTTTATTTATTTATTATTCAAAGTTATATGCCGCCATACCCCTAGGGCTCGAGGAGGCTTACAAGAACAGGCTAACATCTAACAATTTAAAAACATCTTAAAAATACCTTTAAATACATCTTAAACACATCCTAAAAGCATATTTTAAAAATATCAATAACAGAAATCATAAGCCTGCCGAAACAGGTGTGTCTTATGATTGTATAGTCACAGTAAGTCTGTTTTGGCATAAAGGAATCCAGTTGCAACTGAGAAGAACAACTTTCTATCAGAAGCTTTTTTTTTATTAGATTCCATTTTGTCTGACTTATGTTGGGAAACATGTATGGAGAGACATTTATACAAATGGCAGGATGTATGGAAACTGTCTTGAATTGGTGATAAGTATCAATGAGAATTGTACAGAGTAGCTAAAAGGAAACCATGTTTGAATGAAAATTCGAATAAGCACTTAAATATATTTATTAATTTTGTAAGTAGGCATAGTAATCTTTTTGTGTGTTTATCGGTGCTGAAGACCAGTGCTTTACTATATGAAATGAGCCAAGAAACCCTTTGCTTTGCTCAAACCACTCCTAATGGATGTGAATATATGGCTACAACTTGAATATATATACACACACATATACATACTATCCACTTGGAACCAAAATTAGAACTAAGATGAGACTGGCTAGTAGACTAAGCTCAGTTACTCATACTACTTGGTGCTATGCCAGCTCAGCGATCTTAGACTGTATACTTGATAGAGAACTTTCTTTGAGTTTAATGGGCTGTTTAATTCGTTGAAATTTTTTAAACAGTACTTCTACCAGCTACTGCCATCTATCTCAATTGTCTTTTGCACAGCTTTATTTCTAAAGTAATCTACAAAGTAGGAAAGAGAATGATTATTAGATTCCTTTTTCTTAAATTTACCATTGGGCTTAATAACTTTTTCTGTTTCAAGATGTGCATTTAGATATTCATTTCATTGCTATCAGTATGCATTGTTCCATGAGTTACAGATGTAATACATAGTGATAATGCAATTTACATTCCAAAATGAATTTTATATATAAATGTCTATTCGCAGAGTGCTCTGTATTTGCTTTTGCACATGAATATGATTAGTCTCTCTTCTTGCTATATCATATTGAATTGTCATTAAGCACCACTATACTTTGTGACTACATGATAGTTGCTAAAACTGCAACTCTTTGATTCTGTTAAAATTTTCTAAAGCATTTTTTAAAAATGCAAGTCAAATCTATGGACTAGTTTATTGGCACTTATAGAAAACTTGCATTGTGGCACTCTTGGGTTTACGCCTGCATTATCATGATATGAACCTTGCCTGATAGGTAATGCAAAATGGTCTATTTATTCTGAATGGTAACTCTCTTTACCTATCTTTACAAAATAATTGTTCATAATGAAATTGAAAGTTTCTTTTGTTGACTTAGAATCTTAAGGCTAAACCAGATATCTTGTTTGAAGGCAGAAACAAGTAAACCATACAACTCTCAAATTCATTCCTAGTTGGCACATTTTGGGTGTCTACTTCAGTTTCCTTTTGGAGCATACCAGTTCAATTCATCAATGTTTTGTATCAGTTTCCTAACTAATACTGACCCCATAGCAATAACCCCAAAGAAGAAAAACTTGTTTTCATATTATTTATTTTCAAGAAAGAGAAGAAAGGGAAATGGAAAGACAAAAGAAAGACAGAGACAGAGAAAACAAAGGAAAAAAGAGGAAAAAGAGATAATTTAAAATAGGCAATTCCTTCTGAAAATAAAGTGTACTTTCATATCACAATTTAGCCCAAAAAATCCAGTTTAAAACCCCGAGTATATATATATATATGAGAGAGAGAGAGAGAGAGAGAGAGAGAGGAGAGAGCCCCCTGGTGGTACAGCAGGTTAAACTGCTGAGCTGCTGAACTTTGCTGACCGAACGATCGGTGGTTCAAATCTGGAGAGTGGAGTGAGCTCCCACTGTTAGCCCCAGCTTCTGTCAACCTAGCAGTTTGAAAACATGCGAATGTGAGTAGATCAATAGGTACTGCTCTGGCAGGAAGGTAACGGCGCTCCATGCAGTCATGCTGGCCACATGACCTTGGAGGTATCTATGGAAAATGCCAGCTCTTCGGCTTAGAAATGGAGATGAGCACCAACCCCCAGAATTGGACACGACTAGACTTAATGTCAGGAGAAAACTTTTACCTAGACACACACACACAGAACTAACCTTCTCACTTCTGAGTTTAATTTTGAGGGTCTGAAGTAGCCCATAAAGGGCTAGCCCATAAAGGTTGACTGAATTGCATTGGTGGTTGTTTGATATTATTACTGTTGTATAAACCTTTGTTTTAACTTCTGTTTTATCATCTTCATGTGTTTTAAACTCTGTATATTGTTAATGTATTTGCGCTGTTACTTTTGTAACATTGTGAGCCGCCCCGAGTCCCCACGGGGAGATGGTGGCGGGGTATAAATAAAGTATTATTATTATTATTACTACTACTGTTGTTGTTGTTGTTGTTGTTGTTATCCAGCACTGAAATGTAGTCCTGGGTCCTGTGCAAAAAAACACATCTTTGTTCTAAACCTATTTAAACATAGTCTACATTATCTGCCTTGATATCCAAACTTAGTGCAGATCTAATGAAATTGGCCTTATAATCACTGCACAATTAAAGCTTAACTGTATTGTAGTATTGTGTAAGCACAACAGATGGGATTTTTTTTATGGGTATTACATATCACTGTAATTTCCTGGCATTCAAAATGCAGATTCTTTCCCTCTGAAAGAAAAGCAAAGGACAAGTATTTTCTACCATTAATAAATAAATATATTAAAGGTGTTCTAATAGTATCATGGCAACCAATGAGAGAATCATATAAGCAATAATTTTAAAAACAATAAATGAGAAATAAATGTCCTCAATGTAGGTCTTGAAATAGAAAATACGTGATGAATAATTCCAAATTATTTGAGAATTTATCATGAACACACTGCTGAATTCCCCAGCATATTAATTTGAGGTTTAATTGATTAAGTCTCTGCTTGTAAGGTAACAATTATTATCCTCATTTTACACACGAGTAAACAAAATAATTGTGTATTTCTTTTTATTAAAAAAACCCTCCTAATCTTTATTTTTTGTGTTCAGGCACTGAGAACGACCACTGTGTATAAACAGAAAAAGCGCTGAATATCTCACCTGAATTAGAGCAGACACTTGAAGGCAAATAGAAGTCATAGGATACTGGATATTGCAAATGTCATCTAAAAGGTCTTAAATATAGATGCAGATATTTTACTTTGTTTAAATTCAGTTCCATGCTAGTGGAATCATCAGTAAGTGAGTTCCTCCTTCATCTGTCCTCATTTATATACACCTACACAAATTCCATAAGCTTGTAGATGTATATATGTAATACATATGTGTCAACTCCAGCTTATGGTGCCATCTTAGTTTTTTATTCTGAAATATATTCAGAGTTTTGCCATTGCCTCCCTCTGAGGTTGAGAGAATGCAACTTTCCAAGGTTAATCATTTCGTTAGTTACCCATATGACTTAGCGGGAATTTGAATTCTGTTTTTCCAAAATCTTAGTCCAGCACCTTAATCATTAAACCGGACTTGCTCATTGTCTTTATGCCTTCATACTATGCCCCAAATTCAGAGAAATGCAATGCAGTCTTATGATCCATGTTACATTGGACCTCATCCTATAAGAGCAGAGATAGTAGTCTCAATGTGAAACATTCACATTCTTAGAAAGTCCTCCTGCAGAATATTTTACAGATCTTGACTTTTCAAGAACAGAGCATTTAATCAAAGTATGCCAATTACTGGGAAATCTCTGAGAATGCTGCAAGAACGTTTTGGACTCATAATTTATATACATCCTGAATCTGGTCTAAAAATTTCTTTCATCACTTACAACGGGAATAAAACAATTTAACAGCAAACAAAAAATAAAAAGTGAGCAATTTACTTTTTCCTGTCTTTTGCCCAGACTTATGCTGGCAAGAATTTAAATGTCTTGGAGATTCTGACACTGGTCTGAAGAACTGGCTATAATTGCTCCACTGGCTATTCTAATACACTGTTTCAAATGTATATATTTCCTTCAACCCATTTTAAAATTATTGGATTTAACAATCTCTGCATGTTTATACTCACATTTTATTTTCCAGAAGTTTTAGGCATAGCATGTTTATAGAGACCGACCCTTCCTTCCTTCCTTCCTTCCTTCCTTCCTTCCTTCCTTCCTTCCTTCCTTCCTTCCTTCCTTCCTTTATAATAATAATAATAATAATAATAATAATAATAAAACTTTATTTATATCCCACCACCATCTCCCCACGGGGACTCGGGGCGGCTCACACGGGGCAAGGCCCAACTAGCACAATTTACAGAAACAACAGCATAAATACATTGAACAATATACAAAAAATAATAAAACACAGTAAGACATTAAAAGAAGAGTCAATACAGCAGTAAATCAATCAACCACCAAGTACAATTCGGTCGACTTCATTGGTAGGGGAGACTGCAGCAGCAATATAAAATAACATCATTGCTTAAAATACCAGAATAAAAGGGACCTAATAAAATTCAGGATAGAGTTATAGTTTCTTTCTTTCTTTCTTTCTTTCTTTCTTTCTTTCTTTCTTTCTTTCTTTCTTTCTTTCTTTCTACCATATGTCTTGTTTGTATGTACATTTTTAAAAACTGAAGTTTAAAGCCATTTCATTTTTAATAATTGACTATATGTTCTGAAGGGTTAAAAAAGAATTATTCTGCAGAGAAGAATCATGGCGTTTGTATGTGCACAAAAACAAATTGTGCAGAAAACAGACGATCCCATTCTTTTAGCACATAAAAATATTTTACGCAATAAATAAATAAATAGTCTGAGCTTTTTCTCCATAAAACAATTCTGCTGCGGTACTTCAAGGCATTTGAATATAGGGAAAAACTGGAAAATTTCACTGATATATTATTCCTGACAGAGTTTTTCAACTGTCAGTAAGCCTGTCCTTCAACCTAGGAATTAATTATTATGGCTATCCTTTGCCTTCCTAGTTTGAACTTTCATGACAGAAGCAACACTAAAAAAAGTCACAAATTCTATTGATAGTTTTATTACTTTGGAAAAGCGCTCTGTCCTTGAAATATTACTTTCAACATAACATACTGAAAGATCTGCTTTTGATGGGTTGAACTGCTACTGTTGTTAGTACCAGTTCCACCCATCAAGTCAACTTCAACTTCCTGTGATCCCATGAATGTGAGATTTTCAAATCATCCTATCATCACCAACCCTGCCCACGTATTGCAGACTCAAGGTTGTGGCTTCCTTGACTGAGTCTACCCATTTGTAATGTGGTTCATTCTTACTAAGCATCATCTTTTCTAGTGGATAATATCTTTTCATGATGTGTCCAAAATACAGTCCAGTTCAGTCAGCTTCTCTTCTAGGGAAGTTCAGACTTGATTTTCTGTAGGACACTGTGCAATGATCTAACTCACAATATCCAATTTCTGTCCACTTTAGCAGTCATCTCAATTATTACATAGTTTTATTGTCTAGCTTCCATTGATTCTTGCTATTCACATTTCATGTTCCTTTAATATGTGTTGTGCAGCTTTGTTCTTTCCTTTCACATCTGAGCATGTTGAAAACTGATCATCTTTTAATCCATTGCATAATTAGCCACAACAGTACCTGCAGTTGTCCTTTGCTGTACCCCAATAGCTTGTTGAGCGCCATCTGTTTTTGGAGTGTCATTATCTGGCACCATCACTTGTTTATTTAGAATTGCTTCATCATAGTGTTATCATGCAAAAAGACATTAAAAAATGGTTTACTATGCTTCCTTTTGTGCGGTTCTAACAGGTGCTTGCTGGTGCCACTGACACTGTCTCTGAGAGATCTGAGAGATTTTCCATCAGTGCCACCCTTCCTCCCAATTTACACTGCTGCCCAGTGGTCCAGTTGGGTTCTTCCCCTCCAACTACCACTGCTAACCGGTAGCCCTGTTTACTCCATTTACTCTGACCCTTCAGCAAAAGTCTGTCTGACATATAAAATCCTACCAGCAGCAAAACTACTGTCAGTATAGCCTCTTGTCTCACAGGACCATTTAATGCCACCATTTCATATAATAGCCTCATCAGTTGTTACTAACCAACTCACAGAAGTTTGTGTGGAAACCTTAAGGTAGGAAATAGACCTGATAAATTACGCTAAAGGATTAGCATGAAATATTTACTGTTTGAGACGTTTGCAGCCATTTCATCTTTATTAATTGGCAGAACATATCCATAACAGATGGCTTGTTGCAAAGATAGACTATAACCACAGTATTTTATCCAGATTGTGCATTATGGAGCTTCATGAGTGCCTACTACCTTATTTTGCTGGTTCAGAATTAAGAAAAAGGGCCACATCTGTTCTGTGGGTAGAAGAAATATTATAAGAAATTTTTAAATATAAAGTAACAAAACAATACCATCCACTGTTTTGCATCAATCCAGTTGCTCGCACCATTCCAAAGTCAATGTCAAGTTGAGATTTTGTTTGCTTTTGTGCACCAAGGCTTAGAAAGATGTAGTCTTCAAGATGTTATTGGCTGCAACTCCCAGGATACCTCATCACTGTCTATGTAGGCTGGGGTTGCTGAATCATGTCATCCAACAAGAGCTGAAAAGCCACATCATTCTTACTGCTAGTATAAATGATGACACAACACTGCTCATAGTTTGCACAGGAAAAAATTATGTAGACCAGATTCTCCCCTCTTCCAGAAGTCTGCTCTGCCCTGCACTGCACAAAAGTTAGTCCCCATCTAACCTCATTCTCATTATATAATTTCAATGCCACCTTCTTCCTTTCATCCTTTCACTCAGTTACTATATCATTAAATCCAAATTCATTCACCACCATACAATCCATAATTGTCACTCAGTCTTCATATATTTACTAATACTGTTCCCTTTGCTGGAGACCTTGATAAAGTGAATTTTATGTGTGTTAAATAGACTTTGAATCAGATGACCTGAGACCTATCTTCCAAAATTGGTACAAACCTTTCAAGTTGCTTCTGAGGAAATTAATAGGTTGTCCCACTATATGGGTTCTGTATGTACCACATAGTCTGAGTTGTAAATTAAAATTATACTAAACATTTTTGAATTTTTGAAGATATGAAACTCCATACAGCCATTTTTGCCTGTTGTGATAGCAAACACACAGACAGAAATATGATTTGATTGTCAAAGATACATAGTCTTGCACCCCCAGGCAGCGTGAGCACTGGAAACCAGACAGAGACCAATAATCATATAATATCTTTATTAAAACAATTATAAATTCAGGAATGAAAAGGTGGAAAGTTTGAGCATATAATAGTCCTTTAAGGAAAGGTATGAATTAGTCCAAAGAACTGAAGGAAATTGTCCAATATTATTGTCCAAAGTCCAGAAACTGAAACATGCTCAAAACTGTTGGAAAGTTCTTGAGTGGGGAATAACAAGGAAGCAAGACTGAATAACAAAGTCACTAAAAAGTTCTTGATATCGAAGCAAGAACATGATGAAGCTGTTGGCAAACTTGGTACAGGAACAAGGCAAGGAAGTAGACTTACTCAGAGTCTACTCGGGAGTCACGGCTCGGCTTGGCTTGGCTGCCAAGATCTGGAAACTTGGCTTGGAAAAAGCAGGAGCTAGAGTCGGTGAACCTTTCTCAGGAAATAGCAATGTTGACACCGCAAAGTGTCCACGGTGTAAAACACTTTTATGGAACCCAAATTGATCAAAAACAAGGGAAGCCAAACTCCCTAAACGTTCTCAAGGGAAAACCTTCTATCCATTATCCCCTCGAGATGCCAAGCAGTTACTCGTTTTTCAGATCTCTGGCGATGCAGAAACTCCCTTCTGTTGAAGGACATGTTCTGTAGGGAACTAAGAACATCTGGTTCAGCCATGGGAGTAATATTTTCACTTTCTCTCCCAATTAAGGAATCACCCGAGCTATCAATAGCCGGAAGCTGTAATTGAAAAGAACTCTGTGGACTGGGTAAAAAGTCAGAATAAGCTTCATCCTGGTCAAAGTTCATTTCTGGATCAGGTTCAGAAACCAAAGGTGGCTGGGGTATGACACATAAACACAAAGTAATTTTAGAATTAATACAGTACTATTCATACTACATTCAGCCTCCAGTGCATTTCAGTAGTTAACTAGAAATTCTCTTGTAATAGAAGGTGCAGAACATACAAATTGGGCCATTGTACATTGCAATACAAGATAATTGAGCCATCTGTAGAATTAAAGTGGATGGAAAACAAAGGAACCCAGCAATATGGCAAGGACAGGAGCAGCTCATTATGAAAACCTCAAGAAATGTAAGGAGAAAGCACTAGTATGGTTAAAGTTCATGGAATTGGGATTTCACAAAATATGAGTAAAAGAGAGAGATAACAGTTGGTGTGTTTGTCTCTCTCATAATATTCAATGTCAAAATGAAATGAGAGAATGTACTAAAACAGTGAGTCTATGAATGAGGTGTATGTATACACTATTTGGTTGTTGGAGCCTTGTGGACATGCCCTTGACATGTTGAAATGGACAGAGAGACAAAGAAGCAGTAGAAGGAGAAATGGATGGATGACTTCTAGAGAGGCATGTTGTCAAGACAAGCAAAATGTCTGTTGATGTGAAACTCAGAGCTCTTTCGCACTATATGAAAATATGCTGACAAGTGGATGCATGATATTCTCATGCTTTTGGTGCTGCTTTGCATTGTTGCGTTATCATTGATGATGATGACAATTTTGAAATGGAATCCTGTTGATTAGTCATAACAAGAACAACCCCATTAAATCAGTTGCTGAGTGATGCCCCAACATATAGGTAAATCCAACTGATTTAAGGGAGGCTTAGTGGCGAAGTGTGTTAAAGTGTGTTAAAGCACTGAGCTGCTGAACTTGCAGACCGAAAGATCCCAGATTCAAATCCCGGGAGTGGAGTGAGTGCCCGCTGTTAGCTCCAGCTTCTGCCAATCTAGCAGTTCGAAAACATGCCAATGTGAGTAGATCAATAGGTACCGCTCCAGCGGGAAGGTAATGGCGCTCCATGCAGTCATGCCGGCCACATGACCTTGGAGGTGTCTATGGACAACGCCGGCTCTTCGGCTTAGAAATGGAGATGAGCACCAACCCCCAGAGTCAGACATGACTGGACTTAATGTCAGTGAAAACCTGATTTAATGATTTAAATGGGCCTATTCAATTCAGGCCTAAAACATGGGAAAACATGCATTAGGGAGATATGCAGAGTATATATCACTTGTACATCCGTTATTATGGAACCATAATACCCTTGTCCTCTTCATTCCATTCCTCCTCCATACAGTATTTTGATCCTTCTCTATACCTAAGGATCTTAGGGCTGTATACAATAAAATCAACAACAGTTTGAAATATTTTAAAAGAGGAAATTTAAACAAATCATGCATTAAACAATTTGAGAAGTTAAAGCAAGATTGTTTAAAATCAGACAAAAAATTAAAATAGTTTAAAATCATGTACAGGTACAGATTTGGATGAAATCAATTAGGAGGATTTAGGTAAACAACTCTTTTTTTTCTATGTAGCTTCAAACACAGCAACATTAGTGCCCACTGGACTTCTAAGGTGATGGAATTCGACAAACAAGAAAGGCCTGCTGCATGAAAGTAGTATACAGAAGATGTTATATAAATATAAAAATGCAGTGGTTTGGGTGTTGGGAGGACAGGGTATCATTCTGCATTGATGCATTATATTAAATGATGGTATATTGTTTTCATAACTTAGGACTTTTTATATCAAAATGTTGTTTTTTTAATTAATTAATTTTGGACATAAAATCCCAAAGTGAATACACACACACACTTCTGCAATTTCACCCCTTTATGCCAGAAAAGGGATAAGACGCCTATTTAAACATATTCAAAAACAAACCAAAAAAAACCCTGGACTGATAAGAATACTTGGGGTTCAGGACAAAATTACATACAAAATTCAAAAATTTATTTTTGGTGCAGAAAATGCTCTTTTTTTGCACAGAATGTATGGATGCTGTGGTTTTTAAATGTGGCTACTAATCTGTTTTAACTCCATTTTTTTTAACGTAATTGCTTATTTTAATTGACTGTTGTTTTAAATGGCATTGAATTGTTGCCTATCTGTAAGGCTGCCTTGAGTCCCCTTCAGGGTGAGAAAGGTGGGATATAAATGAGGTAAACAAATAAATACATAATGAGGGAATTATTTTACATACTCACATGATTGTTTTACAGAGAACACATCATTTTCTGGACAAAAAAGAGTTCCTGAATAAAAAATGCTGTTTTCGCAACAAAAACACATTTAAATTTTGCACAGAATAAGTTCTGAACTGAAAGTAATCACTGAAAATTGTGCAGTCTCTGAAGACTTCCTTGTATCAAGAAGTTTGCTAAAAATTTATCATTGCTTATTTTGAGAGGAAAATTAGCAAAGAGTGATATCCTTATGCCAGAGTAAAATTTGTGATGACTGTTATCTTCATTGGTCACACCTAATGTTTGAGGCTGCTTCTAAGGAAAGCATGGTTATCTTACTGAACAGGAAAATAATGAAAATAATAATAATAATAATAATAATAATAATAATAATAATAATAATAATAATAATAAAAACTTTATTTATATACCGCCCTATCTCCCGGATGGGACTCAGGGCGGTTTCCAATCATAAAACCAACACAAACATTACATAACAACATAATACACATTATTAAACAAAGTAAAATAATACAATTATAACAATAAATCACACTTACATGACCAGATCAAGGGGATGGGAACCATAAACCCAATATATTAAAATGTATCATTTTAGGCTAGGGAAATCTTGTGCAATATATTCAGGCTCAGAAATCGGCGGTAGTCCAATATAATTACTCAAAAACCTGCCGACACCACCAGGTCTTCAGTTCCTTACGGAAATTGGATAATGTAGGGGATTGCCTGATCTCTTTTTGCAATGCATTCCAGAGCCGGGGGGCCATTGCCGAGAAGGCTCGTTCCCTTGTCCCCACCAGCTGCACTTGAGACGGTGGTGGGAGTGTGAGAAGAGCCTCCCCGGAAGAACTCAAGGTCCGCACTGGCTCATAGGAGGAGATGCGATCACGGAAATAGGTAGGGCCTGAGCCGTGTAGGGCTTTATAGGTCAAAACCTGCACCTTGAATTGGGCCCGGCAGTTTATCGGCAGCCAGTGGAGCTGCTTTAATAGGGGCATTGTGTGCTCCCTATAGCCGGCTCCCGTTAGAAATCTGGCTTCATACCTTTCCATTTGGAAGCTGAACCCTGCCATACATACCATTCCCATTAATAGAATTCCCATTAATAGATGCATAATGTAGGTTCCATTTATCTGGATTTCTAATTCCAACATATGCCAGAATTTGCAATATGTAGATAATAGAGAATAACCTTATTCTTGACCATTTATCACCATTAATTATTTTGACTTGGTTCTGATAAAAAGTCATCCCATTATAAAATGATATATAAAGACATGTCATGCCTCCAGATGGACAGCTCCTACTGCTATCAATCAGAAGACAGAGTAAAGTTATTCTGCCTTTCTCACATTCACTGATATTTTGACTATCACAGAAAAGGCTACAGAGTAGACCTTGTAAATCTAAAACTCTCATGAGTCTATAGCACTGGCTATGGTAGTTGAAGTGATGTCAAACTGCATTAATTCTGCAGTGTAGATGCACCCTAGGTATAGCAACAAATTAACACTGGCTATTTCAGTGAGGACACTGGAGGGACAATCTCTCACCATTCAGGTATTTTGGATTGCTGTTTCCATCTGAAGGTGGACTTTGATTTATTGCCACCCTATTATAGTTTTTTGAACAAGCTTTATTGAGAGGAGGTTTGCCATTGCCTTTCTCTTAAGTGGAAAGACTAACTTGTTGAGGGTGACTCTTAGGGCTATGCAGAAAGTTGTATCAGCATTGTATGTTGGATCTATTTTGTAAGATTCATACATTGGATGCCATATTAAGAAACGCGGGCGCTGCCCACACAAAAACTTAAGAATCCATACTCTCACTCAGTACTTTTTTTTGTAAGTTGCATATGTGTTGTAACTCTCTCAGTGATGCAGTTTTTATTTCCAGAGGAAGCAAACTGTACTGGGAGGCAAAGCCAAACTTGTTATATCTCTCAGCCTATCAGGGTTGGGAGCGGGGACGAGGCAGAGCCACAGCCATTCCCCTTTAAATTAAGAAATGCCATGAGGCTTCCTCCATTGCAAACTGGGAGGAGAGAGAGAGGGAGAGAGCACAAAACAGCAGAGCAGCAGGCTAGGCTAAGGCTAGGCATGCAGTAGACTACATTGAAAGAGGCTAGGAGTATTGAGTGACTGACTGCTATTAGGAAGAATCCAGACTGCTGGGAGTCTTCTATATTTATTTTATTTTACTTCTATAATTTAATTTATTATTGATTTATTGATTTTGCTAAGGAAAGACTGCTGTGAGAAATTTTTAATTTTTGCAAAAACATTATGTGGGTAGGAAACTCTTCTCTGATTTAATCTGATATTGAATCTTCTGGAGTGACTGTGGAAACAGTCCCAAAACTAGTAGTTTTGCCACGCAGGCAATTCATAAATTATGTAATCATAATTACCCGGGATCTTTATGTCCCTTTTTGAAGGTTCTCAAGGCCAAGGTGTTCCCCATTGCTTTGTATGGAGCTGAAATATGGGGGGATCAAGATCTGGCATTGGTAGAAAGATTCCAACTTCGCCACTTGAAAATTGGCTTACCGTGTTTCCCCAAAAATAAGACAGTGTCTTATATTAATTTTTGACCCCAAAGATGCTCTAGGTTTTATTTTCAGGGGATGTCTTATTTTTCCATGAAGAAGAATTCACATTTATTGTTGAACAAAAAAATGAACATTTATTATATACTGTACAGTGGTTGTCATCACAAACCAGCACAACCAGACAAACTGTGAATCCTATCAAGAATTTCTTGTTACTACCATTATTTCCATGTACAACACTCTATGGTGTGTACATTTACCAATCCTGCATGCTCTGGTGTTCTGTTTGGCGGGCATGCTTCCACACAAAAACTTTGCTAGGTCTTACTTTCGGGGGAGGCCTTATTTTTAGCAATTCAGCAAAACCTCTACTAGGTCTTATTTTCTGGGGATGTCTTATTTTAGGGGAAACAGGGTAGGTGTGGAGAGATCATCCCTGTCAGCTGCAGTGAGAGCAGAGATGGGAGTACCCCCAATTTCCACAGTAATCCTGAAGAGGAAGATCAGTTGGTGGTACAAAATAAGACAAATGCAACCACATAGACTCCCAGCCATATGCCTATTAGAACAAGAAAACTACAAAGAGTGGTCATCATGGCTAAGCAGACTCGGTCACACGGTCAGTAAGATAGGTTTTGCCCCACGCAATCTAATAAATTTTGGGGCTAAAGTGTGCTCAATTGTATACCAAAGAGCCCTCGACATTGCTGCACAAAATGATCTTATGATCATAGCGCAAGCTAGAGCCACTCCATACCTGGCCAAATTTAAATGCAACGTGGGCATGGAAGCCTATCTCTTCTTGACTCTTCCATTATATATTAGAAAACTTTTTACCCGGGCTAGATTCGAGCAGCTCAACATTAAGTCTAAGCTAGGTAGACATCAGAATATCCCCTATACGAAGAGAACCTGTGGGTGTCGTGAGGTAGATGCAGAAGTGGAGGACTCAGAACATTTTTTCTTAAAATGCCCCTACTACACCAGGATTCGATCTCTCTATTTAGATCCTCTGCTGGAGAATCATACTCACTTAGAGAATAAGGAGAAATTGCATATCCTTCTACAGGGTTCAGATAAAAACTCTATTTTAAAACTGGCCCTTTTTATGCAAAAAGCGCTGGCCATTTGTGAGAAGATGGAAGCTGAGAGCTGATACATTATTGCCATTAACAAAATCTAAACTTAAAATTTACTATGGACAAGACACTTGTTTTACTTACCCCTGTCCTCGTTCAAACCTTACCTTAGGAAATTACTAATTTTAACCTTTTTACTCTGTATTTGTCTAGGAGCGGGTTATTAGGCCGCAGGTCGGGATGTTTTGTATCTTTACATGGTTTTATTGTATGTATGTGTAAGTGTGTACATATTGTATGTTTTACATGTTTTGATTTGGTCAAAAGTGACTAATCAATAAAGAATTGTAATGTAAATGTAGTAGTTTCCCAAAACCATTCTGTGTTTACCTGAATTTTACACTCTTGTGATTACCCTTTTTGGCCACCAGCCAACCACTCCACCTGACCTCACTCTAGCCAGCCATAGAAATGAAAGTACATCATAGAGAAATTCAATGGGATAGCTTTTATGGATTTAAAAACTTTTCTTTTTTGGAAAAACATTTAATTTTTTTCCAAAACTCAGTAGATGTGAGAATTTTTCTGAAACTTGGGAATAATGCCCTGGTTATGTTGTGTCATTGTACAGAAATTAAAAGAGATACCTCTTGTAGTGTTTTCAAAATGTTGTTTGTAAAAGCTTTTAAAAAGTCCCAAAAAATCAGTGGATGAGTAATATGCTTCGCAACTTGGGGGGGGGGGGGGTAACCATAGTAAATGTGTTCTACAATTGTAGCAAGTATCACCCTGATAGCTCTAAAAATTAGAGATAAAGGATCTCCAGAAGCTTCCCCACTTGCACAATTGCCTAACGAAATAATAACAAGAATTTAGTTACTTCATAATAGTTACGACACGGACCCCTTAAAATATTTTTAAAACACTTTAGAAATGAATCTCCGCCACCCCTAATTTAGTAATGAGCATTGAAACATTTTTTTGTTGATTGCGCACCCCTAGTTACTATAGTTTCTATGGGCATGCAGAGTTTTAAACCTTGCTATCCTGGCATTCTAGTCTAACACTCAAATTATTACATCACACTGGATTTCATATTGTACTGGCTCTTGTAGTTCCCATATTCTGTATAATTGCTCATATTGTGGGACCAATGGGAGTTGGAGGTTGAATCATCTAAAGAACCTACATTTTTTCACACCACTATTGCATTTACATAATGCAAATATAGTGGGTAGAAGAGGTAGGTAAGAAATAATAATAATAAATATAATAATTTTATTATAAAATATAAATGTATTTTATATTTTATATTTTTTTCTTGACAGATACAATCTTTCTTGATATTGCAAAAACACAGCAACCGTCTTTTTACCATGATCAGCTCACAGACAGATAAACAATCAATGAATTAAATTTCCATCCTAGCCTCTCTCAGATGAATGTCATATTACAGTAAGCTAGCCTTTATGCCAGTAGACACTCTCCCTATAAACATCTATATTTCAGGTTATGTTTTATCTATTTCACAATGTCGATTATAAGGCACTATGCAAATTATATATAATTGCTAAAACAAATCACTGGCAACCAGAAATGCAGTATGTAGCCAAGAAATCATATGAAATAGAAAATGAAACAATGAGGCCCAAAGTTTATACTGGTGATATATCAGTCTGGACAACAGAGAGACCATGGCAACCAAGACAACTGATTTTCTTTATAGCCTAGTGGTGCTATCTTTAGAAATTTGCAGTGGACCTTTTGACTGCTACTGCAAAGGTGGCAACAGTGAGTGTAATGGGTTTAGTGTGATCTGCTAACAGGTCACAAACAATGTCTACCAGCACCCAAGCTGCTCTTTCTTTCAACAGGTTTCCGAAGAAATGATTCCCAGAATCACAGTATAATGGACATCATGGCAAATAATGGACTACATTTTCCAGCTCTCCAGAGGCACAAATACATAACTGCTGTGCTTTATAAATCCTTTATACCTTCCCTCCAAATAAGCTGGAGGCATTGTTTGAAATAAGAGGGCAGTGAAAGCTTTTCAGAAAGCAACAAAGGTTAGATCTTGGAAGTATTGTTGAAAATATTCTTCTCTCTTTAAAAGGCTAAACCATGGGGAGAAGACTGACGTTGGTTGGCAAATACGTTTTCATAAGAATCTACCTCAAAAATATTGACTAGAACATCTGGCTTCATGAAAGCTGGGCATCCTCAATAAACAGACAAAAATGTGATAATGTTACTCAATGACATGCTTACCCGCCCTGATATAATTGATTGATTGATTGATTTTATATTGCAATTTTTCCCAACAATCAAGATAAACTTCCTCACAACAGATTCTCAGATAGGAGTTTCCTTCTCAATGGAACAAGAATAACTTAAAATCTGGAAGGGAGATAGATGTGTTGATCAGTAAAATGTATAAAAACTTACACACTGCCTCCCATTGTAATAAATAGTCATGAAGCAAGACTTGTTGGATACCATGGGATTCACAATCTATGGCCCCATTTACGATGCCATGTAATGCAGTTTGAAACTGCATTATATGCCCAATGTAGATTCATATAATGAAGTTCAACTGCATTGAACCACTTTACAGGCAGTCCCCGAGTTACAAACATCTGACTTACAGTTACGAATGGGGGTGACACAATGGGAAGTGGGAGAAATGCAGTGTTCCCTCACTTATCATGGAGATTAGGTTCCAGGACCACCTGCAATAAGTGAAAATCCGCGAAGTAGGGATGCTATATATTTATACATTATTAGCTTTGCCCGGCCACGCGTTGCTGCGGCTTATGGGAATCCTTTGTTGGCCAGGTGGAATAGCAGTGAATAGCCTTGCAGTCTCAAAGCCTGGCCATTTTATGGAGTAGCTGGAGCTTTTTGTTGTATGAACGTAGAGGCATGGGTGAGGAGTTGTGCTGCCAAGTTTAGTTTTTCTGAGATGTGTAGTTTTGTTGTTTTGTCCTAGGCCGAAATTTCATTTCCCTTTTTTATATATAGATTTTAGTAGTTACACACTATTTTAAGTCTTTATCAACCAATGGTGTGTTGATAAATCTCCTCCTCCTCCTCTCGTTGCTGCTTGGGCTCCTTTTCTCTCCCTTCAGCTTCTCCTTCCTCCATTCCTTAGGCTTTAAATTGCAATTTTTTATGATTTATAATATGCTTTTAGAATTTGATGAAAATCCACGAAACAGCAAATTTGCAAAAAGTGGACCATGAAGTAGTGAGGGAACACTGTATACTGCTTGGAAGGGAAATACATGTCTGAAAGGTTATCATGGGGAAAAGGTATCTCTACTGAAGCTCTCTCACCAATCCTTGTTTCCACAATAAGCCAATTTTTAAAAAATCCAATTGTCGCAGGGACAGAAAATGAGGTGAAATCTTCTGAACAGGGGCACAGTGTAACAAACACCACGGGTTGTAACAATTCCCTATGCTATCCAAAGCTTGTTTGTAGCTTACTGACTGTGTCTATATGTATGTATGTATGTATGTATGTATGTATTTATTTTTTTATAGCATTTATATTCCACCCTTCTCACTCTGAAGGGGACTCAGGACGAAACACAACATATATACGACAAACATTCAATGCTGAAACATAAATAAACTATAAATACAGAAACATTAAAATCTCATTCTAATCAGTTAAATGAGTCTACTCTGACCATATAATGTGGTTTCAAATGGCATTATATAGCAGCGTAGTTAGGGCCTATGTCTTCAGTTCAGTTCTCACATGGATCGAAGATGGTTAAGCAGGAATATTGCTTTAATGGCTAACTACTTCATGTTCCCATCCAACACTAGTTTCCTGTTCACTCTCAGGTCCCTTATGATCATCACATTTTGTAATTTTGGTAACAAAAGTTTTGGTATACAATATTGTTATAAGCTTTTCTCGGATGTGACGAACAGGTTGCACTTCTATCTTGATGTGAACAACATTATTGTTCTTATACTTGCCGATCATCAGTGTGATGTTTTTCACATTTAAAGGGGGAACATCTTTCCAACATAAATTCACTAAAATCTAAAAAGAATGGATGGGAATAGAAGCGGATTCTTATGTGCTGAACTGTAAAAGATTATTTCTTTGCAGAATACATATACTCATACAAAAATAAAAAAAATAAAAACTTTTGACTACTGACATGCAAGCATATTCAAACAGTTCTAATGTTTGATACAACCTCAATTTGTTATTTTTAATTGGGACTATAACATTTTATTTTTAAGGGTTTAATTTTATATATAGCCATTGGGTTGCCAAGATACCAATTTGAATGTGTTTGTTTCTGCCACAGACTAAAATATGTATTATTCTGTATAATTGTTAGCCTAAATACTGAGAAGGAAAGAACCTTGTAGTACAATCCAAAATGCTTTAGGCGATCTATGCAAACATAATGGCACTTGTAAAAATTCTGGATTGTCAGCAGCACTGAGAAGAGTGAATTCACACACAAGTTTCTTGTGGAGAAAGCTCATCCACAGGAATTCTAGAATGCAAAATAATCATTCTTTTGATAGGTCAAGCAGTGCAAAATATATAAATAAATTCTATAAAGCTTGGGAAAAAGCTTCAGGTTGACCCTGTCAGAAGTCAAAGAATGGATTTGAGCTAAGTGTCATGGAAGATACTTCAGCTATTGGAATGGTCACCCACAGTATTTAAAAGAACATGTAGAAAGAAACACTAGAAGAATTATGAGGATTAATCTCACATATCCTACAAAATCAAGAAACAGATTTTTGATGAATTTTGCTCAATATCATCCCACCTAATAATATTAAATTCATACTATTTGTTTCAAAGTGATGATGCCTAACAGATTTATTTTTACAATTTATAGATGTGAAAAACAGAACAAGATTAGGATTATATCATCATCATCATCATCATCATCATCATCATCATCATCATCATCATCATCATCATCATCTATATTCTGCTCTAGTTCCCCAAAGGGACTCAGAGCGGATTACAGAATACATATAAGGCAAATATTCAGTGCCATCACAATAACAAAGACAGACAATAAATAGGCAAGCTTCCCGTGTTTTTTCATCTCCGGCGTCTGGAGGCTGTGCTCGATTTGGCCATGGAGAGGTGGTATTGTTCCATCTTCCACGCCAAGGAGGCTGATTTCCATGAATATCTTCCTGATCAAATTATCGGCATGTTTTTCAGGGGCACCTTTTACCTCCCCACTGAAGCGGTACCTATTTGTCTACTTATATTGCTGTTTGCTAGGTGAGCAGAAGCTAGGGCTGATAGCAAGAGCTCACCCTGTTACGTTGAACGGTCGATCTTCCAGTCAACAAGATTTTCAGTAGCTGGCAGTTTAACCTGCTGTGCTAGCCACAGCCCTATGGATAATCTCCAAAGGAGTATTTTGCTCACTACTGAAAATGCCTTGTTCCAAGTAATCATGTCCTAGTAGAACAAATTTCAAAGGCGGACAAGGCTACATGTGTAGATATTAACATTCAGGAAACTATATATTGATAGGAGCAACATGTAGGATAGTTAGCACTTTTAAGGGAACAACATGAACTTAAAACTAAGAGGAAGTAAGCATATGGGAGAAAGAATTGGCATAACAAGTTTCCTTTGACCTACCTAGGCTATGAAATTCCTAACTTGATGTGGTTTCTCCTCTTTTCATGAAATGTATGTTATTCATGTATTTAATATATTTATATCCTGCCTTTTCTGCCAAAAAAAAAAAACTGTGACAAGGCACCTGATAACAATATAAATTCAAATAATAAGCAAAACAGTTTTAAAAAGAAAAGCAAGTTAAAAGCACAATTAAAAATAGATTAATAACAGCAGTCCCTATCAATTAAAACCCAGCTAGATGCCAAAGACCCATCTCAATAAAAAGCTCTTTGCTTTTTGGCAGAAGTACAACAGAGAGGGGACAGCTGGTGTCAACAACACTGCCATGCAGGGAGCTGCAGGCCAATAGTTAAGCTGTGACATGCCCCACGTTTGTCCTTATAGCTATCTACAAAAATGGAAGGCCTGTCTTTGCTAAGTATATCACAACCTCTGGATTTGGAAGTGTACACTCTTTTGCATAGACATTGTGGTGCTTTGTAATGTAATCTACACTTTCAAGAAGGAAGACTCCAAGAAGTAACTAGGATGGGAACTGCATTGGTTGCTTGAAGATAATACCATCAGGATGATTTATGTCTTGACAGTTTGGATATACTGTCCAGGTTCAAGTACTACTATCATCACTACCTTGCTAATGTTTTGTAGAGTAGCTATCCCGAAGTTTACACGATTCAGGTTATTTTCTCAAAGGTACTACAAGATCCCTTGTATATTAAACTGGACTAACTCAGCTACGTGTTTGAATCATTTAAGTTTTCTTGGCTTTCAATAAAGAGAGGGGGGCAGAAAACCAGAAAACAGCCAATTTTCAAGAATGTTTCTTGAAATAAATATATACCATATTTCCTCGTATAATAGTCGCTACCACATAATAGTCGCACCTCCATTTATGGGGTGGCAAAATTGATATTTTGCTATTCCTCATATAATAGTCGCACTCTTTATGTACTCACCCATGCTCCTATCTGGGTCAATGAATGAAGGGTGCAACTTATCAGTGTGCCTGCCCCCTGTGCAGCTATGGCTGGCAGTGTGGCTATTACACAGTGAAATACAGTGTGTGTATGTATATGAATATGTATATTTATATATTTACATATAAATATACATATACATACATATACACACACACACATGCGCCTTCTAATTCTAACTTTGCAAATTAGAAAATGTACAGTTTTGCTGTTAGATCTTTCTGCAAGCAATTATGTCACATCTCTGAATGTAATCCTCAAACTTGGCAATTTCTTCTTCCAGTATAGCTGTCCCAACTTTCTTGTTTTCCGCTATGCACTGGATTTGGAACCTCTTGATTCCATAGCTCCCTGGGACCAGTCTGGAGCTCCCCAAACTAAAATCGTCCATCTGAATGGATCAGACACATTCTTCCATCTTGACCATGTCCATCTCATCATCTGAAGGACTGGCATTCAAAAGAATGGAGGACTAGGTACTGAGACCCAAATTTCTGCACCGCTTTAGTCAATCTTCCAGAATTTGGCCAGCTTTCTGATCTTCCTCTCCTCCTCAATTTCAACAGGTTAAAGGTGTTGTGGTAGTCTTCTTTCACAGTAGCTGCAGGGGATTCTGCATCCTTTGTGCACAAAGCAGAAGAAAGCTCAAAATTTCTTTATAATTTCTAAATGGAATCTATAACTGTTTAATTTGAGCTAAGTTACTATAATGAAGGAACATTTTAGCCAAACTCTAGTTGCATCTGTATCCTTGCTGAGTTTCATTGTTTTCTTTATAATTTAGATTCAACTGCCTTGCCTTTCTGTTGTTTTCAGGAGAAAGAAATGGACCTTGAGTTCATTATATTTGCAGTGTTATGAATACTACTTCTGTATTGTAGAACACAGAATTTTTAAGAAATAAAAAAAACCAGACAGAATTCCAGTAATATCCTACAGCCAAATTCCATGACAATCATGCAACTTTTACTTTAGTTGGGATATACTTTTCTTGCACGATGCCATTTATATGGTAGAAATGTAATAATGTAAAAGCAGTGCACATTTTTCTTTGAATTTTTTAGACAAGTAGAATATTAATATATTTGCAATACAAATAATGCTATTGAATATAGTTCCATCTAGTGGCTGAAAAAACTAATTGCATCAGTTGCTTAGGTGATTAAATCAATGAATGGCATGATGGGAACACAAGTGGGTCTCCAAAAAACCCAGTTCCAAAATAAAAGCAACATATGGAAAGAAAATGCCCACAAATCTTATGCTGCAAAAGTTTGCCTTCCCCAATTCTTTTAATATTTCATAGCTTTCGTATACTCAGGAACTGAAGTTTTGTTTCTTTTGTAGGAAGTCTATACTTTTTTGTGTATTCTTTTATAGAATTTCAGTTGCACATTTATACCATGTTTATCAAGCGGTGTAAGGCAAAAGTTGAAATGTGCCTTCATCATTGTTAAAGTATCATCTTAAATATGTGCATAACTTGGTGGTATAATTATCCATCAGGGATTCTTTGTACATTTGATGTTCAAGATAATGGTTTGGATCTAAGAGCTTAACAAATACAGATTCTGTGAATCCTTAAAATCTGTCCCATTAGATTGAGGAGCAGGGACTGGGGGGGGGGGGACCAATGACATTGCTTGCTGTTTGCTTGTAAGATATTGGCTGGAGCCATTCAGTAATCAATACTGAAGAAATATTCATAATAATTTCTTTAATATTGCATTTCACCAGAGTTAATTTGGAGCCTTCTGAGAAAGACCAATAGCATTTGCAGACACTTACATTTTACTGATGCCAGTAAAAATGCTTGTAGAGTACCTATTCCTTTTCATTTTAATCTGTTTTAGCCTCCAAGGAGTACACATCCTATTATCAGTTGTGCTTTGAGAACACTTCCTGATTTTAATGGGTTTTGTTCATGAGTAACTGGTAACTGGATTGTAGGCTGAGTAATTGGATCACTACATTGGATCAGGCAATGTACTCAATTGTAAGAGATTGCTTTCCCGCATGGTTAATAACTCTCTGTGCCCGTGCCCCTCAAATCCCTATCTTTACAACAGATTGAGCTATTTGAGGATTCGTCAGAGTTCTCAAATGGCAAAGATGATGATGATAAAACAAAGAAAGCTGGCAATTTCATGAACTGCCTTGGCTGCCCACTGTGGCCAGGTGTTTGTAGAAAAGAGAAAAACAGTGGGCTGAACCAGGAAAATCAGAACCAGAGATGTTTTCAATTTTTTTGTGTTCACTTTGCTAGCAATTACTTCTTCTCCTGCAGATTTTCTCATCTCCATCCAATAGGAAATAGCCATAATTTTCTCTCATCAAGCTTTGTTGGCTCTTTTGCTTTTCTTTTGTTTTCTGCTATCCTGTTCTCAGTCATTTTTAACCACCCTTTATTTTCCAGTCAGTTACTTTCACAATCCCCCAAGCATAGCCAAGTCCATACTTTATAACGCCCCTTCCCTCCATGCCCCCAATCTGTGATTGCCAGAAAGCAAAGTAGAATTTAAGAAAAGATATGGTAAATGTAATGAAGCTGTTAAGTTTTGAATATGAGAAGCACTTTAAGTAATTCAAGTAACTCAGTACAATGGAAATTGCCCAAAGGAGAGTCAAGGCAACAAAATCAATAATGAGTCTTGTGGCACATTAGATCTCACATGTTTTATTTGGCAGCTATTTGTATAGTATGTTCAGGTGCATGATAAACATTTACTCTTATATGACAGGTTGTGTGAGTGTGAAATATAATAAAAATGCAAAAGTAGTGTAACCAGGTTACTGGTATAAAATAATAATAGTAGTAGCAGCAAAAGAAGCAGTAATATTATATATTTATTTATTAGCGACATTTATTTCCCACCCTTCTCACCCCGAAGGGGACTCAGGGCAGTTTACAAGTATATATACATACAATATATTATAATAATACAATATATAATAATAATAATAATAATAATAATAATAATAATAATAATAATAATAATATCCTAGCTTTTTCTCATTTTAGAACTCAATGTGACTTACAACAGTTAAAACAAACAAAGATAAAACTGAGGATACAAAATTTTAAAATGTTTTTATAGGATCTGTATGGGATATTTTCCAATTGCCTGTGGATGCCTGAAACCATGGAGAACACAGCCCGATCTCCCCCCCCCCCCAAAAAAAATCATGATTTGTTGGTTTTTAGGCCTTTTTCTGGGGTTATATGGGGCCCTGATTCAGACAACTATATTGGAACAACTACATCAGCTCTAGTTTCTTAGATATGGTTATCATGATTTTCTATGGATGAGCAGATGAAGACTGGAAGATGGCATATGTTCTGTATCTTCAAAGGTAGAGATGATAGGAGAAAACCTGAAATTTAAAGGATAGGTTAGAGGATAAATCACAATTATTATGCTCCTCGACCTTTTGCACTGATCGCTCTTCCCCTGATTCTTGATTGCTTGATATTATTCAGGAATCCTCCCTACCTAATGTGACCTTAAATGATTCTAATGCACATTATCTATTTACGAATTTATTACTCATAATGTGCACCTTGCTTATCCACTATTGCAACCTCATTGTTTTTCATTTGATGTTTTAATTCTGTGTTGTGTTTTTTCACCTATTGTGTATATTTTATTATTGGTTTTTGTTTTTGTCCTTTGATGTTTTATATTTTACCATTGCTTGTATTTTGATTTTGCTGTAAGCCGCCCCGAGTCCCCTTTGGGGCAGATGGAGGTGGCATATAAATAAAATTATTATTATCACGCAAAGATACTGACAAAGTTCTGGAACACAACACACCAGACATCACAGTTGTGGAAAAGAAAAAGGTTTGGGTCATTGATGTTGCCATCCCAGGTGACAGTCGCATTGACGAAAAACAACAGGAAAAACTCAGCCGCTATCAGGGCCTCAAGATTGAACTTCAAAGACTCTGGCAGAAACCAGTGCAGGTGGTCCCGGTGGTGATGGGCACACTGGGTGCCGTGCCAAAAGATCTCAGCTGGCATTTGGAAACAATAGACATTGACAAAATTACGATCTGCCAACTGCAAAAGGCCACCCTACTGGGATCTGCACGCATCATCTGAAAATACATCACACAGTCCTAGACACTTGGGAAGTGTCCCCTTTGGGGGAGATGGAGGTGGGATATAAATAAACTTATTCTTATTCTTATTCTTATTCTTATTCTTATTATTATTAAATTAACCTTTAACTTAATGTGATATGGTGTCAAATTACTTCTGCAAATTCAGAAGTTCTTAGGGTTGGATAATAGGCTTTCCCTATACAAAATATTGCCATGTACCAGTATATGATTGGAAATGAAATTCCTCTATGATGGTTTATGTTGATCAGAATTTAGAAAGAGTAGCAACTTGGAAAATATGTATTTGCCCATTATTGACATCAATGCTCCAGAAAATGCAAATGAGAGTTGGTGTACAGATATAAAAAGCCATTTGAAAAGTACATTCATAAGAGAGAATTGAAAGAGGGGAAAATGTTCTTCCTGAATACAGTAAACCCTTGCAGAGTCCACATGACAAGTATCAGGTGCTAGTTATCTGACTTACTTGGTTCATTCATAGCACAAGTTACTGTGAGCACAGAACTAACTTAGGTTATGTAGACCCCATGCATACCATGGCACTTCAGGAAACAATGTACTCTGCCAAGTTCTTCTGTTTCTAGTTTGGCATTCAAGCACTGTACTAGGATGCTGCCATCTGGATGCACCTGTTACAGAAGCAAGGCAGACTTTTCTGTTGTCATTCCCAATTTTGCTTTGATAGACTGCCTTGGATACAACAACTTCCAGGAACTATTATTTTATTTTGGGAAGATTTTAAAATAACAGCAACATCATCAGATAAGAACACTTGCCTGACATTTTACCAGATCATGAATGAAGTAAATTCACAATGATGAGCCTGGAACCAATCATGGATAAGCTGGCAGGACAGCGAAAGTCAAACATTTAGAATAGGAACTCATAATTTAATGCAGACATAAAGAATGTTAATCTCATAGGCCCAATTTGGCTCAGAGTTATGGGATAAGGTATCTCCTTCTCTAAAGCCCCTCTCTCTGAAGTATCGACCCTTAGAAGGTAATGAGAGAGTAAATGAGCTGTCACCTCAAGACAATGGATCAGTTGGATTAACTCTCTTTCCCTTCTCAGGGAAGAATATGGACAGAAGTGCTCTCAGGACACAGTTCAAATCTTCTTACACTTCTCTTGGGAATGTGGATGTCTGCTTTGCTCCATTTTCACAAAAGATGCAAAACTAGCTTAGGATACTACGGGCATTTGAAAAGCTGACACTGGCTAAGCTCCTTTGCCCAATAGTCTCTGTCCCCATTGTGATGATGAGAAGCAGCCAACAAAAAGCAAAATCTTTTTTTATTAATTATTTGACACAAACAATCTAATATACAGTCAGAAAATATACATTCAAAAATAATAAAATGTGTCTAGATCTGTATTCAAATGGCAACTTGTGCAAAATAAGTATAACACACTGTACCATTCAAAAAGCAGTATCTTGATAAGTTTTGTGATATATTTTAATCTAACATCCTTTTCACCAAACACGGTGTGATTAACGAATTCTGGTAATAACATTCACTTTGAGCAACTAGCAACAAAACGGTTTTCTCTTCTTTTTTTGGAGGCGGAATGTATGCCCTGCTTCATCCTTCTAATTCAACATTACTAACAAGTCTTCAGGATTATTCAGGTTCACATAGAGTTCACTTGGAAAGAATTCTGCACTGATTCAGACATCTTCTTTATCTGTCCAGATCAGGATTCAGGATTTGTTTACATTGAGAACACACATTAAAATGTGCAAATGCCCAACAGATTTATTCATAAGAGCAATGAAATGAGAAGTGTGACAACTGGCATATGAGATGTGCATTGATATGGAACAATCTCTGCATGCATCTTGATTTTCCTCAATTTGGGCACATAAAAACATATCAATAAATATCAGTGACTGGCATGAACTTGAAAGAACTGGGGGCAGCGACGGCCGACAGGGAGCTCTGGTGTGGACTGGTCCATGTGGTCACAAAGAGTCGGAAGCGACTATGTGAATGAAGAAGAGAAGAATATCTGTGACTATCTGGGTCAAATTGTGACACATGCATTAGCTTATGTAAAATACTGTATATACTCGAGTATAAGCCTAGTTTTTCAGCCTTTTTTAGGGCTGAAAAAGCTCCCCTCGGCTTATACTCGAGTGAGGGTCCTGGCCGGCTTCTATTCAGGTCGGCTTATACTTGAGTATATAGGTATTCAGAGTTGGGCAATCTTATCTTATTAAAAAGTCTTTTTATTATCTTAAATTACAGTTTTATATAAATATTCAAAAGCATTTAACCTACTGATGCCTCAAATAATGCAATTTTGTTAATATCTATTTTTATTTTTGAATTTGACCCGTAGCTGCTGCATTTCCCACCCTCATCTTATACTCAAGTCAATAAGTTTTCCCAGTTTTTGTGGTAAAATTAGGCGCCTCGGCTTATATTCGGGTCGGCTTATACTCGAATATATATGGTACCTCAGTTGGGAGATAGATACCTACTGCTGAAAGCATGGTGGGAGGGTTTCTTCATAAGAAAAGGATAATGGGGTGGATGAACAAATGAATCAATCCCCTGGGCACTGTTTTCAAGTTTTCTAGTGCAAATTCCACTGAAATGCAAAGAGAACTTTAAGGGGCTAGTCAAGTCATCCCATGAGTAAAAGACATTTCCATGAGTACGGGAGCCTGTATTGCATTTAGGGATTATCTAAAATGTTCAGCAACCACATCACAAAGAAGTTCACCAAACTTTACGGTTCACCTATATTATGACTGCTAGCCATTTACTGGCCCGTCTTAACAATAGCCTTGCAAAGTTGAGCCACTACCAGCCTTTCTCTCCAACTAGAGATGTGAAAATACTAGTTAATATTTACAGCCACAAGAAGAAAAAGTAAGCATGAAATGTCAAAACAAATCTTGAGGAACAGAGGAACAGGTGCAAGGTTCTTTGCACTAAAAGACGGTTAAGAAAATACATTGCCTGTAAAAGGATTTTTCCCTATGCAAAAACATATTTGGGAGTAGAAAACACATATTTACAATGAAATATATGCATTCCTTTGCAAAAATAACAGTGCGGAGATTCTAAAGGAGAAAAAAGTTTGTAGAAAGACTGCAAGTGGCAGTTCTATGCAGAAATTTATGTGTTTATGCAAATTGTCTAAGAGCTATACAATTTGTGTATTCCTCAGCAAAAAAACAAAAACAAAACCAGAAAACCAGATGGAATCTTCCTGAATTTATTTCCTGTGTGTAAAGCAATATTCTTGTGTAAGAGTTAATGTTTGTGTGTGTGGATAAAACACACATAGCTGTCCTTCATTTCACCCCTGCAGATGAAACTCCTGTGCAGTATTGTGCAAATGTTTTTTTTTTCCTCTGCACAAAATTGCAAGATCAAAATAAGTAAAGACATTTACACCTAGAATGAACCACTAGGAACCCACAGTGTTATAAGACACCCTTGAGAATAAAGAGGTGCAGTCTGTTTCAAGGTATATGAAGCTAAAATAACCTTCAGGATTTCATAGCAATAACTTAGTCCCATCTACATTGATCGAAACTACATTATATGGTGAGTGTAGACTCATATAATGCAGTTTAACTGCATTGAACTGCATCACATGAGTCTACATTGATTGTATAATGCAGTTTCAAACAATGCACAGACATATAGTATGAAATTATATTTACAGTATAGGTATGTTGAGAGGATTACTTGTGCAAACAACACAACTAGAAAACAGAGAACCATTCAAGAATTCATACCACAGAGAAAAATAAGATGCTAAATATCTTGGTTGCATAGTTACTTTGATGTGTTACCATGGAACTCCTAATAAAGAAATACACGAGTCCATATTATCAGCAGGGACAAAATAGAGGATCCAAGAAGACAGAAGAGGAAAAAAATATGCTCAGCTTTATACAGAAAATTGGCCATAGCTCAATTAAGTTTAGTTAACCAAACAGGATGGCAAACATTTTGGCTTCTTAACATCTAAATGAGTCCTTTTCAAACACAAGACGAAATCATCTTCTCACCAGTGAATGAACATCCTTGAACCTCTCACAAACAAGAGGTAGTGCAGGTGCTTGCAGTATTATGTTATTCCAAAGCAGCTTTTTGAAAAGTACTTAGGGAAAAAAGCTAGTACAACATGGAAATAGCAGCATGAACAAAATATAAGTCAGGATTTCTTTGCAATAGGGTTCCAAAAACTATGAAAATTTAGGAGTGATAGATATTCTGGTCTGAGGCACTGGGATGGTAGTAATATTTATAGTTCTAAATATAGTATGGTATATATCAATCAAGATTTATTACGGTCCATGACCAGCACAGAGAGGGGCACAAATGTCCTGGGATGGGGAAATACAGTTCCCTAGGGAGGCAGTCATAAAAAAGATTAGAAAACATTTCTTTTTTTTTAAAAAAAAAAAACAGTGCTGTTTAAAGACATGTTTAACAAAGCAGCTATGGTACCGAGAGGAGGGGGGTGGAAGTCTGATAGGAGTCAAAACAATAGGGGAGCCCTAGAGGAAGGGGCACATTGCAAGTCCAGCAACACCTCAGCTTCAACAGGTTGCTCCAGCCACTCTCTTGTCAGGGTGCTGCTCTGCAGGGTCAATCATAGTCTGTTGAATTTTAAGTGCTGCAGTGCAGAACCTAGCAACACTGTAAGTTATTGTAATTCTAGAGTCCGAGAGTAGCAGGGTAGTATAAAATTTTCTGGCGCACCCTGGGTATTTAAGAAGCCATGGAGTAATGAAATTAGTTCTAATATCTCTCTGTAGAACATGCATTGAAGGAGCACGTGTTCAGTTGTTTCTGTAGTCTGGACTCACATGAGCATAGTATCTCCTTGAAGAGGGTCTTCCAATACCTCCCCTCCAATACAGCTGATGGGAGGGCATGGCATCTTCCCAGGGTGAAAGTCCTTCAGTGTTTGGGCACCTCCAGTTTTGTTAGGTATGCCATGGGGGTGGTGATGTCAAGATACAGATGCCATGAAATCAGTCCCAAGTGCAAAGTCACAACAGTTTATTGAAGGTACAGCTCAAAAGAATAAAAAAATGCCTGACAGCTATAAAATAGTATTCCAAAACAAAACACAGACCAACTGGTCAAAACGGAGGCAAAAAAAGAGTCCCAAAATCCTAAAAATCCCAACCCACTAGCCAAAATACAAGGCAAAGGAAAGACACATGCTATTGTTTCAGCAAACACGTTCCAGGGTGTGGCAAGATCGTAGTCAAGCCAGGCCAGGGTTCATCCACAGCAAACAGGATACAGCAGCAACGTCAAACGTCCAATCCAAGGTCAAGGCAAGAGAGCGAAAACAATGTCCAGAAGCGGTCCAAGGTTCCAGCCAAAACAGTAACAAAGTCCCAAAAAGATCCACGAAGGTCAGGGATTCCAGGACTCACAGGAACCACGATCCAGCGTAGCAAGGCAACACAGCATACACTTTGCCAGTCTCAAAGTCCCCATTGCAACCAACCCTCCTTATATTACAAACCTTCCTCTGAGCTGCAATGAGACAACACCCCGCCCTCAGCCGCTCCAGCATTCTCCTCCAAACTAGAATCAGACAACACCCCACGCTCAGCTGCCAGTTGTACTGCCTTGCCTTCCAAGAGGTCCTTCTCTTGCTTCTACTTCCATCTCCCCAACAGTAGACAGATCATCCTCCCTCCAATTCCCAACAAACCCTCTGAATGTGCCACTACTTGTAGGCTCCTCGCACACTTCTCTCACTTCTGCTACTTTTGTCCAATCCAGCTCATCCCCAAACCCATCAGTGTCATTCCCAACACTTCTCATAGAAACTGCTTCATTACCAAATCCATCATCCCCATCAAACCCTTCATCAGTGGGTTCAGTAAGTATTTGCCAAATTCTCTGGAGTGACAACAGGTTTTTAACATGTTGGAGTAGTATACCACTAAGCCAATGTTATTGCCCATGCTGACCAGGTCTAATGTGGGCTGCAATCTAATAGCATCTGAAGGCTGAACACTTACAGTTTGCTTTTTGACAGCTTGTTTTTTTAAATTTCTGATGCTTCCATATATCAACATTATAACCTAAAGCATTATTTTTGCCCCTTTCGACAATTCCTGCTCTTTAAGCCCAAGTGGATAGTATTTGGGATGAACTTTTCTTTCCTCTCTAAGTATGCTGGGTTTTTTGTACTCAGTGGACTGTTTTCCACCTATAAGTTCACATGGTGCCTTCTAATGGTCCGTCATGCATTTACAAGCTAAAAAAAATAAGGTTGTTCAATGTTTCAACCAATTTCACTTTCGGACAATTCAGGTAAGTGGTAGCTTCCAGTACTGTAAAACTGCAATGCATTGTCATAAGAAGAAATGCTGTACACTCATTGTTACATTGCCTGTTGTATAGATGCTATTAGGCATCTTTCTGTAGTCAAGGTTGTAATGGTTCAGAAGCATTTGACATCATTTCTCATGAGTGACAAGTATGGTGTAGCCTCAATGCTGAGCTACGACTCACTTTTTATAGAAACAGGGATAACCCTTTCACCTATTCATAATTACAATTTTATATACTACTTCAGAAGGCCATTGAATTCCCAACATCATCATTGTTAGGTAGAAATTTAACAACACAAATGTAGTGATAGATTCATACCCAGTCTCATTTATAGTAAAAAATGAGAATATGAATTCTCTTTAGCAATCATTTCTCTATAGAAGAGGAAAGGGAAAAAAAAACTAGGCTTGATGTGTAGGAGAGAAGGAGAGAAGGAGAGAAGGAGATAACCCATTTATATAGATCTTTGCATTTTATGTTAATTCTGTCAAGTGCCTGCACTTGAACACTTGTCAAGAAAGCGTGTACATCCACAAAGAGTTACATTATGGAACGAAAGGCAGGCATCTGTTTTAGCTATGGTAAGCTACTGCTCTAATTAAGTTTTCACTGAAGTCTATGAGGTAAAAAAGCAGTTAGTCTATTGACAACTGAAAAGCAGAAAGACATTTCAGGGGAGGAGTATGGAATGTTCTGCGGGGGAAAACACAGAGCCGAAGTACTATATATCTTCATTTAGAAACAAGACCTTGTATTAAATGTAATTACATTTTCTATTCCAGGCTGCAAAGTGAAAGCATTGTTATTGTAATAAAGTAAGACACAGTGGCACCAGTAATTCTTGTGTATATGAAGCAAATAAGTTGAAGGTGGAGTGGAGGTCTGTGTGATGGGATTGTACTTTATAACGGTTTCAATAGATTTCTCCATATTTAGAGCAGCTCAGTTGAAATGAATGGATAGGGATAAGCTGGAGACCTGTGGATTTTTGGTGCCTCTGGTCTAAATATGCCTAAATCTCTGTCCTCCACAAAATTAAAACAGTCAAAACACTTCACATGATAATTTTTAAACAACAAATCACACAAATTAGAGCAATATTAACACAGCTATATTTTACAGAGAGAGTGAGAGTGTTTTCATTGTTGGACTACAACTCTGGAGGCCTTGGTTTGATTCTCTTCTCGGTCATGGAAACCCACTGTGTGACCTTGGGCAAATCACACTCTCTGTCTCGGAACATTTTGCATAGAAAAGTTGGCCTGAGGGATATTAGGTTGTTTAAACACATATAGTAACTTTGAAGGGAGATTTAATTAAATACTTTGCAGTTCATATAACATTGATTGGAATAGTTGTTTATTCGCTTATTGTTGGTTTTGTTTGGCCTTTTAAACCTGTTTTAGCTTTAAACTTGTACTCTCCATTATGTTTTTAATGTCTGTTACATTTTTATTTTTATATATTCTCTCATTGTTATTGAATGTTGAGTTGTGTTATTACAAAACCTTTATGCAGGTTGCCTATAGACAGAGCCGGCCCTAGGTATTTTTCAAGTGTAGGCGAACAGAATTTTGCCCCCCCCCCCAAACCAATCACTGAAAAATAAAAGCATTGGATAAGCGAAAATGTTGGATAATAAGGAGGGATTAAGGAAAAGCCTATTAAACATCAAATTACATTAAGATTTTACAAATTAAGCACCAAAACATGTTTTACAACAAATCAACAGAAAAAGCAGTCCCGACTGCGCCCCCGTATGTTTTGCGCCCCAAGTGACCGGCTCTGCCTATAGATTCTGTTAGCAAATCTATCATCTGCCTATCTATCTATCTATCTATCTATCCATCTATCTATAGACCACATTGCTGCTCTGTGCATACCTGTATTGTATCAATGCCAAACAAGAAAACACAGGGGTGACTTAACATGAACAGTTATGGAAAGTAGATTTCTGCTAAGAAATCATAAATAATACTGGTGCAATACTCATTTGTCTTTTATTATCAATTGCACAAATGATTTTCCATTTCGACTTCAACAGTGTACTCTGTGCAGGGCTGCTTTTGGGTACATCTACATGGAGTATGTTAATCCAAAGCATTTGTGCCCTGGAGATATCCCACTTTCAACATGTAGCTGGTGATTCAGGGGCCATGTGCCCCTTGCTGGCCTGTAATCTTATCTGTATGTCACCACTGCCACATCTCACTAGTCATGAAGCTCTCTAGCCATCCCTTGTCGCATCTGTTGAGGTCATAATGAGACACATGTGTGATTGGCAAGAAGGGAAAGAGTAACCCCATCTTTTGTGCCAATCATGTGGGTGCCTCATTCTGACCTCAGAAGATGACTTCCATGATTGGCAAAGCATGGCAGCAGCTGCATGCAGATAACCCATCCCTTTCTCTGCGTTTAGGGATATGCATGTTTGTGGTCGCAATCTGCATGCGGACAACAGATCAGGCTGGTGGCTACAAATCTTGTGGAGACTCTTGAGTATCCCCCGAGTGCAGAGCAATTTTGGGTTTAGAGCAAAAAATTCTGGATACTGACTGGCTGTTTCAGTACATTATGAAGACTGCCAATGGTGGATTCCCTGATGTTCCATCTTTCAGGGAGGATTCCTATATCTCTAAAAAAAAAACTTTCAGGTGCACTATTGGCTTTGAGGTGAGTGAGGGAGAAGGGCAATCTTCTTATATGAAGGACTTCAAACTTACTTGAATATCCAGTCTATGTACAATTTTAGAAAGCCAAGTTTCCGGCTTGGATTGGTCTTACAGTAAAGTCTCGCTTATCCAACATAAACAGGCCGGCAGAACGTTGGATAAGCGAAAATGTTGGATAATAAGGATAAATTATGTTACGATTTTACAAATTAAGCACCAAAACATCATGTTTTAAAACAAATCAACAGAAAAAGCAGTGCAATACATGATAACGTTATGTAATAATTACTGTATTTACAAATTTAGCACCAAAATATCGCAATGTATTGAAAACATTGACTACAAAAACATTGACTCCTAAAAGGCAGACTGCGTTGGATAATACAGAACGTTGGATAAGTGAAGGTTGGATAAGCGAGACTCTACTGTATTTACAATCATGTTCATGTTCATTTCATTTCTATCCACATGGACACTTTTCATACTGACAAATGTAGAGTTTTTTTGTGTAACACTCAGAACATGAATTAGACTACTGATGGCAACACATCTTTAACTTATCGGCTATTTAATCAAACAAATTTAACTATTGTTTGTAAAGAGAAAATTCAGTAATATAGTCTAAAACATGATCAATAGTAACATATAAATTGAAAACAAGAGTAATCTGAACATAGTAAACATGATGGGAGAGTTCAGTGGCACTGTGAGAAATTTAGCGTGACAACCAAATTTCCTCATTTTTATGATTTCTGTCCTTACTAATATTTTCACAAAATGCTTTCAGCACTTTGTTTGGTATTTTAGTATTCAAAATGTTGACTTGTTACTGTTACCAACTATTTCTGGAGAAATGGCATAATAGAGACTGGAGGTCATATAACTGGGTAGAAGAGGGGAATTTTATACTGTATATCAAGTTATTTTTACATGACAGCTGCTAGTATTTTCTTGTTAAACTGCTTCATGAGTTACAATTAATTTATCATGATTTTTACAAAAATGTGCACAATTTTTCATTTTTGCTCTTGAAATATATCCCATTTTGAAAGGGTTCAATATCATTAAAAGGTCATGTTTCATTCAAAATATAAATAGAGCAGTATTCTATCCTCAAAATAGCCCACCAAAAGTGCATAGAGGTTGCAAAGCCCTGTCAAAAAATTTCCATGGTGGTTGCAGAAATATTGGTGTAAGCATTTCTAGGTATACACACATCATTTGAATTTGGGAAAGCAGTTGTAAGGAGTAGTTTGACATTATGTCTCTTTTGCTTAGGGCAGCACATTATTAAAAGAGCTGAGTGAATAATTCATAATAAATAGGCTTTATGGTGAATTCGGAATCTTGTTCTTTCTCTGTGAAGTTCACTCCAATGCAAAGGCCATCTGGTAGGGCCATCACATTTACAGTTAAGAATAGGATATTTTATGTTCATCTCTCTTGACTTCAAACCAGGAACCCAATTCCCATCCTGAGAATAAATCCCAGAGTACTAATCAAGGCTTTTTTTCTGAATGAACAAGAAGCGAATTCAGAAAACTTATTCTATGTGCTATAAAATAAGCACATAGTCAGTGTGGCCACAGTCAGATTGTTGCTACTAGTAGTGCCACAAGGGCAGAATGTTATCAAGGTAATGATAAACAAACGTGGTGATTTTTTTCCCCTTTTTTCCTTTTGAAGTGGACAAATTGTGAGGAAGAAGGTGTGAAAATTGAAAGAAGTTACAGCAACAATTTTAAGATATACAAATGACACAGTATTACTAGCAGAAAATACTGAAGGTCTTAGACTAATTACTGAAAGGGTTAAAGAAGAAAGTACAAAAGCTTTTGTTTTTTTTCCTTATTTGGATAAACAGTTGAGAAAAATTAACAGGTAGATTCAATCATTAAACAATTATATTTTAGATATTTGTGACATTCCCAAAGAAATTTTATTTTCTAATTTGTTTCTCTTTATGTTAATTAATGGAAAGACTTCAGTGAGAAGAAAAGATAGTGTTAGCTAAGATTTAATATTTGAAAATAATGCTGTTACATCTTTGCATTAGACAAGAACTGTTATCTTCTATGATAATTTCCTTTTATTAACTTACTTATATACATTTTCTAGACATTTTAAAAATGTAAAAAAAACATTGCCTCATATCAAAACCAAAAAAGGTGAAAGATTAGCTCCCAAAGTGAGTAGATCTTGGGAGCCCTGTTGTGCGACAAAAGAGTTGATATTTTGTCATATTGACACAGCAGAAATACTTTATGCCCAAAAATGAAAGAATATAGACCTGCCTGTCCTATTTTGCCAAAGAATGGCCTTGAAACCAAGTTTGAGGTAAATAAGAAAGCTTTACTCCAGCAAAATCAAAGCAACAGGAACAAGTCCATAAAAATAAAGCAAGACTTATAGACTTATAGAGTTTCCTGAATAAGGCAAATCCACTTACACGGACAAGACGCAAAACTGGGAGCAAATCAGGAACAAAGTCTAGGTGAGGGATCAGTTGCTGGCAGCAGCAGGCTATTCCCCTACATCTGATAGCAGAAGTGTCTTTAGGGAGTGGTCTGATTGCTGCACACCTTTCAGTAATCCTTACTGATCTATACCTTGCTTGCTGCTCCCTTCGATGTTCCTGAAGACTATCTTCTTTTATAAATGATAAATCAAGAGACTACTTTTAAAATGATTGGGAACATATTTTAATTCTTATATTAAAAGAAACAAAATGTGAAGATACTTGAGGGATTTGAAGGATAGTAAAATATTAATGAAATTAGAGGATAGAAAAGGAGATACTATATATAGTATGATTGTGGACTACTTTGACATTTCAGTGTCTTTGAGATGGAAGGTGAGAAATTGCATAATATACGTGAAACTTACACATGGAAGAAAAAATAACTGTCGAGATATTTTTCCAAAGAATGTGTAGTCTGTTTATATACAATTCTACAATGTTTCTAGCTACCAGCTACCAGATTGGGATTGATACCCTCTCCTTTCCCCCCCTTTCCTTACTTAAAGCTTCTGGCAAAAGCAGGAGGGAAGGCTGCGAAGGGGAAGAGCAAGTGGTTTGCAAGGGAGATCCTGCCGAGCGTGCCCTTTGCAAATGAGACTCCCTCTTTTTGCAACCCGGTTCTCTTGCAACCCGGTTTAAGAGGCCCATAGAAAGCAACCACTCCAAGATGGGGAAAGGGGAAAGGGGATTTCTCTCCTGAATAGCAACCACAGCCAGCCAAACAAATGCCCTTTGCAAATGAGACTCCCTCCCCTTGCAATCCAGTTTTCTTACAACCCGGTTTAAGAGGCCCATAGAAAGCAACCACTCCAAGATGGGAAAAGGGGAAAGGGGATTTCTCTCCTGAATAGCAACCACAGCCAGCCAACAATGCCCTTTGAAAATGAGACTCCATCCTCTTGCAACTCAGTTTAAGCAACCACTCCAGGACAGGGAAAGGGGAAAGGGGATTTCTTTCAGGACGGGGAAAGGGGAAAGGGCTGAGAAGCCTGCTGTTGTGCTGCAGAAGAGGCCAGAAACATCTCCAGCCAGCCTGCCTGTTGCTGCCTCTGGGACTCCTTGTGAGTAGACTGCAGACCCAGGCCCGTTCCATCTGGGTGTGACTCAGCACTTCCTAGGAAGGTCCATCTATGAAGCCTGAGTCCACAAGGCCCTGGCAGGGCTGAGAAGCCTGCTGTTGTGCTGCAGAAGAGGCCAGAAACATCTCCAGCCAGCCTGCCTGTTGCTGCCTCTGGACTCCTTGCCTACTGCCCCCCTCCCTTTCTCCCAGCTCTGGTGAGTGGACATAAGAAGGGAGGGAAGACTTTTAAAACTCCAAAGCCATCCGGAGGAAGAAGAAGGCAGAGGAACTGACTTTAAAATCATTCTGTCTCCTGCTGCAGGCCTATTGCCCTCCTCGCTTTCCCCAGCATTGGCTATTGAACTGAGAGTCTGTCTTACTGAGGTCCACTCATTATTTATATATTGCTGCTATAACAACCTTTAAATGCTGTTATAATAACTATTATGCACTGTGAAGCCTGGTCCCCCTGACTAGTTTACTAAGTCTATCATCTCTAATTGGTCCTGCCCTGGCACCTTATAATACCATATTGCACCATATTGAATTAGTTCACCATCATAATCCCCACTGCCTGCCTTGCACTTTAGTCAGCTCAGACCCCTATACCTATGCTGCTCATGCACCCTCTGCACTTTACAACTGCATTTGCACTTTGTATTGTTGGAGGGGGGTGGGGGAGGCTGGAGGGTTATGGGGACTGCAGGGTGGGGGAAGGGAATGGGTGTGAAAGGATGCCAATCTATAACAGAAAACTAGTAAACCAAATAACATTGTTTGGACCAGGGGAAGAGAAAGGGAAAGGACAGCGTGATAGGGGAGGAGGGTGTTCTGATGGGTGGGGAGCCCCTATAGAGGTGGTGTCTGGGAGGGGGAGATACGGGAAAAGGGAGACCAAATCATTTAATTCGGCCTAGGGTTTTTGGTAGGACATTAATAGTTCCAAAACGGTCTCCTGACATAGCTAATCTGGGTAGCCAGGATGGCGGTCCCTCCAGGTTAAAGGTGGTGCTGTTTAATGCCAGGTCAGTGAACGGGAAAACATCTTTCATCCAAGCATGTAGACCTGGCATGTATTACGGAGACCTGGCTGGACGAGATGGAAGGAGTTAATCTCACCCAGCTCTGCCCACCGGGTTATTCCGTACAGCACCAGCTGAGATCTGGAGGGAGGGGAGGTGGGGTTGCGGTGGTCTATAAGGATTCCATCCCCCTGACCAGGTGCCCCGTCCCACAGTCGACCATGTTTGAATGTGTCCACCTGAGGGTGGGAGACCGGGACAGATTAGGGATTCTGTTAGTGTACCGACCACCCCGCTGCACTACAGTCTCCCTGCCTGAGCTAGCTGAGGTGGTCTCGGGCCTGGCGTTGGAGTCCCGGCGGCTCATAGTGCTGGGGGACTTCAATGTCCATGCCGAGACCAACCTCTCAGGTGCAGCTCAGGACTTCATGGCCGCCATGGCAACCATGGGGCTGTCCCAATTAGTAACAGGCCCCACCCACAGTGCGGGACACACACTGGACTTGATCTTCTGTCAGGGATGGGAGGAAGGTGGCGGTGTGGAGGAGCTCACCATCGCTCCGTTGCCATGGACCGACCATCACCTGATCAGGTTTAGACTTACTGCGCCCCCCTACCTCTGCAGGGGTGGTGGACCTAAAATGGTCAGCCCCAGGAGACTTATGGATCCAGAAGGATTCCTGACGGCTCTTGGGGAATTTCCCGCCTCCTCGGCAGGTGATCCTGTTGATGCTCTGGTCTCTCTCTGGAATGGAGAGATGACTAGGGCAATAGACACGATCGCTCCGGAGCGTCCCCTCTCGAGTAACCGAGCTAAACCAGCTCCTTGGTTTACTGAGGAGCTGGCAGCGATGAAGCGAAAGGAGAGGGAACTAGAGTGCGTGTGGCGATCAGGGTATAATGAGTCAGACCGAACACGGCTAGGCTCCTATCTTAGGGCATATGCTGCGGCAATCAAAGCTGCAAGGAGAGTCCACCTTGCGGCCAACATTGCGTCCGCACAGAACCGTCCGGCGGCGCTGTTCCGTGTCATCAGAGGGTTGTTAACTCCCACCAATCAAGGTGGGAGCCCTGATAACTCGGCAGCCCGCTGTGAAGCATTTGCTCGGTTCTTTGCGGACAAAGTCGCTCTGATCCGTTCCGACTTTGACACCATATTAACGGCAGTCTCTGAGGATGTAACGAGTGCACCTGCTTGTCCAGTTTTGTTGGATTCATTTCAATTGGTTGAGCTCGAGGATGTGGACAAGATCCTTGGAGAGGCAAGACCGACCACATGCATCCTAGACCCCTGCTCATCCTGGCTGGTGAGAGAAGCCAGAGGGGGTTTGGCCGAGTGGGTGAAGGTGGTGGTGAATGCCTCTGTACGGAGGGCAAGTTTCCAGCGAGCCTAAAAACGGCTGTGATCAAGCCGCTGTTGAAAAAGCCATCATTGGATCCCACTCAATTCGGAAACTTTCGGCCTATTTCCAATCTCCCCTATTTGGGCAAGGTCTTGGAACATGTGGTTGCTTCGCAGCTCCAGGGATTCTTGGTTGACACTGATTTTCTGGATCCGGCACAGTCTGGCTTTAGGCCGGGGCATGGTACTGAGACAGCCTTGGTCGCCTTAGTCGATGATCTTCGCCGGGAACTGGACAGGGGGAGTGTGTCCCTGCTGGTTCTGCTGGACCTCTCAGCGGCCTTCGATACCGTCGATCACGGTATCCTTCTGGGACGCCTCGCGGGAATGGGACTTGGAGGTACTGTTTTGCAGTGGCTCCACTCATTCCTGGAGGGTCGGTCCCAGATGGTGTCATTGGGGGATGCCTGCTTGGCCCCACAACCGTTGACTTGTGGGGTCCTGCAGGGCTCTGTGTTATCTCCCATGTTGTTTAACATCTATATGAAGTCGCTGGGAGAGATCATCAGGAGTTTCGGGGTCCGGTGTCATCTGTACGCAGATGATGTCCAGCTCTGTCACTCCTTCCCACCTGTCACTAAGGAGGCTGTCTGGGTCCTGAACCGGTGCTTGGCCGCTGTGTCGGACTGGATGAGGGCCAACAAATTGAAATTGAATCCAGACAAGACAGAGGTCCTCCTGGTCAGTCGGAAGGCCGAACAGGGTACTGGGTTACAGCCTGTGCTGGATGGGGTCACACTCCCCCTGAAGGCGCAGGTGCGCAGTCTGGGGGTGATCCTAGACTCATCGTTGAGCCTGGAGCCCCAGGTCTTGGCGGTGGCTAGGGGAGCCTTTGCACAACTAAAACTTGTGCGCCAGCTGCGACCATACCTTGGGAAGCCGGACTTGGCCACGGTGGTCCACGCTCTTGTTACATCCCGTTTAGACTACTGCAACGCACTCTACGTGGGGCTGCCTTTGAAGACTGTTCGGAAGCTTCAATTAGTCCAACGGGAGGCTGCCAGGTTAATAACTGGAGCGGCGTTCAGGGAGCGTACTACTCCTCTGTTACGCCAGCTCCACTGGCTGCCAATTAGCTACCGAGCACAATTCAAGGTGCTGGCTTTAGCCTATAAAGCTCTAAAGGGTTCCGGCCCAGCTTATCTGTCTGAACGTGTCTCCCGCTACGACCCACCTCGAAGCTTAAGATCGTCAGGTGAGGCCCTGCTCGCGGTCCCGTCAGCCTCACAGGTGCGGCTGGCGGGGACGAGAGACAGGGCCTTTTCAGTGGTGGCTCCCCGCCTATGGAACGCCCTCCCCATTGAAATCAGGCAGGCTCCCTCCATCCTGTCTTTCCGAAAGAGGACAAAAACGTGGTTATGGGACCAGGCATTTGAGCATGAGTAGCAGCAAAAATGAGATAAGAATATATGACCTACTGACAGACCCCACATGAACATGGAAAGTGCCTTAAATGTATATTTAAATGTTTAATTATGTATATTTTAATGGATATTTTTAATTTTATTGTAATTTTTAATCTTGATGGAGTTTTAAATTTGACGACAACTGTTTTTAATGTGTATGTTTATATTATAAGCCGCCCTGAGTCCCCTGATGGGTGAGAAGGGCGGGGTAGAAGTGATGTAATAAATAAATAATAAATAAATTTCTCTCCTAAATAGCAACCGCAGCCAGAAAACGAGACTTCCTCCCTTCTGCGATTGGCCACAGGGAGGCAAGGCAAGCCCAGGCTAACCTGCACCTCCCTCAAACTAAGTTTGGATGCTTTAAAAATGCATGGCTTATTGGTTTAAGTACCGAAAAACATATGATGCCATTAGAAAAATTGGCTACCCCAGTTCAATATCACGGGATACACACGGCGGGATAACCCGCTTCGAAACTCGGTTGAAGAGTGACAAAAAAACGAATTGGATCTGACATACGATGGATTCGACTTTTTTGCCCTACCCTAATTTGGTGGGGAGGGAGAAGCTACAAACTTACACTGAAATTATGTTAAACCAAGGATCTCCTGCATCACAGTAGAACGTAATCAATTGTGCATGTGGTGAAAATCTCATGCTTTTTTGCTACACAATGTATACAGTGCTACCAATTGAGATACTACTTGTGTGCATCCTTCTAAAAATGTAGCTGCTTGCTTAATGCTATTTATGTTGAGTCACCAATGGGATTCTGTTTGCTGCTTTCCTTCCTTCCTTCCTTCCTTTTTTTCTCTTACATAGAGAAGAAGGTAGAGATAATCTTGAAAGAAACATGTCCCTAGCTCTGGAAATTGTTATGGGCTTTTCATGCTGCTCTTCCTCCAAGATGCAACAGCAGATGTAGTAAAGTAAGGACATGATGTGGTATGTCATTTGCTTTCCTGTTCAGACTTTCTGTTATGGCTGACGCTTTTGTAGATCTTCCTGGAACATTGAGCCTGTAACAAACTGACTTTTCCAGCTTTTTCCTCCTTTGTGAAGTCAGACCCTACTTTATCATTTTACGCAGGAGTACCTTCTGTCAGCGTCCATGTTTTTATACCTTTGTCTGAACACCTATAGTATTTTGAAAGGGGACTTGCCTTAGGCAATTCAACAGAGTTAGCAAGAGCAGTCAGCTTGAATTGTGTGAGATCTTCCAAAAAAAAAAATCACAAAAACCCTTAGATCTCAATTCCAGGTTTGAAAAAAAAAATCTAAGAGAAAGGAATGAAAGAAATAAGGGCTAAGCACAAATCCCTGGACCTTGATTTAAAAAAAAGTATGTCAGTTTTTATCCTCTAACATTTTGTGTATTACTTATTGTAACAAAACACATTTTACAACTTTTGTTCTAGACACTTTTTGTTTGTAAAAAATACACACACATAAGTTGAAATTTGATTGCATGGATTACAGTTGTACAATAACAATATTGTAGAATGCTTTATTTTGTTGTTTTGTGATGATTTTGCAATGAAACATGACTCTTGTGGGATGAAATACCCTTTACTGGTATATAAGGCTAACTATGGCTCAGTCCCATTATCATTTCATACATGATTGTATAAGAATTGCCAACTGGCTGTTCAGCTCATCTCTTTGTTTCTGACATCTGCTCCTGCTTTCACATTTCACCTCATATGATTTCAGAGAGCTTTGAAATATGCTTTAATACCCACTATTTAGTCTTACAGTTGCTCCACATTTCAGAAAACAGAAGAGCAGACATTAATCCTCTCAACCGCAGGCTGAGTCTGAGGCACCGTCTTGAGTCCAGGACACAGTGATTGACACTATTGGAGAGATCTGATCCTCAGTCAATACGAAGCTACAGAAATCTCATTTTCCTAACTCATGTTAAGAGACTGTTTCAACAGTGGCTCAGGAAGAGCGCATTCCAAAGAGTATGAGGTTATTAGCACTATAGTCTATAATCTTCTTAACAGCTCAAGGATGGGTTCAGATTTTCTCTTTAAAATATGCTGCTTGTTTCGGTATTTCAGCTACCAGAATGTACGCTGGCTCCTTTCAAAGCAGAAGCACACCAAAAGAGTTGAAACACATCGCTGCTGCTGTGAGATCAAACTAGCTATCTCATTCATACCAGACCAATGCTGGCCTGAACTTCTGCACAGATGTCTATGGAATGGCCTCTTTCTTACTCACCAGATCTACATAAAATCTCAGAAGGCTGTCTCCTTGTTCAACTGTTTTTTCATGATGATCAAAAATACAAAAGTCAGATTGTGAAAAATATATGATTATCCTTTTACAGGTGGCTTATTGTTCTTTGAACAGCTCACAATAATATTAGATAACCCAAACGTGGAGTAGTGGAAACATAGTTTTAATAGCAGAAGCCTTGGCTGAATCCATCAGAAGGAAGACAATTTGAATCAAGGGTACAAATCTATCTCAGTTCAATGCAAATACACCAAAGGAGCATAGAATCATAGAGTTGAAAGAAACCAAACCACAACAGTAGTTCAGTCCAACCCCTTGCTATGCAGAAAAACATAACCAAAGCACTCCTGAACTGATGCTTAAAAACCTTCAGGGAAGGAGATTCCATCACACCCCAAGGCAGCATATTCCACTGCCAAACAGCTCCTACTGCCAGGAAGTTCTTCCTAATATTAGATGAAATCTCTTTTCCTGAAATTTGAATCCATTGCTCCATGTCCTAGATTCTAGAGCAGTGGTTCCCAACCTTTTTAAAGCAGGAACCACTTGACCAGGGACCACTCTCCAACATGAGTACCAAAAGGATTATGAATTGGTTTTTGTCAACTTTAGTTTTGGTTTGGTTATTTGGGATGCTGATTAGAAAAAAATAGCATTGGATAGACCACATCAGCTCTAGTTTCTGATACACAACATATGCCATCCACTAGTTGCCATCTGCTCACCCACAGAAAACCATATTTAATAATCTAGAACTGATGCGAGATATAAAGCTGGATCAGGGCATTTTTCTCCCCTGGTCTTTCATGTCAAGAAGAAGCAGATATATTTGGAAATTATGCTGGAGAGCAACACTGAATTCCTAGGTTGACTGTTCCAAACGTTATGCTATTAACAGGTGAATATGCAACTGGTGGCTCTTACATATTTATATCATACCATTCAGTCATTAGAGCAGCCACTATAGCAAACAAGTAGGTGTTCTTTTTTCTTTAAGGGAATGCAAAAGAACCCATATGCTTTCATTCTTAAAATCTTGATTTAATTTGGATCCTACCAAATTTATAAAATGTACAAGTTTATACAGTTTACAGACTTCTCCAGTGTCTCCACTGCTAGATTTTGACATTCATGATTCAGGATGACGTTAAGTCCAGTCGTGTCCAACTCTTTGGGTTGGTGCTCATCTCCATTTCTAAGCCAAAGAGCCGGTGTTGTCCATAGACACCTCCAAGGTCATGTGGCCGGCATGACTGCATAGAAAGCCATTACCTTCCTGCCTTACTGTGCCACTGGGGGCTCCATGATTCAGGATGTACCTTCATAAATCCAGGTCACAACAAGGGGAACTATGTTATTTGGATCTCACCTTGCTCCAAGGTTTGAGATGCAACACAGGTTATAGCCTAATAAAATAATTAATATAACACAGTAAATAATACATATAATATTAAATATTAATGTAAAACAATAATCAAAATACTTCAAATATGGGAGGAGAGCAATGGCCAACCTTGACAAAATAGTGAAGAGCAGAGACATCACACTGGCAACGAAGGTCCGCATAGTCAAAGCAATGGTATTCCCTATAGTAACCTATGGATGCGAGAACTGGATCATAAGGAAGGCTGAGTGAAGGAAGATAGATGCTTTTGAACTCTGGTGCTGGAGGAAAATCCTGAGAGTGCCTTGGACCACAAGAAGATCCAACCAGTCCATCCTCCAGGAAATAATGTCCGGCTGCTCACTGGAGGGAAGGATATTAGAGGCAAAGTTGAAGTATTTTGGCCACATCATGAGAAGACAAAAAAGCTTGGAGAAGATCATGATGCTGGGGAAAATGGAAGGAAAAAGGAAGAGAGGCCGACCAAGGGCGAGATGGATGGACGGTATCCTTGAAGTGACTGGCTCGTCCTTGAAGGAACTGGGGGCGGCAACAGCCAACAGGGAGCTCTGGCATGGACTGGTTCATGAGGTCACGAAGAGTCTAAAACGGCTGAATGAGTGAGACGATGACGATCATGTGCGTATATCAAAACCTTATAAATGCAGCATTTAAACCCAGTTAATTTTGGAAGGTCCGACTTAATGAAAGGTCCCTGCCTATTGAGGGAAAGCTAGCATAATGCTCCAGGGGCCCTTCCACACAGCCCTGTATTCCAGAATATCAAGGCAGAAAATCCCACAATATCTGCTTTGAACTGGGTTATCTAAGCCCACACTCAGATAATGTGGGATTTTCTGCCTTGATATTCTGGGATAAAGGGCTGTGTGGAAGGGCCCTAAAGAAGGACATTTCTCATGCAGGAATAGCTACCAAAGAGATACTGGCATATCTCTAAAAAGTGTATTTCTGGTTGTGGAACTGAGATAAGTGCTCCTTCTGCAGTTCTTAAAATACTGATAGGCTCGTATGAGAATATACCAAACTTCATATATCTTTGAATCTCAACTGTCTGTGGTTTTATTCATCACAAATAGCACTTAGAATTGTGTACAGAAATGGTTTAGAAGCCAATAAAGCAGTTGCTCCATATGAGAGCCAGTGTAGTGCTTTAAGAATTGAGCTATGATGCTGAAGATCAGGGTTCAAATCCATAGAAACCACTGGGTGATCTTAAAATCAAAAAAGTATGGACATGGAAAGCTAAACTCCCTCCACAATGTATGTTATTGCTTCCCAGCCTGTTCAGAGAGACAAGGCATTCTGGTAGCACTGTCTAGTTCTGGTCCTCAATCTCATTTTTAAAAGTACAACACATTTCAATAGATGCAATCATATAATTCAGCTGGCTCCTAGCTATCAACTGATAAGCCAGTGCCGACCGACATATCAGGAGATGTGCATGCATGCGTGAATCTGTCCTAAGCATAACTGAAATGAAGATCAAAATTGTCAGTCCTAAGAGTGCCAATGAAATCTTTTCTTCATGTTCAAAGGCAGAACAATGCAACCTGTTGACATTATGATTTCCAGCGTGTTTAATAGGATACAAAAGTTATACCAAGTACACAAAGTGTTTCAAGTGTGAAAAAAATGAGCAATTGTTATCTCATTACCAAACATGTCATGCTATTAATTGACAACAGAAAAGAAATGCTAAAACATAGCAAGTTGCACCTTTTAAATTAAACACATGAGAGTAAAGCCTGGGGTTTTGTTCTTTGTACTACAACAAACTCCATTTAGACTTCTTTCCTAACTGAATTCTGTCAGGTGAGGCAGCTGTTCATGTGTTGATGTTTTCCAGGCTAGATCTATCAAATGGCTAGATTTGGGAGTTTTTATTTATTTATTTATTTACAGTATTTATATTCCACCCTTTTCACCCCGAAGGGGACTCAGGGTGGATCACATTACACATATAAAGCAAACATTCAATGCCTTTAACATAGAACAAAGACAAGACAAACATAGGCTCCGAGCTGGCCTCGAACTCATGACCTCTTGGTTCTCCTGCGCCACAGCCCGGGAGATGGGGAACCTGGGCAAGAGGCCCAAGTAGTCTTATCCTTTGGGCCCTTCCACACAGCCCTATATCCCAGAATATCAAGGTAGAAAATCCCACATTATCAGAGTGTGGACTCAGATAAACCAGTTCAAAGCAGATATTGTGGGAATTTCTTCCATGATATTCTGGGGTATAGGACTGTGTGGAAGGACCCTTTGTTGCATCTTTCTTGCCTGGCTTCTCCCTACCTCTCAGGATCCTGTCTGGCCAGAAGAAGTAGGCAAGCTAGCTGCAGGCTGCAGCTCTTTCTCCTGACTTTTTGTATTATTCACATACAGTACTTTAAAAGGGCAGGTGAATAAACATGATGAGAAGAATTAGGACTAGGAACTATGAGCATTGGAGGTAGACCTCCTGCTATGATCCAAACTTTGGCAAATGTTCAGTGGTGAGAACCGCTGGTGCTAATCTGTGCTGACATTTCAAATATGTTCGTAACGAAACACCAACGTTGGTGTCACATAAGCACATTCATCAGCTTGCCAGCAGCTTCCTTGAAATGTACTCTAACGCCACAGGAAACAGTAGATGAAAGTCACAACCACCTGGGTGGCAGCCACATATGGAGATCACGACTTTTAAGCAAATGGAAAAAAAAGTGACCTGAGTTTTAACTAAAGCCTTATATCTCAATTTTCAGTATTTAGCTCTAACCTGTAGGAAAGGGACAGGGAACTTATTCTCCAGATACAGTAGAATCATAGAATAGTAGTGTTGGAAGAGACCCCATGGGCCATCCAGTCCAACCCCCTGCCAAGTAGCAGGAAATCTCATTCAAAGCACCCCCAACAGATGGCCATCCAGCCTCTGCTTAAAAGCCTCCAAAGAAGGAGCCTCCACCACAGTCTGGGGGAGAGAGTTCCACTGCTGAACAGCCCTCACAGTGAGGAAGTTCTTCCTGATGTTCAGGTGGAATCTCCTTTCCTGTAGTTTGAAGCCATTGTTCCGTGTCCTAGTCTGCAGGGCAGCAGAAAACAAGCTTGCTCCCTCCTCCCTATGACTTCCCCTCACATATTTGTACATGGCTATCATGTCTCCTCTCAGCCTTCTCTTCTGCAGGCTAAACATGCCCAGTTCTTTAAGCCGCTCCTCACAGGGCTTGTTCTCCAAACCTTTGATCATTCTAATTGCCCTCCTCTGGACGCTTTCCAGCTTGTCAACATCTCCCTTCAATTGAGGTGCCCAGAATTGGACACAGTATTCCAGGTGTGGTCTGACCAAGGCAGAATAGAGGGGTAGCATGACTTCCCTGGATCTAGATGCTATACCCCTATTTATGCAGGCCAGAATCCCGTTGGCTTTTTTAGCAGCCGCATCACATTGTAGGCTCAAGTTTAACTTGTTGTCCACGAGGATTCCAAGGTCTTTTTCACATGTACTGCTGTTGAGCCAGGTGTCCCCCATTCTGTATCATTACATTCCATTTTTTCTGCTGGAGTGAAGTATCTTGCATTTGTCCCTGTTGAACTTCATTTTGTTATTTTCGTCCCATCTCTCTAGTCTGTCAAGATCATTTTGAATTCTGTTCCTGTCTTCTGGAGTGTTAGCTATCCCTCCCAATTTGGTGTCATCTGCAAACTTGATGATCGTGCCTTCTAACCCTTCGTCTAAGTTGTTAATAAAGATGTTGAAGAGAACCGGGCCCAGGACAGAACCCTGCGGCACTCCACTTGTCACTTCTTTCCAAGATGAAGACAACGCATTGGTGAGCACCCTTTGGGTTCGTTCGCTTAGCCAATTACAGATCCACCTAACCATAGTTTTGTCTAGCCCACATTTTACTAGTTTGTTTGCCAGAAGGTCATGGAGGACTTTGTCGAAGGCCTTACTGAAATCCAGGTACGCTACATCCACAGCATTCCCTTTATCGACCCAACTCGTAACTCTATTGAAAAAAGAGATCAGATTAGTCTGGCATGACTTGTTTTTGGTAAATCCGTGTTGACTATTAGCAATGACCGCATTTGTTTCTAAATGTTCGCAGACCACTTCCTTAATGATCTTTTCCAGAATCTTGCCTGGTATCGACGTGACGCTGACCGGATGGTAATTGGGTCGTTCTTTTTTCCCTTCTTGAAGATAGGGACCACATTCGCCCTCCTCCAATCTGCTGGGACTTCTCCAAATAAACTACTACTCTCATTGATGGCAGCCTGAGAAAGTTAGATGGGGACTGGAGGCTGACAATATCTGAACTGAATACAAATGAACTAAACTTGAATATATGATCTCAGAGCTTCTACTTATAATCTTTGAAAATTCATTGGGAGCAGGGGAAGTCCCTGAAAACTGCACATGAGACAACAAAAATGGGTAAACAACAATGTCAGCAGCGAACGTACTAAACTTTCAGTGATTCCAGGAAAGATTCTAAGACATATAATTTAATAGTTTATCCATGAGCACTTAGAAAAAAATCTTGCAATTACCAGAAGCTACTATAAGTTTTCTTAGGAAAAGTCATGCCAGACAAATCTCCCGTTTTAAAATAGCATTATAAGTTTAGGAAATGGGTATGGGGGAGTGCTGTTGATGTAATGTATCTTGATTGCAGCAAGGCTTTTTGACCAAATCCCCATATTTTTCTTGTACACATGATGGCAAAATGCAGCTGGACAATGTTGCAGTTAGACATTTTAAGCGGGTTTTATTTATTTATTTACAGTATTATTTATATTCCACCCTTCTCACCCCGAAGGGGACTCATGGTGGATCACAATGCACATATACATGGCAAACATTCGGTGCCATTAGACATACAACATATAGACAAGACACAGAGGCAATTTAACATTTTCCAGATTCCGGCTTCACGAGTGTATGCTCGATTCTAGCCACAGGGGGAGCTGCCACTTTATCGTCCACTTGTGACACTGAGTCCTTGATGGAGTACTTCCTCATTCCTTTTCCGCATGCTGCTGGAAGTTTTTTATGGTGTTGTAAATTAGTTAAAATAGCCTTCTCACATAAAGAAGTACATAAATTTTCTACTTGACAGATGCAACTGTCTTTCGAGCTGCTTAGTTCAACAGTGAGCTAGGCTATTAATGGTCAGGAGCTCAATCTGACCTGGGCTTTGATTTCATGACCTCTTGGTCAGTAGTGATTTATTGCAGCTGGCTACTAACCAGCTGCACCATAGCCCGGCGCAGCTGGTTAGTAGTACAGACTAAATTTAAAGATATTCAATAATTTGCTTTATCCTGAGGGAGAAAATGGCAATGGGAGAGCTACAGCTGTTCAACATCTTCATACATGACTCAGATGAATGACTAGAGGGCACGTGAATTAAATCAGAGTTAGAATGGTAGCTAGTACTTCGGAAGAAAGAACTGGATGTAAGACATTCTTAACAGGTTGAAGATCTGTGTCTGAAATAACAGAATGAATTTCAACAAGGAAAAATTGGATTGGAAAACACTTGGGAAGTGTTCGACTTGTGATTTTGTGATAAGAAATCCAGCATATCTATCTTGTTTGCTGTGTCATATAATAATAATAATAATAATAATAATAATAATAATAATAATAATAATACATATGAAAAGAACCCAGTGGTCTTCATAGACCACAAAGTAAGCTTGAACAAACAGTGAAATGCAGTAACAAACAAAGTGAATGTAATTTGTGGCTGCACCAGTTACTATCTATATCATGGAAGGTAATAGTACCACTTGATTGTGGTTTGATCTGAAATAAGATGCCCAGTTCTAAACAAGAGTTTAAGAAGAACATTGAAAAGTACAAAGTGTCCCGAGGAAGACAACAAAGTTCTGGAAGTTGATCTCCCATGCTGAATGCTTGGGGATAAGTTTTAGCTAGAGAAAAAAAGATTGAAAGGTTAATTGTCTTTAAATTCTTGAAGGGTTTGGCAGAAACTATTGCACTGTGTTTTCTCTGCCTGGAAAGGAGCAATGCAGCCACTCTTACATTTTGCTGTTATATTTACAATTCATTTTCATTTCATTATCTGCTTAAAAGTGGCCATAGTTATCCATTAAGCATGTTGTGCGATCTTTCCTAATGCAAAATATGATTAATTATAGTAAATATACAAATTTGTTTTTTTTTTAATTCCCTATTTGAAAGGTCATTTGCTATTCTGCCTTATGGCAGCAGGTGAATGTAAATGTCACAAGGAATCATGATTGCTGTCAATGGAGTTAAAGCTGAAGCATGTAAATAATTGGACTAAAACTGCTAAAGAGAAAGAATGGACTGCTCGTCCTTGTTTGGGTTACAACATTAACATCAAGTCTGTGACTATAGCATTAATTCAATGACTAATGCAAAGGCATTGTGTTTTTCTAGAGGTCCCCATCCTTCTGCATGTCTTTATTTCAGCAATACATACAGCAGAGCCATGAATGTGTTTGGCATACAAAGATTTTCCATTCTCAAAATGTCAAAGTTACATATGAACCTTCCTCCATCCTTGCCTGGAAAGGTTGCCTGAACAGTGCTTTACATTCTATCACTGCAGGAACAAAATCCTATGAATTCTGTTTGATTCCTTAAGGCACATGTTCTGCTTACAGTTCTGCATACACATCACTATTTGAGTGGGTATTCTGATTTATGTGTATGTGCTTTAAAATCTATGTCGTGTGTGTTATATAAATAGGTTACCCTTCCCCCTTACCCCACAGGCTGTTTTCTCCCTTTAGCTTACACAGAGAGGATTTGTGCCAATACCTTTTCACACTTACTACTGCTCCTAGAGGCTAGCAATGAACTATAGTCACCAAGAAAAGCCACAATTGGACTTATTTGCAAGGGAGGGATTATAAAGAAACCTGTGAGCAGAGTGAAAAACTCAGGAAAGACAGTTACATGATTTGGAGGGTAAAGAGTTTATACGGGACATTTTTCCAAGCATTCCTCAATGATATCCATGGCATCAAGTCTCAACCTCAGTGCAGCTGTAAGTGTTTCCGCTATCATTACATCAGATACCTGGAATCAAATTCTGGTAGGCTTCTGCCTTTTTACATAGAAACCTGAGTTGCATACAAAGCTAGCATGTCAGAGAGGCATCCGGGATATAGTCTTTCTTCTTCTCAAGCCTTTCATTCTTCAAAATTATAGCACTTCATTTCACCACAACTGCCATAGTTCCATCCTATGCAATCCTTGGATTTGTACTTTCATTCTCTGCCAAAGAGCTCTAGCACCCCCTAAACTGCAAATCCCATTGTTCTATAGGCAGAGCCGTTCTGAGGTAATTTTTGGGAGTAGATTACTGGAATTTTGGCGCCCCTCCTGAATTTTGCTGCCCCACCCCAAAAAAATTGTTGATAAATACCGGCGCTGGCGGCGAAGACTCAGCCAACTGTCCGCGCAGCTGCCCTTCTGCTCTCCCTCGCTGTCACCTGCCGCCCACCCGTCAACCTGGGAGTTGTAGTTCTCCCTTCCCCAGAGAACCCTGCACCCAGCCAAAGACGGGCCTTGCCCTTGCCTCCCAACACAGGGTATGCCTCCTCCTCCTCCTCCTCATGACCCCATGCGAGAAGGCAGAGAGACCCACAAACAAGGAAGGCATGTTCCCAACCTCCCTCCCTCCCTCCCTCCCCCCTTCCTCAGGGCTTCTCGTTCTCTTCTCTCTGAGGCCTCCATCTTTCTCTCCCTCCCTCTCTCTCTTTCTCTCTGTCCACACAAGCACCTCCTTGCCACCCATCAATCAAGGTCAGAGAGCGGCACGCAGCCAATGGGGGGCCTCCAGTGGGCGGGGCGTCATTGGCTCAGCCAATGGGAGGGGGCAGGGGTGGGCTCCGGGGAAGGAGGCTGAGGATGATGGTTGATGGTCCTGCACGCATGCGCAGGACTTCCAATCGACCCCATGGTCTATTGAAAGGCCTGCACACACACACAGGACCATCGACCGTCGGGCGGTGGGTGACAGTGAGGGAGAGAAGGGCGGCCACACAGATGGGTGACTGGGCCTTCCACCACTGCTGCCTTGACAGCACCCCCACATGGTCTGTACTACAAGTGATGGCTTAATTGGCCTTAATGTTGGACCGCCTCTGTCTATAGGTGGTCACTGTGGCATTTAAAGTGAAATCATAGTTCTACAATTGTCTAGTGTGAACACCCAAGTTGTTTTAGCTTTGTTCTGCATAGGGAGTTGGCAGTACATAATGTTATTCATTATAAAACAATTCTTAGTCTCTAATAAAATGAATAGGAGGCAAGGAAAGGGTTCAGAAATAAATTTAAATAAAATGTATAATAGCAGAAGTTAACAACAAAACCAATAAAAATATGGAGGCTACATTCCAAAATGCTATGGCCCTGTTTGTGAGGTACACATTGACAGCCGTGCTGGTGTAGGGTAAGGAAGGCCAGGAGTTTTGACAGTGTTGATTGTTATGTGGCAGACACAGTGTCTTGAAGACCACTCAGTTGACTCATTTTTGTCTTGGGAGATTATGATGATGAGGATGAGGATGATGATGATGAGGAGGAGGATGATGATCTTTGTGGTTTTCTGGCATTGTATATTTCTGCCACTTCTGTGACTGTTAATTTGTATTTTGATTCTGTAGCCCATTTGTCGATGGATGTCCAGAAACAAGCATCCACCATGACCAAGCCAGAATAGACTTCATTTTGGTTTGTTTCTTCATAGTGTTAATGGGTTAGGTGCTCTTAGTTTTAATCCTCAGCTGAGACCTCTCTAACTTGGTTGGTCCTGCTGGTAGTTACACTACTGCAAGCACAGGTCTCAGTATCCTTGGAGCAGTTAAGCCCCCCCCCCCACCACCACACGGCAAGGTGGCACCCACCTTAACAATAATAAATGTATTGACAAAAAAAAACAACAGGAAAAACTCAATCATTATCAGAACCTCAAAATGGAACTGCAAAGTCTCTGACATAAATCAGTACAGGTGGTCCCAGTAGTAATCAGCACACTGGGTGCCATGCCAAAAGACATTGACAAAATCACAATCTGTCAACTGCAAAAGGCCACCTTACTTGGATCTGTGCGCATGATTCAAAAATACATCACACAGTTGTTAACACTTGGGAATGGTTTGATTTGTGATTTTGTGATACGAAAGCCAGTATATACAACTTGTTTGCTGTGTCATTCTGTGTTTCTGTGTCAGTAAAATAATAATAAACTTTATTTCTACCCCACCACCATCTCCCTGAAGGGACTCTGGGTGGCTCTCAAAAAGCATACTATAGTGCCGAGACAAAACAGTATACATTTGCATAAACAACATACGTTTACATAAAATCAACATATATTTACATAAAACAGCATACTAATATAAACCCTACTAATTTTAAATCCAACAAATGCAGCAAAGCATTTGTTGGATCACCATAGGCTATCATGATAAAACATCCTGTCTGGTCCACAGCTGACCGCATGGCCTAGCCATTCTGTTTTTGCTGGCTTTCCACCTATGCTATAGTTTAAGGACAAATTTTATAGATGATATTGGCCTCTATTTCATTGACTAAAGAAAACATTTACCTACTCACAAACGATTCTAATAGGAATTTTTGTCGTCCTCATAGCAGTTTGTATTTTCTTGTGTTCTTGCTTATCGGCATTTCTATGGGAATTGGAGATATTGATTAGGACCCATTTTATGGTTCCCCAAATAAGAGGTGCCAAATGTCCTGCATGAGAGATTACTTGCCTAAAACCCAGTTCAAGAGCTGCATTCAAATAGCAGGATGGGCCAATGTGACAAATGTCGATCATTGTGGCATCATAAATCTGTCACTACCACAGTGTCGTATGGGTATGCAGGGAATAATTGGCCACAAAGTGAGTTGCATAATTCCATGTGAGCTGCCCCGAGTCCTTCCGGAGAGATGAAGAGGGATATAAAAATAAAGCTATTATTATTATTGTATGACACAGCAAACGAGATAGACATGCTGGATTTTGTATCACAAAATCACAAGTCGAACACTTCCCAAGTGTCTAGGACTGTGTGATATATTTTCGGATGATGTGCGCAAATCCCAGTAGGGTGGCCTTTTGCAGTTGGCAGATTGTAATTTTGTCAATGTCTATTTTTTCCAAATGCCGGCTGAGATCTTTTGGCACAGTACCCAGTGTGCCCATCACCACCGGGACCAAATGTACTGGTTTCTGCCAGAGTCTTTGAAGTTCAATCTTGAGGTCCTGATAGTGGCTGAGTTTTTCCTGTTGTTTTTCGTCAATGCGGCTGCCACCTGGGATGGCAACATCAATGACCCAAACCTTTTTCTTTTCCACAACTGTGATGTTTGGTGTGTTGTGTTCAAGAACTTTGTCAGTCTGGATTCGGAAGTCCCACAGTATCTTTGCGTGCTCATTTTCCAATACTTTTGCAGGTTTGTGATCCCACCAGTTCTTTGCTGCTGGAAGGTGGTACTTGAGGCATAAGTTCCAATGAATCATTTGGGCCACGTAGTTGTGCCTGTTTGTAGTCTGTCTGTGCAATTTTCTTACAGCAGCTGAGGATATGATCAATGGTTTTGTTGGTTTCCTTGCACAGTCTGCATTTTGGGTCATCAGCTGATTTTTCGATCTTGGCCTTAATTGCATTTGTTCTGATGGCTTGCTCCTGGGCTGCAAGGATCAGGCCTTCTGTCTCCTTCTTCAGGGTCCCATTCGTGAGCCAGAGCCAGGTCTTCTCCTTATCAGCTTTTCCTTCAATTTTGTCAAGTTGTTATTATTATTATTATTATTATTATTATTATTATTATTATTATTATTATTATTCACTTATGTCACATCATTTCTGTATATTGTAGCCAATAAAATGATGATTCCAAATGAAAGTATAAACTCTAACATACTACTATCTTAAAATGCAATCCCAAAATCAATTGTCTGGATATAAGCTAAGCTTCAGCGAACTCAATGGGGTCATACTTCTAAGCAGACATATATGGAATGTTACCATCAAAAAGTGTTCCGAAGCACCCAAGATTATTGTTATCTGTCTTTAAAGCCCTATAATTTGTAATAGAAAGCTTACACAGAATGTTCGTGAGTACAGTTTTTTCATGGTATGGGAAAAGCTTAACCAGCTTAATTTCTGTTAGACTGGTGATAAAGATTTATGAGAAAGACCAGCCATATAAGTAGTTCTTACTGTACTTATCGCCTTTTCCCCATGGGCTCCATTCTCTTTGGCAAGATCAGTGATAGGGTACAGGCAGAAAGTCCCAGCTTCACTCCTTCATGTCTCAGTTATAAAGGTCAGGTGACAACAACAAATGGATCAATTTACTAGTGTGACTTCTTTTTACGGTCATTAAAAATCTCTAATTCATTACAATCTGTTAAATTTAGTGACACAACCTTCAAACTATTTTGAGATATAGAGTTATAAAGAAATTGGGTGGATTAGAACTCTATGGGGAATAAAACCAACATAGAGATTACTGGGCAATGCAGAATTGTTCTGGAAATATGTTTATTTCATCTTTATTCAATAATAATTAATATCATTTTAACAGTTGAGGCAGGGAAACATGCCAGAATTAAACTGTGGTTGAGGAGGGAAATGTAAAGGTTCACTGCGTATATAGCACAGTGGTGGCACAGTGTATTAAAGTGGTGAGCTGCTGAACTTGCGGACCAAAAGGTCCCAGGTTCAAATCCAGGGAGCGGAATGAGCGCCCGCTGTTAGCCCCAGCTCCTGCCAACCTAGCAGTTTGAAAACATGCAAATGTGAGTAGATCAATAGGTACCGCTCCGGCGTGAAGGTAACGGTGCTACATGCAGTCATGCCAGCCACATGACCTTTGAGGTGTCTACGGACAACACCGGCTCTTCGGCTTAGAAATGGAGATGAGCACCAACCCACAGAGTCGGTCACGACTGGACTTTATGGCAGGGGAAAACCTTAACCTTTTATAGCCACATAACAACAAATATTACTATAAAATATTACTTTGTGATTAATATTTTTCTCTCCACAGTTTTGAACCAACGTACATTGGAAATTTTATTACTCCAGAGTCTTTCGTGTTGAAGTTGCATGCATACTAAACTGAACATTGTTTAGCTGACGTAATCACCTCTACAGAAGGCTAGCAAGTTTAATTGTTATTGTTAAGGACTTCAGGTCATCTCTGGTTTATAGTCAGCCTTTCTGTATGGGGACATAATTTATTCAGAGGAGGTTTCTTCTTGCCTTCCTCTCAAGCTGGGAGAGTATGATTTACGCAAAGTCATACAGTTAGTTTCTGTAGCTGAGCAGATATTCAGACCCTGGTCCTCTGATGCCCTAGTGAAGCATTCTAACCATTATATCATGTTTTCTGAAATACTGTGAAAGTATATGTACATGATTTTCTAAGATTATTTAGTGGGGAAAATGAAACCCGTGCCACACAGTACCGTATTTCACTTCTTAATAGCCAAATTTTTAATTCTTTTTTTTGGAAGGGCCATTACATGAAGAAAAAATGTGTTAGTATTTTTAAAAATCATGACTTATTCTACCCATGAGCTTTGCCTCCTGTATACAATCTAGCTAGTCTAGGAAGAATCCAGGCTTTCCACATCGCATGACTTACTGTATCAATGATAGCTCTGCTTGCAACTATGGCCCTTCACTGAGTTGAATCTGAAAGTTGGTGTTGTTGCTCTCTTCACTGGGTTGAGTCCAAAAGCAGTGGCTGAAGAGAGTGGATTCTTTCCATGTTAGCTTGAGTATATAGTTTGTCTTCAGCAATACATTGGCATAGCTCACAAGGTGTGATGATTCAAAGCATGGGACAATTGGAAGAGTCGCTTCTGATGTGAGAGAATTGGCCATCTGCAAGGACGTTGCCCAGGGGACACACAAATGTTTTGATGTTTTATCATCCTTGTGGGAGGCTTCTCTCATGTCCCCGCATGGAGTTGGAGCCAATAGAGGGAGCTTATCCACGATCTCCTTGGGTTGGATTCGAACCAGCAATCTTCAGGTCAGCAACCCAACCTTCAAGTCATCAGTCATGCCAGCACAAGGGTTTAACCCACTGCGCCATAGGGGGCTCACATCAGAAGCAACTTGCAGTTTCTCAACTGCAAGGAAAATCAAGAAACCAATATTGGAAACCAAAAAGAGGGGGTGACTATTATATTATGAAATAGCCTCACATGAACTTTTTTTTAAAAGAATGTTGTTCAACATGTTTTATTGAATATCTTCTTAATATAGCTTAACCTCATAGAGGCTAACACTCTATGTTCCTTAGGTAGCAACACAAAGAATGAGCATCACATTTATTTCCAGAGATTGTGTGTGTGTGTTTCTCTATTTCCTTCTGTGTGTATACGTTGTGATTAGCTTTGAAATTCCTAAGGCAATCACTACCAATAAGTGAAAAGCTCTGTCCAATTAGGTTTATACCTTTGGCATCAGAGAAGATAAAAGAACCTTGGGGTATTCTCTCCATGGAGTCTTTCCACATTTGTCATTAGTATTTTCTGATGTGATTATTTCAAGATAGCTGTGAAAGTGGTTATATTTACAATGGGTTTATGTCTCTTTTGTTGCCACAGCAGGAATAGTTACATTATACAGTGGTGTGACAAAGAAAGGGGAGGGAACGGGTAGGATTAGCAAGTTCCACTTCAGGAGGCTATATTGATTTTTATAGGTACTTGTGCTCATCTTTCTCTTTTTCCATTCATTGGGGTAGAGTGCAGTAGAGAATTAGAAAGCCAGGTACATTTTTATTGTTTCCATAAGAGTCCCCTCCTGGCACAATTCTTTGATGACAGAGTGTGATAAGGGTGCATTCATCATTATGGGTATTTTGAGGTTAGGAAGATTGGAGAATGTGTAGAATAATGATTGCAGAGACTGGCTTTTTATTTTTTATTTTTGTTCTCAGGGGAATAATAAAACAGAAGCATTAGCTCTAAGTTCTTTAAAAGGCTATTGTAGACCATGAGGTTTCTTTGTGACAAAAAGAACAGGCCAAGTTCAGTATATAGTGTGATTTATTTAGTTAATTTATATTCCAAAATGGGGGTCTAGGCAGCTTACTAGGTATAATGAAATAAAATATAACTCAAGCATGTAATAATACAATTTAAAAAACAGACACAAATAGGCAATTCTATTAACCTGTTTTGAAATATTTAAAAACATGTGCAAAGCATGATAAAAATAAAAGCCCAATGAGTCCAATCAATTAAAAATCTAAGATTCGTTTAAATGAAAGTGTGCTGGTACAGCTGTACCAGAAGCTCCAACTTTATTTTCTTTCTGCTAATGTTTGCCGTCATAGGGCAGGCCGCCTGTCCATTATCATTAAGTTTTGTTCCGCCCCTTGTTCAGGGCTCTGGGAGGGAAGGAGCCATTTTTAGGTCAGTCTCACTTACGGAAGCTAAGTTATAGGACGTAGACCAGCTCGTCCCGTAGAAAAGCTTCATTTCTCAAGAACATCCGGGGATATAGAACATCCGAGAAAACAGAAACAGAAATTCCAGGGGAAAGGTCCCAAAAGCTCACAGCCCTAAAGTTTCCAAAGAAATCTCGGTGAGAGAACAGCATCACAGATCCACGGAACCCCAGCTGAAACATCTGCAAGCCTTGGTTGGTAGGTCTACTCGATGCCCAGACGCATTTGGAATCGGTAGTAGGTCCCACATCAGCTAGGCCCATATGATAGACAGCCTGGGAGAGGTTATAAGGGGGTTTTCTTCTTACAGAGAAAGTACAGTTATCCAAAGCCAATTGCCCGTCCCCTGGGGACAAGATTGAAAAGCCAACAGTTTATTAAGGAAACCTTGAAGTGTTATTTGACTCCTTGAAGATTTATTATTTGTTCAACAATAAAGACTTTGTTATTTCATTAAAGACTCAAAAGACTATCCCTCACAGGAAAATCCTCAAGAACCTCTCTTTGAGGTGCCCTGGCTTCCCGCTAGGCATAAAGTATACATCCTATACAAAAGACAATAGTTACAGGCCCAGCGCGTGACAGAACAGAAAGGTCTAAATAAAATGGGAGGAGAGGGAATGGGAGACTCCGAAGCAGCATGCAAAACAAAACAGATCACTGAAAGATACTATGGACCAGCAGACACTGAGGAACAGGAATGCACAGCACTACTTTTTGAGAACAACTCTCCAGGAATGAGCCCCATTCCAAGTCCCATTCCAGAAATGTGTCCTTTGGAATACATGGTCATCGTATCAAAAGTCACAGAAATCTAACAGAATCAATACATTTTTGCTGTTTAGTTCCCAATTTGCAATCTCCACTGAGGTGACCAAAGTTGTTTTCATTCCATGACCAGATCTCAAGGCAAATTGAAATGCATTTCAGCCAGGATCTGAGAGGCTACCACACATTCTAAAACATTGATCAAAGAGGGAATATTGGAAACAATAAAGTGCTCCTTGTTTTTCAGACAGGATGGAACCTTGTCCTACAGCATCAAAGCATTCATCAATATTCTTATCAACCTCACTTATTTTATAAGTGAGGAATGGCATTAGTCTGACATTAGTGGTTCTCATCTCTCCAAAGGTCTTGTTCATATTCCCAGGCCGCACACGTGGAAATTTATTCAATGACAAAGATATATCTCTGAAAACTCTATCAACTATAGTATTTAAGTCAAAATGGATCTGAGCCATGTTTTTTACAAATGTCATGTAGATTTTTCACAGCAGGCTGTTATGTAGTCTGCCTCCTGCTCTTGTGAGACAGAACCAAAAGAAAAATGTTTTCTGAGCAGATAACCAATGTTTTATCAAAACATCCCACATGTTTTTTAGCCACATAATAATTGTGTACAATATTTGAATACCAGGAGAAAATTTCACAAACTTCTCACTTGTCTTTTATTATTACCATTGGGGTTTCCTAATGGTCATAACACTTTTTTACAATATTTTTAAAGAAATTATTCCACTATACTTATATTCTACAAAGACACAAGAAAAAAAAGAAAAGAATGAAGAAGGGGAAAGGACATGAAAAGCTAAACACAACATATAAAGGTTAAGAAATGAAGAAAACAATGACTCCCTTTCTTCCTTTCAATAGTATATAATTATTTCAAGCCTCTGAACATAAAAATCCAGCAATTATCTTTTTTCCCTCCCCTATTTCATTATTTCACAAGAACCAAAAAAAATTCCCTTCTTCCTATGGCTAACATATCTAGCAATCAATCAACCTTTCTATAGTCCTGTCAGACATAAAAGTCATTACATGATACTATATCATAAACAGTATTCAATTTTATTATCTTTAACTCTAACAGCAACTTAGTGACATAGTTACATAGTACTAATCTTTACTAATTAAAATTATAAATCTCTTACATATTATGTGAGATCATTAAGACCATTATATCTTAAATTATTTTATTACTCCCAAATATATATTTGAACTTCATCCTTTCTCTCTTTTATAAAATCTTTTTCAAAATCATATCTGCATCTAATTCTTATTGTTTTGTGTCTATAACCAAGCACACAATCTGATTTCAAATAAACATTATTGCTTCTATTTTGTTTTGAATTTAACTCTTGGTTTCCACTTCATCTTTCCTAACCAAGACCTCCACACCACAATCTTCTCAGATTTCTTTGTTTACATCTTTTTTGTTTTTTCATCTTCTTCCAATTTTCTATTTTAAAGTAATTTTCCTGATGTAGGGTATTTTCCTGTTTCATCTTTCTCTCACACTGCTTCTCTTAGAGTCAAATCCTTACATTAAATCAACTTGGGTTTGTTCTTCCATTTGTGTACATTCCTTACCCATTAATCAAAGTAGGCCCCTTCTCCTCCACTTTTGCCATGTAATTTCCATTTTATAATCCAGAACTTCTCAAACCCCCTTGTTGTCAGTTTTATAGGTACTTCCATTTGATTTACTTTAATTTATTTAGCCATACTTTAATTTATTTGCCCCTATCCATCATTTCCAGATTAGTTCTACATCTTTCCTTCCCAATTGAATCCCAAACCCTTCTGCCTTGCTTCTAGCAGTCTCCTGTCTCAGATCCTCTGGCATATGCTTTTCCAATACCTTCATTGTATTTGGAAATTCATGGTCCCTCAATGGATGAATCTGCATGAGCAACTTTGATAGAAAATCAGGTGAAAGTTCCATCTTTCTTCAGTCCCACAATCAGACAGTTAACAATCAATTGATTCCTATACCACCACATGATTACAGCCGGTCTTATCAGCTCCAAGAAGATAGTGCATTCACTTTCCTATGATGTAATTTCTTCTTACTAAAATCAAATTCTGTCATCAAAGTAAAAAAAATCCAATCCATCCACAAAAATACATGCTTTGGAATCTTTTATTATAATCTTCTATGCATGTTGACCACAAATTATTTGGTTTTATTCCAGATCTTTATTCAGAAGAATTATTTATTGTTTTTTTTTTTTTAAAAAAAAGTTTTGTTTTATTTTATTCATTATTTATTTCAAAACATTTAACAGCTTGCAATTATCTTGTTACATTGTCTATTCCCTGATCTATACATATTTTTTTGGTAAATAAGTGAAATCCATATTTATTTATCTCCTCTTCTTGTTATACATTGTAGCCTAGATATTACATACTGTGCTTGGGTTTCGGATAGGGGTGTGCACGATTCTGTTTGGCAATACTGAATTCAGGGAAATTTGGGGATCTGGCTGCCAGATCCCCAAAAATGAGCCTGGTGGGGGGCAGCCGAAGCCTTAACTAATACAGACTACAGCAGCTAGATATTTTGGTTAATGGGGGCTAATGGGGCCGAGCAGCACTCTACCTGAGGTGGAAGCCATGGCATGTGGATTTCATCACAAATCAGGCAAGAGCAGGCGCCTGGCAGTAGCAACTCTTCGTCTTCTTTCTTTGCCGGTAGCCTCCTCCATCTTTTCCTGAAGGCCCCTCCCCTCCATGGAGTACCCGTTTGAGATAAATAAGGCCAGAAAGAGAGAGAGGCTTCCCTAGGCCTCTCCTCTATAGAGGACCCCACTGGGAACTCAATTTCCCAGTAGCATTTTACGAGATCCGGGCATTGAAGGAGCTTCTGTGCTCCCTCCCAGGGCATGATGAGAATTGAGGTTTTTCTCTTTCTGTTTTCTCATTTTCTTTCTCAGTCAGTCAGAAGCCTGGTTGACTATGTTCATTCTCCTCCCCTCTTCTGGTGAGCACTTGGGATATAAGTTCCCAGAACCACCTCTTTGTGTTTGTTCGTTTTTTAAAAAAATGTTATGGTAAAAGCTTTTAAAAATTCCCCAAAATAATTGAATTGGTTAAATTTTCTAAACCTTGGCAGGCTTGTAGGTGGAAATGTGGCCTACAGTGAGGCATGTTTCCTGCTGATAGACCTAAAAATGATGGAGAAATGAGCCTCCAAAGTTTCCCCATTGGCACCAAGGGATCAAATCTTACCAGCACAAAAACAGAACTCCCTCCTGATTTCAGGAATTTCTCAGTAAACGTGACAGTGGGCAAACACAGGACCAAAAATTGCATGATTTTTTCCCCCAGTCTCACACCCCTAGTTTTGGATCATGCAAAGAATGGGGATGGCTTAAACCAGTTGTTCTTACTTGCTCTCCAAACCCTCGGTTATTTGACAACAACAACAACTCTTTATTGATTAGTCAATTTTGACCATATCAAAACATGTGAGACATACAAAACGTACACACTTACCCATACATACAGTAAAACCATGTATAGATACAAAGAAACCCGGCCTACTAGCCTATCAACGCACTCCTAGGTAGTTGTGCAAATACGGAATAAAAAGATTAAAATTAATTATTCCCTTAAGGTAAGGTTTAAGCGGGGACAAGGGTAAGTAAAACTAGTGGCTTGTCCATAGTAAATTTTAAATTTGGATTTTTTTATTGGCATTAATTTATTTGGAATTTTTGGCCTAAATCCAAGTGCTTGTCCTAGCTAAAGTAGATAATAAATTGCTGGGTAGTAAATAAACACTTAGGTAAATCCCATTGATTCAATGGTCTAGTACTTGGATTTACGCCACTGAGAAATCATTTTTTACTGACATCATGAAGTTTATTTTTACAACATGGAGATCAGCCTAAGGGTATCAAATTAAAGCCATACATAAATGCACATTAATCCGAGGTTAATGATTGTAATCCATTAATATAATCTCCAGCATATGCATATACATCTATGTAGTTAACACTAGGACTATTCACACATTTACAAAGAATGCACGAACAGCACAATTGACCTCCCCCCCCCCGACTTCCAATTACACTACCAATGTTTCCAGCTAGAATAACGAACATTATATATTCAGTCTGAAGGTCTGTAGAAAAATTCTAAGCATCTTCAGCTAAATGTTTTAAGGAATGTAAATCCTCATTTGTCTGCTACTCACACTTGTCAATGAGAAGGCACCAAATATTGCTACTCTCTTGTGGGAATGGCAATATTTTTTCTGTCAGTCCCAAGAGAGTATTGCGTATTCAAATTTGAAGAACAATTTTGGGGGCAAAGTTGTGTAAATTACACAAATTGTCTAAATTATACAAGCTGAACTGTGACAGCTGCTGCTTAGTTGAAGGGTTTTTAAAAATCAGAAGCTTTGAATTGATTGTTTGCATTTTTTTTAAAATCAATTGCTAAATCCGTGTGTGCTTCTTTATGTGTGGGTGTTTTACTTTATATGAGGGAGGCAGTAGACTTGCATAGATACATTTTTGAACAAATTTCAGAAAGTCTTGATGCTTTGAGATTAGGGAAAGGTTAAAGGACATTTTGAAGTTGGACATCATATCCATAAGACTTAGCTCTAAATTTAAACACCATTCTCCTTACTAAACCTAACAAATGGCAACCTCCAAAGTATTACTGTATCACAACTCCATCAGCTCTTGTCATAATGTCTAGTGATGAGAAATAGATGATGGCCACATAAAGTGACATGGTGGACAGATTCCGCCATGCACCTTGAGTTGACACATGTGGCTTATCCTCAAAACAACTCTGAGAGCAAGTCTTGTGATTGTTAAATACACAGAGCTGATCTGGCAGTAACAGGGGTGAAGGTCACTTGATGTAGCCTTGACCAATGTTATCTGAAGTAATTGGATAATCTGGAGCTTTGGAAAAGTTTAACAGTTGATTAAATCTCACCCCACTTTCCTCAGGTTCCAGCAGCCCAGGGAAAGGGAGGGGGGCATTTGTCTCACCTCCTTCTAACTTACCCACCAGGTACCAAAACAGAGACAGACTTTTCTCAGTGCTTGGAATGTTGATATCCCACATGTTGGGAAGGTGGAAAGGGAAGAGAGAGAGAGAGAGATGGCAGCTCCTTCTCTCTATCCTTCTCACTATCCCATCTCCCAAACATGCTGGATAGTATCATTTCAGGAGCTGAGGAGCTTTGTCTCCATTTTGGTGCCCATGTGGCACGACTAAAGGAAGTTATAGGGGAGCAAGCTTCAGGTGCTATGCGAACAGCAGTTAACATGTTTTGCGTGCAGCCACTAGGCTCATTCAAGGGATGGTAGTGTAATTACTTTGATGCCGATCCAGAGTAGCTCACCCTGAGAGAGGGGTTAGTCTGAAAAAATGAGATTAGGTGAAGCCGATTTTTGTGGCTAAATGAAGACTTTAACTTAGATCTCCAAACAATCAGTCCAGTTCAGTAATCAACATACTAAATATGGATATAATTCCAAATTTAATAGACTCACTAGTGTTGTAAGTTTATGTTAAACCCATTATTATGAAGAATGTTCTGTTAGAATCAGTTCTACTGCCACGTAATGTGTTTTAAGATTGGGATGCTAGTTTTTCCTAACTGTTTCGTAAATTGCATCCCATTATGTTCCTGTCATCTGGCACAGCACATAATAATAGCATAATCACTTGGATTCTGTACCAAATCTGGTGTTTATCTAGCTGCAACTCTGACTATATATATATATATATATCTCCAGCATAATATTAGAGTATATTATTTTAGTTCTCTGGTAGATGTTGAACACAACTCAATTTACCTTGTTAAACATAATACCACTTGTTATATTTTAAATCAGAGACAAATGTAAATGAAGTTTCCTAAGAATTCTTTATCCTCACCCTCCTTGCTCTGCTTCCAGATACATGTATGTCCTCAGAGCACAAGAATGAATATGAAGCATTCTATTTGCGTACTCTGACCAGCAGCAACCTTTTAGTTGCTTAGTCTACTCTTAGAAATGAATGAGAACATCTATCAGTTCATTTTTATAAGAGTATACCACAATCAGTAAATCTGAACTATAAAAAACAAATAGGCATAAGTGAAACTGAGAATACCGTTCATTTCAGCAGAGAGCACAAAGTGCTTCATTTTGTTTGTTTTATTTTAAGGCAGGATATGAATCCATGTGTATTTATGTCTGTGGTGCTGAACCTTTTAATGGCAATATCTTAATTTTTATCAGTTACAGGGAAGGCAGCCCATGCTTGGAAAAACAGTGTATAATGAATTTGTCAGTTTATATGGGAGAATATATTTTGTCATAGACTATTTATAATTAGTATTTACCAAAATTTGCCAATTTCTTCATGAATAGGATCAGAAGTATCATTCATGAAATCGATCGCATAAGAATTTTTTTCTGGGTTATGCCCCTAGAAGATAAAGTAGTGTGAGGAGTTTAAGTAGATGCAACAGGCAAGACAACTTTGAAATGCAAATCTGATTCATTTCAAGAAAGAGAAAAAGCCGAGGTTTTGTAGATTTTTCTGTGATGGGAAAAATGATATTTTACTCACTTCTAATCCAGAACCACTATGTGCTTCCTACAGAGCTAGTAAATCAGGTATACAGACAAATACCTTTGCCAACCAAGTCTTCAGTTCTAGTGAGAGGAAGCCTCTGTTTCAAAGCTAAGGGGAGGAACAAAGGCATGTTGCTCACAAAGTATCTGAGCTTGGTTTCGTTTCAAATAAAATGGGGCATTGCAGTGCACAGTAAAGTGTTTGTATCATCCAGTGCAGATTTTTTTTTACAAAACATAAAGAACTACTTAAAAGCTTGAGTGAACAGTATGTGATACTTAAAGAAGAGAGTCACCAGTTTAGATGCAACCTAGTCTACCCACCACCAATTTTAACTATTGACAGTGAAGTCTCTCTAGAATGCTTATAAGCAGAGCATGAAAGCCAAGATCATTCCTTTTCTTTTTTCCTCACAACATTGTCTAAGATACTGTTCTCAAACTTTGATCCCAAATGGAGTCCCCTTCGTTTAATGTTGGGGCCCTGAATTTTTTTTTTCTGAACATCACCTAGTGGCTGTTTTAGGCATTTACACAAATCTGTTGTGCAGTGCTTACAGTGGATTCTACAGGAGATGCTTCAGATATATGTGGAGGCTCCTTCTTTGGAGGCTTTTAAGCAGAGGTTGGATGGCCATCTGTCAGGGGTGCTTTGAATGTCATTTTCCTGCTTCTTGGCAGGGGGTTGGACTGGATGGCCCATGAAGTCTCTTCCAACTCTATGATTCTATGATTCTACGTCATAAAGGAATTTGTTTAACAAGCCTTGCAAATGCTGATTTGTTATCAGTAAATATTAAATTTTTATACCTGTTTTATATAACTATATAACTGGGGTCATGTAAAAAAAAACCTCTTGAACAAAAAGGAGTCACAAGTGCAAAAGCCTAATAACCTCAGGTCTAAGACATATGCCTGTAGTGAATAAGAGATTGGCCTTGAATGAGAGATTGCCCCATTTATTTAATACAGGATTTTTTTTCCAGGAAAGTGGATGTGTGTGGTGAGAGACAGAGATGGATGCCCACAAGCTTCAGATATGCCCAAGGATTTGTTTTTGGCATAAACATTTATGCTGTTTATCTTTCTTCTGATACAAGAACTAAGCAGTATTAAAGCATGAAAACAAATTAGAGGGAAAACCCATAAATAATAACACTAAAGAGAAATTAAAATACAGTATAATGCATTATCATATTACAATGACAGCTCTTAAAATAGCTCTCAACATCTCAAGGAGGACACATGTGTTTTAATCCAAACTCACAGTAATGTGGATCCATGGTGGAAAGTCAGAGTGAACCCACATCATGTAGTCACATCAGTGTGTGTGTGTGTGTGTGTGTGAGGGGTCTATGTACATGTTCCCCATATTGATTTCTTTCTGATCATACAGCTGTAGTTGCTTTTGATTTGTTGTTGGAGGTTTTTTTGCATAGTAAAATGGCTTTTCTCTTTTTTCCATTGGTCTGTCTGTCCACCTGGTCTTACAAAGGATTGAATGCATACTTGGTCAATTACCCCAGCCCCCTAATTTCCTGCCTTATTTTAAAATTTTAATTCCTAAGAATGTGGGTGTACAAGTGATGGCAAACGTTGCAATCATATAAGAGCCAAAGTTGTGTAGAACATGGATAAGGATTGGAAGGAAGTCTCAAAACACGTTTAGCCTCATATTGGAGTAAAAAATATAGCCCCAAAATGGGTGCAGTGCTAATATTTGGTTAGCCTTAAAGTTGTCAAATGTTTCATTTGAACACCAAAATAGCACAGGCGTAAATAAACTGTATAGTGGGAATACACAGAAAACTTTTTGGAACTGTTTAGTATTGCATCCTCAGCGTGTCTGGAAACAAAATGCAAGCTCCAGACCAATTTGTACGCAGGCTCCATTTGCACTTTATCCTTAGACCTATCACTGATGATGGCCTCTAGGAGCCATCATAAGACCTAAGGAAAAAAGCCCATTAAAAACAAATAGTTTGAAATAACTTGAAATGAAAGAAAAGTACTGGAGTGTAAAAAGTCAATGCAAGAGCAGAGATGAAATTCACTGTATTTTATTTCTACTTTATTATGGACTGTAGTATGGCCAGGAATATCTTCTTATGCTTTTTTAAAAAAAAGATCAAACATTTTCTTCCTTCTTTTCGGCAGATACCATTACAGGGTTAATTTAATATATTATCAGTTTTCAAATACAGTAAGGTCTCACTTATCCAACATAAACAGGCTGGCAGAATGTTGGATAAGCGAATATGTTGGATAATAAGGAGGGATCAAGGAAAAGTCTATTAAACATCAAATTAGGTTATGATTTTACAAATTAAGCACCAAAACATCATGTTATACAACAAATTTGACAGAAAAAGTAGTTCAATACGCAGTAATGCTATGTAGTAATTACTGTATTTACGAATTTAGCACCAAAATATCACGATGTATTGAAAACATTGACTACAAAAATGTGTTGGATAATCCAGAATGTTGGATAAGTGAGTGTTGGATAAGTGAGACTCTACTGTACTAGCATTAAATCTAGTTGTTATGGTGTCCATATGGATGTAGCAATCAACAGTTGGTTTCTTTATTTTATTTTTTAAATAATTCACATAATATCATTAACTATATACAGTAGAGTCTCACTTATCTAACATAAACGGGCCGGCAGAATGTTGGATAAGTGAATATGTTGGATAATAAGGAGGAATTAAGGAAAAGCCTATTAAACATCAAATTAGGTTATGATTTTACAAATTAAGCACCAAAACATCATGTTATACAACAAATTTGACAGAAAAAGTAGTTCAATATGCAGTAATGCTATGTAGTAATTACTGTATTTACAAATTTAGCACCAAAATATCACAATGTTTTGAAATCATTGACTACAAAAATGTGTTGGATAATCCAGAACGTTGGATAAATGAGTGTTGGATAAGTGAGACTCTACTGCAATTATAACACTATGACAAGCATACTATCAAATTAGTAACTTAAAAATGCTATATCCATCTAAGTATAAATGGTAGTCCATTTTCGTCTAAGTGAAAATGATCATAATCTCTTATCTATCAAATGAATCTTTTTGTCATTTTTCCAAATTTTGGCAATCACATTTCTTGCGATTCATACAAGGATTTCTAGCAGTTCTTCATATTACAACCCCTTGTTTTCTTTAGTAATAACGATTATTTTGCAATAAGTGCTTGACATGTTATCTTACTTATTCATTTATTTACTTGTTGAAAAAAAGGAATTAACCTTTGGATAGAAAATCTCCATATGTAGAAGTGTTCCCCTTAGGTCACATTTTCTCCATTTTTTGATGAAACACTGTACTATTGATGATGGCTTGGATTTGTACATTTAACCTAAAATGATTTAATTCACTTTTTGCAAATGGATCTGATGGATCCGAGACCACTGCAATTGCCAATTTGAAGAAAAGTAGAAAGGATACATTCTCAGTGAAATTCCTAATTAAGTTGTTCAAAAAAATTTACCAGTTCCGTTTGTTTAGGGTTTTTTTCATGTTAGGAGCGACTTGAAAAACTGCAAGTCACTTCTAATGTGAAAGAATTGGCCATCTGCAGGGACGTTGCCCAGGGGACGCCCGGATGTTTTGATGTTTTTACCGTTCTTGTGGGAGGCTTCTCTCATGTCCCCACATGGAGATGGAGCTAGAGCTGATAGATGGAGCTTATCCATGTCCTCCCGGGTTGGATTCAAACTGGCAACCTTCAAGTCAGCAACCCAATCTTCAAGTCATCAGTCCTGCCGGCACAAGGGTTTAACCAAGTGCACCACCACCAGGGGCTACTATTCTTTTAGGCGATTCTTTGTATTAATTTCACAGAAGGTGTTTGTTTTTGTTTTTAAATAGAAAATCCAGTTTTCAGACCTAAGCCTATGGTCTGAATGCCAAATTTTAAGCTTAAAAAAATCATTGCCTCACATAGCTGTTTTCAGAAAGCATTGTATACATACTTTTCAAAATTCTTTAATTTTCTGTTTTTCACTTTCACGAGTTCTATGAGAAGGAGGAAACACGGTGGAATCTCAAAAGATGTCTTAGCACTGTATAATTTACAGCAATTTGAAAATATTAACTGCCCATACTATAAAATTCTGTGATTCATGCTTTGGTGACGTCTTTGGATTTTTAGTACACTCATTTGTCCTCTGTGACAAAGAATTTTAGAACTTACCAAACTGTGCATTCAATGGCAGATTAAGTGGCATCAAAGTGATGTAATTGCATGGTATAGATACACCCAATAAGCATTCCGACTCTGGTCTTTCATTCTCTGAATAAAAGTTTGGGGGCATCTACACTGTAGAATGAATGCAGTTTGATACCAGCTTAACTGCCATATCTCAATACTGTGGAATCTTGGGATTTTTAGTTCACTGAGGCATCAGTAGTTTTTGGCACAGACGACTAAGGATCTTGTAAAACTACAATTCCTGTGATCCTGTAGCATTTTAAATCTTTCATTAAAGTCAAAATCTGACGTACATCTTCAGAGATGCAAACATGTCAATTTCAGTTTTTCTCACTTCCGATTCATTGCTCCATTTTTAACCCTGCTTCAGGTTGCAGATACAAAAATTCATACATATGTTTGTACATTTATCCATAGACTTTAAGGTTATTTTTTAACAAATGAATGACATGTTAGCTGTTTTTGTCAGTAACAGTAGTCCCTATTTTTCTAATATTGTGTTACAAACATATTGTTACTATCTTATTGGACAAGATCTTGCACCATCATATGGTGGAACTAGTTCTTTCAATGCCACTCACCAAACCCGACCTCTTAAGCCGGGCAAAACCCTGATCTTGTAAAAATAAAACTCAAAGTATTCCCTAGCATTGAGTCCTGGCAGTTAAATTGGAGTCAAACTGGATAAATTCTACAGTGTAGATGCACCCCTAGTCTCTGATCTTATTGCCCCTACCTTATTTTCCATCTTCATCGCTATGATACTTCACCTTGTTGATGGGAAGCTTCCCACCAGAGTGGAAATCATCTATCAGACAGATGGCAAGCTATTTAACCTCAGCAGACTGAAAGCCAAAACCAAGGTCACCACAACATCTGTTATAGAATTCCAATATGCTGATGACAACATAGTCTGTGCGCATTCAGAAGACCTACAAGCCTTCGCAGAAGCATACGAGAAGCTCGGCCTCTCACTGAATATCGAGAAAACCAAAGTGCTCTTCCAACAGGCACTAGCTAATCCCTCTGCAAAGCCAGGAATACAGCTTAACGGTGTAACATTAGAAAATGTTGACCATTTCCGCTACCTTGGCAGCCACCTCTCCACAAAAGTCAACATCGACACTGAAATACAACACCGCCTGAGCTCTGCGAGTGCAGCATTTTTCCGTATGAAGCAGAGAGTGTTTGATGACCGGGACATCCGTAGAGATACCAAGGTGCTTGTTTACAAAGCCATTGACCTCCCAACCCTGCTCTACGCCTGCGAAACGTGGATGGTCTACAGACATCACACCAAACTCCTGGAGCGTTTCCATCAGCGTTGCCTCAGGAAAATCCTGCAAATCTCTTGGGAAGACAGGCGGACAAATGTCAGCATGCTGGAAGAAGCAAAGACCACCAGCATTGAAGCGATGCTCCTACGCCATCAACTCCGCTGGACTGGCCACGTTGTCCGAATGCCCGATCACCGTCTCCCAAAGCAGTTACTCTACTCCGAACTCAAGAATGGGAAACGGAATGTTGGTGGGCAGGAAAAGAGATTTAAAGATGGGCTCAAAGCCAACCTCAAAAACTGTGGCATAGACACTGAGAACTGGGAAGCCCTGGCCCTTGAGCGCTCTAATTGGAAGTCAGCTGTGACCAGCAGTGCTGCGGAGTTCGAAGAGGCACGAATGGAGGGCTTAAGGGAGAAACGTGCCAAGAGGAAGGAGCATCAAGCTAACCCCGACCGGGACCACCTTCCACCTGGAAACCAATGTCTTCACTGCGGGAGAATATGCGGGTCAAGAATAGGTCTCTTCAGCCACCTAAGAACCCACCCCCAAGACACCAAGAATGGAAGACAATCATCCTCGAACTACGAGGGATCGCCTAAGTAAAGTAAAGTAAAGTCTCTGATCTGCAGTATTTCAGAAACTCATCACTCAGGTCAGGCAAAATTAGCCATTGAAGTCACATTTGGGCATTAGCAACAATGAATATGATTCCAAAGTTAAGTTATAAAAAGTCTGGTTTATGACCTCATAAAAATGGAATGCCTGCCATTATATTTAAATTATTTTCTTGGATTAAATCTTTCAAATAAACAATGCCCCAAAGTCTCCCAAATGACCTCCAAAACATCACTTTAAAATTAACAGGTATCCTTATTTGTCATAGCCAAAGTGTCCTAGCATTAAAATGTTCGAAAATACCATCATTTTGACTCAAATAATAGAAACAATTATATTTAAAAACTCAATATTATCCACATTTGATACTATAGAAATAGAAAAGTTGATGGTATTTTAATACAGTGCATTTCTTTAACAGATAATACTTAGGCTGTGGTCTATTACAGACTAGCAGAAAAATGAATCCTTTAAACATTTCATCTTTTATCTACGCAGAAAACTCTAACCCAAGCCTTTATTTTTTTGTCATTGTTTCATGCAAGTCAAAAAGCAGGATGATTGAATCAAAATACTTCTGAGGAGATAAAAATGAAATGCAAAAATCAAAACATCGTCAGGTTGTGAACATGAAAGCAGCAGTAATACTTCAGCAAAAAGTCTAATGAATTGCATTTCATAAATGGTTGAAACTGTTGTGTTTTATGGATATTAGCATTTAATGTTATGAAGACTTCACAGCATGTGTGTCTAGGTCTTACATGCTCAATATTTAAATGCCATTCAGCAGTTTATGGAACTGTCAGAAAGTCTCCTTCTCCTGCTGATCTCTGAGATGCATTTTGTTTTTCCATGTTTTTATTTATTGGCTCTAAACGAAAGGGGTTCTCTTCTCTAAATTTTACCAGACCGAAAGAAAGAAGAAAGAAAGAAAGAAAGAAAGAAAGAAAGAAAGAAAGAAAGAAAGAAAGCCATTTGAATAGTAAACTTTTGTTTTTCTTATGAAGAAATTTTAGTTTCCCTAAGGTTAACTAATTTATGGAGCCCTCAGTGGCACATTGGGTTAAACCCTTGTGCCGGCAGGACTGATTAAGGTTGGGTTACTGACTTGAAGGTTGCTGGTTCAAATCCAACCAAGGGAAAGCGTGGATGAGCTCCGTCTATCAGCTCTAGCTCCATCTCCATGTGGGGACATGAGAGAAGCCTCCCACAAGAATGGTAAAAACATCCAAATATCCGGGCGTCCCCTTGGGAACGTCCTTGCAGATAGCCAATTCTCTCACACAAGAAGTGACTTGCAGTTTCTCAAGACACGAAAAAAACTAATATATAATTGGAATCACCTTCCAGACATAGACTTGCATCTTGTGTTTAATCTTTGTTCTGTGTATTTTAATATGTATTTTGTAGAAATATGTTTTAATATGTGTATTTTATAGAATGTTTTAGATGATTATGTGTTTTTAGTGATGTTCTAACTCATCTCGAGCTATAAGGAGAGACGGGTAAGAAATAACAATCATCATCATCATCATCTTCATCATCATTATGCTGAAATCCTGCATATGATATGTACATGTATCATGTAACTATGTCTCTACAGTTGTCCTGCTATATTTGTAGTTTTGATTCCTCTGAATTTGATTACTCAGGGATTCATGGAAACTCTAGGTCCTCCAGTGTTACTGTACTGTCATCTTCCTCGACATACTTTAGCTATTTCTAAAGAGAACACCTCTTTAAGTATCTAGGTCTCCAGCGAGACACTACATTCAGCTTCCATTGTCATGATGGAAAACTAAGACATTCCTACAGATGTGTATTGTCTGGTTTAAAAAAAAAGGGAAATTCTTTATTTACAGTTTTTCATGGGGGCTGATGTATAGCTTTATCCCCCCAACCCCCTTATATCCTTTTAAACAGCACAGCCCTCAAAACATATATATGTGGGCTATCCACAAAGTAGGTTACGTTTTGAATTTTAAAAAGGACAAAGTATAGGAGAAATCATTTACCATATGCAGCTGAAAGACACATCCCAAAACTACAATCTCATGTAATCCCCATTGAAATGTAGGCATGTCTCATGTAGATAAATGAGTTTGAAAAGTACTGCTCCAGTAAATTTCCCACTTGTGTCCACAGCCCTTCCCCCTTCTCCCTTCCTGCAGTGTAGCCAAAACGCCGCACTGCCAGCCATGCCCCCATTGTTGGAAATGGAGGAGAGAGGCGGCAAATTTACTGGGGCAGACATTTTCAAACTCATTTATCTATATGAGACGTGCCTAGAGTTCAATGGGGATTACCTGAGATTGTAATATTGGGATGTGTCTTTCAGCTGCATATGGTAAATGATTTCTCCTATACTTTGTCCTTTTTAAAATCCAAAACGTAACCTACTTTGTGGTTGAACTACTTACAAGATGGGTTGGGGTCATGTTGATTGTGAAATGGTTGAAAGAATACTCCAAACTCAAAAACTGAATTGAATTATGAACTGGCCCGGGCTCTAAAATTTGCCAGGGAGGCCCTCCTCTCACTCTCACCACCAGCACAAGCACAGTTGGTGGGAACAAAAGAGAGGGTCTTCTCGGTGATGGCCCCCTGACTTTGGAACTCCCTCCCACAGGAAATCAGACAAGCCCCAACATTATCCACCTTTCGTAGGGACCTGAAAACTTGATTGTTTCAGCTTGCTTTTGACAATGCCTAGTCCCTAGTTACAAATGCCCTGTCCCTAGGTTTAACAGAATATGCTACTCTCTTCACTTTATCCAATACACAGCCCTGTCTATGCTGATTGTACTACCCCATGCCCAACCCTTGTATATCCCAACTACATCCATTGTACTACAGCAAGTGGTTTCACTGAGTATTGTTATACAGCTGTTTCATATTCTTATGTTTTATTGAATTTGTGTTTCTAACTGTTTGGTTATTTTTTTAACAATGTTTTTGCTTGCTTGATTGTTTGTAAATGTGTCTATGGGCATTTTGTCCCATATGTAAGCCGCCCCAAGTCCTGTCTGGGAGATGGTGGTGGGATATAAGAATAAAGTTATTTTTATTATTTTAAAATCTGAACTAAAAGTTGCTTTAATGATTTCATTGATATGGAAAACAGCCTGCTCCCTCTTTTATAATTTTAATATACTATTATGTCTTTAGTTTTCAGTTGTTCAAGAGTTAGCATCCTAAACTGTTAATAGAAACTAGACTGATTGTTTGTGTGTCTCTGTGTCTTATTTGTATAATTTTGAGATCAATTCAGTCAGGCTAAAACATACCATTGAATTTCATTACATCCCATTAAGAGTTCTGGTACTGAAGACATCATATGCCTTCCTTGTTCCTTCTTCCTAGCTCCCATCAAACTACAACCATTGGGTTAGCAACACAGTCTTTGTTTTAAAAATTATTTTGTGCTGCACTAATAAGTGTTCAGAATTTTTTTCAGAAACCTTCAAGCTTTCTTTCCTTGTCATCATTCTTCTGCAATTTCGTTCTCACTGTCTTTTATATTGTCCCCCAGCCAGTAGCTGCACAGCCTTTAAAAAAATCTTTATATTTATTTTCTTTCTATATATGCTGTTTTGCATAAAATGCCAAAGAAACGGTAATAAATTATCCAATATAATTAACCACTTCAGATGGTTACAGATCTATTAAATCTTAAGTACCTGCTTGCTTATCAAATCTGCCCGTGATAAGCTGCCTTCCAGTTCCTGTAGGTAAATTAACTCTGGAATATATATAATTAGCATCACAATGACTACTTCCGTTAATTGCCAGACCAACAAAATGAAAGCCGAGTATCCTGTGGAGAGATGGGGGTGGCAGGAAGTTTTTAAACTGTAGATTCAGACAAAGCCACAGGCATTGAAAGGCTCAATGTGAAGTGTTTGTCTTATTTCTGGGAATGTAGTTCAGTCCACAAAGACCATATAAGTGAAATAGCTTGATTTTCCTGGCAATCAATCACACAAGAACAACACTACATATAATTTATAACAATTTGTCTCTTTTCAGAAGAGTGCCAAGATGAAAATAGCATACAGATCAAATTATTTCTCACTTGAAAGGGGCTGGGATCTTTATATTAAAATTGTGTTATTGGGCAGAAGTAGTCATTTCTTGTAGCATATTAGACTTTCTCACTATGAAACCTTTGCAAAAGCTGTCATTTGACCAGTCTGCCTGATCTTTGCTTTTGGTGACCAGCTCATTTCCTTCCGACAATAACATTCTTATTTCCCCCTCTTGTGTCTTCTTAAGAAACTGTTTATTCATGAGATGTACAAATCTCAAAGAACCTTCAAAAAATGTGCAATTACACAAAACTCCCACAGTAAAGGTGGCTGAGAGAGATAAGAAGGAACCTTGATAGAAGAATAGAAATCCTATAGTCATTGGACTCTTATAATAACCCACATTTTCAGTTGTTGTTTTTAAAGTTAGCGTCAAGGAATATCAAACTGAGCTGCATTGTCCAATTTGTTTTCATTCCTTTTTAAACTCTGAATTACTGAAAAGGAAAAAGTAAAGCCCAAGCCTCATATCTTGGAAAACTTTTATTTTTCAAGTGTTAAGTAAGACATGTTTACATCTCAGTGTAAATATTTTGGGATGAAAACTGATATTAAATGTTTGGAATGGTGTAAACCAGTGTGGTCCAGCCTTTAATTACCCAAGGGCCAATCAAACTTTAATATAGGAATGTGATGGCCAGAAATATGGCCGTTTCTTAAAAACTTAAAGCAGTAAAAAGGGTGAACAATTTTTTTTCCAAATCTTAAATTAAAATATTTTTCCAGTAAGAAGGGCAAGGGACAACAAAAATGAATTGGTGGACTGCATGCCGCCCATGGACCGCGAGTTGGACCACACTGGTGTAAATGAGGAGCCAGTGTGGTATAATTGTTTGAGCATTGGACTATTGCTGTGGAGACCAGAGATTGATTTCTTGATGCTTGACATTGGACAAGTGACACTTTCTCAGTCTCAAAGAAAGACAAAAGCAACCTCCCTCTGGACAAATCCTGCCAAGGAACCCCTTGTGATAGTTTCATCTTTGGGTCACTACAAATCAGAAAAGCCTTGAAGGCACATAACAACAACCTGGTGCGAAACCATTACAGTACCCGCACCAAATAAATGTGAATGGTGCCTTCATACATGGCCTCTGCTATGCATTTGTATATAAGAGAGTTAAGAATTTTGTCCAAAGCGGCCAAGACCCAGTTACATAGACGTGACTTTCCTCCCTCACCTTTTGTAGCATACTTTAATGCAGCGGTTCTCAATCTGTGGGTCCTAAGGTGTTTTTTGCCTACAACTCCAAGAAATTCCAGCCAGTTTACGAGTTGTTAGGATTTCTAGAAGTTGAAAGACAAAACATCTGGGGACTTAAAGGTTGAGAACCACTGCTTTAAGGAACCAGTGAAGGTTGACTCTTGTCCATATCCAATGATAGCATATCTTGCATAGTTTCTTGTATACAATATTGGAAGTGATATGAATGAAAAGGTCTGTTTTCGCTGCCAACATCTTTTTCAGTATGTGGGTAGATTCCCAAAAATAGTACTTCTGCTGAGCTGCAATGAAGAAACTATGCTGCTTGTGGACTTATATCGGGAAATACATGTATATGCTGTCATAACATATGGCCAAAAAAGATGTGATTAATAAAAGTGTTTTGCAGGCAGGTACTTCAGTGAAAGGTATTTGAATCATAGTGATAATATGTACTGATTTTTCTATCACTCAGCACATTATTCAACAATAGATATAAGATTGACTGAAAAAACCACTCTGATTGGAATCCAAATAAAATGAAGAAAGACTTGTTCTGAGAAGGGATCCTGACCTCTCAAAGTTTTCTGGACATAAGAGTGAAGGTACAAATTAATCATAACTATTAGCTATGTCCTATCAACCTAAACATCATCATAAATCACTTCCACTAAAAACATTTTGTAATTTAGGAGGCAAATTTTAATCTGATAGTATGCTGTGTTTCTCTCCTGAAATTTTACAAGACCTTGTATATGAACGTACTGCATTTATATTTATTTGTTTTTTAAAAGCATCATATGCATTTTTCTTTCCTATAGTTTTTCATGACAGCTATCTCAAAACTACATTCTTCCACATTTTCTACAAATCAAAATAGCATGCTTCTTCCATGTAAGCTTGGTCCTCATATGAACCGATCGAGTCCCCTCGAGGAGATGGGACGGGATACAAGAATAAAGTATCATTATTATTCCAGCTTGTTCAAGGGCTGTTTCTTACAAATCCAGACTGTCATGTACGATTAATCCTCCATATCCATGAATTCTGTGTCCATTGATTTAACCATTAACAACTTGAAAATATTCACAAAATTTTCCAAAATGCCACCATTAATTTTTTCCATTTTATATAAGAAACACCATTGACAATGCTATTGCATATAACGAGACTTGGGAATCTGGATTTTGATATTTACTTTGGTAGGGTCCTGTAACCAAATTCCAGTGGATATAAAGGGCCCACTGTATCCTAATATGAACTGTAGGCAGCTTGTTCCACAATCTTAAGTTTATTCCCAAGATGTTTAACTACATAAACACAGTTTATTCTTTAAAATTCAACCCATTTTCCTGTACTTAGTTTTTTTGTTTTTGTTTTTTATCAGTAGAATCTCACTTATTCAACATAAACAGGCCAGCAGAAAATCGGATAAGTGAAAATGTTGGATAATAAGGAGGAATTAAGGAAAAGCCTATTAAACATTATGATTTACAAATAAAGCACCAAAACATCATGTTTTATAACAAATAGACAGAAAAAGTTCAATATACGGTAACAGTAATACAGTAATTACTGTATTTATGAATTTATCACCAAAACATTGCAATGTATTAAAAACATTGATTACAAAAACATTGATTACTAAAAAAAGACTACAAATAAAGATAGAATTGCATAAAATGAACTTACAGTAACAACATTGTCAGAAGTTAAATCCATAAAAAGTTCAGTCCTTGCTGCCTAGAGAAACAGCTGTGGATCCGAGTGGAAGTCAGACTGAGTTGGATAATCTAGAATATTGGATAAGCGAAGGTTGAGTAAGCGAGACTCTACTGTATTTTATTACTATACAGTAGAGTCTCACTTATCCAACATAAACGGGCAGGCAGAATGTTGGATAAGCGAATATGTTGGATAATAAGGAGGCATTAAGGAAAAGACTATTAAACATCAAAATAGGTTATGATTTTACAAATGAAGCACCAAAACATTATGTTAGACAACAAATTTGGCAGAAAAAGTAGTTCAATACGCAGTAATGCTATGTAGTAATTACTGTATTTATGAATTTAGCACCAAAATATCATGATATATTGAAAACATTGACTACAAAAATGCATTGGATAATCCAGAACATTGGATAAGCGAGTGTTGGATAAGTGAGACTCTACTATATTTCTGTTTTCCTGTTTCCTATTCACAAAATGTTTTATCAAAAGTTCAGCCTTATAATATGAAAAAAGGTTAGAAGTGATCAAGGAAATAACAATGTGATCTCATCAAGCAAATATTTAAGAACTTCAATTACTTCTCTCAGGAATGTATTCAGTTTAAATAATTTTCCTTCACTCTATAATAATGTCAAAGCCAAATAAATAATAAGCCTTATTTTTTCATTTGTTTCCTCTCCTTCCTTAATTTCTTGCTTTTGGAATAACAGAAGAACATATTGCATGACTGAAAATAATAGAGGTCTCGGTCTCCATGCTTGTAAAAATCAATTGAACCTTAGCAAAAAAAAAAAAAAAAAAACTATCTCCCCATGCTTCTGATAAATTTATTTTCATCTCTCCTAATATCACTAGCTGATCTACTTTGATGGACATAGGTTGCCAGAGAAGTTACCATTCATCACTGAACCAAGGCTTACTTGCCTAGGTTCAGACAGCAAAATGCTGATGAGATTAGTTTAGAAACCAACTTGTGCAACCTAATAACATCTTAAATCTGTCTCATCAGGAGTCACCTTGAAAAGATACCTTTCAAATGGAGATTGTCTGAGCAGTCTCAAGGTTTTAGCCTAGCAACCTTTAAAAAAGGTCTTCTCTGTTCAAGTCCTATTGTCGGGTAAGAGAGTAATTGATAAAGCTTGCCAAGCCTCCTGCACGATGTTAACAATCTCTCTGAACTTCCCCTAAAATGTATCATATGGAATTATGACAATCATACAAACATGATATATTATATTAGTATAAATATTTGAACTAGGGATGTGCAGTCTTTCATTTTCTAGTAAGAGTATTCTTTATGCATGCATAGTCCCTTTAGTTTTCATATAATTCTGTGCTTATGTTTCTGGCTGTTATTCTGTGCCTACAAATCATTTTTGACTTATGAACACCCCAAGAAGAAAGAAACTATCACTGGGTTGTTGGTTTTTTTTGACAGAATTTGTTCAAAGGAAGTATGCCTTTGCTTCTGTTTGAGGCTAATACAGTATGGCTCAGTAAGTTTCTGATCAAGCAGGAATTCAGTTCTGGTCCAATATTGAACTACCATATTGTATTGATGCTCATGTTTATTTTTAGCCATGTGAAAGTTTATAAGCTTCTTTGGTTTAGATTAGGCATGAGCAAACTTCGGCCCTTCGGATGTTTTGGACTTCAACTCCTACAATTCCTAACAGCCTACCAGCTGTTGGAGTCCAAAACACCTGGAGGGCCTAAGTTTTCCCATGTCTGGTTTAAATCATATTTAGTTGTCCTACTTTTGGAAGATTTCAAATGTAGTTATTGTTGATACATTTTTATGCTGTGCTTTGACTATTTTCATTTAAAACTGTAACACATATTTTGATTGTTGAGTTATGATTTTGTTGCTGATAGCCATCTTGAACTTGTAGAAGGAAAGAAAGGATATAAATATTTCAAAATAACAAGTGAATAATATTGACAACATCCCTATATATTTTGAAATAAAATGAAAGGATTATTATGTTTGACAATTTTATTCATTATATGAGCTGAAATTATTAATCCATAAGTATATTTAGAAGCCAGCAGTTAGATAACTCTCTTTCAAAATCATAGGTGGATAATTTTGGAAGCTTGTTCATTTTCCACTAGTTTCAGCAGAAATTGCAACTGCCTAAAATCTGCTCTTTGAGGGAAACACCAAAGGGTGATAATGAATATTAAAATGCACATTTCTTTTGATAGAAATAATTGAATTGTCTCTATAGTAAAACCCGACAATGAATGCCTGCATTATTTTCACCTCTATGACCCTACTAAAGGCAATTCTACTCCCTGGTCAATAGGCTGGAAAACGTGTTAGTAATGTTACTAAAAATAAAATATTGGTCACATTTACTGCCATGAAATACAAATTAGAAATGGGAAGAGGGAATTGGGTCATCATTATTAGTGCAGTAAAATGTTTGGAAAGCAAGCATCCTGAACTCAGGAGTTGCAGTTACTTCTGCTCAGTAATTTATCTGCACCACTCATACAAATTTGGTTCAAGGATGCTCTTTCCTCAGAACATGCTTGTCTTATTTAGCAGCTGTGGGCCTCTTACCTACTCCAATTTAATCTAATTGATCTCTCCAACTGCTTCTTCCTGGAGTCCTTTCAAATTGCTCTCACACTTGGTTCTGTTAGCTAATCTATATCATCTGGCTATGAAATTCAGTATGTCTGACTGCCTTGCATTTTCTAGACACAAATTCAGCTGAGAAACACACGGATAGATTTGCATTACAAACTTCCTTTTAAATATTGGGATCTAGAGTATATACTTTTAAAAAAAGATAGCCAAAATGACAAAAAGGTGAGAAAATATACAATCCACAGTTGCTGTTTGGCATGATAAAGGCTTCACTAAATGTACTAAATCAGTACGATAAGAGTATTAAGAACAAAACTGCATTTCTCTAATCTGTTAAATGTGGATGCTTTATGATTTCATTCTGTTTCTCCATGCTTTGAACATACATCAACCCTTGCAATTGTATCAGGCAAGCAAATTTCTTGGCTGCTGTTCTGCACACAGTTAATCTGTTTAAATCACAGGGACACAGGCAGCATTGGTCCATCTACCTCCGTATTGTCAGTATAGATTCACAGGGCTCTGTTTTTAGACAGCAGCCTTTCCCACACTTGCTCAGAATTCAAGATCAGGGATATGCTTCACTACTGAGCCATCACCTTACTCCTCTGTCATCAATTAAGATTAAAAAAATTTTTATTAAACATTCACAGTCAATAAAAACTAAAAATATAAATTCTACAACAAGAACCCCATAATATCCCAATCCATAATTGCCCCATCTCTATCAACACAGACTAACAACTAACCTCTATCCACCATTTAAAAAAATAAAAATATAACAGTGAAATAATAAAAATACAAACAAACATAAAAATTAAAAACACAATTGACTTTCCCCTTCCCTCAAACAAAAGCAACTATTAAACTAATACATATTAGAAGTGTGCAATTTTTTTGTTAGTCATCATAAGTCATATCAATTTTGTCAAATTCATAGTTACGGTGTGATATCCGATGCACAGGCATGGTCCACGCCAAAAACTTAAGAATCAAAGCTTACCCAATACTTTTTCATTTTAATTTTGTAAATCTCAGAAGACTCCCAAAGTCAGCTTCATTTTCAATGCGAGGAAGGAAAGCAAAGTAAAAAAAGCTGCCATCCCTCTCTACATTAATGGCCTCTTGCCATTAGGAGAGGAAAGCAGCAGGGAGAAAGCAGAGTTTGCTAGGAAAGAGACTGAGAAAACACAACATTCTGGGAAATGTAGTTTGGGAAGGCGAGGAGTCCTATGCTAGAGAATTCAAAAGGCTCTGTCCTAAACTACATTTCCCATAATTCTGGTCAGCATCAGAAAGCCCCAATCAGGATAGGGGAGAGATTTGTCCCTTTGTAGCAGTTGCGAGCTAGAGTTCCAATAAATTGTTGAATCTGCAAAGAAGAGAACTTACTAATACTTCTAGTACTTCTACTAAGGAAATCTCTGGGCTGGGCTGGGAAGAAATTCCTAAATGGAATTGGTTAATATGAGATACCTGTTTTGGCTTTTAATTTTTTTTTGTCAAATTTTAAAAAAATTCTGTAAAATCAGTAGATGTATGAATTTTTCTGAAAATTGGGGGAGAATGATTCTCTGTTATATCTTGTGTCATTGTATAGAATATTCAAGAAGCTAGCTCTTGTAGTTGTTGTTTTTTAAATTGTTTATGAACATTTTAAAATTCCCCAGGAGTCTATGGATAAGTGAAATATTATGAAACTTGATGGGCAGACAGTGGCAAATGTGGTCTACCATTGTAGCAAGTTTCAAAATGAGGGAGAAGGGAGCCTCTGAAGTTTCCCCATTTGCGCAATTACTATAATTAAAAACTAACAAAATTTCACTGACAACTCTTTAGAAACACTTTAGAAATTGAACACCGGCACCCCTAATTTTATAATGACTTTTGAAACATTTTATTTATTTATTTATCTACTTCACTTGTATACCATTTTTCTCAGCCTGGATGGGGAACTCAAAGCGGTTTCCAAACATATTATGGAAAAATTCAGTGCCTACACAACAATAATAAAATACAACTATCGATTGAATCATAAAAACACAATAACATGAACATTAAAACAGAGTTAAAAACATATCAATTTATACATTAAAATCACATAATTTTAATCGAACACACAGCCCTAATACATATACTTTTTGTTCTACTTAGTTGCATTTCAACTTCTGCAAAATAGAAACCCATATATGTAAAATTAATATGTAACCATGAGTAATATATTATCCACAATGTATCCATTTTGACTTAAATTCCAATTCTTAAAAAATGTATATTCACTTTGAGATTATTATCAGCCCAAATATAACTGCCTTTTAATTTATTTTAATTATATATTATCTTATAATCTCCCCCTAATTTCCTTCCTTTAAATCTAGATTAATCTCATTTTATTTCAATTTATTTTCAATATAATATCTTGTCATATTTTACACATTATTTTACATGTTCCACTTACCCACCAATGATATTAATATAAGCAATTTAAACCTTTGTCTAAAATTCAGTTCTTGAAATTTCTTGACTAATCTCACTATATTTCAATAATAATATACTTCCCCCTTCATTCTCACTATTCTTATTTCATCAATTCCTCCATCTATAACAGAATTCATTATTTTATTTAATCCTAGCAGACTTCTACATTCATTTGTCCCAGTCTCATCTCCATGTTTTTTCTTGTAAGTAAAACCATTCTTAAAGTAACAATATGTCCAATTATCCCAGAGTTCTTCAGCTTTGTAGCTTAGGCAATATTTGCCGAGGAGCTAAGACGGTAACTGTGGCTGCTACTTTTTTGGGGACTCACAGATCACTTTAGTCAAAGAATGGCTCATGTGGATAATCCTCCAATGTCTTTTATACTTAAAAAGCATTTTGCATCAGTTTTAGAGTCCCAAAACCAGCTTTTTCTGCAAATTGTTCTCCCACACAATAAGAGGTGGTGAGGGAAAACCTTCACTCCAGGCCATACCCCTAAAAGTCAGTCAATTAAGATTTGAAATGATAAGCAAGTTAATGTTATGCTAATAATTGAGCAAGGAGCTATACATAAATGTTAAGCAAGGAGAAACTAAAACGGAGCGCCAGGGAATATTGGGACTTTGTCTCAGAAAGGTAGCAATTTACAAATGCAGCACTGAAACAGTTAGTATTGCATAACATCATGTATTATCCATTGCCAGTGTGCCAGGTTCGTGTGATAAACCTATCCTCTGCTATTGATGAGAAAACGAGTCAATAGCTGGATATTTCACCATATTGCAGTCACCTGGTACTATGAGCCCATGTTGCTTCTGTGCTAGCATGCCAACACTGAAGTAATATCAGTAGATAGGATTCTCTTCTTCTCTCACTCTCGTCACCCCAATTATTCACCAAGAAGTAATTCATTGATTTGTGTTTGTGTATGTTTGTTGCCTTTGAAGACTGTTCGGAAGTTACAAATGGTTCAACAGGCAGCAACCAGGTTGCTAACAGGAGCGACACACAGGGAGTATACAACCCCCGTTACATCAGGTCCACTGGCTGACACTCTGCTACCGACCACAATTCAGCCTATAAAGCCCTACACAGTTTTGGCCCAACTTACCTGTCCAAATGTATCTCCCCCTATGAACCACCATGAAGACTAAGATCATCTGGGGAGGCTCTGCTCTCAGTCCTGCCTCCTTTGCAGTTGCAACTGGTGGGGACAAAAGACAGGGCCTTCTCAGTGGTGGCTCCTCAGCTGTGGAACAGGTGACATTAGAACGGCCTCTCCCTCCTGGCCTTCAGAAGGAAAGTGAAAACGTGGCTTTGTGATCAAGCCTTCAGAGAATACTTGTAATGCAATAATAGATACGGATTATACACAATGACTACAAGAATGGCCCTGGATTATGATTAGGGTGATTAATTGCAACATTCACGCTGGCCTCCAACTGACAAGAGTTCTTCCCTCACCCTTTCCCACAGATATATATAAACCTTCCTTGCTGAGCTTCTCCACACCTCACAACCTCTGAGGATGCCTTCCATAGATGTGGGCAAAATGTCAGGAGAGAATACTTCTAGAACATGGCCATACAGCATGAAAAACATACAACAACCCTGTGATCCCGGCCATGAAAGCCTTTGACAACACGTGGATGGCATGGTTTTAACAGTGAATGTAACATTTTAAAAATGTTTTAATGTGAATTAATTTTAATTCTAACTCAAATGTTAATTTTAACTGTATGTAGTTTTAAGGCATTGAATAGTTGCCTATATGCAAAGCTGCCTTGAGTCCCCTTCGGAGTTGAGAAAGGTGGGGTAAAGGTAAAGGTTTTCCCCTGACATTAAGTCCAGTCGTGACCGACTCTGGGGGTTGGTACTCATCTCCATTTCTAAGTTGAAGAGCCGCCGTTGTCCGTAGACACCTCCAAGATCATGTGGCCAGCATGACTGCATGGAGCGCCGTTACCTTCCAGCTGGAGCGGTACTTATTGATCTACTCACATTTGCATGTTTTCGAACTGCTAGGTTGGCAGGAGCTGAGACTAGCAGCAGGCGCTCATTCCGCTCCTGGGATTTGAACCTGGGACCGTTCGGTCTGCAAGTTCAGCAGCTCAGCGCTTTAACACACTGCGCCACCACCAGGGGCCCTGGGGTATAAATAGGATAAATAAATAAATATTCTTAATCTTGGCTGGAATTGTGAAACTGCCTTGGGATAGAGGCCTAGCACAATATAGTCCTGAGGAGGATGCTGAAACAGGAAGAAAGTAAACCATGTTCTACCCCCCCCCCCCAAAGATTTATGGTTCATCAAGAGATTACAAGCAAATATATGATTTTTTTCTTTTTATTAAAAATCTTTTCCAGAGGTCTGAAGTTGTGAAATTACAAAGTTTTAGAAGATCAAGAGCGGACCTAGCAGCAGCTGTACCCTACAAACTTTATTTTATACCCTTTAATAAATTGTATCAATTTGATGATTTTGTGTAACTTGTATCTTTTATATACTGTGTACTAGGCTTGATCGATCCATGAAAAATTTGATTCTAAACTCGTTTCAAAACTAGAGGGGGCAGTTTTTCGTTTTTGTTGCTAATAACGAATTTGGCCCCCAAAATTTTTCGAAATTAATGAAAATTCGTTATTTTCGAAATTAATTCGTTAATGGCGGACGCGCATGCGCGGTCGCCCCAAAACAGCCCCGGGGGGGGACTTAGGGGGCTCTCCCGCCCTCATTTTTTGAGTGATCTTCTTCAAACTTGGTACAGTGGTAGAACACATTTAACACTGATAGCTCACCAAAATGTGGAACGTTTCCCTTATCCTCTGATTTTTGGCAAATTTTCATAGCTTTTATAATAAACCATTTTTTAATAATTGCAGAAATCTGTTCCTGGTTTGAAAGTCTTATTTCCTGTTTCATTGGGTTGTCTTTACTGTGAAAGTCATTGTTCTACTTCAGAAACTTTGTTTTTGTGGCTGAAACTTTGTTAAATTGGTGGACCAAACCATAATATGTTCCATCCATGTCGCTTGCACAAAGTTCAGGCAGTGTCATAGATTTTGCCATGTTTCTATGACAGAACCAATTAGGAAATGACATTTATCACCCAGGAACAGAAATCGTAGTACACCATCAAATCATTCCTGACAGATGGCTATCTCTCCCAAGTGGGTGGGAGAGTGGGGAATCATGACACAATTGGAGTCCAAAATTCAAACCTCTTCCTCCCTCCTTCTCTCTAAACTTCTCATACCTTCCAAGAATTCACATACTGTATGAAAGTTTGGTCAAGATGGTCAGAGGAGGGCAACTAAAATGATCTAGGGTCTGGAGAACAAGCCCTATGAGGAGTGGCTTGAAGAACTGGGCATGTTTAGCCTGCAGAAAAGAAGGCTGAGAGGAGACATGATGTATAATATGTGAGGGGAAGTCATAGAGAGGAGGGAGCAAGCTTGTTTTCTGCTGCCCTGCAGACTAGGACACTGAACAATGGCTTTAAACTACAGGAAAGGAGATTTCACCTGAACATTAGGAAGAACTTCCTCACTGTGAGCTGTTCACCTGTGGAACTCTCTGCCCCGGACTGTGGTGGAGGCTCCTTCTTTGGAGGCTTTTAAGCAGAGGCTGGATGGCCATCTGTTGAGGGTGCTTTGAATGCAATTTCCTGCTTCTTGGCAGAATAGGGTTGGACTGGATGACCCAAGAGGTCTCTTCCAACTCTACTGTTCAATGACTCTCTGATTCTAAGCGAGGACAAAAGGGGGTGGAGAATGTTAAGAGGAGAGAGGGCCTGGAACACCTGGGAATTGTAGTTTTAAAGCGGGCATAATACTATTGGAGAAACGTTTGCTTCAGCCCAATGCTTTTATAAATGGTCAATATTCAGAGGCTTCCTTCTCCTGCATTTTGAAAGCTATTATGATGAAATTTGCCAGAATGGAAGCAAAAATTAAGTACTCTTTGCCTATCAAGTTTCATAATGTTTGACCCATCCACTGATTTTTGGGGATTTCTGAAGCAACATTTTTTTAAAATGTTAGCAGATCGATAGCCACGCCTCCCTGTCCTTCTTCCTTCCACTTTGATTGGCTTGCTAAGGCTTCTGGGAAATGGAGTTTTTTCTCTCATTATGGCGAATTGCTTCATTAATGGTCAATATTCAGAGGCTTCGTTCTCCTGCATTATGAAAGCTATTATGATGAAATTTGCCAGAATGGAAGCAAAAATTAAGTACTCTTTGCCTATCAAGTTTCATAATGTTTGACCCATCCACTGATTTTTGGGGATTTTTGAAGCAACATTTTTTTTAAAATGCTAGCAGATCGATGTCCCATGCCTCTCCCTCCCTCCCTCTTCCGCTCTGATTGACTGAGAGGCATGCCAACATGGCTTCTCCTCTACAGCTTCATCCGAAGACATCAGAAACAAACGAAAAAAGGTACTTTTATTATTCAAATTCGTAATATTTGTAAGGGCAGTGAGCAGATGGTTCAATATTAATTCAAAATTGCTTACGAAACGAATTTTTAACGAATTTAACGAAATAACAAAAAATTTGCTCAAGCCTACTGTGTACTGTACCAGTTCCTTATATGAGGTGTATAAACTGTTTCTAAACAAATGTATCAAAATGTAACTTGAATACAGCCAATTCTCCATGATCCAGTTTGCATAATTCCTTGGGAAGTGGATCGTGGCCAAAATCCCTTCAGCCATTTCCAAGCCAGACCCATTGTGTAGATTGATGATACTCTTTCTAACAACAGAAACTTGTTAACCTAAGGCTGAGAGTCTGTTGCTCCCACAGAAATGGGGCCTAAGAGATGTGCATTCATTAACTTTCTATTCTGGCAGCCAAGTCCTTGAATGTCTAAGAGCAGCACCTTTGTGTTTTGAGTCTTACACCTTTGCATCACACGGAACTGGACACTTGAGTTAATCAGAAATTCACCAGCATATCTTCTCATGGATTGGGCTTTCCCAGAGGGTGTATCTGTAGTGGATTGGCTCCTTGAATAGACTACTTTCCAGCTGCGATTCTTCTCGACATGGGAACCACTTGCCCATTCAAGCATGGATCCTAGCTGGTTTCCATTCCAGCCAATCAGGGAAGGGGAATGGGAAGTTTTAATAACTGTCAGAACTGTTTAAGATGTCTTGCATTTCTCTCTTTTGAAGCAAATTGCTTGTACTTGCATCCTTTTTGCCGGAATCGTAATAAACCTCTGTGGCTTGTCTTCAACCTGGTGAGTTTGTTTCTCTATCCTAGCTGATCTGGTTTAGCGTACACTTGCCAGGCACAGACCCTTTAAATTCAGTCATTGTTGAAACCACCACACTTCACTCACTGCTCTGTTTTCCAGCTGATGGCATTATCTGGTTTCTAAGGTGGGATTTTGGAGAACACATTGGGATATGTAGCTATAGTGACAAAGCTCTGTCATCATAGCTATGTCTCCTGTTCTAGGATGTCAGCTGAATTTTATCCTACCATGTATTGATTTCCATCACCTTTGAGGGCCCTTCACTTTTTTATTTTTTAATGTGTAAGTGAAGGTCCTTGTATACAATTAAACTAATAGCTAAATGGATGAAAGATAAACTTATTTTAATCAATTGATGCACTGGTGTTATTGAAAGAAAGCATATGGAAAGCATTCATTTCCTCTCTATTTTAAAGGTGGATTCTGTCCCCTCCCCTTATACTTTAGTGCACTTGCATTGTAACCAGACAAGGACAATCATCCAGATGATAAATGAACAATTTTGTAATAGTGTGACCTTGAATGACACTGACTATCCACATGAATATTGTGGAAGAATGTCATTTGTTAATGGCAAGTAGCAAAACAAAACAAAAATCAATATTGCTATGAATGTTTGAAATGTCATACCTGGTTTGTAAAATTTAAAAAAACCTTGATAAAGGAATTCACCTCTTTTCTTCCTTGAACATAAACCATTGAAGTTGTGTGTTAGTCTTTGGAAAGCTCAGAAAAGCTCAGAATCATCAGTATCTGATGGATTACCATCAACAAGTTCTATGGTGCTAAATTTCTACAGAAGTATGGCACAATAATCATGGACTATTCGCAGATGATAAAGAATTTATTGATAGTTTGAATGAAAAGTGAATTTTCAAAATGTAATATAAAAATAAGATAATATTGTGATTTGTAAATATTCCATGTAAGAGTAGTAACCAAAAGAGGAAGGCAATGGCAAATTGTATAAAAGGAAAGAGCAGTTATATATACCATGATAATATGGGATGGAGCTGATTGGGTTGAGAGCAAACTTGTAGTTTGATAAGGCACAGCACTATTTGGCAGAGAAGATTGAAGACTTTAAGACTATGATTTCATAGCATTGAGCCATGATGGGTCAAACGGTGTTAAACTGCATTCATTCTATAGAGTAGATGTACCCTTAGATTTTTCTTGACAACAGAACCCATCATCCACATCTCTAGGTTCATACCCCAAAACTAGACATCCCCAACCTCCATGGGGCCTAAAAAACCCAAAAAAACTGGAAGTCTCCCTCAATTACTTTCACTTTCTCCTTCTCTTTCCCTCAATTTACCCCTCAATCATAATAAAAACCAAAACAACAATAACAATAAACAGCTTCACAGGCTAATCAAGGTAACTAATTGCAACATTCATACTTGCTACACTCAGACTATTCATTACTATTCCACCTCCCAACCAACAATTCCACAAAGTAGAAAGCAGCCAGGCTTCCAACCAGCAAGACTATTCACTCCTCTTCAACCTGCCCAACCAAGATTTCCCCTTAATCAAAACCCCTCACTTTTGGGAGCCATCAGGGCACTCCCTCCCATTCAACCTGTCCAACCAAGGAGGCCCATATATACAAAGTGCCCAGGCTTACAAGCAGCGAGTCTACTCACTGCAATTCCAACTGGCCACAGCAACGTGTGGCAGGGCACAGCTAGTATATATATAAAATTATATCACATATCTAAATCGAAAACATATAACTGTAGATTAAACCATTAAAACTATAAAAACATCAAACATAGACAAAGGCAGAAGGGCGTTGGACTAGATGGCCCAAAGGGTTTCTTCTAACTATTATTCTTAGTATTATTATTGAGGATGGGTGGTCATCTGTCAGGGGTGCTTTGTGAATTTCAGCTTTTACACCTTCTGTGGCATCCCAAGCAGACAAGAACGTCTTATCTGGGAGGAGCATTAATACCAGGATCATCGGTTGTGTTGTATAATCCAATCCTGTCTTCTGTGACTTCGCACTCTTAAATTTTCCTTCTATGGTCCTAGAAGCCATTCACACTAGAGTCATTGGATCATGGAACTGGAGGAGACCATAAGAGCCATTCTGTTCAACCCCAACTAACTAATTGTAGAGCTATAACTCCACTTTAATTGTAATGATTCAGTCCTAAAGATTCCTGGGATTTGGAGATGTGGAAGAAGAATTTAAAATTCTGAGCCAGGGAGCTTTAGTGCCTCAGTCCAAAACCCTAGGATTTTAGAGAATGTTGCCATGAGAGTTAAAGTGGAATATAGCACTATCATTGTGCAATGTGAATGTCCCCCTAGAGAGTGAGAGTGAGAACTATTCTCCCTTTCTACTAATGCTGTGAATGCCTACCTGCCCATAGCCTCATTTATTTCTCCCTCTGGGAACTACTAGATTGTCTGATACCTACATCTGCCTCCAGAAAATGTATTTATTAAAAGAAAACAGCTGGACCCAAATGTTTCTAGTTGAAAAGAGTTCTGAACATACAGAACGTTCAATTGAAATTTTAAGTTACTGCAGTGCTACAACATACCGTTTTTAAAAATCTTGATCAAACATTCTCCTCCGTGAACATCATTTTCAGATAATGAACAGTTTTTCTGTTTTTTCCCCCTTGAATTCATTCAAAAAGTACTTTTTTACTTTGTTCTCCAGTTATCTTTGTCTAAAATGACTTTTAGGAACAAAGTTTTTCAAAGGAACTACAGTCCCAATACTTGCTTACTAGGCCTGTGCGCTCGATGAAAAAAATGTTTCAATACTCATTACAAAATTAGGGGATGCTGATGAGTCATTTCTAAAGTGTTTCTAAAATATCATAAATATCTGTTTCATTACTATAATGAGAGTAACAAACTATTTGTTACTATGGTTGTATGTCTTTCGGGCTGCGTGGCCATGTTCCAGAAGTATTCTCTCCTGACGTTTCGCCCACATCTATGGCAGGCATCCTCAGAAGTTGTGAGGTATGGAAAAACTAAGCAAGGAATGTTTATATATATCTGTGGGAAGTCCAGGGTGAGGGAAGAACTCTTGTCAGTTGGAGGCTAGCGTAAATGTTCCAGTTAATCACCCTAATTTGCATTGAATGGCTACATCTACTAGCTGCTTTCTGCCTGGGGGCATTCTTTGTTAACTACCCCTAGTTCCCATGTCTCAGAGTGTTGCTTCTTATTTACTGTTCTGATTTTTGAGTTTTTTAATACTGGTAGCCAGATTTTGTTCATTTTCATGGTTTCCTCCTTTCTGTTGAAGTTGTCCGTATGTTTGTGAATTTCAATAGCTTCTCTGTGTAGTCTGACATGATAGTTGTTGGCGTGGTCAAGCATTTCTGTGTTCTCAAATAATATACTATTTGTTAATATTTCATTAAGTAATTGCCCTGGTTGGGGGGGGGGGGGTTGCCTGGACTTCTTTCTCCGTCATTTTTAGAGATATTGGGGTGAAACTTGCTACAATGGCAAAACTTTTCAACTGACGGAGGCGGTGAGGCGGCGGGCAAGGAGTTGGTGGGGGCTGCGCCGGGGACCAGCTTGCCATGCCGGGAGCTTTCAGCTCGGCCCCATTTCAAGCTCGGGCCTCCGGTTTTGCACCAGGCGTACGCGCCAGGCTCGGGCAGCTGGTCTTCGGGCTTTCTTTAGCCAGCACTTAGGCCTGCACCACCTTTCCCAGGTCAACATCCCCCACCCCCCCTCGGGCGTCTCCTCCTGGCATCTCGTTCACCTTTGTCCTCCCAGCAGCGATCAGGCGTCTGGCCCCAACTGCTTAGGCCCGATGCCACAGGCCCGCCACACCATGCTGCCGAGCGCGGGGTCCTAGGGGCCTCTGCATGCCGTTACAAAAAAAAATAATAATAACTCCAAGCTCTCATGCTTCCGCTCCGCATGGCCCAAGCGCCAATCTCAGGCCATGCCGGCCCGGCCGGCGGCAGGGGGCGCCGCTCATCCTGGAATGCTCCTAGAGCGGGCCCCATTTCAGGTTCAGGCCTTGCGTTCCCCCGGGCTGCCCGATAGGCCCGAGCTTTCTGCACAAGGCCAGGAGCCGCATATATCAGAGGGGCGTTCCTTTGGGCCAGGGGGGCCTTTCTCTTTGTCACTTTCACAACGCAGTCATAAGGCGCGCGGCATGCCTCCGCCACCACGCGCGTCAGGGGGTCTTGGCCTATGCGGGCATTTTCACCGTATTCGCCCGCCCCCCCCCCACCGTACACTTCCGCTCGGGCCCAGCCCTGGGGCCCTCTTGTACGGGCTTGCCTTACATTCGGAGGCTAAGCTGGGACGGGCCTGGGTCAGAGCAGGGAGGGGAGGTTCTGGTTTATCCAAGGCAATTTTGTAGCCAATGTTTTCAATACATATTACATTATGGTGCAATATTCATAATACAGTAATTACAACATAACCTTGCGTATTAATCTAATTTTTCTGTCATATTTTTTGTGTTACATCACGTTTTGGTGTTCAATTTGTATAATCATGACCCAATTTGATGTTTACAAAAGGTCCATAGCGGGCCATAAGCAGCCACGTGCATCGGTAACGGGGGCCCTTCTCATTATATTATGCAGCCCCGGCCTCAAGGGGAAGTGGTTTTTCTCTTCCGTATTCCCATACAGGGCTATGGCGCCTAGAAAGAACACCAAGGTGGCAGCAGCTGTAAAGGAATTACCGGCTAGAGCAGCGAGGCCATCCAGGACTAAGGCAACTGCGGACCGCGAGGCCAGAAGGAAGACACCTAGTAAAGCTCCCGACAGCGAGGCCAGAAGGAAAACACCTAGTAAAACACCTGCGCACAAGGAGGCTTCCAAGCGCGCTGGTAAGCAGGAAGCGGGTGCTTTGGAGGGGATATCCCAAAACCTCGCCCGCCTGGTCGATAGGATGGGCAAACTCGAGTCCAGAGTTTATCAAAGGTCTGAGGGGGCGCCAGCATCTCCGCCAAGGGAAGAACAGAGGGGGAGGAGGCGCGCTAGAGACAAGGACGTTTCCAGAACACCCTTGATCAGTCTGGCATCCAGTGGCGATGACTCCATAGCAGTTACCGAGCTGACCGATCGGAGTGGAGGCAGCGCTCGCAAGAAGTCTCGCAGATCCTCAAGGCGCTGTTGCCGGAACACTTCGGACAGCGACTCTGCTGAGAGTGAGTATGCCCGGGTTGACCTAGTTGACAGAGATAACTATTGGAGGACAGCGGCTCTTGTGCCGGGACTCCCCGAATGGGCCATCAGGGATAGAACCGAAACAGCAGCAGCTTTGGGAGCCCCGTGCGGTGCTTGGGGCAAGCGTAAGGCTCCCGCTCCTGCGCTACCCGGCCCCTTCCAGGACAATGAAGATCCACCAGGTACACACTTGTCTCCTCGCATCATCAGCAAGATACTGAAAGGCTATTACGTGGACGTTTTTTCACTCATAAAACCAGAAGGGGAGGAAGGTAGGGAGCCCCCATCAAAAGGCAGACACAGGAAAGGGGACAAAGTTAGACCGGTGGAGCAAAACTTCGTAAACTGGATGGCCGGTTTCTCAAAATACTTAGGTGTTGTAGCCACATCTTTCCCTGACCGAGCCTGGCACCTGGCTAACCATCAAAAGACAGTTGTCAAGGCTAGGAGAATGGCAGGGGAAGCAGCGGCCATTGCCTATGACGAGGCCTTCAGAAAGCGAGCGTCCCAGAGCGCTAGGGTTAGATGGGACCTCAAAAACCATGACATCTGGCTCACGGAAGTCGGCCCCAGCATAAAAAGCAAGTCAGAGGCGGGCAGGTCTGACCGGGGCTGGGGCAGAAAGGACAGCAGGCGGGTGGTGTGCTGGGAGTTCAATTTGGGAAAGTGCCAACGGGCACGCTGCCGCTTTGATCATGTTTGTGAATACTGCACAGGAAACCACACCAAGATGACTTGCGGAAAGCTTGGCAGCAACGGGCAGCCCTTTCGGTCAGGCCAGGCTGGTGCCCAGCCCAGTTTCAAAAAAGAAGGAGGCGCATCTAACGGGAACAGTTCCGGTCGCACCAAGTAACACCCTCAACACTATCTGGACACTAGCTCACATTCCTGTGCGCCTTGCTGCCATGCAGCCATGGCTGAAGGTGTATCCCCTCAAGGCTGCAGCATCATTTTTACAGGAGGGTTTTTCCCTCGGCTTCCGGATACCAGCTGAAGGTCCCAGAACCGCATTCACCTCGGGCAACCTAAAATCGGCAGCCCAAATGCCTGAGGTCCTCAGTAGCAAAATTGCCAAGGAATTAGAGGCAGGCAGGATCGCGGGACCTTTCCAGGCGCCACCTTTCGAAAACTTTCGAGTTTCCCCGTTAGGGGTGGTGCCTAAGAAGACAGCGGGCGAATACCGCCTTATTCATCACCTATCTTACCCAAAGGGTTCATCAGTCAACGATGCCATCCCCCCCGAGTTATGTTCGGTCAAATACGCTTCATTTGACCAGGCTGTTAATTTGGTACTGGAAAAAGGTCCACATGCCCTTATGGCAAAATGCGACATCCAGTCAGCATTCAGGCTACTCCCCGTCAACCCGGCGGATTTCAATTTGTTGGGTTTCAAATTCAATGAACAATGGTATTTTGACAAAGCCATGCCCATGGGCTGTGCCGTCAGCTGTGCTGCCTTTGAAACTTTCAGTTCCTTTTTGGAATGGGTAGCAAAGACTTTTGCTAGGTCCAAGTTTATCACTCACGACCTTGACGATTTCCTTTTTGTGGGCAGCAGGGGGAGTGAGGAATGCGCACACCTTCTCCGGACATTCAGGGCCATGGCCATGGCCTTCGGCATACCATTAGCGAAAGAAAAGACGGAGGGCCCCTCAACCAGCATCACCTACTTAGGGATACAATTAGACTCCATTCTGGGCGTATCCCGCCTGCCTGAAGACAAACTGTCTAGGCTTAAGGGATTAGTTGGCGAGGCCATCATCAGGAAGAAAGTCACGCTCAGGGAGTTACAGGCCATCTTAGGGCACCTCAATTTCGCTTGCAAGGTAGTATCACCAGGGAGGCCTTTTTGTGCCCGTTTAGCGCGGGCCACCGCTGGGATCAGCGCCCCGCACCACCGAATCGGAATCACACACGGCATGCGTGAGGACCTAAGGGTATGGCTGGAATTTTTGGACAGGTTCAATGGCGTTGCCATATGGCAGGACAAATGGGAGCCTGGGAACGAACTCCAAGTACACTCGGATGCCGCAGGCAGCAGCGGCTTCGGAGTATTCCTTCAGGGTCATTGGTGTGCGGCCAGGTGGCCGGACAGCTGGGCTGGGGGCAGCATACTGCGCGACCTCACCTTCCTCGAGTTTTTTCCCATTTTAGTGGCCGTGCGGACCTGGACCGACCAATTCAGGAACAAGAGGGTGCGGTTTTGGTGTGACAACCAGGCCGTAGTCAGGGTCATCAACAAACAAACATCAAAATACCCTAGGGTCATGAAGCTTGTAAGGCAATTTGTACTAACTTGCTTGGAAGCTAACATCACTTTCTTAGCCCAATATATTCCAGGTGTGCACAATGAAGTAGCGGATGCATTGTCCCGTTTCCAGGACGACAGGTTTCGGTTGCTAGCACCAGAAGCAGACCTTCAGCCCACCACTTTCCCACAGGAGCTGTGGATCCTTGGAGAGGAGAGGCCTGGTCGGAACTGATGCTAACCATTGCCCCTGTGACTAGGAAGGCCTACCGCGCGGCGGTGGCCAAATTCATGAAATTCAGGCTGGAGACGGGGTACGGCAGCAGATGGCCAACCAACGAGGATGAAGTCCTACAGTTCATCATCCACCAGAAGAGGGCCAAAGTCTCAGCACATGCCATGCGTCAGCAACTGGCAGGTATCGCCTTCCACAGCAAGGCAGCTGGATGGGGCGACCCATGCAACGACTACAGAACGAGGAAACTACTGAAAGGATGGAGCAAGTGTTCACCGATGCAGAAAGATGGCAGACGCCCCCTCTCTTACAACATCCTCAGCAGGCTCATCTCATCACTGAGGAGAATCTGCGCTTCACGTTACGAGGTGAAACTTTTCACAGCAGCTTATACCACAGCCTTCTTTGGAGCACTGAGACTGGGGGAGGTGGTGGCTGACTCCAAGTCTGATGGATCTGGGAGGGCGCTCCAATTCAGGGATGTATCCATCAGGCACAACTCATTGGTTATTCGGATCAGGCAATCCAAGACCGACCGGGGGGGAGAGGGGCATCCATCTACCTACAAGGGTTAGAACCGGGGCACTTGTGCCCTGTCAGGGCACTCACTGAATTTTTGCACGTTAGGAGGTCATCCCCAGGGACACTTTTCATTCATCGTAATGGCACCCCTTTATCGAGGTACCAGTTCATGGCAATATTCCGCAGCGCCCTTCAGGATCTGGGCCTTCCTGCTGCTGAGTACGGCGGGCATTCATTCAGGATAGGAGCAGCCATCACAGCAGTGGTGGGAGGGGTGCCAGTGGACATTATAAAAGCCATGGGGAGGTGGAAATCGGCAGCTTACTCAGTATACATCAGGCCTGGCCTCCTCCTGGAGGCTCCGAGGTCTGCCGGCCCCTCTCCTCCTTTTCCTCAGGTCCGCCGACGCGAGGCGAGGAGATCAGGCGATGGGAGAGAAGGGGCATCAGCCAGCAGCGATCGGTCGAAGGGAGCGGAACGGCGTGTCGGCTCAAGAAAAGCGAAATTACCCCCTTCGAGGTTGTTGGACAGGGAAGGACTCGGGCACCAAGCTGTGTGTCGGGACAGGACTCATGTTTTTGGATAGCTGCATGGCAGCACTTCGCGGCCCCCCCTTCTTGGGCAACAGTTATACATGTCGGTTATACATGTCTGTTCACATGTCGTCATGTTTGTTGGCTACGGAAAGTAGGGTTGGCGGCAAGGAGAGTGGGGGACCCCACCCTCCTTTTGTGGCATGCGACATGGGTCTCGGATCTCGAAAAATACTCCACCCCCCCCTTTTCATTGGCATTAGGGGGGGGATTTGTCAGCTACCACCAGGCGGCGCTGTAGACCGACCTCCGGGTGGGGTGTCGGTCGCGCCTTGGCTCGTCCTAGATCAGGCAGCAATGGGCTGTCCGATCATTGATCCGGGACCCATGCGGGGCAGCCAACCCTTCATTCCTGTAATCAATAAAATGTTGTGGCCAGTTTACCCAAAACAATTACTGCGTGTGTGTGTTCATTTGTTTACCATCCTCCGGTGGGGGCACTTTGACCATGCCCAGGCAAAAAAGCAGGGCCCGACTTACCGGGCCATGCCTGTTGCAGGGAGGGGCGATCCCCCCCATCCATCATGGCGGCGGGTTGGGGGCTTCTTGTTCCCAGAAGCCCCCACGGCGCGGCGGGAAGGTTTCCCGCCGCCAATCCCGCTGGCCAATGGCAGCCCAGAGCATCTGGGCAGCCATTGGTCAGCGTGCCTCCGTGGGCGGGGCCAGCCTAGGCTCCGCCCCCCGGAGGCCGTCCGGCAGCCATTCGGCTGTTGCAGCTTGCCATCCCGCCCACTCTGCATGCATTATGGTTTTCATTGTTTCAGTCACAACTGTCGTTTGGCGTGCGACATGGGTCTCGGATCTCGAAAAATACTCCATCCTTCCCCCTTTTCATTGGCATTAGGGGGGGGATTTGTCAGCTACCACCAGGCGGCGCTGTAGACCGACCTCCGGGTGGGGTGTCGGTCGCGCCTTGGCTCGTCCTAGATCAGGCAGCAATGGGCTGTCCGATCATTGATCCGGGACCCATGCGGGGCAGCCAACCCTTCATTCCTGTAACCAATAAAATGTTGTGGCCAGTTTACCCAAAACAGTTACTGCGTGTGTGTGTTCATTTGTTTACCATCTTCCGGCAGGGGCACTTCGACCATGCCCAGGCAAAAGGATTGTGCCTGCCTCAAACAATTTGTTCTTTGGGTTGTGTCAATCACACACAAAATAGGCTGGCAGTCCCTAGAAGCATGAAGCCCATGCTTCAGATATTGCATTGTATGCATGGATCTAACAAATTAGATCTGATTTATGACAGAGAATTGAAATTTTGCACAGCCCTATTGCTTACTGTAACCCTTCCACCTGTAGCTTAGTATAGAAAGAGGGCTATAATGCCAATTGCCCATATCATCAATTTATAAGCTGCACGTATTCTGTGGAAATTCTATAACGGTCAAACTAAGTTATTGAAATGTGTTGTCAAAGACATAGCTTACAAGCTATGTCTGCTACTGTCATTATTGAATATAGATCCAGTAATTGTGTAATTACAGTGTTGAATTACTTTGCCTCAGTGTATGAATGTGGAAATATTAATTATCATGAGTTGAAACATATAAAATGCAGTGGAAGTAAACTGGGAAAAGATTGGGGGTGCCTTTGTATCTGTGACTGCTTTTCTGCTAGCAACCTGCATTTGCCAAGTCCAAGTTGGACAAGTCACACTCTCTCAGCTTTATAGTAAGGTAATAGCGAACTCATCTGAACAAATCTTGCCAAGGAAATTACATGAAAAGTTCACCAGAAATGGGCACAATATTTTCCCACCTATCTAATATCATTCACCTAGTATACACTGACAATTTGTAACTGTGGGCTATAACTGGGAGGTGTTGATCACAACAGAGTTGAGTTACATAAACAAATGAGAATATCACTGAACACTCTGAGAAAATTTAAGATGATGGGGGATTACTACTGGAACGGAGGGAAGAAATCTCCTGTAGGGCAGAAATCTCATTAGTTGTCTTGTTCTCATTCAATCAAGCCATTGTGAAATGTTAAGACATCCCATTGCGAATGTGCTAAGCTATGTGAGATTTCTTACTTCCAAGTGAAGAGCAAGTTAATGAATACCTTTTTTGGTCAGGTTTTCCATACGATACATGAAATAGATGTGCACAGAACTACAGATTTTTTTTTATTTGTGAGCAATGTGTACATTCAGCAAAGCAGAACTGGCTGATTAGTCAAAAGGATGCATGAAATGTATATATTTAAAAATTATAGGATACATAACATATTCCAACCTCTGTTTTTAAGGTGTCAATGAAGTGAGGCAGAAACCATCATAAATTTGTGCAGTTGTTTGATTTGAGCAAAAATATGCCTTGCAAATCTGAAAATTCTTGTCGGTTTAACAATATCTCTGCGAGTTGCAAGTTAAAAGAAAAGTGTTTATGTCTCTCATTTTCACATGAACAAAAAGAATGAATATTTGAATCCATAGAGATTTGCTATCTAAGGCCCCTTCTACACAGTTCTTATATCCCAGGATCTGATCCCAGGTTATCTGCTTTCAACTGGATTATGTGAGTCTCCACTGCCATATAATCTGAGATAAAATGATAATCTAGAATTAGATCCTGGGATATAAGGATGGTGTAAAGGGGAAATAAGATTCCAGGACTTCAACAAGTAAGGTATTTAACTGGCATTACTAGGGTTGATATCACCCAGTGCAGTAATGCATGGTTGTCACACCAGTGGACCTCCTCTCATACCAGATCATACCACCATACTGTAGCTAAAATATCATAAAATGTGAAAAGCCAGTCACTATGAAAACAAAGCAACAGCAACCGAAAGCAACAACAGTGCATGTGCAGATGAAACCATGTGATTCAATGCATCATCGTAATTGGTTAGTAGCGACAGCTCTGACTAGAGTCTCGTAGGTGTTTTGATGCAATACATATAAGTTGGCCTTATGAAAAATGCTTTTGTGGTTATATCCAATCACAGGAATATTTTTTATTAAAAATAATAGATTTCCGCTGAAACACTTCACAAAAATGGTATCAACCATTTTTTTGGTGTCACCTCTATGTTGGTGTCATCTGCTATGATTTGCACAACCTGGGTGACACCACTGTATGCAATCCCTTTGGAACCCACTTGCCTCATGCACTCACAGTTGTAGAGTTTATGGGGGAATTTATTCTAGAAAGCAACCTCAATAACTGAAAAAAATGTGGTCAGTATGGACTGAACAGTTCATGGCTAGGTATGTCACACTCTATTCTCCCAATTGCAAACTCTAGTTGTTCACCCATTAATTCTAGTGTACATTTTACAAAGCTGTAAGGTAAATCAGAGTGCACTTTCATATTCTGCCTCATTTGTTTATTTAATATTTGACTGTCTCTGTAGCTGTGTGTGGTTGTGCTTATATCTATATATAAAAAAAGGATAATGAAATTTCGGCCTAGGACAAAACAACAAAACTACACATCCCAGAAACACTAAACAACACTAAACAACCTCTCATCCATGCCTCTACGTTCATACAACAAAAAGAAAAGAAAAATAAAGTCCTAATTAGAGGGAGAGGAATAATTGTTTTTATCCAATTGCTGCCACTTAGAAGGCTAAGCTCCGCCCACTTGGTCTCCTAGCAACCCACTCAGCCCAGGGGACAGGCAGAGTTAGGCCTCACTTAGGCCTCTTCCACACTGCCTATAAAATACAAATTATCTGATTTTAACTGGATTATATGGCAGTGTAGACTCAAGGCCCTTCCACACAGCTATATAACCCATTTATAATCTTATATTATCTGCTTTGAACTGAATTATCTTGACTCCACACTGCCATATAAGCCACTTCAGTGTGCATTTTATACAGCTGTGTAGAAGGGGCCTCATATAATCCAGTTCTAAGCAGATAATATAAGATACTTTATTTCCCATACCACCATACTTTGCCACAGCAACGCGTGGCTGGGCATAGCTAATACATATATATATATTCACATGCACACACACACACAAAGAAAGAGGGAGAGGGAACTTTTCAGACTGCAACTACTTCAGCTCTTTTTTTTTCTAAGCTGAAAATTGGGCCATCTTTTTTTACTTTAAAATGTAACTACAAAGCCTTGAACATATTCCCGGGCAGCTGATCAACAGGATGCTTTTATTATTTTCTACTCTCAGATATCAAAGTCTTCACACACACATTTATATGTAGTTTTAAGAAATGATTTCCTGAAAGATACCGGACTGGCAGCCTGGAAGATTGGGCATTTGCATTTATACACACAACAAATGACAGCAGCAGAAGCTTCCCTGCTGTTTTGTCAATGCGACTGGATGCTGTTTTCGAATATTGTGGAGATGGTGGAGGGAGACCTGACTCAATGCCCAATCAACCAATGGCCTCCTTAAGCTGTATGGAAGAATCACAGTTGTAATTGGGAAGAAGGCGTTCCTTTGTAATCATGTGTCAATTTCTATAGTGCTATTAGGGTGAGGGGAAAGCTCCATCCACACATTAATACGATCTGGCATCTGTGGCAACACTATCATTATTTACTTTTCTTCCTCTGTGTAGGAGTTGTATATGAAATCCAGCATGGATTCCATGGAAAGCTAATTATTAAGCATCAGTTGTGCTTACACTTATTATGGAGATGCACAGCATTTATCTGAAAGTACCGGGGATTATTCAAAATGTCTCGACAAATTAAATAAACTTTTCTTCCTCAGAAATTACAACAATGTGCAAAATCTACCATAGATTATTACCTCTACACAAAGCATGGAGCTCTTCTGCATGGCTGTACAGAAGGTTTAGGTTTGTGTGTGTATATTCCCAATAAGGAAAGATCATAGTAAAATTGATTCATTGTGCCACATGAGAATCTTTTTAAATAACTTTCAAACATCAGACTTAAAAACAACAACAACTAAGCACACAGATATATGTTTAGCACATTTTGCAGGCTTGCTAGATATTAGAGGTAAATTAAGTGACAGGTTATGTTATTATTTAATTTTTGGTTGTATAATATAATTTTGTCTTAGAGGTTGGTTTATTTTGGGATCTGGTTGGTTTGTTATTTGTACTTGTATGTATGAATATACTATGGCATTAAATATTTGCCATTTTTTATTGGAATCCGTCCTGAGTCCCCTCGGGGACATAGGGCGAAATACAAATAAAGCTTATTTATTTATTGCTCTTCAAGTAATGAAATATGTTTGATAGGTGCAGTATTGGATTTTTCTTACCTATGCTTTTTGCATTTGTAGAGTGATTGGTTATTGGAAGATAAAAAAAACTATTTAATTTGATTTCTAAGGCACATTTCTTTGAGGTATCCCATTGTAGGAGGATTAACTTATAAAAATACACATTACTTTAACCTACAGTTGCTAAAGATGTAGCCAAATTTTCCTCTTTTTTTCTAAAAACGTAAATACAGATCTTAATTTCTTTTTTTACTTCAGTTTAGCAGAAGGAATGCAATGGCTTTCACCTAGAATTTACCTTGCCCAAAAGTGAGCTATTGTATTTAATTAGTGAAGTAAACTCTCAAAAGTACTTCAACCCTAGGCTAGTTCCATGTGTAGCAAATTATAATAATCCAATGTAAATGTACACAGGACACAGAAAAAATATTTATAGTCTGCATGTATATACAGCTCAGTAGGTGTAGGCTTATTTTGCATGGTTGATTTTCTAGATAAAAATTCATTGATCAGACCTGATATGTTGAGTTCTGTGTCTTCAGGCTTTATTTTAATATTGTTGCTTGAAAATAATACCTAGGGCTCCATTGAGGGGACAAACATCCTATTTGCTAGCAGGCAGAAATCTGATTTCATTGCCTACCATTTTTGTAGGCGAAATCAGGCAGAGGCGGCTCTTTGAAGCTTGCCATGATATTTTACATAAAACTCCAGTTTAGAATAATAAATGTTGGTCATTTTGTGCTGAGTCCATTTATGTCAATGAACACAGCTGCCAACAAAGTATTATTCCCATCAGTATCTTCAATACATTCTCCTAGCATTAAGAGTCTAGAATGGCCAAAGTCAGGAGAGGGCATTTATTCAAAATCTGCCACATACTACGACTTCTGATGTACAGTCAATCTTCTAATATTTCCAAACTGTCTTTATGACATAGCCGAGTTGTTAAAGCATCAGCTGGAGCTGGCATTTCTGGCAGAGAAAATAGCCAGTATCCGCAGTCTCCTGAATGCTTTCCAATCACAAATTAGATTCACCATCAAGATGGTTGACATGTTGAAAATGTTCCAAGTGAATACACACTGTACAAGCAAACTAGCAACTTATAACAAACAGAATCAGAGGCTACTTCCAGTGAGAAAACAGCCTGATTTAGAATCAGTACCAAAATATAGTTGCTTGAATAAATATGCCACAGGGGTATGGGAAACCTACATGTATTGTTTACCCTGGACTTTATTGCTTGATAAGTGTGTATATCATGTACTGTACAAAAATCACTTTCTTTGCAAAAAGAAGAAAGGACACAATGTTTGTTGTGCTCAATACAAAACATATTTAAAGATTCAGTGAGCTTTCTGTGTTATTTGCTCAGACCTTAACCCAGAGGAATGATTCATGCATGCAAGCATATCACTTAACAGCTTAGCACTAGGTTGTATGCCACTGAATGTGTAACGTATCTTCCTTTAAAAAGCTGGTTCATTCATTTAAATCAGTACGTGACATTGAAATCTTTGATGATGTGGTCATGTGAAATCTGAACAATTCCTATGCTTTTCTTCTGCACAATGAAAAGAGTATATTCCAGAAGATTTTTACATGGACAACACAATTATATGAGTTTGCCTTTATCACTATGTGATACATGACGCAGCAGAAGTAGTTCCCATTTAATTCAATGGGGCATGTTCACAAAAAAGTGCTTTGTAAGGGTTGGAGCAAAGTATGATTTCTCACTCATTTCAGCAATACATAACTTTAGCTTTCTACTTCTTATTACAAGATGGCTTCCAAAATCTGCTCAATTTTAAAAGTTGATTCACACTTTAGGATGTATTCTATGTAAATATTCACACATACGGTTTTATTTATTTATTTATTTATTTATTTACAGTATTTATATTCCACCCTTCTCACCCTGAAGGGGACTCAGGGCGGATTACAATGAACACATATATGGCAAACATTCAATGCCAACAGACAAACAACATTCAGTTTTAGACAGACACAGAGGCATTTTTAACATCTTTCCAGCTTCACGATTCCGGCCACAGGGGGAGCTGTTGCTTCACCGTCCATTGGTGGCTGTTCTTCCTCTTCTTTTCCTCGTGAGCAGTTTTATGGTGTTGTAGATTAGTTAAATTAGCCTCCCGCATAAAGTGTACCTAAATTTTCCCTACTTGACAGATGCAACTGTCTTTCGGGGCTGCTAGGTTAATAGCAAGCCGAGGCTATTTTTTTTTTTATGGTTGGAGGCTTAACCCGACCCGGGCTTCGAACTCATGACCTCTCGGTCAGTAGTAATTTATAGCAGCTGGTTACTAGCCAGCTGCGCCACAGCCCGGCCCGGTTTTATGTACAAGAAAACATTCTATGTTGAGTAAAGTGAATTTTCTGTATACATAAGTATATTTTGGTGAATAAATATTGATTTCTTTGCAGAAAATTGTGTTTCCTGCAAAGAGAATGCTGCTTTCTATGCAAAAAAATGATTTTTTTTTGCAGAGAATGGATTGCAATATTTTTTTATGCTATAAAGTTTTTACTGACTGTCATGTTTACATTTATTGTTTTTCTAATGTGGAACTTTTATTATAATGTGTATGTTATTGTCATTGTATACTTTCGATATTAATGAAGAAATTGTGGTGTTCAATGTTTGCCATGTATATGTATGTTAGCCACCCTGAGTCCCTCTGAGGTTATAAGTTATAACATGATTATTCCACTTCCATTGTCATAACAGCATCATATGCAATCCTAAAAATTGTATACTTGAGAGGAACCTTTAGCATTGGTCAAACTCTAGTGTTTGACCAAATTGCAAACTGCAGGATTTCATAGGAGCTGGTAGTGGAATCAGAGTGGAATAACTGTGCAGTATGAAAGAACCCCAGACCCAAACTTCCTGCAGTCCAGGAACTCAGCTCTAATAACCAAACACAGTGAACCCAATGTGAGAGTAGTCTTAAACAGTTTCTTAAGCCGCTACATTAAAATAAAATAATAACTGTGGTTGGATTCACCACAATTACAGTTGATTTGGTGATTGTTGCTGGTTAGAACTGTGCTGAAAAATCAGACTTACTTGGGAACACATTTTAATGAATTTATGAGGACTTGTGTGGACTTCGTTTGAGTCATTTTAGCTAAGAGATCAGTTTATACAAAGATGAATGGGCAAGTAATAATGAAAGCAGCAGATAAATCCCACTCTAAACGGTGAGTCAACACCTAGGTCAATTCAACTGATTCAATGGGATTAATAATAGCATGTAGACCATTATCTTGTTGCTGCAAATGCTGAGATTTGACATTGTCAGGACTGAGCAATTTTTCTTTCTTTGAAAGTAGAATACAGTGAAATTATAATTATACAGAAACCCACTCACAGTCAATGCAAATACCAATTCTTTTAATTTTGTAAACAATGGAGGATTGTTTTCACCATCAGTTTTTTTACCTGTGTATTTCCTTTAATCCTGCCAATAATCCTAGTATGTTTCTGCCTTCTGTTGCTAGATTTGAGGTGATGGATAATAGAAATGTCAGTTAAAATGTCTGTCAAGATTTAAGCTCATTAATTAGCTAAAAATTCCTATGCAAGGGGAAAAAATGCAGCATGTAAGTAATATGAAATGGAAATGAAATACCACATATAGAAATAATAGAGTTCTAGAATTAATGCTTATTACAGCATAATTCCTGTTCTCTTATTCCTGTCTTGAAAAAAATAGAAATATAGTTTTCTCTTTTTTTTTAGAAAGTAGTAGAAGAATAATATATTAAATTAAAACCAGAATCAGCATCATAGTTGTATTTATATTACACAGATTTAATTACATTGCCAATATAATCTGTGAGGAGCAAGAGTAAATACCACCCCCCCCCCCCCAATCTGCCCCTGTCATGTAATGAGAGGCCAGTGAAGACAACGAAGTCTGGCCTCTTTCACAAAAGTCTCCAAGTGCCCACCCATTGCCTTAGGCTTCACCTGCCAGCTGCAGGTGGCGTTTTAAATAAAAAGAAAGTTTTATGAGTTTCTAGGACTTGTGGAATGTGGGTGACAGTTGAGCCAACTAAAACTATTAGTATAATGTCCCCTGCAAGAGCCAACATGAAGTAGTGGTTTGAGTTTTGGGCTATAACTTTTGGGACCCAGCCCCAGTCAGTTAAGTAAACCCACTAATTTATCTCAGGCCAGATTCTCAGCTTTGAGGGGAAAACTTCCCCTGAACAAATCAAGACAATCTAGTTTTGCCTTAGGGTTGCACTAAGTGGGAAAACTACTTGAAAACATCAAATTTTACTCTACTGGTTTACTGTACTGGAACTTTCTTGTTAATTTTTGTTTCTGATGTTTTCTTTGGAGTTGCTAACCAATCTAGAAACTGAGTCTTTTGGATCTGCATGAAAAATATGGAAAAGAGAAGAAAATTAAGAAAAAAGTTTCACTTTCCCCATATTCAGAGTGAAATTTATGAGACTATTAGTTAAGACAAAGCTGAAGTCTGAATGCTGAAAATCTTCTTCTGGGAGGCTGGGGATCTATTGCAATTATTTGTTACAGATTAGGACTTAGGACATTTGAATATTACCAGTCCACATCATTTGTCACTTTTGGATTTGATCATGAATCTGATTTTTAAAAAAATAGTTACATGAAAAGTCATATACAGAATTTCACTTTTGTAAATGTGTTTCCACTGCAAAATGGATCCTGCTTTGGGAGAAAAGTGGCACAGGATAAATAAATAAATAAATAAATAAATATTAAAAATATATTAAACTATTCTCATTTAAAAAAAATCCAATTTGTACATAGGCCTGGAAATGCAGATCCACTAGATGAGGGGAGTTCAACTTGTTATGGAACTGATTGACCTCTGCCTGAAAGAGTAAGCACACAAGGTGCATCTACACTGAGGAATTAATGCAGTTTGACACCTCTTGAACAGCCATGATGCAATGTTATGGAATCCTTGGAGTTGTAATGTTACATAGTATTTAGTCTTCTCTGCCAGAATATTGGTATCTCATCAAACTACAACTCCAAGGATTCCACAATGTGGAGCTATGCCAGGACAATTGGCGTCAAAGCCCAAACAATTGGTGTTTGGGCTTTTTCAGTTGTGCTCCTTGTAGGCTTCAATCTGTCTGAAAATGGGTACTACAATACAGTGATTAATTCTCTTCTAACTTCCTGTTTGGATTGCTGTAATATACAATGACGCCTTTGAAGAGATGCTGGAAACTTCAGCTAGGATCTTATTTTCCTTCACAGGCTTCTGATTAATTTCTATATCTGAATAAACATGATGTCTTGATCTATGATGGTTTTTACCTCCACCTAGCATCAGCTTCCTATATCAGAGACAAAAAGGGAATGCCATCATGGTGAGTGACAAATCAATATCCAGTTGCCTTACCACCAAATGAGGCTTCTTGTGTTTTTCAAGACAGCTTGACAATATGTTTTTCACAATGCACATTCAAACGGCCGGACCCCAGCAGCTGATAATTTGATTACTTCCTGATATATCTTCGCTGCCACCAAACTAAATGTATGGGTCTTCACCCACAGCATTCACTCTTGCCTGTCCCTCTGGCTCACCAACCACCGGAGTCACTATACAGTGTTGTGACTCAGCTGGAACCTCAGATTGACTCTAATGGGGATTATGGGATTCAGGTTCAAAATCAGGTTCAGAATGTCCCTGTTATAGAAGATGAGGAACAGAGAGTTTTTCCTACAGCAGGGAATGATGTTGATGATACTGAAACTACCCAGGTGCAAATTAACTCATAAAAGGAGGACAGTTCTCAGTCTGATAGCAGGCAGGCTGACACTAATGAGCAGGCTGACCTTGACAAAACGGAATCTTTAGATCGAGCTGACCGTTTGGAATTCAGGGTTCAAAGAAGTGTGAGAATAGCAAACAAGAAGGAGGTCAGAGGCCAAAGAAATGCATTCATGCTTTGCAAAGGGTATTAAAACAATGTGTTTGGAGACAAACCTTTGTCAAAGCTACTGTCGTTCAACCGAGAAGCAAGCTCACATTTTCCTGGATTATCTTGCAGCCTTTGTGTTCATGTTATTGGGACTTTGTCATGCTCTAATGCAGGGGTCCCCAAACTAAGGCCCGGGGGCCGGATGCAGCCCTCCAAGGTCATTTACCTGGCCCCCGCCTCAGTTTTATAATATAATATTTTTATATCAGTTTTAATAATATAATATATTGTATATACATATAATATTGATAATAATATTATGTTATACAATATAATACTAATAGTAATACCATATAATAATATTAATTAAATGTTATATATTACATATTATATAATAGTATAGTGGTATAGTTCAATATAGTAATATATAATGCTAATATTGTGTTATGCTAATAATGAGTCCCCTTCGGGATGAGAAGGGTGGGATATAAATGTAGTAAATAAATGCAGTAAATAAATAATTAATTTTAGACTTAGGCTCGGCCAAAGTCTGAAATGACTTGAAGGCACACAACAACAACAATCCTAATTCACTTGACTATCTCATTGGCCAGTAGCAAGCCCACACTTTCCATTGAAATCCTGATAGGTTTATGTTGGTTAAAATTGTTTTCATTTTTAAATATTGTATTGTTTTTTCATTGTTGTTGTTGTTGCACTACAAATAAGACATGTGCAGTATGCATAGGAATTTGTTTTTTTTTTTCAAATGATAATTCGACCCCTCAACAGTCTGAAGGATTGTGGACCGGCCCTCTGCTTCAGAAGTTTGGGGACCCCTGCTCTAATGGAACTTTGTTTATGCCTTGTGATGTCTTGGAGTATTTGCTAAGACTTTGTTTGTAATGATCTTTTGGAACTTTACTCTCTTCATTCGTCGGGGGAGGCCCTCCTCTCGTTCCCACCTCCATCACAAGCACGGTTGGTGGGGACGAGAGAGAGGGCCTTCTCTGTGATGGCTCCCCGGCTCTGGAACTCGCTCCCCAAGGAAATCAGGAAAGCCCCCACCCTGGTAGCATTCAGAAAGAGCTTGAAAACCTGACTCTTTACTCAGGCCTTTAGATGAAGATTGTTCATCCCCATAGCAATCTGTATCTGTGACCATTCTTGTATCGGTTTGCACTTTTCACCTATGTCAACTTGATATAGACACAGGGTCTATTCCCATCCCAATTTGCACTTCCAAGAATTTGCAGCACTTTATCAGTCACCTCGTGTTTACAATATTTATATGGTGCACCTTACCCAGTCTACTTTTACAACCTCTCCTTTTTAATCCATGTTTTTATTAGTTCTTGTCATTTGTTTTTATTGGCTAATGTTTAATTTTTTATAATTGTGCATGTTTTTTGTCTATTGTTGTGTTTTATATTGCTATTGTTTTTATTTGGGCTTGGCCCCATGTAAGCCACCCTGAGTCCCCTTTGGGGAGATAGAGGCGGGGTATAAAAATAAAGTTATTATTATTATTATTATTATTATTATTATTATTATTATTATTATTACTTTTGCTTTTAAAGAACTTTTTATCTTCTATTTTCTAATAAACTACAAAAGACTTCAACCTGTGTGCAGTCTGGTGTATATAGCAAGGTGAAGCTAACCTGAGGTGTAACATACAGAGCCACTCAAAAATGGAGGGAAATGCCAGCTTAAAGAGTGATGGCTAATATGAAGATAGGCCACCTGCTTATGTAGATGCACAGAAAGACACATTAAATACTTGTGAAGTAAAATCAGTTTGTGAAGTTTATTTGAACAAGGACAAGAAGGTTGCATATTGGTTTCAGAAATTTTACAAACTGTTACTTTAAAAGAGAATGGTTTCTTAATTCGGTTTTCCTCAGAACTATGTTCCTTCACAAGAGATTTAATCAGGCTATCCAAAGCCTCTCAGTCCTTCTTTCCAGAGGCTCTTATTATCAGCACTCTGTCACTTAGAGGCTCTCTAACAATATATAGCACTTCTCCCCGAAGGCTATTTTAACTTTCTTCCTCAGAGGAGTTCTTTTTTCCAGCTCCAAACTCTTCCTTCTATTCACCTCACACTCCTTTCCCTGACCGACTATCTCTCTTTCACTCTGGCGCCCTCTACCTCCTGTAACTAGGCAACACTCTCAAACTCACCCACCAATCAGGCTTCACTACCATATAAGGAACTACCTGATTCCCTCCTCCTTTTGCTGGGTTCGGCCTTTCCTCCCATGGCCTAGAATTCTTTTTAACACACCAGCCTGGCAAGGTAGGCCCATTCCATTACACACATCCTTCCCCCCCAAAAGTTCACATTTGCTAGATTTTATTTGTTAAATGATTGAAAATCAATGAAAAATGTGGAAAAGTTTTTGTAATCTCACCCAGTGTGTGTGTGTGTGTGGAGGGGGGGGGGGATAAGCAATTGAAATTCTTCATTCTCGTGTACAAGAAAGAAATAGAGAAGGAACTATATGCCTACAGGGGAAACCACAATCCCAAATGTTTCAGCAGTTGAGAAATTCCTGAATTATAACCATCACTTTGAACTAGGCCCCAAAATAAATGGGAGAATGCTGCAATTGGAACAAAATAATATTACATGCTGTCCATTCTAGAAAAAACGGATGACAGAAACTAGTATTAGCAACAGCTTTCTTTCTTTCTTTCTTTAGAGTGAGCAATTTGCATTAAGAGTTTGCTTTGTCTATTGCTTTGCTTAGACAAAAATGATGAAATACAAGTTCAGACAATTCACACTTGCAAAGAAGTATCAGAATGTATAAAAGTGCACCATGAGCTGTCTATAATAAAACAAAATAAGTATTATTTACAATAGATATATTTAAATCAATTGAGTGCAATAACTTTCATTCCAAATAGAACCCTTAGGCAACCAAGTAATATTTGGTAGATAACTGTACTGAATCCTGCTGAAAAAATCTATGAAGTCTGCAAGGTAGTATATCACTCTCTAAATGCAGGCCTTTCACCAAAAGAAAGAAAGACCTTTTTACCCCCCCCCCCCAAAAAAAAAAAAACCCATAGAGATAGATTGATAAGGATTCAAAACATAAAAGGTATGTGCTTGGCAATTTATTTGTCTAATTTCTTGTCAAATAGCAAATATTTTCATTTCGACTTGGAAGAAAAAGCATTTTAATATAATATGTATGCATTTGCTGTATAGAACAGATATAATAGCCCCCTAAATCTAGAAATTTGCAGCCTTCTAAATATCATCAGTATTTTCAAATTATCCCTGATCCAAAGTTGAAAGTATTATCACTTATTTAAAATTATACAATGTTTATGATTGAATTGTGGGTGCCAAAGCCTTTAATATAACTAGAATATCTGAAAAGAGTTCAGATATGATGGGCATGGATGAGTCCAGCAGTAAAAACTTTAAGAAAGGAGCCAAAAATAGCCTCTTCATCAGACGAAGTGTTTTATTAAGCAGGTGAATGTCATTAGCATGTGCAATTTTCCTTTGCACAAAAATGGTTCTACCAGTGTTATATATTTACTAGGTGACATTTCATGTATGGGTGGTTTTCAGATGAGGATGTCATTTCAGAGCTTGTACTTGTCTTGTATGCAAATGATTGCTGAGTTCCTGCATGGACATTTGGACAATATGGCTGCACTCTTGTCTCTCATGCTAACCTCCAAAATCCAACTTAAAATCAGGTAATTTTATTGAGAAATGCAGTTCTGTGGTAAGGGTAAGTCATTCACAGGATGATGTGGTTAGTCTAGCCCTGCTAGCTAGTGCAACTCATTACACCACAGCATAGTGGTATTTATTTCTTTACAACATTTTTACCCCACCTTTCTCACCCGAGGGGATTCAAGGCAGCTTACAACATCCGGCAAGATTCAATGCCAAACAATCAATAAAATTAACAACACATTTAAAACCATTAACAGTAATCAGTAAAAATACATTATACAAATATTAAAAAGCATTAAAAACATATAAATTACTTAATTCCATTCTTCCAAGAACCTTGTACATAGACCTTAATTCAGACAGTGTCAATATTTGCTTACTCATTAAATGCTTGCAAACAAAGCCATGTCTTTACGTTCTTCCTGAAGCCCAGGAGAGTTGGGGCCTGCTGGATGTTACCTCGTTCCCACCAGCCGTGCCTGAGAGGCAGGTGGGACCAAGAGCAGGGCCTCTCCCGACGATCTTAGCATTCTTGATGGTTCATAGGAGGAGATACGTTTGGACAGGTAAGTTGAACCAGAACCGTTTAGGGCTTTGTAGGTCAAAACCAGCACTTTGAATTGGGCTCGGTAGCATATCGGAAGCCAGTGGAACTGGCATGGCAGTGGAGTAGTATGCTCCCTGTATCTCGCCCCAGTTAACAATCTGGCTGCTGACCGTTGTACTAATTGGAGCTTCCGGGCCATCTTTAAAGGCAGCCCCATGTAGAGCATATTGCAGTAATCCAGGCAGGATGTAACCAGAGCGTGGACCACTGTGGCCAAGTCAGACCTCCCAAGGAACGGGCTCAGCTGGCACACAAGTCTCAGTTGTGTAAATGCTCCCCTGGCCACCCCCGAGACATGTGGCTCCAGGCTAAACGATGAGTCCAGGAGGACACCCAGACTGCGAACCTGTGTCTTCAGGGGGAGTTCGACTCCGTCCAACACAAGCTGTAACCCTATTCCCTGTTCAGCCTTACAACTGACCAGGAGGACCTCTGTCTTGTCTGGATTCAATTTTAATTTGTTTGCCCTCGTCCAGTCCAACATAGTGGCCAGACACCGGTTCAGGACCTGAACAGCCTCCTTAGTGACAGAAGGGAAGGAGTGACAGAGCTGGACATCATCTGCATAAAGATGACAATAATAGTGGTAAAAGGGGGTTGGAAAACCATCCTTCAAAATTCTGATTGCCAGCACCACAGAAGAATGGTGGCAGTCTGTGGTAGCACACCCTGCATCATGAACCACATCAACACACCTCTTGCCTTCCTTCTTCCCCTTTGTTTATGTTGCTACCCGCTTACCTTCTGTAGATCAGTGGTACAACTTGAACAGAGAGCGGATTGGTAGACAGTGGTGGCAGTCATGCCACTACCACAAGGTGAGGAGCAGATGGAGAAGAAGGCAAAGAAACAGTGGAGAAAGCAATGGCAATAAGGAACATGAGAAAAGGTGTAGGAGAAAGTGTCAGTTACAGAGTTGGCAGCCCTTTTCATGCAATTGGGGGTCCTGGGCTGTCCCTCCTCCTCCTCTTCCACTATCTCCTCCACCCCTCACTTTGCTACCTTCTTCCCCTGCTGTTAAGTAGTGTTGTCTTTCTTTTTGTTTCTGTATATACTGTATGTGCCTTCAAGTCACCTGTTGACTACTGGTGATCTTATGGATTTCATAAGGTTTCATAGGCAAGGGATACACACAGGTATTTTACCAGTCCCTTCATCTGAAATGCAGACAACAGCATGTGGCATCCAAGCAGTAACCAGGGTTGAGCCTACTGAGCTTCCAAGAGGAAGAATTTGCCATTTTGTCATATCCATTGGTCAGCCTTATTAGATAGTCTGGCTCTAGAAGGAGATCTCCAATATCTGAATGGTGGGAAAGATGGCTGGGGAGTAAAAAAAGAAGAGTGGTGTTACAGAAAAATGGAGGAACAGAGCAGAAAAACATCCCAGCAATGTAGCAACAAGCATAAAGGCAGCAAGGTGGATTCAATGTGAGATTGGAGCAACCATAAAGAACGAAAATAATAATCCTGCCTGTATTTAGAACTGGCATGGTGGTGAATGCATAGCACAAGAAGTCTCGGTCTGGAATCATCCTCAAAAGCTCTTAATCTCTTGCTGAATTTACTCTAAGAAAAGCCACAGCTAAAACTCTGAGTTATCCTTTCACTGCAACCTCATGCCAAAACACTGCATTAGTATGGAATCTGTGTTTTCTGTAATCCACCATTTATATTCAAACCACAGTCTCTACTGAACTTTCTCTGTGTTGTGTTGACCTCAGTCTGGCTATATTTGTATTATATTTGGAATATCTGGTAGCACAATGCATTTTGTACAGTGCAGAGCAAATGTCTGGAGCTTAGCAAATAAGGAAATGTACTTTAGTGCACATTTAGGGCAACACCTATTCTTATTGGTTTCTGCAGAAAAATCACAGTGCCCCAGATATATATCTGAATCTTAACTACCAGGGTCAGCTACAAAACTAAATACATAAAGTATTAGACAGTAATATATTTTTACAAAATACCAGGTACAAAGTTGATTTCAGGTTTCATTGTTTTTTTCATGTCAGGAGCAACCGGAGTTGCTGCTGGAGTGAGAGAATTGACCGTCTGCAAGGACGTTGCCCAGGGGATGCCCGGATGTTTTTGATGTTTTTACCATCCTTGTGGGAGGCTTCTCTCATGTTCTCGCATGGAGCTGGAGCTGATAGAGGGAGCTCATCTGCACTCTCCTAGGGTGGGATTCGAACCTGGCAGCCTTCAGCAACACAACCTTCAACCTTCAAGTCACAAGTTTCAAATGCTGTGGCTTTCAAATTAAAACTAGGAAAATAATCATATTGAAATTTTTCTAGGAATAAAATATACAGCCAAGTTCTACATTTCTCCCATACGTTCTGTTCAACCATCAATTCTTTATCAATAAGCAGCTATTATTGTTGCAAAAGGTGTTTTGAGCAACTTTTGAATTTGGAAAGTGGATGCTAATGAAGCCAATAGGTGCCAATTTGTATTTTTTTTTTACTTAACATGTTCTTTACTTAGCATTTTGTTGTATTACAATAAAAAAGCTTGCGGATTCACAATTTTGAGTAGCTTGTATACCTCAAGTGATAACAGTGCCTGTTAAAACAATTTTACCACCACATCATATGGGCAAAATTGTCCATTAGCTTCAGCTATGGAGCCCACCGGCTTCTACTCCACAATGTAGAACTACTTCCAGTGCAGCTCCAGGGCATGAAAGGAGAGGAACCAGCATACACTGCCATGGTGGCAACACTGGAGGCTTCCCGTGTTGCATAGGGATCAATGGGGGAAAGTTGGGTGGTGGACACTTCCTCCTGAGAGATGAGATAAAGGGGAAGCCTTTTTCCTGCTTCTTGCAGGGGGTTGGACTGGATGGCCCACGAGGTCTCTTCCAACTCTACGATTCTATGATTCTATGGAAGCCAAGCAATGTAGGGCAAAAGTCCCCCCCATAAGGATCCTTTGACTTTTTGAAGCTAATAAAATAAAGCAAGATATGCTTTCTTCAGAAGTTTAAGCATTTTCCCAACTTTCTGGGATTTTCCCAGAATTATGGCTGTCATGTATTCTCTTTCTTCTGTTCCACCTGGAATTGTGAACCCACTCATCCAACTAGTTATGTATTCTTTCCTTACTTTCTCCAGATTCTTATCCTCTCTAAATAATGCTTCCCTGGATATTTGCACCATCTTCCCCTTTCCACACACTAGCTGACTTAAAGATGATAATAGTCTCCTCCATCATATTGCCAGACTCTGCCAGTTACAAAACCAACATCATCATACTGTTTCTTCAGCTTCTCGGATTAATGCTGTTTGACTCTGTTCCTCCTTTATCTCATTGCTGTATATTATCCTGGCTCTGTTTCTTTTTTATGTCTTTTCTTACAGAAATAATTATCCAATACACCCCTCCTTGTTTCATCAAGACCCTTCTCTTCCTTTTTACCCACATTAAAGAGCTAGACCCTTCTTCTCTGCTCTTTTTCACCTGATCAAACATTTGTCGTCTGTTATGGTGTTTGCTACATCTTTTCCTGCTGTGCTTTTCCACTGTCTCAGTATGGGATAAAGAGATCTATGGTAATCTCTTCTCCAATATAGATCTCTGTACCCACCAAAGCTGCTCTAAAGGGTTGGGGAAGTTGCAAGGACACTTGAAAAAGTGGTAGTGGAAAATTCAGAGAAAGAGGATGTCAGTGCAATCCTGCTCGCCATTTTTACCAGCAAAGATGTTCTTTTTTTTTGTGAATTTTTTTTTATAGTGAAGTATGATACATTGAAAGTGGTAGAACAATATATCAATAGAAAAGTGGAAAAGTATCAAGAGGAAAAGTAAACATAGAAAAAGAGATAAAAAATAAAAAAGAAAAGAAAAGAAAAGAAAAAAATCGGATTATACGTCCCATATTGGCTTCGGAGTTGTCTCTTTCGTTAATTGTGTCTTTATGTATTCCGTTTAATCTGCTTTATATATTAGACAGGTCTATCATAAAATCCATTCTTCTTTTTGTTAGAAATTTTGTAAAGTTTGTCCAGTCTGTTTTATTTTTCCCTTCTCTTATTTTTTGTGTTAATTTGTCCATTTGTACTATATCCAGTATTCTTATTATCCATTCTTCGGGGGTTGGGAGTCTTTTTCCTTTCCAGATCTTTGCAATTGTTAACCTTGCCACTGTGCTTAACTAAAAGAAAATTGTATCTGCATTTTTCTTAAATTTTGCATTTGTAAAACTTAATAAATACATTTCTGGTTCTGATTTAAAATTAATTCCTAAAATTTCTTGTGTCATTTCATGAACAGTCTTCCAAAATTCTTTAATTTTCTCATAAGTCCACCATTGGTGAAAAAATGTCCCAATTTTTTTCCCGCATTTCCAGCATATATTAGATTTCTTTTAATTAAATTTTGATAGTTTTTCTGGCATGTAGTACCACCTATATTGCATCTTATACCAATTCTCTCTGATATCAGATGCGGCTGTATATTTAAATTTTTCTTTCCAAATTTTCCCCCAATATTCCAGATTCAAACTATGGCCTATATCTTTCGCCCATTTTATCATACATTCTTTTATGTATTCTTCTTCTGTTGCCCATTTTAGTAGTTGTCGATATAATATTCTTATTAACTTTTTATCTTTTTTCATTATAATTTCCCATGTTCTCTGGTCTCGATTGAAACCCTTTTTGGCATCTTCCTTAAAACTTATTTATAATTGATAGTATTGATACCATGAAATTTGCTTGTATATTTATTGGATTTCTGTGTGAGTTTTTATTATGTATTCATTATTATTCTTTTTAAATATTTGTCAGTATGTTAACCAGTATTCTTTACTGAATTCTCTATTGTGCTTGGCTTCAATAGGTGATATCCAAAGGGGGGTTTTGCTATAAAATCTATCCTTATATTTTTCCCAGACTTTAATTAGGGAGGCTCTAATAAAATGATTACTGAATTTTTTTTTCTGTTTTTCTTTTGTTGTACCAAATATAATTATGCCAACCAGATCTAAGATCATGGCCTTCTAAATTTAGCAATCTACTGTGTTCCACTGTTGTCCAAATGTTCTGAGCAGGACTAAGAAAAAGCCTACTCCAACACAATATAAATCAATACAGGCAGTCCCCAAATTATGAACAAGATAGGTTCTGTAGGTTTGTTCCTAAGTTGATGTTGTATGGACGTCAAAAAAGGGTACTTTTTAAAGTGTAACTCCAGCCATATATATAGGCGGGGGGGGGGGGGGGGGGAGAGGGAGAGGGAGAGAAAGAGGGAGAGAAAGAAGGAGGGAGGGAAAGAGAGAGAAAGAGCACTTGAGCTTTGGGTAGCAGTAGCACAGGGAAGTATTAACACCCTTGTGGTGTTTGTTCAGTTGTCTATGCCCTGCTCAGAAATTTTCACCCCACTTTCTGTCCCTGTGATAATTAAATTTTGAAAATTTTGGCTTGTTGTGGAAACAAGGATTGGTACTAAACCTTCAGCTGAGGCACCTTTCCCCAATGATAACTCTTTCAGGAGTGAATTCCTCTTCCTAGGAGTAGATTTCTCTCACTTCCTGTTGCCTCATCCCTGTTCTTAACTATGTCATTTGTAAGTTGGATGTTTGTAACCCAGGGACTGTCTCTATATAACATAAATTACCCTAGTTTATCTATGCATTTAAAAAAAAGTTAGTCATAACCAGGTTTCCAAAATAATATCTTTAACATGCTGAGCACACCTGTTTTTGTTTGATTTTAAATACAGTGTTGCCCTTTCAATATAAACCTTTCTATTGGGGGTATATTATTTAAATAGAGGATTAATATGCCCTGTCCTGTCCAGCGTAATATTGCTAGAATGCAGTTCATTTCATATTTCTTTTGATTAAAATATTTGTATTCTTGCAATTGACTTTATCTTCCTACAAATTAATTACTTTGAAAGAGGGATTGCAGAAAGAATGCTGCTACTAAAACAATGTTACCCTAATAACATCTGCAGTAACGAAACATGAGACAATATATTATGTACAGCGGTAGTGGGTTTAGTTGTAACATCTCCAAATAATGCAACATCAAACAAATAGGCTGGGATTCAAGAAGGCATTAATCAGATACAGCAAGTGTTTACATGTTTTATTACTGAATTAAAATGTAATGGCTGGTGCTTTATAACTGCATGCAAAAACTTTTAACTTCAGGGAGACTTTTCTGGTGACAGAAAGAACTTGAAACTGGGCCATAAGCTAATACCCTTTCCTACATCAGTACTTTGTGTTTTATGAGATCTCCAAAAGGGAGCAGGGTCAGTATGCCGGTGGACTCCACCTTTTTTTGGTACTGAGCCCCACTGTCTAATTTAATGAGCACTAGATCAGCATTCTGCTCCTGCAGAAAGGTTTTTCGGGTCAGGAGATGTAATATTAATAAATGATACTACTTATCATGGTCTCACTTTAGATCCTAAAAGCCCTTACTGAAATAAATATGATTTACTTTCATAAAAGTTGATTATTCAGTTCAGCATTTTTAAGGTCAACCATGAATAATAGGTGCAATCATGAGTATTAAATAGTGAACACACGTATATGCTATAGAAACAGATATAGAAACTGATGCCATTTCTTATAGTTCATTGTTGTATTCCACCACATTTCTGAAGTGATGAAGGGTACTTTTTTCATGTCAGGAGCAACTTGAGAAATTGCAAGTCACTTCTGGTGTAAGAGAATTGGCCATCTGCAAGGACATTGCCTAGGGACGCCCAGATGTTTGATGTTTTACCATCCTGTGAGAGGATCCTCTAATGTCCCCACATAGGAAGCTGGAGATGACAGAGGGAGCTCAACCCCCTCTCCCTGGATTAGAACCACCAACTTGTCAGTCAGCAGTCCTGCCAGCACCATGGTTTAACTCATTACTCCACCGTGGGCTTCATGAAGACTACTGATAACAATTTAATTATACAGTATTCCCTCACTACTTCGCGGTTCACTTTTCACAGCTTCGCTGTTTTGTAGTTTTTCAATAAACTCTAAAAGACTATTATAAATCATAAAAAAAATACAATTTACAGCCTAAGGAAGGGAGGAAGGAGAAGCCAAATAATAATAATAATAATAAAACTTTATTTATATACCGCCCTATCTCCCGGATGGGACTCAGGGCGGTTTACAGTCATAAAAGCAACACAAACATTACATAACAACATAATACACATTATTAAACAAAGTAAAATAATACAATTATAACAATAAATCACACTTACATGACCAGATCAAGGGGACGGGATGGGAGAGAAAAGGAGCCCAAGTGCCAATGGGAGGAGAAGGAGGTTATTTATCAACACACAATTGGTTGATAAAGACTTAAAATAGTATATAACTACTAAAATAATGTATAAATATTTAAATAAATATAGTGTCCCTACTTCGCGGATTTTCACTTATTGCGGGTGGTCCTGGAACCTAACCCCAGCAATAAGTGTGGGAACACTGTATTTATTAGAAATGACTGGAGGTTCCCATATCAGTGGGTAAGTGGATCCAGTTAAGATCTTTGTCTGAATTTTCACAGAACTGCCCAAGGTACTGAACATATTTAGGAAAAGAAGTTAATTACCTTGGATAGATCCTTTAAAGTTCAGAATAAAAACTTCAGTGAACGCACCATCCCTCTGACATGGAAACAATCAACCACCATTGATTTCTGTAGTATTCAGAATCAAACCCAATGTTATCAGTGGAATTAGAAAAGAAGAAAATGAAGAATAGCAAAGCACATGTCTTTAAATTAATGAGCTAAAAGAGATATGAAAAACAATTGATGGATTTGAACATCTCCAAATAATGCAACATGAATCAAATAGGCTAGGATTCAAGAAGGCATTAATCAGATACAACAAGTGTTTACATGTTTTATTGCTGAATTAAAATGTAATTGCTTTATTCCTCACAGAACAAAGGCACATATGGGACAGATGAAGAGAAGCAGACATTTCCTTCTAGTTGACTATAAGTAAAATAGCTATGCCCAAAGCCAAGAAAACATATTTTGAAACCACAACTCTGAGATAGATAGCATAATATGAAAGGAAGGCTATTGCAATGGAATTCTGCTAGTCTCAAAAATAGCTTTTCCAAGCTCTGGATGTGCCTATATACAAGGAAAAGGATATGAAGCTCCCTTTCTCTGCAGTATGCTCTTTTTGTTTGGGGAAGGGAAACTTTGGATGCATTGTAGGGGTTGACTTTCTACCTTGTATCTTGGTGCTTTATTATAGGACTAAAGCAAGCAAGAAGCTAATGTGATATGTAGCTTTCAGTCAAGGTCTTGGCTGCATTGGTAACTTGATCCATCCAACCTGACTCTTCACAACAAGGAAATGTGCAGATTTCTAGATGTTATTGGACTAGAATTTTATTCCTAGCCAACATAGACAATATGGAAGGAGTTTCAATCCAAAAGCATCTAGGGGGACAACACATTTTTCATCTCTTTTGACTCTGTCCAGACCAGTCCTTGGTTTCTTAAACCATAGCCCTTCTTCACTAGGACTTTATTTTTCATGAAACTGAGAACTTAATTGAGTGGCTACTTCTGTCAAGACTGTATAAAGGCTTGGGATTTAATAGGTTTTCAGTCTAGAAAGGAACAGTTTAAGATAATTTTTTCAATGTCTTCCTAGTATGTGGCTGTCTGGAATCGTTCTTCCCTTGACTCCAATCTACATTACAAGCAAATTATCTTCTTTAACCTTAGTGTTTTTATCAAATGATCTGAAGAATTTAAAGATCACTGATAGCTTACATCACCTAATTAGCCATGAATGGAAAACATATTCTCCTGGCCGGATTCCTTCTTCCCTTGAACACCTTAACCACCAGCAACCATATTGAGGAAAGTGATATTTCCATACACCTCCAGCCACCAGGTAAAGCTTCAACAAAAATTTGCAATGCTTCAGATTTCTGCAGCCTCACTCCTTGGTGGAAGGGCACTGGAAATATCGTCCTGCTGTCTGCAGAGGCTGGCTGTTAAGGTAGCCAGACTTGTGGATATATAGGATTACGAAATACAGAGCAATTACAGATCCGTACATTAGGAATCTGTACCTGCAATACAGAATCCCAGCAAATATTTATACTTAAGAGATTTTCACCATTTTAAAACATACATAAAGGATTCCTTTTATGCCTTGCCTTGCTCTCTTTTCAATTTCACAGAGAACTTATAACGAAAGCATCAGCCTAAATATCAGTAGTTAACTTGCTTTTCAATTTCCCCTTCATTTATTTTGATGTCTAATTTTTTAAACAATTTGAGCCTTTGGTTTTCAGCTGAATAATGAACTACTTGGCTATAAACTGAAACTGCTTTTAATACTATTTTATGGCAGACTCCTTTAAACTCAATTAAAATCTTCCCATAGCATGTTCTCATTTGTGTTAACACAATTCAAAATAGAGAAAAACTAATTATAAACCAATATTGTTGTGTGTAGCCAATTTTAGTAACAACAGCAAATGGAGCATTTATGAAAATTTTAAAGAGATAATAGCCAGCCTATTTATTTAAAAAATATTCCATCATTGTGAGCTGTGGATGCAATAAGAGGTGCTAAGGCAAGCATGATCCTAGAGATGTGAGACAAATGTTATTTTAAATATTCCCAAACTCTTTGTGCTTAATTTTGCTTGTAGAGAAGTGATGTCCAAAGGAAGCAGGCCACTTGAGTGATTTGGGGAAAGACATGAATATAAGTCATACCATCGATGATTGGCATGTCATAATATTTGTGAGCCAGAGGGACTTGGGAGGTGGCAGTTGATCCATCACTTCAGTCACATCAACCCATTTAAGTTTATCTTTATAATCTGCCTCCAGCAGTAGTTGTTACCCTGGAGTATCCGTAGTTGTTCCAAAATTTTTCAAACTGGTCTATTGTGAAACTGTCTATCTTTATGCGACAGCTTTTTTTAAAAAAAATCCCACACAAGTTATTTACTTTAAATGCAAGAGATTGCAGGAAACAAGATTTTGAAGACAGTATTATCAGCATTCCATTCATATGAACCAAGCTGTCAATAAAGGCTTGTTTTCTCACTTCCCAAGGACCCTTGTTGAATGGACAACTAACTAAGAGCGCATCTACTACACTGCAGAACCAATAAAGTATGAAACTATTTTAACTGCCATGACTCAATCTATATCTATATATATAATAAAAGTGAATGTTTGTATGCGAGTATGTATCAGCGTTTTGATTGGCCTGGCGGAATATGTATCAGCGTTTTGATTGGCCTGGCGGAATATGTGCTCGCGTTTTGATTGGCCAGGCGGAATATGGGTCAGCTTTCTGATTGGCCTCCCCTTTCACAGGCCACTGGGACTGCTGAGGCAAAAACTACTACCAACTGGCTTCGTTCGGCCTACTTCTCTCCTCAGAACGACGTTAGCTTTGGGACAGTTAACAGCATTTGGCCTACACTTTGGTAATCCAAAACACCACTGGGACCATCAGGAAGGCCGGACCTGGACTAAACTTGACACACATCACTCCTACAACCCATGAACCCACTGACAACGGATGGCCCCCTTTGGCCGCTCTGCTGACATGTTTAAGGCCTTCCAGGCTGGCCCCATGCTGCTAGGCCGAAAAGGAGGACGCCATCTTGCCTCAGCTTTCAACTTCTTTGTAAGGCCCTACTTTCCTCAAAAGACAGCAGAGAACATTGTTATTATCTTTTTAACGATATGCTTATGAACACTTCTAGCCCCCAAAGCCCCAATCCAAGCCTCCTTTGATCATTTTGCTAACACGTTTCAGGCCTTGCAGGCTGGCTCCATTGTGCTAGGCCGCATCTTCCCTGTTCCAAACAGAGCAGCTTTTGCCTGGGTCTTTTGAATACAGCACTCTCCTTCAACAAGGTCAGGCGGCAGTACGTAAAAAGGTTGACCTTGGGCTGATGGAAGTAGCACCACATCAAGTAGGAAATAAGGTACCACTTATAAAGTGGGGAGGCAAATTTAACTAATTTACGACGTTGGAATGAGGAAGTGCCGTAACAATGGATGATGAAGCAGCTGTTCTCCCCTGTGGCCAGAATTGAACATCCCCTCAGGAGAAGGTTAAATTGCCTCTGCGTCTGTCTCTATCTCGGTTCTGTGTGTATATGGGCATTGAATGTTTGCCCTATATGTATATAATGTGATCTGTTTATATACACAGTAGAGTCTCACTTATCCAATGTTCTGGATTATCCAACACATTTTTGTAGTCAATGTTTTCAATATATCGTGATATTTTGGTGCTAAATTCATAAATACAGTAATTACTACATAGCATTACTTCGTATTGAACTACTTTTTCTGCCAAATTTGTTGTCTAACATGATGTTTTGGTGCTTCATTTGTAAAATCATAACCTAATTTGATGTTTAATAGGCTTTTCCTTAATGCCTCCTTATTATCCAACATATTCGCTTATCCAACATTCTGCCGGCCCGTTTATGTTGGATAAGTGGGACTCTACTGTATATAAATGGTTCTGTTTATATGGTTATGCATTTTCTAATAGCTTTATTCTTAAAATCCAAAATCCAAAAATTCATATTTCTAATATATATCCTTACCAAATGAACCCAGGCAACATCAGGTACTTAGGCAACATTATTTATTTATTTATTTATTTATTTGCAGTATTTATATTACGCCCTTCTCACCCCGAAGGGGACTCAGGGCAGATCACATTATATACATATACACATAGAACCGAGAGATCATCCACTGTGACGGCACTTCCTCATTCCAACATCATAAATGAGTTAAATTTGCCTCCCCATTTTATAAGTGGTACCTTATTTCCTACTTGATAGATGCAACTATCTTTTGGGTTGCTAGGTCCTTTGGCTCTGGGAGTTGTGGTTCACCCTTATATAGACAGCACTGAACCCAGCCAACTTCGGATCTGGACCAAACTTGGCACACTGCCTCATCATGTCCAACTGAGCATACAGGCAGGGTTTCGGGGTGATTGACCTTTGGCTCTGGGAGTTGTAGTTCACCCTTATACAGACAGCACTGAACCCAGCTGATGACGGATCTGGACCAAACTTAAGTGATATTTCCTCACATCCCCAAACAACTCAATGCCGTCTACTAATAACCCGGGCACCGCCGGGACCCCAAGCTAGTATATAATAAAAGTCAGTGTTTGTATGTATATATGTTTGTATGTTTGTATGCGAGTATGTGGCAGCTTTCTGTTTGGCCGCCACTTACACGAACAACTACAACCGCCACGAATGACGCATCTGGACCAAACTCGACACACTTAATCCCCATGATGCACTTTACGCCCTGGTGTCGTTTGCAGGACAATGGACCATGGGTGATGGGATTTGTAGTACTTTCAATTGCTACGGCTCCCACAGGCCACTGTAACGCCCACCAGTGATGGAACTGGACCTAACTTGGCACACAGAACCCCCATGAACCCCTTTCCATCTTGGGGCAGATTGGGGGAGGATGGACCAAGTAGCTTCACTCACTTCTAGCTCTGGGAGTTGTAATTCACCCTTATACAGACATCACTGAGCCCAGTTGACGTCGGATCTGGACCAAACTTGGCACACTGCCTCATCATGACCAACTGTATATACAGGCAGGGTTTTGGGGTGATTGACCTTTGCCTCTGGGAGTTGTAGTTCACCCTTATACAGACAGCACTGAACCTAGCCAACTTCGGATCTGGACCAAACTTGGCACACAAGTTTCTCATGACCCGGGCACCGCCAGGTCCCCAAGCTAGTGCTATATAAATCTGGGTTCATCATTTGGTGAGGTACCAGCAATTTTTGGCAAAGAAAGCTAAAAACCTTTTAAAACTACAACCACCAGGATTCCATAATATTGGGCCATGACAGTTAACGTGGTGTCAAACTGCATTAATTCTAAAATGTTGGTACAGCCTAAATTGTCACTAGGCAGGTTTGTATGAAGTATGCCACTACAGTCTTCCATTTCAACCCTAGGTTGAAAATCTGGGTTGAAATAGGCTGAACACTGAATTAGAAGAAACTACAAAATTTTCTACTAAGCCTAGATAAAAGCTGGTAGAGTAAATTTCCTTGCCCAAATGTAAGGGTATGGAAAGTGTGACCTGTAAAATGTATGTAGCTCCTAAGACTATTTTGTTTTCCCCGGGGCCCAAAAGATCTAACTTCTTCTTCTTAGGGCACTGGAACATTTTATCCATAGTTTTGCTTCCACCTTGGACAGTTCTATCTCCAGGAGAAATCATTTTTTCCAATAGGGGGTGACTCAATGGTTGATGTCTTGGTTACTTGCTGTTGGAAACAAGGTCTCCCCTGTCCCTAAAGTACCCCTGAGAGGGCTAAAAACATGGACAAATAAGCACTCAAGTCCCATGTGGTGTTTGGAAGTGAAAATGGTAAATAAATTGGCAAAAAAACGACAAATTCAATCCTTGTAAATCTATTCTGTGAAATAAATTACAAAAGCTTTGTTCCCTGGCATATAACTCTCCCATTGAGCCTCTCCCTCTGGCCTCCAGCCTCCAAGACACTACCATTTGAAATTGGATTCAACTAGCACTGAAACCTACTTTTTCTACAATGCTAACTTTCAAACTGTACAATTAATTAGTGGAAAGATATATGTAATTATTTATTTCTAAGATAAAGTGTTTCTTAACATTTAGAAAATCCCAACAAGAAAAATGAGTCAGCTGTGAGATTTTTTGAACTTTGCTGAGACTTTCAGGGCAATTTGTTTGTACAGAAATACATTTATTTCTCTTTAATAGAGTTTATTATGCAGGGAATGCGTTTTCTGAGCAGGAAAGAGCATATTTAGTGCCTTATTTGCTTCCCCTAAAATTTATTTTCTGAACAAATGACTTTTTCTTTCCTGTAGAAAAGCCATGTATTATTTCTGTGCAAAATAATTCCCTGGAAGACTTTGCATAGTGTGAATAGCATCTGGATGCTGCACAGAGATCTTCTTCATTTTCTTCTGCAGTACCAGAAAAACTGTCTGGGATGAAAAAGATGAAGATTAACATTCTCTTTACAAACATAAATACCTATCCCCCCTCCCAATGTTTGATTATAATGCTAGAAAGGAATATCCCAAACTTAACATTGGTATCATAGGCGAGCTTCAGAGGAAGGTAATGGCAAAACCACCTCTGAATATTCCTTGCCTAAGAAAACCCCATAACATTCATGGCACTGCTATAAATCATCTAGAAACTTGAAGGCACATGCACACAACATAGGGCTCTTCCACTGTTTTTCATTAACACAGGACTTCAAATATGGGATTATTTTAGCTATATGATGTCTGGAAGCGGTTATTCTACTCAGCATTCCTAGGGCTGGATTTCCACATTCCCTAGACCCGGTTCCTGTCTGCTTGCTTGCTGTTTCACACTTGAACTGTGTTGCCATTATGTACTCACTTCCCCTGACCTACTTTTCAATCACATGCCTGTCATCATTACCTTCAATAACCTTTCTTGAAATCACTGCAGAATTGCCATAGCCTTATAGGACAGCAATTGGCTTAGCTTAATTTGTTGCTCTTTAAAGCACCACTCTTTGGGAACTTCAACAGGTAGCAATCTTGACAATTCCTATTAACAGGAAAACTGCTTAAGCTCCGCTCTCTGGGATACTGCTTAAAACTGATGTGCTATCATGTGAATTTAGGCAGAAATCATATGCATACTTATTACGGCGTTAATCCTATTAATAAGCATACTTAGGATCCCAGCAAATGTCATATTGGCTTAAATGGAAGCACGTCACCTTAAATCCTTGTACTTTGCTTTAATTTCATTTGCAAAGCAGGTTAGATCAGGTCATTCATTTAAACTCATCAAACATTAATGGCTAATTTTAATTTTGTGCATCCACTTAATAGAGAGAGAAAAGGGGAATACATGCATTCATTCCATTATAAGTTTGGCATAACATCTTGGCTTACAATGGATGATAATTTTGTGTTTATCTGGCTATCAAAGATAAGGTAGAAATAAATCTGCAAGTCTACCCATTGCATTTATTGCATAATCTGCAACTTTAAACTAAACATGAGAAAACAGCATGCTGTTGGAAAGAAGGTACATATTTGTCTGTAATATTTTCAGCTAGCATGTAAGAAAGTGGTGAGAGAGAGGAGATGAAAGAGACATAGCATGCTGCAGTCCAATGCACGCTTATTCTGGGAGTTTTCCACTTAACCTATTGGTTTTTTTCACCAAGCTTGAGGATTTTACAGTAAAGAAGTTCTTACTGTAAGAAAATTCTTCTTAATATTCGAGTGGAATCTCTTTTTCTGAAGTTTGAATCCATTGTTTTGAGTCCTAGTCACCATCTACTTGGACCATTTAATGTAATTTCAAACCGGTATTGAAGAAACTGATTTTTCTGTGCAGATGATTATATAAGAAATCCTGGAACCAGTTTGAAACCTGGATGGTGATTACACAAACCATAGAGCACTGATGCACATTAAGGCCTTTCTTTCATGTGCCTTCGTAAATGTTTGAAGATAGTTTCAAACTGCATTAAATGGTCAGTGTAGATAAGACCCAAGTAACTAGAACAGCAGAAATCAAGCCTGCTCCATCTTCAACAGGCCATCCTTTGAAATATATGAACATGGCTATCATGTCCCCTCTTCTTCAAGCTAAACTACCCAGCTCCCTATGTCACTTGTCATAGGACTTTTATAGTGTACTGTAGATTTCGCTAAGTTCAACACAACTTCCTTCTAAAATATATGTATCGGATTACTCTGTTTAAGCTTGTATTATAGTGTCCAGTTCTGGGCACCACAATTGAAGAAGAATATTGACAAGCTGTAACATGTCCAGAGGAGGGTGGACAAAAATGGTAAAAACCCTGGAATCCATGCCGTATGAGGAATAGTTTAGGGAAGTGGACATATTTAGCCCAGAAAAGAGCAGCTTAAGAGGGGACAAGGGTAGCCATTTTCAAATATTCGAAATGATGTCATATTCAAGATGAAACAGATGGGTTTGTTTTACTCTAGAGATTAGGAATTGAGGAAATAGCTTCAAACTCCAGGGAAAGAGATTCAGCTCTTAAGGGGGAAAGAGATTCCCCTTATGATCTGATTGACATTTACTCGGGTGTGATGGGGTCTCCATCTTAGGAAGTTTTTAAACAGAATCTGGATGATGATCTGTTAGGAGTGCTTTGATTATGTATTCACGGAATTGGACTGGATGGCTCTTGTGATCTCTTCCAGCTGAATGTTTCTATGATTCTATGCTTCTATGAGCCAAGAACAGTTCTAATCTTTACATTGTCTGATCAGCAGCTTGGTTATTTCATCTGTTGTGACTTGTTAAGATGAATACTTTGGACTCAGCCACTGAAAACACATCACAGGATGAATAGAAATTGTTGTATAAATTAATGTTAGCACTGAACATTACAGCACAGGAGACTAGCTGTGCATGTTAAACTGAATTTTACCATATTCCCATGTCATACAATTGGATTGGATGAAGCTTATAACATATAAAATCATTATGAGGTATATTTCAAGCTATATTTTTGAAAGTATTTATATACAGTGTTCCCTCACTTATCACGGGGGTTACTTTCCAGGACCACCCACAATAAGTGAAAATCTGCAAAGTAGGGACACTATATTTATTTTAATATTTATACATTATTTTAGTAGTTATAGACTATTTTAAGTCTTCATCAAGCAATCATGTGTTGATAAATTGCCTCCTTCTCCTCCTGTTACTGCTTGGGCTCCTTTTCTCTCCCTTCAGCTTCTCCTTCCTCCCTTCCTTAGGCTGTAAATATTATAAATAAATATTATTTATAATATTCTTTTAGAGTTTATTAAAAAATCACAAAACAGCAAATCCCCGAAAAATGAACTGCGAAGTAGTGAGGGAACACTGTATATAATTTAAATGTTAATGTTTGAATATATATATATATATATATATATATATATATATATATATATATATAGGTGCCAAAAGTAATGAGTTGTTGTACACTAGATTTAGAATATTGTACGCTATTGGCATTTACAATTGTGATACTATCCCTCTGAAATTCACCCGTTAGTGGTTGTCAGTGATGGAGTTCTGGAGAACTGCAGGATGATGCGGCCAACCCCCTTCTCATACTGAGCAACAGTGCAAGAAGCAGAAGGAAAGACTCCTGGGGTCCTGTTGCAATTTTGTCACACTGTCACTCACAGATGTAAAGGGCACTGGTTAGGACATTCTGCAGTGACATGCTCAGTAGCATTTCTCAGGACAGCTGATTGGCTCTTAAATTGGATTTCAGCAGCTGGAGCAGGAGATGCAGTTTAGCTACTATATTGTAGCTATGGTATGCGATCAAGATACTGACCAACACAGAAAAATATGTTGTAACCCACTTCAAGCCATGGGGAGACGCAGGTAAGATATGACAATAACAATAACAATAGAAATAGAGTAAACGTCACACTACAATAATTTACCTTATCACATGGATAGACATCACACTGAGACATCACACTGGCAACGAAGGTCCGCATAGTCAAAGCAATGGTATTCCCTGTAGTAACCTATGGATGCGAGAGCTGGACCATAAGGAAGGCTGAGCAAAGGAAGATAGATGCTTTTGAACTCTGGTGCTGGAGGAAAATCCTGAGAGTGCCTTGGACCGCAAGAAGATCCAACCAGTCCATCCTCCAGGAAATAATGCCCAGCTGCTCACTGGAGGGAAGGATATTAGAGGCAAAGCTGAAGTATTTTGGCCACATCATGAGGAGACAGGAAAGCTTGGAAAAGATCACGATGCTGGGGAAAATGGAAGGAAAAAGGAAGAGAGGACGACCAAGGGCAAGATGGATGGATGGTATCCTTGAAGTGACTGGGTTGACCTTGATGGAACTGGGGGCAGTGACGGCCGACAGGGAGCTCGCGTGGACTGGTCCATGTGGTCACGAAGAGTCGGAGACGACTAAACGACTAAGCAGCAGCAATGGATAGACAATAGTATCTCTCAATTAGTTGTATGTCATGCCTTAAGTTAATAGCTTCATCCCATGCTATATAGTACATTCTACTATATAAGTTGCAGATACAGAGTGCTTCATCTGCTCTGGGATACAGAAAGGAGAGGAGACAATACAGGGTTGTATGTGATGGTTATTGTTTGAAATATTTCTGTAACATAGGACTTTATCACCCAAAGCCAGTAGCCTGCATCATTCACATAATGAGGAATAGTGGCAATTTACCAGGATGATCACCGCCACTATTACATCTTATCATTGTCACACTTCTGTAACAATTTGGCTGTAGTTCTGGTTAGCAATGTAATTCCCCCCTCCCAGAGTTTCTTTACTCCATACATTTAAAATAATATTTTTAAATGCAACTTTATAATTACAGTGAAGGTTTATAAAAACTTTAAGAAGGAGTGGGAAAGCCAGACAATCACACCCATGATTTCACTTCTGTTCCAGCATGTCAGTATAGAAGTGGATTGGGTTATTTCATGAGTTAAGTGACAGGACCATGGCAGGATCAAGACTATTAATGGAGTTTTTCTATCAATTGCAGGGAACAAATTTATTATGAAGACACACACTGGCAATGGCTTGCACATGGTGTCATGCAGTAGGAACAAACCATCACCAATGGTAACAGTTCTGCTTCAATGCCACTTTGCTATCTTTGTGTAATAAATCCTCAGATTCAGAAACCAAATATTTCTAAACAATTTTCAAAACAACACTGAACATGGTGAATGTACTTTAATAGTGAAAAAATAATATTTTTTCTTTCACTCCTATGGAGACGTTATGGATGGTTAACTGTTGTTGATGTTGTTGTTCTGTGCCTTCAAGTCATTTCTGACATATGGCAAACCTAACAAGGACCTATAATGGGTTTTTCTTTGCAAAATACATTTTAAAAAAATCTGTCATTATCTTTTTCTGAGGCTGAAGAGTGTCATCTGCTGAAGTCACTTAGGAGGTTTCTATGATTGAATGGGGAGTTGAACCATCACCTCCAGAGTCTTAGTTCATCTCTGAAGTGACTACACCATGCTGACTTCTTAGCACACTATATTTTAATAGCTAATTCTGTAGTCAGACTCTCAAAAATTAAATACAAGTAAACCTCCAATTGAATATATTAAAACCCTGTTTTGTTTCTGAACTAAAGATGATAACGACGATGATGATGATGATGATAGTATAACTACTAATACTATTACCACAATTAATTCCAGTTATTAATGTGCCAAATTTCCACTCAAATATGTGCAAAGTGGTTCGTAACTCATGAAAAAGAAAGTTAAATGCATGCATATCAATGAATTGTACTGACTAATTTAAAAACACAGTAGGCTATGTCCATATCTATTCCTTTTTGAGTAAATCAATTGAATTCAGTGGCATTCAAATTAGTAACTTAAGCTTCACTGATTTCAATGATTATATCACAGGTACAAATGAATCTGAATCCAGCTCAACATAATGAATCTGGACCAATTCAGTAATACTTCATAGTAACATAACATTTTAAATTGCAGAATAGAAGACACCATCCATTTATATGCAACAATAACTATTATTTATTCTTTCTAAAAACACATATACTATAGCCTGAGGTGGTAAAATGTTCTAGTTGCTGCTGCTCAGTCGTTTAGTCATCTCCGACTCTTCATGACCTCATGGACCACTCCATGCCAGAGTTCTCTGTCGGCCGTCACCACCCTCAGTTCCTTCAAGGTCAAGCCAGTCACTTCAAGGATACCGTCCATTCATCTTGCCCTTGTTCAGCCTCTCTTCCCTATTCCTTCAATTTTCCCTAGCATCGTGATCTTTTCCAAGCTTTCCTGTCTCCTCATGATGTGGCCAAAATACTTTAGCTTTGCCTCTAATATCCTTCCCTCCAGTGAGCAGCCGGGCATTATTTCCTGGAGGATGGACTGGTTGGATCTTCTTGTGGTCCAAGGCACTCTCAGGATTTTCCTCCAGTTCAAAAGCATCTATCTTCCTTCACTCAGCCTTCCTTATGGTCCAGCTCTCACATCCATAGGTTACTATGGGGAATACCATTGCTTTCACTATGCGGACCTTCGTTGCCAGTGTGATGTCTCTGCTCTTCACTATTTTGTCAAGGTTGGCCATTGCTCTCCTCCCAAGAAGTAAACATCTTCTGATTTCCTGGCTGGAGTCTGTATCTGCAATTATCTTCATTCCTAGAAATATAAAGTCTGTCACTGCCTCCAAGTTTTCTCCCTCTATTTGCCAGTTATCAATAGGTGTCATTGCCATGATCTTGGTTTTCTTGACGTTTAACTGCAACCCAGCTTTTGCATTTTCTTCTTTTACCTTGGTGATAAGGCTCCTCAGCTCTTCCTCACTTTCAGCCATCAGAGTAGTATCATCTGCATACCTAAGGTTGTTAACAACCTTCCAGCAATTTTAACTCCGGCCTTGGATTCCTCAAGCCCCGCATGTCGCATAATGTGTTCTGCGTACAAGTTGAATAGGGAGGGTGAAAGTTATTTATTAATAAATAACACCACCAACAGCCAATACAGGAAATAGCAACTGGGTTTCTAACATCCAATACCAGATAAACTCTCAAATTCAACCACTATCTCTCATTGAAGATTATTTGTCAAGGCTTCAGTAGCAACATCTCTCCCTCTCTCCCTCTCCCCCCCCCCCTCTCTCTATATAAACACATTCAGTCATTTGTTGAAGCTTTAAATGTCTCCCTATTTATGGCTTCTAAAGGATATTGTTTGCTTATCATGAAAGACCAACACTCTCTACAAACCAGGTGATTTCAGTTTTCTCTCTTCAGATTTCTCATATTTCCTTTCATTTCTTTTACTGACATCCTGTTAAGCATCTAAGGCTGGATCTACACTGCCATATAATCCAGTTTATGAATCCAGATTATCTACTTTGAACTGGATTATATGAGTCTATAGTGCTATATAATCCAGTTCAAGGCAGATAATCTGATTTCAGAAACTGGATTATATGGCAGTGTAGATCCAGCCTTAGATACTAACAGTCCGCTTCCACACAGCCATCTAATCCAGAGAAGAATGTAGATTTAATAGATCTGGTTCACTATGGAGTGCCCACACAGGCACCAGACGAATCAGCTCCTACAGAGTCCATATAGAGCCACCAAATCTCTTAATCCACATTCTGTTCTGGATTCTTGAGCGGAGACATGCTTAAGATTGCATTAGAGGGGAACGTTTTATGAACACTTTGATCTCGAGCCAGCTTCTAGTTGGAATATAGTTCCTGTGTAGATAATGCCTGAGAGAATGAAGTTGGTAGCATACATTTTGGCAAATCTACACCAGGCAGTCAAATCTAATATAAATCTGTCCCAGAACAATTCCAGATTCAACATGTTCAAGCTGAATCAAAGGCAATTGTCTAGGCAGTCTGCAGCTCACAGTGACACAACAAAGGATGATGTGTCCGGTCTCACCCACAAGGGAGCCATGATAGAACAAAGGATTTGTGACATAACTCTACAGGGAAGTTTTATTTGTTGCACTACCACCCACTGGCAAGAAGAGGTTGGATATATTATCCTTCAGTTCTTTGCTCACCAGTACCACAGACCTCTGTCCCTCAGCACAGCTGCATAGATTTAAAGGCATGTTTCAAGAGTTGAATTAAAAAAAACACAGAATAACTGTGACTATGTCTGATGTGTGGTTTCATCTTCTGTATGCATGAGAGAGAAAGAGGGAGATTTCAGCCTTTCAGGTGTTCATGAGTATTGACACAACAACAACAATAATAATAACTTTATTTTTATACCCCGCCTCCATCTCCCCAAAGGGACTCGGGGCAGCTTACATGGGGCCAAGCCCAAGTGGTTACAGACATAGTAATAAAAACACATTAATATAAAAACAGATCAATAAACATAATAAAATCACATTAAGATAAAACCTGGTTTGATTTTTTAAAAAACCTGAGGAAGTTCATAAAAAATGAACTCGGCCAAAGAAAGTGCATATAGTGAAAAATGTAAACTAGAGAAAGAAGTAAGTAACTCGGGACTATTATTATTGATAAGGGGCTTGGGATGAGGTAAATATAGGAGCTATTTCCAACTGAAGGGGTAGAATAAAGTGCAACAGAGATATTATTGATCACCAGGACGAACCCTAACATGAGGGTGAGGATCATCACACAACTACAATAACAAGTTCTATTATGGCTTCTAGTGATGTAAAATGACTGAAACTGAACTTATTTGGATGCAGTGAAATATCATGTATTTGAGATTCATAGAAAACAGCCTCACTGGAAGCACTGATAATAATTAACACCACAACTATACATTATACCATACCATCAAGATATACAATTTGATGCTAGGATGGAAGCATGAAACTTTAATAGCATTATCTACTCTGTTGCTGATTGTTCCTGCCTGGTTCCCTCAATGTCTTTCATGTTTCTGGGAAATTAGCAGAATGACATTTTTACTGCCTCCTTCTTCACCTGTATCTCTTTCAGGAGCAGTCTTTTAAGTGGGATGGAGCTGAAAAAACACTACCTTGATGATATAACGAAGCTCTGGCAAGGCAGCATCTATACAACTGCAGCTACTGAAACACTGATATCATTTAGAGACGAAAGGATCCAACCAAATGATGTAATTTAATTTTGCACTCTATATAAATAGATCAGCAATGTTGGGAGGGTGCTAATGAGAACTTCTTATTGATTATGTTTGCACTACTGATTTTTTTAAAAAATGGATATACATCACCTACATCTCTTTGAACTAAGCATGGATCTTGATGTAATTTGCAATGGGAAAATTTATATCCTGAGGGGTATAAGAACTAAAAATACACCAGCGACATGAACACATGTTTTAATGTACAAAGGAAAGAGTGCACAGTTCTAAAATTGACTTCAGGCAATGGGGAAGTCAGTGACAAATGTGCAAAACTGTACAAGTTACCCAAATAAATATGTTTAAAATGAATGCAAAATGTGCATGGGGCTGTCCTATGTTCTATTAAGCAAGTGACCAAGGAACCAGCTGATTGAACTGTAAAATTGGCCAAAGAATTTATTCAGTCCAGGTCAGTCACAGAGTATCCAGCAGAATTGTAGGGAGGAACAATACAGTGATTGTCAGCAAGTCCAGAAGTTGTTCAGTAAGCCTATAATCCAAATAAACACATCCAGCAAGAAATAAAAAAAGAGTTGTAAACTGTAGTCAGTCCAAAATAAGAAAAATATGAACATCAAAATGGAAAAGAATTCTTAGTCACCAAGAAGAACCATTGAAAAAAGCAAAGCTGCCAGGAAGTGGCTAGGAGATTTATGGACACTTGTTTCAAAACACAAGGTGTCTAAATAGGTCAGAGTCTCCTGTGTAACAACTACTGGGAATGAGACAACCTTTCTTAGTTTGTTTGTTTGTTGAAGAATGATGGCAATGGGTCTTCAGCATCTGCCACCTTCTCCTAGAGAATATGACCCTCCTCAGACTCAACCCTTGGCTCCACAAATTGAGACTATTGTTATCAGGAGCTGCAGATGGTTGACAGTGTGCTTTCTTCCGATCCTTCTGACTCAAGAGGTTGAGTTATGACAGCAACCAGGCTAGAATCAGCTTTGTTATTAAAATACGAGGGCTATCCAGAAAGTAGGCTACGTTTTGGATTTTAAAAAGGACAAAGTATAGGATAAATCATTTACCATATGCAGCTGAAAGACACATCCCAAAACTACAATCTCATGTAATCCCCATTTAAATTTAGCCACGTTTCTTATAGATAAATGAGTTTGAAAAGTACTGCACCAGTAAATTCCCCGCTTGTGTCGTCAGCTCTTCCCCCTTCTCCCTTCCTGCAGCGTAGCCAAAACGCTGCGCTGCCAGCCACGCCCGCATTGTTGGAAACGGAGGAGAGAGGTGGCAAATTTACTGGTGCAGTACTTTTCAAACTCATTTATCTATAAGAAACGTGGCTAAATTTAAATGGGGATTACATGAGATTGTAGTTTTGGGATGTGTCTTTCAGCTGCATATGGTAAATGATTTATCCTATACTTTGTCCTTTTTAAAATCCAAAATGTAGCCTACTTTCTGGATAGCCCTCATATTACATGCATAAAAGCATGTAAAACTCAAGCTACACAAGAGCTGTTTCCCATCTCTATTTTGTAAAATGGCCAAACCTAGAAAATGAAATAGAAAACAAATGATTTCTTGCACACAAATACCATACACTAGCACAAATCAATATTTGTGCAATTTGGCTGGACCATGATCAATTTTCCGTATCTGAAATTCTGTGGGCACCCGGATCCATTTTCGGTAACCTACTGAAATTAGCTAATGGAAAAAAATGGCCCATTGGTGGTAATGGGGAACTTACAAGGCTCCCCTTTTCGGCACTGGACTTAAGAAAACATCCTTCCTGTGATTCTTCCCCTTCTGACTTTCAAGGAGACCTGGGTTTACAGCAAGCACTTAAGAAATCACCCTTTCTGGGATCCTTTCCCTTCTAGTAGTTGCCTCCCTCCCCACACTCCACATGTAGCCAAAAGAAACTGAAAGAAGCCATTTTTCAGCAGCCACTCTTTTGTTGCAGCCAGAAAAAACAAGGCTGTGGAGCCCTTGCCATTACAGGTGTCCAAATATTATTTATTTATTTATTTATTTATAACATTTATATACCGCCCTTCTCACCCCAAAGGGGACTCAGAACAGCTTACATGAGTGGCATTATTCCATGGCCAAACAACAGCAATTAAAATAAACCACAATTTAAAACAACATTAAAACAACATATGTAAACATTAGATGAATATTGCGCATAGATCCAAAGCCAGATAATCAGATAATCATATTCACCAATCCAAAGCCAAAGACTTTTTTTTAAAGTGGATCCGGGCACAACCCTACAAATCAATAGTTGGAATTTGGAAGAGATGTCAGACTTTTTACTCTTAAATAAGAAATTCTCTCTTAGGTGGTATTTCAGAATCTGCAGAATTAAGAGAAGAGAACTCTCTGTATAAAAGGGTATTAACAGCTCACTGTGTATTTTTATTTGGGGGAGGGGTCATAAGAATAAATCCAGAATTTGTCCTATGTGAAGTAAATCTACCGCAAAGAATGGCATTCATTATTCAGAACGAATGTTAAATACCATGTATTTTAGTTATTCTACTTTAAAAAGGTAAAGGTTTCCCCTGATGTTAAGTCCAATCGTGACCGACTCTGGGGGTTGGTGCTCATTTCCATTTCTAAGCCCAAGAGCCAGTGTTGTCCATAGACGTCTCCAGGTCATGTGGCCAGCATGACTGCATGGAGCGCTGTTACCTTCCCGCCAGAGCGGTACCTATTGATCTACTCACATTTGCATGTTTTCGAACTGCTAGGTTGGCAGGAGCTGGGGCTAACAGCGGGCGCTCATTCCGCTCCCGGGATTTGAACCTGGGACCTTTTGGTCTGCAAGTTCAGCAGCTCAGCGTTTTAACACACTTCATCACCGGGGCTCCCAATTCTATCCTATTCTACTTTAGGATGGAGCAAACTAGGCTGTCATTGATTTTAGAGTTGTATTGTCAAGAAAAAACTATTGCAACAATTAATTTTGCAGGTATACCTGCATTTTGTTTGTTTTAGCTTTTTCTAGAGATAGGCTGGAAAAATATCCAGTTTATAAATGATTGACTTGTGGTAATGTCAGATTGTGGGTGATGGTATATTTTTGAATTATAGTACATGTATGTGTGTTTGTGGTTCCTTTTTTGGTGCAGATTCCCTGACACGTGGTATTAGTTTGGATAGTATTGTTTTAGCTCTTCTAGAAGTAAGCTGAAAAAAATATCCAGTTTATAAATGCTTGTCTTGTGACAATGTCAGATTGTGGATGAAGGTATATTTTTTAATTATAGCACATGTCTGTGTTTGTTTGTGGTTCCTTTTTTGGTGCAGATTCCCTGACACATGGTATTAGTTTGGATAGTATTGATAGTCATGACCATGGACTTTCTCCTTGAATTAGGATTCCACAATTTCTCAACTGTGTATAGAGTTTCTATGCCCAGAATTATGAGTGTTATTTAGAGAGATTCCATACAATTTATGCAATCCATGAGGTAGGCAGCTGTGTGTTATATGCCTCTTCTTCTATCCACTGACCTGGAAACACTGTGATAATGAAGTATTTTCTGGTCACTTCCACATGGCTGGCTGGTATGGGATGGAAAGCAAACCCCAAAACAGAATTTATGGTGACTGGGCTGTCAGTTTGGTATTATAATTAGGTCACATCCCTTCCTTGGAAAGAAATAGGCTATTGGCAAGATAGTCCAATGTCAGGAGAAAAAGTGCCAATAACCTTGCCAAATGAAGTGCTGTCGCTGTTACTGAGCCCATAAGCGCAGAAGCTAGATGTTAGTCTGCCATCTGGAGCATTTGCAAAATTATATTTGACTTAGATATCAGGGAAGAGTAAAAATGATTTAATTGTCCTCAGAGCGTCTAATGGCTTTGGCTTCCTTACCCTCCCTTTTCTATAAGCTGCAGTCATATTCAAGGCTGAGTACAAAGAGAGAACTGACATATATTTATCATCTATTTGTCATGAAGAATGCACATGTGAGCATTGTTTATATCTCACTTCACCTTTGTATCTGACTCTTCTTTCAAACACTGATTCCTTCATTTTTTTCTATACTGTCCTGTGAAATAGATTAGACTATGGAAAAGGAAGACTTAAGGAAATGAACCAACTTTTCCTTTGTTCAAGTTCAGAATCTTATTGGTTCCATAACAATTATAATGATTGTGTACAGTACAACATCTAAAATGGAGATTTGCCTGCCAATTTCTCCTATTTTGCTGCATGAATTTCTGGCAGACTTATGAGATGAATCTCACAAGCTTATTATTTTGTAGTAACTACTTTCTGAGCCCTTTAATATTTAAAGAATGTGACACACATATTGGCGAGTCCTTCAAATAAAGTGCATAGTATGCCCTGGAAAAAATGTACATACAAACAAAATCTGTTAATAAGACATATCTCGCAGGCTTGCTCATTTGCTTTGCTCGCCAACATAGCATGCATTATTTGTTCAGAAAATATTTCTAGTCTTCTGAGCACAGCTTGGAAACATTGTTGAACATGGAAGTGCTAGTGAGATTGGTTTTTGTGTATTTATTTATCTTTTCTCAGTGATTTGTTGCCAAAAATTACTTAGCCTAGTATATGGTTGCAAATCTTATCTCTTTTCAGTTTTACATGAGAGAATAAAATTTCATATCAGCAACATTAAAAGAGGTGGATTTTCTTCCAGATTTTTTTATTATTTTTCTCCAATGTCCTTGTTTGATTTAAAAAAAAATAAGGAAGAAGGTGGCTCCTTTTGGCATAAAACTGCTGGTTTTTTTTTTTTAAAGTAGGTTCTACCTCCTTGTTCTTCTTGAAAAAAACAAATCAACATTTTTTTCTATCTGCTAATGGCAAAAAAGAGGTCAATCTTTCCATGTTTACATATGAGAAATCATTTTTGTGGATGCTGTAAAAAAATTTGTGGAGAAAAATCTGCAAACATTTTTGGATCCCCAGCACCATGTTACTTTGTTTTTAAAATAAAAAGTGATAAAGTTAAAATATACCCAAAAGATAAAATATTTAATAATAATAATAATAATAATAATAATAATAATAATAATAATAATAACAACAACAACTTAATTTTTTTATACCCCGCCTCCATCTCCCTGAAGGGACTCAGGGCGGCTTACATGGGGCCAAGCCCAGGAGATTACAGTCATTGTAAATAAACACATCCAAGTAAAAGCAAATCCAATTAAACATAATAGAATCCCATCAAAATAAACACAGTTTAAAGACCTGAGCGAGCTCATAAAATGAACTGGGCCAATGAAAGTTCATAAAGTGAGGAATGTAAACTAGAAAAGAAGTAGGCAATTCAAACTGTCTTCATTGGTAAGGGGCTTGGGATTTGGTAAACATAGGGGCTGTTTCCAACTGAAGGAGTAGCATGAAGTTCAATAGATATGTTATTGATTACCAGTATGAGCCCTCTCATGAGGGTGGGGATCATTCACCAAAGGCCTGGCCTGTTGGAAGAGCCAATTTTTTAGGCTCTTCCTAAAAGTTAGAAGGGTAGGAGCTTGCCTTATCTCCTTGGGGAGTGAGTTCCAGAGCCAGGGGGCCTGTCAGGGATTCCTCTTCTTCAGAAGAGGAAGGGGGGCAGGAAAGTGTTCATGAATCTGAGGATGAGTTGGAGACTGAGGAGGAGACTTTGCTAGTACCCTCATTCCAGGAGAGGTGAAAGGAAACAGAGCAGAGATGTCGTTCAGCTAGATTAGCTGCCAGAAATGCAGCTGATTAATTAGGAACTGCCCTAGCAGCTGTGTGGGGACCCAGGGCTATAAAAGCCAAAGCAGGTGCAGCCAGCTCTTGCTGGTAACAAACTGACTCTAATGCCTTCACTCTCTGTGTGCCTGCTCCTGGATTTATGCCTGTTTCTTTGTCTGAAGTAAGACTTCCTGGCTTTCTTTTGCATTATTTCACTGAGTGTACTGTACTTTATGTTTTGCTGAAGTAAAGCAGTTTTCATTTACTTACCACAGTGTCTTAAGGCTGTTCTTGAAAGACAAAACAGGACAGGGCCACCATGGAGAAGGCCCTCTCCCTTGTCCCCACCAACCGCGATTGTGACAGTGGTGGGAGCGAGAGGAGGGCCTCCCCTGATGATCAAAGATTTTTTGAAATAATCATTAAAGCTTCCTAAAACTTTAGGATGCAATCCTCAAATCTTTATTTCTCTTTTCAACATTTTTGTAGTGAGGTTTAAAAGTAATTTTATCATTCAGAAAAAAATGAATGACTATCAACCCCATTACTTTCAGGTTAAAGGTATCTAAAAACATTGAATTGTTTCATTGTGTCTTATAGATCTTATAAATGAATGTTGAAAATGTAGCACTATAAACTAGCCAGTGACATATCAATAATAATGGTAAGCCTTCTTGCAATACAGCACATTAAATCTAAAATTTATGTTGTAGATTATTTCATACCCTGAACCTTGCCTGACATCTTCTGTTGCAGATATAGATTTGTAACCTGGAGTTACAGGTCCGTAAATACTTCATATTCACAAATACTGGTGGCTCTATTGGTATAATTGTAAATGCCTCCCCTCCTCAACCTGTATTAACAACCAGAAGCATTTGAGGTATGTCTGGTGGTAATTAGGCCACAGCAGAATAATGTTTCCAGCCCTACTATGTCAATAATCCATGGTGTAGTGAAAATTTGTGACAAGTTCTTCTTCTGAACATTCACAGCCTTTCTCAGTTGCGTCACTCAGTGCAACTGGAGCCCCCAGTTGTGCAATGAATTAAACCCTTATGCTGGCAGAACTGCTGACAAAAAGGTCAGTACTTCAGATCTAGGTAGCAGGGTGAGCTCCTGTCTGTCAGCTCTAGCTCCCCATGCAGGGACATGAGAGAAGCCTCCCACAGGATGGTAAAACATCAAACATCTGGTCATTCCTTGGGCAATGTCCTTGCAGACAGACAATTTTTTCACACCAGAAGCGACTTGCAGTTTCTCAAGTTGCTCCTGACATTAAAAAAATCAGTGCAACTGATGCTGGTTAAATTAAGTCTGTTTGATGTCATATCAAGAGATATTACACAGGGTGCATCTACACTGTGCAATTAATACTGTTTGATACTACTTTAATTGCAATAGCTCAATGCTATTGGGTTCTGGGATTTGTAGTTTAGGGAGGTACAAGTACTTCTCGCAGAGAAGACTAAAGACTTTGTAAAGCTACAGTTCCAATGGTTCCATACCAATGAGCCATGCTTGTTAAAGTGAAGTCAAACTGCATTGATTTTACAGTATAAATCAGAGTTTCTCGAACTATACTCCATATGTTTTCCACTTCAAATCCCACAATTCCTAACATCTCGTAAACTGTCTGGGATTTCTTGGAGTTGAAGTCCAAAACACCTGGAGGAGAACAGTTTTGAGAAACAGTAGTATAGATGCATACTATGATGCATATTTGTATCTAATAGGTGGTGTAGGATCTTGGTCTTTGCCACCTGCAGATGTTTAAAACATATACCTTTTTGCTTTTAGACCACAATTTGTAATTTTACATAAAATTAAAACCAAAACAAAACAATCTTAGCATCCAAACAGTAAAGGAAAACTTGCCATTATTAAGGATATGGGGTGTTGATCTTTTTCAATATGTTCCTTGACATTAGAAGACACAGCCTCTAATTCCAGTAGCAACCAAGAGGTAAAGGTTGATGCCTATAGATCTGTAACCTCCTAAGAGGTCCCAAGAAGGAAATCTCCTTAGGCTATGCTCTGATGCTTGGAGACACTTTGCCAGAAACATAACGCAGGGATCAAAAATAAATTCTAGCATAACAACAACAACAACAAAAGACCCTTCTAAATCCAAATAAATCAAACTGACACATTTTGAGACTCGCTCTTGATAGACCTGCTGTGATCCTCTCTTTTGCTTGACAACTTTGAAGAAAGGTGGAAGGGACAGAGTCTTTCTTCTGCAGCCTTGATCATTTTCACAAAGGTAGTTACAGACTAGAATTACAATTGTAGCCAAAGAAAATGTGTTCTTTTAAGAAATGAATATGAATGATATAGCCATGTCTAGGTTGTAAATAGTTGTTTTTGTTGTATGAGGCATTAGAGTGTAAAAATATGTCAACATTCCTAAGTATGATGTAGTGGTGCAGTATTTCTTGGTGTGTGCAGAATATTTTCTCCAATGTACAATCTGTCTTACTGCATGCATATATGAGATAATTAGAGCAGTGAATTCCACGGATGGTTCAGACAGACTATTGTATACAATATACAGCTTAGGAAAAAAATTGATTAGGAACAAAATTGAAAATCTAGTAAGGACACAGGTGTTTTAAGGGGGGAAAATGCTTACAACAGATTGACAAAAATTGAGATTTAACTCTAATTATTTTTATAGATGAAAAGTCTTGAGAGCCAATCCCTTAAAGAGCAAAACAAATAAAAACACACCATCTATTTTGGAAGTAAAAGCTTAGCAGGCTTTCTCAGTCCTCACAGAAGATTTGTTTGTGGTTACATGTTAGCTAAGGAATGTCTTGGGACCATTCCTTATGGACAAGAAGTAAGGATTGAAACAACCTTGACTGCTTCAATAAAAACAAGACCAAACTCTTTGCCCACTGCTACTGAACTCAGGCTCTTAAATCCCAATTTAATTAATTAAGAGAACACAGAAAACTAATGCTCATATCACCTAAGATTTATTCAATTAGTCTAGATTAATAAAATTAGGATAAGATTCAGTTAGGAACACAGAGCTATAAAGCAGGAAAATATGACAATGACAACTGGCAAGACTTCAAATGATGTTAGAAGGTTTCTAAAAATAGGACCAAACTGAATTCAGGGTCATGAATGGGTAGGTCATTAAGAAGCAACGAAAAAAGGTCTATCCTTGGCTACAGCCATGTTTTTTTTATTCTTCAAAAAATAGCAGTGCTTGTCTGAACATTTTCTTTAAAGATTATCAATATTGTTCATTGGATATTTTTCCTCCAAAGAGGGGACAATTATATGACTGTACCAAAAAGTTGCTTTTATCCTAACTGTCAGCGTAATTTCACTCTCTCTTGAGCCAAATCTCAGCCATTTTGGGGTTTATCCAATTTTCATCCTTTTAGACACATTTTTAGACATATTAAATACAGTGCATGAGTCAGATAAATAAGATGAAGTGAATATGAATTTGACTATAGTTTTAGTTTTTCACCCCTTCTCCTAAAGTATACACAGTGATGATTACCATGAAATTTTGTAAGACCTTTACCCATTTACTAAAAAGAAAAGCCCTTGCGATCATGGCCATTGGCCATGTTGGTTGGGAAGTTTTCTAAGAATAGTTCAAAAAAGTAATTATATTATCAGGGACTAAAGTAATCCCTACAGAGTAAGGTTGGGAAGATTACAGCCCACCCAGACTCACAGTAATAATCTAGAGTACAACAACTGAAGTCAGATGACATTTTAAAAGAGTCTGAGAGAAAAGTAGGATAACTTTTCTAATAAAATTCCTGTTGTCGTTGTGTGTATATTATTTAAAATAAAATAAAACAGTTTTTTTTAAAAAATATATATAATTTATATATGTAAATTTATGGTGGTTATTCATTCATTAGTTGACCAACATTTAATGATTAACCAACTGTGATCAGCCAAATATTAATCAGATTCAATCCTATTTAGGAAAGAGAGAGAGAGAGAAAGAGAGAGAGGAATGAAGGAGGGGTTGTACAAGGGATGGAAAGGTTTATAAAACATTTGTCTAAATGTCCATCACCATCCATTTCCATTCTAAGGAATTCTGTGAAATGGTTGCTACTATTACTATCTATATTTATGATATCAATTATTATAGCAGTTGTTTTTTCTCTCTTTCTATTTCTTTCTATCTTCCCTTCTGTGTTTTTGGTAGAATATGATGTTCAACAACAGGGACATCCCAGTTTTCTAAATATCACTGCCAACAGAGCTCTCTTCTCTTCTGAATCCCTTTTGTAAAGCTCTTTTATAAGAAGATCAAATATATAGACAGAAAAGTAGAAGTGTGCCAAGACCTCCTTGGCAGAGATGACAAGTAGACTTGCTTTGCAATGTAACGCTACATATTTCAACTTGTCACTTTCCCTGTCGTCCAAGGTTTCTCAATTTTTTCATGAAGTAATGAAATCTAAAACAGTGTGCATATCTTCTTGATGATCAGGAATCCACTAAGGGGAATCCATTCAGAAATCTGATAATGATACTAACCTTTTCATTGCAGTCCTGCAAGTAGTCAATATTATCTGCAACACATAGAGACTGTGTGCATTTGTGAGCTTGCACAATATGTTAGCACTGTGAATATGAATAAGTTTTAGTTGACCATGAATAGACATTTCAAGCTTCAGTGGAGTACATTTAGGGGCCAAGTTGCAAATCAGTGAAAAATGAATTATATTTGAATAGGAAAAACCAATTTACTACCTATTACCCACATGTAGGACCTCATCAGATGCATTGCAGAAAGCAGGGGGAGTCATCTTCTTAGAAAAGCTCATAATCTCCTTCAATTTTAAAAGACATTGTTTCACTTTCCAAATCCACTCTTTATGTTCTCTGGCTTTCTTCCATTCTGTACCACATTCTTCACCATCACACCAATGAGTGTAGTACCAGTTACCACCATTCTACATTCTTTTTTTAATTAGGCAAAACTTTGAAATCACAGGAAAAACAAAGTTAAAGAGCTAGCTATAGGACAATCTCAAAGATTGGACTTCATCCCATTTTTGGGGGAGAGCAAGCGGGGTGGGTGGGTGTTCAGTCCCCTTTGCTATGAGCTGTACTTCCCATGCCTTCCTGCCCTGGATTAGTCCAGCATTATTTTACACCCCTTTGTCATGATTTGAATTTCCATTTCTTCCTGCTCTGGATTAGACCAGTGCAATCTCAACCCCTTTTGCCATGAGCTATCCTCCTTTTGAATCTCACCACATTTAAAACTCCTTTCAATTGAATCTTCCTTCCAGTTTTAGCATAAGTGTGGCCACCAATATATTATGAGCACTTATAAAGATATGTTCAAATTTAAGGAAAAAATATAAGGTTATTATAAATTGTTCCTGAACTTTCATAGACACTGGAACACCCTATTGTTATTGGGTTTTTTTTTAATGTAAGCAAAGTTAAAAAGCTAGCAGTAACACAAATTTGAAAGCTAAGGTTACTAGCTTATGGTGGCTCAGTGTGTAAAAGCGCTGAGCTGCTGAACTTGCGGACCAAAAGGTCCCAGGTTCAAATCTGGGAAGCGGAGTGAGTGCCTGCTGTTGCTCCAGCTTCTGCCAACCTAGCAGTTCGAAAACATGCCAATGTGAGTAGATCAATAGGTACCTCTCCGGCAGGAAGGTAACGGCGCTCCATGCAGTCATGCTGGCCACATGACCTTGGAGGTGTCTATGGACAATGCCGGCTGGACAACGCCGGCTCTTCAGCTTAGCAATTGAGATGAGCACCAACCCCCAGAGTCAGACATGACTGGATTTAACGTCAGGGGAAACCTTTACTTTTACCTTTTAAGGTTACTATGAAAGAGTAATGACAGGAAAACAAAATGATGATATCTTGAAATTTCAGTTTTTCTAATGAATAAATTAATTCCAAAAAATTACCATGCCAGTCTCATGAAACAGAATTTTGTGAGAGAAATGTCAATACTTGGTAGGAGATTGCCCATGGGAACATTCATTGCTCCACAACACTAAACCAAAACAAACCAGGCAAATCTGACAGATCCCATCTTATGTATTTTTCCCTGTCTCCAGGTGCACCAGGAAATCAGAAGATTATTCATCCCTGTCTCCTCCACCTCCCCTATTTCTCTACACATTTTCTACTTTTCAGGGAAGAAACAGAATGGATGACAACTGGAAGTAGTTTTACATTGCATCTGGGGTTCTGTGGCACTTCATCCCTGAAATGTCTTAGAAGTGAGTAGGAATTGGGTGGGGGGGGTGGGTCTGGACATCAATAATACTACTAGATTATCTGTCTTGATATAAGGCAGTTTTCTGTGTTTCTATGAAAGAAATCTGACCTATTGTTGTGGGAGAAGCAAATGTCTCATTCATTGTGGAAATGAGAAAAGTACCTTTTGGTAAGGATGTGAGCCATATTTGCAGAGTTTCTCATTAACAATGAGAGAAGCTCTTTGAACACAGTAGGACAGGAGTTGATAAATTGCTGGTCTGTGCGAGAATTCTCACATCCAGCACAAGCACAAGACAGGGAACATTTTTTCATTAATGTTTCCTTATTTCATGCAGAAATCTCTGTGTAAGACACATACACACACACATACACACAAACAGTAAACACGAAAGAAGGAATTTCTGCATGGCTAAAATAATACAAATGCCTCATCCAGTGCTTATAATTTATAAAAGTCTGAGCAATGGGAAAGAAGCTACCCTGTTTCCCCTAAAATAAGACATCCCCAGAAAATAAGACCTAGTAGAAGTTTTGCTGAGTTGCTAAATATAAGGCCTGCCCCAAAAGTAAGACCTAGCAAAGGTTTTGTTTGGAAGCATGCCCACCGAACAGAACACCAGAGCATGCAGGATCGGTAAATGTACGTACCATAGAGTGATGTACATGGAAATATTGGTAGTAACAAGAAATTCTTGATAGGATTCACAGTTTGTCTGGTTATGCTGGTTTGTGATGACAACTACTATACAGTATATAATAAATGTTCTTTTTTTCCCAACAATAAATGTGAATTCTTCTTCATGAAAAAATAAGACATCCCCTGAAAATAAGACCTAGAGCATCTTTGGGAGCAAAAATTAATATAAGACACTGTCTTATTTTCGGGGAAACGTGGTATTATATCTGCTTATCCTCACTTGTAGTTGTACTATTTTAATTAAATATTCAGAGAAACATTCAAGAACAGAGGAATTCAAAAGAGAAGACATTTAAGACTACAGACTTCAGAATTTTTCAGCAAGCATGTAATACATTATATAGTCCTCGTATGGGATTTGATGCCAAGTGATACAAAGAAATACAGTGCTCCTTCCATTATTGACTTTTCACTTTAAAATGGAAGCGACTGAGACTTCTGTCTAGTTATTTAACCTTTTTTAGCTTTCAATTTTCCCCCTTCTCATACATGAAAAGAGTCATCATCTGATTCCAGTGTTGTGTTGGCTTTTCATCCCATTGGAAAGATTTCCTCTGCAATGTGCTGGGAAGCTGTACTACATGAAGCGGGGAGGAGGCATTTGGGATTAATGCAGTTATGCTACATAGGCAAGGGAAAACAGAAGCATTTTAAAAATAGCTGCCCATCTTGGATAATAGAGTTTCCAGCTGGCAGGAACTCCCTGCCATTTGGCTGATACTGTTTTATGCATGGTCAGTGGTGAATAGTGGTGATAGTTCTTTCTGTCCATGATTTAATCATGGATGAAACGCTCAGCTTGGCTCCATGTGTCACTAAGACTAGGTTGGATGAATCAGTTGGTGTTCTGTTCCCTTTGCTCCAGATGGGTATTAATTCAATACACCGCAAGGATGCTCTGCAATGATACTTGCATCTGCTTGTTAAAAATGCAGTCAATTTGTTTTTTAGTGATTGCTTGCATCAGCATGTAGGTTTTTTTTTTCTCTTGGGTGGGGAGACAAGTTGAAGATAACAGTCTAAATGTAACCTGTGTCCCTCCAATTTGCCACTTAAATTTGCAGCCTCCACATAACTTGAATTTCTCCTGAGTTAAAACATATGGATCAAAGATACCCTCTGAGCCGTTCTGTAAAATACATCTTTATAGAGGAAATAATCAGCCTAACTTGAAAAGTCAGTGATTCATGGTAGACTGCCTGAACTCTTATCAAGTCCATGGAACATCTACATGGATTAAATAATGCTAATTGATTTTCAACCCATGCTTTTATAATCAAAGCATATTCTGTTGCTGCTATGTGCCTTCAAGTCATTTCGGATGCATGGCAATCCTAAAGTGAGCCTATCATGGGGTTTTCTTTGCATATTTGTTCAGGGAGAGATTGCCTTTGCTTTAATCTGAGGCTGAGAGAGTATGAGTTGCCTAAAGGCACAAAGTGGCTAAATGGGATTTGAACCTTGATTTCCTAGGAGTCTAAATTCACCATTCAAACTAGTATATCACACTATCTTTTCCAAGATATATGACATGATAGTAATATATCAACTCTATGTGTTCAAACATATTGAGACCAACAGAGGTTATTTGTAGCAAGTCAATTATTTCTATATATCTTTTTATTATAAAAGAAATTAGGATAACTAATCATACAACTGGACATACTTATAAAATTATTTGTCTATATTGGTGAAGTCTTCCCCTAATCTTTTTTTTTAATCTCTGGTGCCAAAACTCCATTTTCAAAACACTATATATTCAGAATTAGACAAATAATAATAATAATAATAATAATAATAATAATAATAATAATAACAACAACAACAGACTGACAAAGTTCTGGAACACAGCACACCAGACATCACAGTGGTAGAAAAGAAAAAAAGTTTGGATCATTGATGTTGCCATCCCAGGTGACAGTCGCATTGCCGAAAAACAACAGGAAAAACTCAGCCGCTATCAGGACCTCAAGATTGAACTTCAAAGACTCTGGCAGAAACCAGTGCAGGTTGTCCCGGTGGTGATGGACACACTGGGTGCCGTGCCAAAAGATCTCAGCCGGCATTTGGAAACAATAGACATTGACAAAATTACGATCTGCCAACTGCAAAAGGCCACCCTACTGGGATCTGCCCGCATCATCCGAAAATACATCACACAGTCCTAGACACTTGGGAAGTGTTCGACTTGTGATTTTGTGATATGAAATTCAGCGTATTATTATGTTTGCTGTGTCATACAATAAAATAATAATAATAATAATTATTATTATTATTATTATTATTTTATTCTTATATCCCGCCTCCATCTCCTTGTGGGGACTCAGGGCGGCTTACAAATGTAGAACAAAAGTACAATAACATCAGGACTACAATTACTGTAGATCACATTCTTTCACTTGCTGATGTGAATGAGGTGATCCAGCACAAATTTCCGCTGAAGTAAAATCCATCTGTGATCTGCTTTGCCTTTGTTTTAAAGATGGGTATCTAAAACTGAAATATATTAGTATTAACCATGGTGTGTGAAGCACCACTTAGATTCTGATGATGGTGGGGATGATAGAGTATACATTGTTGCACTATGATATTTAAGATGTTAATATTCCTATATTTATTAACTCCTAAAAAGATGAAAAGACATAAAGGTTCTGTCCTTACTGAAATATAACATCTTAATGGCCATATGATACAATGTAACGAATATATGACATAATGCAATGTAATGTGACGTAATGTGATGAAACTTCAGCATTCAGAGATTGCAATGTGTCTATTTTTCTTTTTGAGTGATCCATGTGTTGTCATATCTATGACTCCATATATAATAAATAAATGGTCTAAAATTACCAGAGATTCTGATCACTATCAAATATAAATATTCTGAGATTCTAAGACTTAAGAATGCTTATATAGAAGGTTAACTCAATTTCTGATATTAAGCACCATAATGAATTGGATTATTGGCAGTCCAACATAAAACAATGGAATCCCAGAAAGAATCTAGATAAGTGGTGAGGACCTTCTATCCCTTGATCTAAACAAATAGGAATAAGGAACTTAATTTCATTATTACAATGTCTTTTTTTACAGCTTTCTTGAAAGAGAGAGAGCATGTTGTTGACAGCATGTTGGCCTAGCATTTCAAAGAACTAGTTTAACTCCACACTCAATAATGAAGTTCACTTAGTGGCCTTGAGGTTGTCACTCTGTTTCAACCTAAATTTCTTTATGGTATCTTTAAAAGGTAGATGAGCTTCATAATGTCATTGGAAGAAAAACAGGATATTAACCTAATTAATAAAACAGTTTTTGTAAATGGAAACTTGCAGTCATTGAACACATTTCTATCATACATGCAAGTACTGAAATCTATCTTGCCTGGAATTTGCTTGCATATATTGATGTGCTTACCTAATGCAATATAATAAAATAAATTCACATAGCAAATGTTTAAATTAATGGACATCCAGTTCTATATAAAGCATATAGGACTGCACAAACTTGGAGAAACGCAGACAGTAGAAAGGGTAGAAGTATACTATCTAGTTCAATAGGTACAATATAAGTGTCATAGGCAAATCATGTCAGCCTCAACAAATATTTTTGCCAGAATTTAATTAGGGGAAGAATTTAAATCACTTGGAAGAGACCATTTTCATTCTGTCTCCATGTAATTTAAAAAAAAAATGTAAATCTGTTTCCTTGTTTTAAATGACACCCAGCATTAGTTTGCTTTATAAAAACCCAAAGCAGCATCAACCAGAAAAAATCTATTAAACGCAATACAAGCAAGTGTAATATGTAGCTACATGAGTGTGACAGCATAAAATCACTGCACAATGGCAGAAGGAAAATGAGAGGCAGATAAAGATGTTTTTATTCCACAACACTGAAATGTGCTTTTAGTGTATATAGTGAGATTCAAAGAAAAACTGGGGGAACGAAAGGGAATGAAAAGAAAAATCCAATTTCTGCTTGAGGTTGCAATAGATTTTGAGTTGTAAGTCATCCAAGAGTAGTATTGTACTACCTATATAATTATCAGAAGTGTGTAATTTTGGTTAGTCCTCGTAAGTCATATCAGATTTGTTAAATTCGTACTTACGAGGTGATAGCCAACACGTGGGCATGGCCTGTTCCAAAAACTTAAGAATCGAAACCTACCCAATACGTTCTTGTTTGCATTTAGTAAATCTCAAAGGCCTCCCAAAGTTAGTTTTATTTTCAGCGCAAGGAAGGAACATTCAAGGAGACAGCTCTTGTATGTAATTTTAAAAAAATATTATTTATAAAAAACTGTAAAAATAGGTGAAATGTTCTGAAACTTGATGGGCATGGTGAAGAGTGGTAAATGTATACCTGTAAAAATGAGGGTGAAAGTAGCCCCTGAAGTGTCCCCAAGTATAGTAAATATGTACAATTACTGTAATGAAAAGGTAACAAAATTTCATTACTCTCATTATTGTAACAGAATTTTCACTAACTATACTTTAGAAACACTTTAGAGATGAAACGCAAGTGCCCCCTAATTTGTAATGAATTTTGAAACATTTTGTTTATTGATCACACTTCAAAGTGACATTCAGGTCACAGACATGGGGGAAAAAAGTCTGTGCATGAATTTTAAAAAGTCAACAATAATAAAAATGTATCCCTTTACTCATTTCTCCAGGATTAAGAGCAACCCCCATAGGACTTTTTTTTCTTTCAAAAGGGCAGCTCACAACAAAGGCATAATTTGATGCCTTGAATACATATCAACATAAAAACATAAAACAACATATACTTTAAAATCAGATAATTAAGCATATCAATTAAAACAATTACTTAAAATCACACAGTCCAAAAACATGTGCCAGTAGCCATTCCAATTTTCATTTTTATTGTTAATTATTGCACTGAAATATCAATTGTTACACTGGGAATCACTGTGCAAATGCCAGGTTTCCAACCAGGATTTAACTTTCTTCCTGGAGGTCAGGAGGGAGAGGGCTGATCTAATTTCCCTGGGGAGGGAGTTCCATAGCCAAGCGTCCACCACTGAGAAGGCCTTGTCTCTTGTCCCCACCAGTTGCCTGCGAGGTGGGTGGGATCGAGAGCAAGGCCTCTTCGGATGATCTTAACCTCCGAGATGGTTCATACAGGAGATACGTTCAGACAGGTAAGGTGGACCAGAACCAATTATGGCTTTGTAGGCTAAAGCCAGCACTTTGAATTAGGCTTGGTAGCAGACTGGCAGCCAGTGTAGCTGGCAAAACAGGGGAGTTGTGTGCTCCCTGTACCGCACTCCATTTAAAAATTTGACTGCTACCCATTGGACTACTTGAAGCTTCTGAACAGTCTTCAAAGGCAACCCTTTGAAGACTGGGTTGGAATCTGGTGCATGAAGACATGCACCAGACTTCACTGTTATGCTTTAGCCACAAAGGCACTTATATAGAAATGCAATACTTGTCTGAACGTGTCTCCCACTATGACCCGCCAAGTAATTTAAGATCCTGAGGGGAGGCCCTGCTTTCAGTTCCGCCAGCCTCATAGGTGTGGTTGGCGGAGACAAGAGACAGGACCTTTTCGGTGGTGGCTCCCCACCTATGGAACACCCTCCCAAATGAAATCAGGCAGGCTCCCTCTCTCCTATCCTTCTGTAAAGAGTTAAGACTTGGCTGTGGGACCAGGCTTTTTGAATAATAGCAACAGCATCAACTACAACTATATCTCTCAGGATACAATGAGAGACTCGGTTCAGACTCAAAATGTGCCTAAATGTGTATTTATATATGTATTTTATGAAAGCTTTAATGCAAGTTAATTTCAAATTGAATTGAAATATTGTAATTTTATGTGTGTTTCTTATTGTAAGCCGCCCTGAGTCCCCTTGTTGGGTGAGAAGAGCTGGGTAGAAATACTGCAATAAATAAATAAAAATAAATAATGATGTATGGAGTGACCAGCATCTTTGTCAGCCATATGTGCTAATGGGGAAGAAGCAAAAGGACTGCCAAATGGAGTTTAAAAGTTGAACACAGCTAATCATCTAGCTGAATGGGCAGGCTGCTTCATTCCTTTCAAAACTGTTTTGCTTGATTGTGAGTGATCCACTCCTGGAACATTGTTCAAAGCTTTTCCTCTACTTTCATATACATTGAGCAAAGAATGGGAAAATGAAAGACATGTTTACTAGGTGTATAGGGGAAGGTGGCAGAGAGACACACTTCTATCATTAATCAGAGTAAAGAAAGCTTGTATCAGATGGCAGGTTTTGAAGCATGGATGGCTTATGGACTAAATAGTGAAGAGAGGGAGGCTCAATCTGTAAGCCATCTCAGTTTTGAAGTGACAGTTAACAGCAGCAAACATTTTATTTATTTATTTTTAAAGTGTTATCTATCACAAAAGTGTTATTCAGTTCTTTCCATTCCTCGAATTAAAATTATTTTAACCACCAATGACTGGTGGCTTTCATGACAGTAGAGTGGACAATTCACAGCAGACTTGCTCTGAATTTTAAATGACTTATCCAAGGTGCTGAATTCATTTCTCACTATGGACAGTTCCAAATAACTACTGGTTTTGACTGCCAAGGAAGGAAGATAGGTATATTTGGAAAATTATTATTCAATAAATTGCTTATATAGCATACTAGCTACTTTGTTTATATGGCTAAATAGCATCTCCTGGCCCAAATTCACCCTCTCCTTCCATCCCCAGCAATGATAGTCTATTCTCCAGTTGACTGTGGCACAGCAGAGTGATGTTTCCATCTCTTTGCATCACAAATCTCAGCAGCAGGATCTTTGAAACAATTCCTCCTTGAAGAAAAGATCGATGGTGTGAGTAGGTTAGAGCATTAGCCTGATGCATCCTGACTAACAAAAGATTGGACCCCTGGTTCCCAACATGGGGCATATTCCCCACAGAGGGGCAATTTGATTTTTAAGGGAGGCAGTCCGAGAATGGGTCATTAACAGTGATTTTAAGCATTTCTTATGGTTCTAGGGGCCTCATATACAATATACAATATATAAATATTTATTGTGACATACACATTCCAAAAATTAAAATCAGAATGTACACAGCGGTCAGCTTGTGACAATGGAGAGGCAGAAAACCAGAGGAGAAATACAGAGGAGTGGGAAGAGCATAATGTTAACTAGAGAGATCATGAGCACAGAAAAGTGAGGCAACTTTCAATCCAAGCTATACAAAACATATTTTTTTTCTTTTTGTTCTTCATGTGAATGTAGCAAGAAAGCTATAAAAACAATCTAAAGTACAATTATAACTTTTATAGGTAAGTCAATATTTTTGTATAAAAAAGATTATCAATCACAAGAAAATTAATGCCAAGTGACAGAAGATTCTTGCATATTTTCACCAAGTATACATAATGAAATTGGACATTTAAGTCACCTTGAACTTGATGCAGATTACTCAGATCAGTTGTGTCTCAAATATTACTACTGCCAACATGAAAGTTGTTCGATTTCATTATTTAACTTTATCAAAAAAAAATGTCATGAGGAAGAAGGCATCAGAATTTTAGAGATGCTTAGGTGGGGCATGGTCCAAAAAAGGAAGGGAAACACTGGATTAAAACCATGTAAGAGCTGCTGCCCAGTAAGTCAGGATCATGAACATTCATGATCCCTATGTATTTCCTAGCCCGCTGAATACATAATCTGTAACTCTCAGTTACAGATTCATAATTGTGATTGTGAATTCTAGACATCCTTTCTGCATAGAAATATTATTTATTATGTAGAAGATACATTCTGTGTAAAACAAAATTGTGAATTTTGAACTGCAAACGTTCTTGTCAGCCTAGGATTTTCCTCATCAGCATTTCTAAGAGTAGAGAAACACGTTTTTCAAAAACATTTTTCAAATATATTGAAAATTCTTTCAATCTCTTCTATACAATATGATTTTGACAAATATATTCTGGATAGCCTATACAAATTATCCCAACACAATAGCAAAACAGAACAAATAAGCTTTTTATTATATACAGTAGAACCTCGGTAGTCCGAGGCTCGGACAAGCGGGTCTCGGATGAGCGGGGTTTTACTGTACTTCATCTTTAACATGGCCTCCCTACACATAGGCAGAACAAAGGAAATGTCTCAGCACAAAAACATACACAAATTTGCATAAATGTAGTGTAGATATAGATATAAATGCAAATTTAGAACAAATTACAATAATTTATAAAAAAATGATATACTACATGTGTCCACATTAAGGGAAAGTGTAACTAGGTGATTTATGGTTGTCTTCAGTGGCTACCCAAATATTGTTGCTGGCTTTCTTCAGTGTTCCTGCTCTTTTATATGTTTCTTTTTATTCAAACCAGATTTAGACTGAAAAAACCCTTACAAGGAGGAAATCTTCAAAGTTTTTGCCACACTTCAAATTGAGTACTTTCTTATGTAATATAGGGTATAGAGCCATGCTGGACCTGTTTTTTTTAACTGTCTTCAAGTCAATTCTATGAATGAGAGACCTCTAAGTCACCATATCATCAACAGCCCCTCTCAGATCTTCTGGACTTCCTTGATTGAGTCTCTTCCTCTGGAATGTGGACTTTCTTTTTCTATATTACAGTAGAGTCTCACTTATCCAAGCCTCGCTTATCCAAGTTTCTGGATTATCCAAGCCATTTTTGTAGTCAATGTTTTCAATATATAGTGATATTTTGGTGCTAAATTCGTAAATACAGTCATTACCAACATAACATTACTGTGTATTGAACTGCTTTTTCTGTCAAATTTGTTGTAAAACATGATGTTTTGGTGCTTAATTTGTAAAATCATAACCTAATTGATGTTTTATAGGCTTTTCCTTAATCCATCCTTATTATCCAAGATATTCGCTTATCCAAGCTTCTGCCGGCCCGTTTAACTTGGATAAGTGAGACTCTACTGTACTTTCTACCTTGCCAATCATTATTGTCTTTGCTTTGCTACTTTGCCTTGATGAGTCCAAAGTATGACAATCTCAGTTTAGTCATTTTGATTTCTAAGGAGAGTCCAGGCTTGAGTTGATCCTTTTCTTCCTACCAGCTTTTTTCACTATCATACATAAAATAGAGGGGAAAATCTCTCATTACACACACACAACTTCCCAGGCTTAATCGTTATTCTTACAAGCCATCATCAATGCTACATATTTTAAAAAATGACTTTTCTTGAGGGCAAGAAAACATGATGCTTATTTTCTTTCATATTATTCTATCAAATATATTCTAAAGGCTGGCAAGTGACCAGCTCTTGTGAAGTGGACTGCTTGATGATGGCTTTCTGATGAGATGTTAATGGACATTAAATGGAAATGAAAATGATACGTGGGTGGCCCATTAAGACTGGTGGCTAATAGCCAAGACATACCTACCAGTGAGGTGGGTAATATCTGTGCTCTGCAGTGTGTGAAGGGGAGAACATTTTAGACATACAATGTAGGAAACAAAGAATATTGGCATGTCAGAATGATTTTACTAGTTGCATAAGATGACTGTGTAACATCACTTTTTTTGCTGTACCAGTATAGTATGTCCTGTTACATTTCCTGACATAGAAACTAAAATCTTGTCCTTTATTAAAAAAATATCCCTGGGACTGCCATTTCTCCTCACTTAAATGTTCAGCTAAAAAAACAAAAACAAAATTTCATTTTGATATTTGGTCTTTCAGGCTTCCATGTTCACATTCCAAAATTCTAAAGAAACCACAGGTATAAACCCAGTGGCTTTACTATAGGAATTAATATGGATATGATGTAGTTTGCTCCGGCTTTAGTGTGGCTTTAGAATTACATGTATGTAGAAGAAAAAGTGGTGGATCAAAGTGCCAGGTTTGTCTCTTCACTGGCATAAACACATGGACTCTATACAATTGTAATTCTCATGCAACTCTCACACAGCAGGCACTGCAATTCCTTGTCACAAGTGCCCAACTAACAAATAATGTCATCCACAGAGTGGCGTTAGCAGGAACGTATAAACTAATTACGGTATAAAAGCATTTTCAAGCATTTTTTTCTTTTTACCAATTAATTGAACAGAGTGGTGGTTAATGTTCTGCTAGTGCCAGCATCTATTTATATCCCACCCTTTACCTATGTCTGGGACTTAAAGTGGATTGCAAAAAAAAATGCAAAACTTAAAAGATGTATAAACCAAAGCTCTCATTAATAAGAACATATTTCTGAAAACATAAAAATCCTGTCTAAAAACAAATAAATTAATTAAATTCTAACACACATGCGCACGCACACCCAACCATATTTATGGATAGTCTTCATAATGAGTTTCAGTTGTTGTGAATAATATTTTGCAGAGGTATGTGTAAACCATCTACAGTAGAGTCTTACTTATCCAAGTTAAACGGGCTGGCAGAACCTTGGATAAGAGATTATCTTGAATAATAAGGAGGGATTAAGGAAAAGCCTATTAAACATCAAATTAGGTTATGATTTTACAAATTAAGTACCAAAACATCATGTTATACAACAAATATGACAGAAAAAGTAGTTCAATACGCACTAGCCGGGCTGTGGCGCAGCTGGCTAGTAACCAGCTGCAATAAATCACTACTGACCGAGAGGTCATGAGTTTGAAGCCCGGGTCGGGTTAAGCCCCCGACCATTAAATAGCCCAGCTTGCTGTTGACCTATGCAGCCCCGAAAGACAGTTGCATCTATCAAGTAGGGAAATTTAGGTATGCTTTATGCAGGAGGCTAATTTAACTCATTTACAACATCATAAAGCTGCCAGCAAAACACGAGGAAAAGAATGAGGAAGTACAGCCACTAGTGGACAGTGAAGCAGCAGCTCCCCCTGTGGCCAGAATCGTGAAGCTGGAAAAAAATGTTAAATGCCTCTGTGTCTGTCTATATATGTTGTTTGTCTGTTGGCATTGAATGTTTGCCATATATGTGTACACTGTAATCCGCCCTGAGTCCCCTTTGGGGTGAGAAAGGCGGAATATAAATACTGTAAATAAATAAATAAATAAATAATGTTATGTTGTAATTACTGTATTTATAAATTTAGCACCAAAATATTACGATATATTGAAAACACTGACTACAAAAATTCATTGGATAATCCAGAACCTTGGATAATTGAGTCTTGGATAAGTGATATTCTATGTATTAATGTCCCTTTGTGCAGAAACTGGACTGCATGTAGATTTACAAAACAGGCTTTGGGGGCAAACAACAATATTTCATAACAGAAAGCAACATTTAAATACAATTCAATCAAAAAATCAAGCACATAAGGATTAGAGAAACACAAAGAAAAATACTGACTAAATGATATAGAATGCCTATTCAATTAGCTCATATTACTAAATCAATTGCAAAATTGTGTTGATAAGGATGTGGAAAAATTGGCTCATACATGCACAAAATTTTTATAACAAGGTAAAGAAGGAAATGGAAGATTTAAAAGGACACAAATTGGTATCAAGTAATAAAGAATTCCTCACCCGGAAATTGGACAAGAACAAAAACATTAAGGATTGGGGGGGAAATATAAAATACATGATAGTTGCTGCTCAAGCAACTGTTGCCTTGGGTTGGAAAGAGCAAAGAAAGTGGGAAGTTTAAAAATGGTATGGATACCTTTCTGATTTTATGCTCCAGGATTACATCCTTGAAAGGAGAACCAAATATACATCAGGCCAAATCAAAAAGAACTAGGATATGAAATGGGGAAGATTGATAGATAAAGTCAAAGGAAAAGGAAAATATAAAGAACTGAACAATTCTCTTTTTACAATTAATCAATTAAAGTAATATCTGAATGAAGGAAAGTACTGTTCCCAGATGGTGGGGGGGGGGGGGAAATATCAATAGACACAAGTGGGAGATAAAGGTGGAATCAGTAAGGTTAAGATTACTAAGAAAATATCATTTGATATGTGTATTGAAATGGTGATGGATTTTGATATTATTCTAAAAACATTAAAAACAAAATGCAATATTTTACACTGATTTTTTTTTTTTGCACAAATAAAGTTGTGCAAATAAACTTGTTCTCTGTGCAGGGATTATTTGTTTTTGTACATGACTTAAATATACATAGATTGCACAAATACACCAATACTTGTTTGGAGAAGTTGCTAGCTACCCGCAAAGCACAGATACACTTTTCCTGTGCAGAATATTAATTCTTAATGTTCAAGAAAGGCATTTTATTGCTGAAACTTCCTCCCTCACTCCCATATTTCCTGCAAAATGAATTTTTCCTACTCAAGATAAAGAGTACAAACAGTGCTCAAAAACTGCAGAGAAACCTTTGTAGTCTTAAAGCTTGCAAATCAAAGATCCGTCTTGACAAGAAGCTGTGATCCTCGTATGAACTGGTTCTATGTGAGTCAAGTTTTTTTTTTATTAAAAAATCCCATCGAAATATAAAAGGAGAAAGAACATTTCTTATTGAACTGGACCGACTGACATCCAACTTGAGGGGGAAAAAAAGAAACTTCAAATTTTAACAAGAGTATACATTTCATTAAGCAGCAATACACAAGAGATTTGATGAAGTAGAACTGCCAGGAGCCCATGACTTCAAAAGAAGTATTTCTATGGTAAGAAAGAAGAAGCAGCTAAGAGAATGCCAAGAAATCATGGAGAGCTCAACCCATTAAAGCCAATCAATTAAATGGTTGGTAGATCACAAATTGGTGGATTAATTAATAGCTGAAAATAAGTAAATCAAATTTCCAGAGTTTCACATTGCAGGAATATCCTTGGGAAATTTGCATAACAAGAAAAAGCACACATGTAATTTGGGATGTCATAGTAACAATGGGGTTATCCGGCAACACATGCAACTCTGCTTCCAGACAATGTCTCATTTGCACATAGTAGCCTTTTTCACAACATCGGTTAATATGTTTCCAAAGCTCTGTGGTACCTGTGACTTAACCTTGTAAGCCTGTAAATTCAGTGGGCTTTAATATCAGTCAGTCAACAAATGCAGCTTGAGTTTTTAATGAATAGTAGACAGGATGTTTCCAGACAGGATTTATTTGTTTTCAGGGGGAAAAAAATACGTTCAGGCACATTTCATGTTGTGAGGTAAAACCCCAGTGATATGAATGATTCATGTGACAATATGCTTGCTCTTACACCATGAATCTAAAGAAGGATTACAATAGGGCCTGGGGATACATTGACAGATAGATCGGACTTGAAGTAAAGAGACCATCTGGCTTACTTACGTTGAAAGGAGTAGAGCACAGAGTGGGTACACTGCATTGTACTGACACTACAAGTCGATAAGTACCTCTCCACAATCATGGTCTCCCATTATCATTCCATTTAAATTGCCTATGGCTAATCAGGAAAGAATTATCATACTATTTAAGCTTTTGGAAATGGGGTTATAAAAGAAAGAATGATGAAATGGGTTAGACATTCAAGTCTGTTTCATCCGATATGGGAAATTCTGGACAGTTGCTGTCACCTTCTACGAAAAAAGAAAAAGAAAGTGGATGTCAGCAGGCTGCTTCCTCTCTCTCCTTCTCTCCCTTTTCCTACTGAGAATTTTTTTTAGGGGGAAAAAAGCCACAAGACTTCAGAACTATTTTTTTTTGTAAAAACAAGTCCAATACATTACCTTTTCACCCACTCCTCCAAAGAAACTAATGTCCCCTCCCAATTTCAGTCCAACCCTAGTGACTAAATTGCAAAGAAAATATATATAATTACACTGAGTTAAATATCAAGATCATAGAAAGAGGAAATGGAAAGGAAAGACAATCTCTTTGGACTTTATCAAACAGGGCATAACACCAGGACCATCATTTTTGGTAATTGTTTTTTGCACGATGTCATGCACCACCCATTGACGTCCTGCCACCTCCCCATGACATCCATTCCCTGCTTTTGCTACGCAAAACCCATCAGTAACTGCTGACCATGCCATAATGTTGCAACCTACCTGATAATCCCTAGCTGTTTTTGTGATGGCATGACAGTTTGAAGTGATACCAGAGGTAGGATTGTCATAATAATAATAATAATAATAATAATAATAATAATAATAATAATAATAATAATAATAATAATAATAATGATAATAATAAATGAGCACACAAAGATACTGTGGGACTTCCAAATCCAAACAGACAAAGTTCTGGAACACAACACACCAGACATCACAGTTGTGGAAAAGAAAAAGGTTTGGATCATGGATGTTGCCATCCCAGGTGACAGTTGCATTGACGAAAAACAACAGGAAAAACTCAGCCACTATCAGGACCTCAAGATTGAACTTCAAAGACTCTGGCAGAAACCAGTGCAGGTGGTCCCGGTGGTGATTGGCACATTGGGTGCCATGCCAAAAGATCATAGCCAGCATTTGGAAACAATAGACATTGACAAAATTACAATCTGCCAACTGCAAAAGGCCACCCTACTGGGATCTGCACGCATCATCTGAAAATACACCACACAGTCCTAGACACTTGGGAAGTGTTCAACTTGTGATTTTGTGAAACAAAATCCAGCATATCTATCTTGTTTGCTGTGTCATACAATAATAATAATAATAATAATAATAATAATAATAATAATAATAATAATAGAACTTCAAGATCAAACTGTAAAGACTCTGGCATAAGTCAGTAAAGGTGATTCCAGTGGTGATCGGCACACTGGGTGCAGTGTCTAAAGACCTTGGCCAGCACTTGAAAACAATTGGCACTGACAAAATTGCCATCTGTCAGCTGCAAAAGGCCACCCTACTCGGATCTGCAGGCATTATTTGCCAATACATCACATAGTCATAGACACTTGGGAAGTGTCCGACGTGTGATCCAATATAATAGCCAGCATAGTGATCTTGTTTGTTGTGTACTAATCTTGTTGTGTATCAAATAATAATAATTATTATTTATATCCCACCCCATCTCCCTGGAAGGACCCGGGGCAGATTCCAACATATATAAATACAAGGGACAATATGTTCAAAATAAATAAGGCAAACAATAACACAAGTATATATAAGAAAGAAAGCAAATAAAACAAAATAGAAGAATTAAAAATAAGCATAAAACATTAGTTAAAACACAATAGGTAAAGGTTTTCCCCTGACATTAAGTCTAGTCGTGTCTGACTCTGAGGGTTGGTGCTCATCTCCATTTCTAAGCCAAAGAGATGGTGTTGTTTGTAGACACCTCCAAGGTCATGTGGCCGGTATGACTGCATGGAGCGCTGTTACCTTCCCACTGGAGCAGTACCTATTGATCTATGCACATTTGCATGTTTTCGAACTGTTAGGTTGGCAGAAGCTGGGGCTAACAGTGGGAGCTCACCCCGCTCCCTGGATTTGAACCACTAATCTTTTGGTCAGCAAGTTCAGCAGCTCAACAGTGTAACTCGTTGCTCCACCGGGGGCTCTAAACCACAATGGTTCCCTATAAATTAAATAAAAGCAAATTATTATTCCCTTCTCCCAGTAATTAAAAGTTAAAAAATAAATTTCACAGAAACTCCCTTTTAAAATTGTTATCATCATCATCAGCATCATCCCTATAGAGCTATGGAACTTCCCCAACAGGAAGTCTAGCCATGAGACCAGAGAATTGTGAAGTGTCATAGTTGCAGCAGTGCAGAGAGGTGCAAGAATGAGAGTGACCATCCCAGTAAGTTGCTGGAATCAATGATCATGCAGATGCTGTGGCAATGTGGCTCTGTGTGATAAAAACTTATATCTTCCCTACTTCATGCATATGCTACCCCCTTTTTTCTAGCACAAATGAATTAAATAAAGGTGAAACAAGGAAGCACACTTCTTCACAAGGTTTTCAGTGCAAATCAGTTGGAATAATTTCTTCTTTGCTAATTAAGATGGGAGAAACCCCTAGACATGTTTCAGATTAAACTGGAAATGCAACAATATTTTACGAACAATGTTGGGGAGGAAATCACTTAGCTGCAAGAGTAAATCTGGAGGTTGTGAGGTTGATGGCATTGACAAAGAATAGGGAAGAGGAAAGGAGAGTTCCTTTCTGTCCTCTTTAATCTCTATCCTAATGCTACAAAGAGGTGGAGCTGTGGTTCTTGAAACTATAATCTCCAAATCACAGAGCACCCCAGAATGGAATCCCAGTAACCACAGCTGTTCTTCTGTGACAATTTCTTGTAAAATACTTGTTATCTTTATTAAATAAGAAAAAAAATATTCTAGTTAAAGCAGAATTGCTTCTCCCATTAACACCAGGACAAATAGAAAACAATGCTGGTGAATCATGCCCCATATTGTGACAGACTAGAATTCTGGACAAAATTGGGACCTGATCGGATGCTTGTACATTCTAATACAGGCATGGGCAAAAATTTTTGCCTTGGGGCCACATTGTGGGTCAGACCAGGAGGGAGGATGGCAGGGCACATGCTGGTTGGGATGGACCTTGGAGCGGGGCGGGGCATGGCTCTGATCATCCTCAGGTTGTCCACCTGGCAAACAGATGGAGTTCCTCACCCCATCCTTATGCTGGGAGGAAAACGAGACATGTGGCAACTGACCCAATCCTCCTCCCCAATCCTCCTCCCTTGATCTTCGTGCTGTCCTCTCAGCATTATGGTGGGAGGAGGGTGAGACAGGCGATGTCTGAAAGCACTCCAGAGGATTCATAACATCTGCATGCCTTCCTCGAACCATCCCCCCAGCTGTTCGCTCTGTCCTTGTGCTGGAAGGAGGATGAGGCACACAATGGCTGAGAACACTCCAGAGGGCTCTCAGCTGCTGCATGCCTTCCTTCTTGTCCTTTCTGCATAAGGATGTGGTGGGCCACCACATCCTTATGCCAACAGGTCAGAAAAAATGAGAAGGGTCTGAGGTAAGAGCCCACAGGGCCGCACCAGCCTCCAGGTCTTAGTTTGCCCATGCCTATTCTATTTATTACAGTACTTATATCCCACCCTTCTCACTCAATAGGGGACTCATATATTCTAATATGGAGCCCCGGTGGTGAAGTGTGTTAAAGCACTGAGCTGCTGAACTTGCAGATGAAAAGATCCCAGGTTCAAACCCCGGGAGTGGCGTGAGCGCCCGCTGTTAGCTCCAGCTTCTGCCAACCTAGCAGTTCAAAAACATGCCAATGTGAGTAGATCAATAGGTACCATTCCAGTGGGAAGGTAGCAGCGCTCCATGCAGTCATGCCAGCCACATGACCTTGGTGGTGTCTACAGACAACGCCGGCTCTTTGGCTTAGAAATGGAGATGAGCACCAACCCCCAGAGTCAGACATGACTGGACTTATCGTCAGGGAAAACCTTTACCTTTACCTATATTCTAATATATTATCTTGCATACATTGTTTCATACATTGTTGAAGACTTTCATGGTCGGTATCACTGGGTTGTTGTGTGGTTTCTGGAATGTATGGCCATGTTCTAGCAACATTTTCTCCTGTCATTTCATTGCATCTTTGGCTGGCATCCTTTGAAGATGCCAGCCACAGATGCAGGTGAAACGTCAGAAGAAAATTCTTCTATAACACGCCATGCAACCCAGAAACCACATAGCACCACTTGCATACATTGTACATGTACAGATATAACTTTCTATCCAACTAACATTTTTAGCAGGTATTTACCTCATCTTTCGAGGGCAGGCATAACACTGATCTACTGCAAACTTTTTTCATATAAACAACTCAGTCATTATTCTTACACTCAGAAATCCCTTAACACTCATGTGTCAGGGAGGAATGATATATGGTGAATGTAACCTTTGCTGTGTTAGTTTGTTTTTATGGAGAAAAAATCCCCATAACAATTCAAAAGAGATGCAACCCTTTTTCTAAGTTAACCCAAGTGAAGTCATATTGGTATATCCCTTTTCTTCAGTTAACACAGTACGCCTTCTTTTTTGGGGTACCAGGCAAAGACCGAGAAAAATACCGAGGCACTGCTGCTAAAATCCTCTAGTGAAAAAACGTAGGGAATAGGAGATGACTGCTGGTTAGATTCCTGAGGTTAAAACAGCAAGAAAACAGGTGCTATGGGTCTTTTCTGGAGTATTAAGTCCTGACATGGGTCATTTTTATGAAATTAGATACAGAAAGAACTCCATTATTAATATTACATTGAATTTGATAATGCGTCTGAAGTTTCCAAGTATAAATTCTTTAATAACAGGATTCATTGCAAGCATCAAATAAAAACTATTTTATTTTTCCTTATCCATATTATTTTTAACAATTTAACTATATCTATCAGTGTCAGATACTATCAAATTAATATGATGAATGCATGTCCCATTAATGAGCCTTTAGTCTTGGTATTGGCTGAAATATGATGAATAGCGTGCCCAAATGCAAAGTTCAATACATGTGTGACATCTATGCTTAATAGGCATCTCTTGTATACACACAGTGTCAGTTCACTCTCTGTTAATACTTCTTGTCCTTTACCTTATGGCTTTTTAGTGACATCCTGAAACATTAATTTTTTTATCATGTCAGAAGTGAATTGAGGGTACAGTTATCATGTATTTAAAAACACAAACAAAGTTAAAAACTTGGCATTATACTGAATGTCCTTTGACCAGGAGTTGGCCACTTGGAGTGCCTCTGGTGTCACTGTAAGAAGGTCCTCCATTGTGCATCTGGCAGGGCTCAGATTGCATTGTAGTAAGTGGTCTGTGTTTTACTTTTCTTCACACTCGCATGTCATGGACTCCACTTTGTAGCCTCATTTCTGAAGATTGGCTCTGCACCTCATGATGCCAGAGTGCAGTCTGTTCAGCACCTTCCAAGTTGCCCAGTCTTCTGTGTGCCCAGGGGGAAGTCTCTCATCTGGTATCAGCTATGGATTGAGATTCTGGGTTTTAGCCTGTCACTTTTGGATTCTTGCTTGCTGAGGTGTTCCTGCAAGTATATCTGTAGATCTTAGAACGCTATTTCTTAATTTAAGGCGTTGCTCTGCTGTCTGATACCTGAACAGAGGATGGGCTGGAAATGTCAGGTGGTGCAATACTGGCTAAACAGTATAATTTCTCCAGTGGCGTAGACACCACTATTGTTATTTAATAAAACATTAAATAGCAGAAGGCGATTTTATTTATTCTATGAATGTATACATTATGTATTTTTGCATGTATTATTTTTTGTATATCACATCAAGCAAAAGGTAAAACAATAGAAATAGAAATAAAAGATATTTTAAAACATACTTCTCTAAAAAACAAAAGCAACAAGTATAAATATTGCAGGGCATTATTAAAGACCAAATATTTTATCACATTAGTATTGTTAGTATTATTTAAGCTCCTATGGGGCCCCTGGTGGCACAATGTGTTAAAGCGCTGAGCTTCTGAACTTGCGGACCAAAAGGTCCCAGGTTCAATCCCAGGAGAGGAATGAGCGCCCGCTGTTAGCCCCAGCCCCTGCCAACCTAGCAGTTCGAAAACATGCCAATGTGAGTAGATCAATAGGTACCGCTCTGGTGGGAAGGTAACAGTGCTCCATGCAGTCATGCTGGCCACATGACCTTGGAGGTGTCTATGGACAACGCCGGCTCTTCGGCTTAGAAATGGAGATGAGCACCACCCTCAGAGTGGGTCACAACTGGACTTAACATCAGGGGAAACCTTTCCTTTTTTTTAAAGCTCCTATGGCACATTTTTCTTTGAAAACTTGCATTCTTGATATTGTGTTTTCCCGAAAATAAGACAGTGTCATATATTAATATTTGCTCCCAAATGTTTTATTTTTCTCCCTCCCAAATGTCTTATTTTGCTCCCTCCTCCTCCTCCAAGGAAGACGCGTGTGACACAAAGGAGAAGGAAGGAAAGGCACGCACTCGGTAACAGTGGCTTCCTCCTCCTAGGTTTTACTTTCGGGGGATATCTTGTATTTGGCAATTCACCAAAACCTCTGCTAGGTCTCATTTTCAGGGGATGACTTATTTTTGGGGAAACACGATATATATATGTATTTTCATCCTGTGGAACTAAACATTGCAAATGTAAGGGAAAAGTAATCAAGAAAATGTATATCAGAAATGGGCATCATACAGAAAAAGTAGATTCTTCAAGAGATCAGAAAAGAAAAAAGACTTAATCAGGAAGAGTGATTAATTTTACTTATAATAAACTGCAGAAAATTCATTTCAAAAGCACTTAAGAGAGGAGAGACCACAAGAAAATGAATAGGAGGTAAGCAAAAGCAAACCAATTTCAGAATTCCTTGTGAAAGCTGAAGTATAAATTGTCACCAACTTTTATAGAAGGGAGACAAATCACTTACACAGCCTAGGGCTGGATTGCTCCTCACACAGTTCCAGTCATGCGAAGCCCTTGTCTCCTTGTCTTCTATCTTATACATTTTAGCTGATTTGTTGCCTTTTTTTCATGTGTCGAAGGACTGAATGGCTTCAGTGTACAATTCCTACACACAATTTAGGGCCTTTCTAGTATTAGGACCCAATTCCCATGGCAAATCTAATTCATTACATATGTTCTGACCTCATATAAGCCAGCCAGAACACAACCAATTCTCATGTTACTCACACAACTGAAATCAAGTGAGAACACATGTATATCAATTTTGATAACAAATAATCATAGAATCATAGAATCATAGAATCATAGAATAGTAGAGTTGGAAGAGACCACATGGGCCATCCAGTCCAACCCCCTGCTAAGAAGCAGGAAATCTCATTCAAAGCACCCCCGACAGATGGCCATCCAGCCTCTGCTTAAAAGCCTCCAAAGAAGGAGCCTCTACCACGGCCCCGGGGAGAGAGTTCCACTGTCGAACAGCTCTCACAGTGAGGAAGTTCTTCCTGATGTTCAAGTGGAATCTCCTTTCCTGTAGTTTGAAGTCATTGTTCCGTGTCCTAGTCTGCAGGGCAGCAGAAAACAAGCTTGCTCCCTCCTCCCTATGACTTCCCTTCACGTATTTGTACATGGCTATCATGTCTCCTCTCAGCCTTCTCTTCTGCAGGCTAAACATGCCCAGCTCTTTAAGCCGCTCCTCATAGGGCTTGTTCTCCAGACCCTTAATCATTTTAGTCGCCCTCCTCTGGACGCTTTCCAGCTTGTCAACATCTCCCTTCAACTGTGGTGCCCAAAATTGGACACAGTATTCCAGGTGTCGTCTGACCAAGGCAGAATAGAGGGGGAGCATAACTTCCCTGGATCTAGACGCTATTCCCCTATTGATGCAGGCCAGAATCCCATTGGCTTTTTTAGCAGCCGCATCACATTGTTGGCTCATGTTTAACTTGTTGTCCACAAGGACTCCAAGGTCTTTTTCGCACACACTGCTGTCAAGCCAGGCGTCCCCCATTCTGTATCTTTGATTTCCATTTTTTCTGCCGAAGTGAAATATCTTGCATTTGTCCCTGTTGAACTTCATTTTGTTAGTTTCGGCCCATCTCTCTAGTCTGTCAAGATCGTTTTGAATTCTGCTCCTGTCTTCTGGAGTGTTAGCTATCCCTCCCAGTTTTGTGTCGTCTGCAAACTCAGAGAAGTGGTTTGTCATTACTTGATAGGCTTTCTCCTGTCCACATATCTATACAATGCAAAATGTATATTAATTATGATCATTGCAGGACCAGGTTGAGTAGTCCTTTTCTGATACTATCAGATTCCCCACCCAATTCTGAGCTATGAGGAGAGGATGTTTTTGCTGGCCTTTAAGAATAGAAATGTGTGAGTGTGTGACTTGATTGTGTGCAGAAAGTGACAGAAAAACACACATACGTCATTTTTATGACAATCAGAGATGTGATTTGACATTACAAGACACGCTTTCTGTATAGATCTATGCAACAAAAAGTTTATATTGTTTTTAGCCAATGCAGGACCAGACATGGACAGGAATAGTTGGGCTTGGAGGTTCTTAAGCCCACTTCACCTTGGAATTTTCCCTCTTTGATGGACATGATGCCTCCAGACTTACTCTTGTGAGTCATGGGGTTAATGGATGGGAAAGGAGAGTACTTTGGGGCAAGCCTGAAGCATATTTTCTCTTTATACCATGGGACATAGAATAGGCAAGATTCCCTAGGAATTACCCTCTTGTTGCACGGTGGGTGATGGATTCTCAGGAACAGATCAGTTTGGGACCCGCCACCTCAGGTTGCATCTTCTTTAGGTTACTTTTCCTGGTGGATTATAAAGGTTTGCGCTGGAAATGTAAATAGTGAATGAAGTGGCTCTTTAATACCCGTCTCTGGTATCTGGTCTCTTTATTTCACAGTTAGCCAGTGAAGTATCTCTGTGAAGTTTTTCTTTCAAAACATAATACTTCTACTGCGATTCCATACCTAACATTTAAAGTCTTACAATGCAATCCTATACATGTTTATGCAGAAATAGAATCTTATAAGTTTCTGTCACATTTATTCTGGAGCCTCCGGTGGCCTAGGGGATAAAAGCATTGTGACTTGAAGGTTGGGTTGCTGACCTGAAGGCTGCCAGGTTTGAATCCCTCCCGGGGAGAGCGTGGATGAGCTCCTTCTATCAACTCCAGCTCCATGCGGGGACATGAGAGAAGCCTCCCATGAGGATGGTAAAACATCAAAAACATCTGGGCGTCCCCTGGGCAACGTCCTTGCAGATGGCCAATTCTCTCACTCCAGAAGCAACTCCAGTTGCTCCTGACATGAAAAAAAACAAACAAACATTTATTCTGAGGTTATATGGATATAATTCTAAATGCTTGGAAATGTTAAACACACATTTCAATTGTTAATTTTAATTAAAAATGGAATATAAAAGAACAAAGCTGTTGTACACAAGTTAGAAGAGGCGTAGCAGAGACAAAAGATACTGAAAAAATTGTCATTTTCAATCTTGCCCAGTGATAGATTACTCAAACTTTATTAGCCTAATTGCCTGATAAAATGTAGCATTGAATTCCTATTATTGACAGTTCATTTGTGCCTCAGTGAGTACAAATTTCTTCAAGCACTTTTGAAAGATTATGTTGTGTGCTTTTCAAGTCCATGACATGGGTCACTGTAAATTGTTTATCAATGTTGGATTTATTTTTTTTAAAAAAAGCAAAATGGCTCCTCTGTCTTTTCATTCCTAATTCCCAATGAAATTAACTATGAATAAACTTGAATAAGGTGTAAGTTACATGAAAGGAGATCTGTGATTGGTACATCAAGTCAACTAAAGCAGACAGAAGCAAGGTTTGGTTAGTAGAGTACCTCTTAGTTTTAAAAAACCTTGATTGAACCTATTATGGGATATACATACATACTACATATGCTAATATTTGACAAATACAAATGTGAAAGGTGTGTAGAGAAAGGATAAAAGTGTTACTTCTAGAATACAAAGAGCTTTCTTTGATAGCTAGATGAAACTTTAGTTTGATGCAGACTTGGTCGTCTACTTCACTATGAAATGCAATTTTAGGAGTGTATTGGAGCCCCTGGTGGTACAATAGATTAAAGCCTTGTGACTTGAATGAAGGTTCGGTTGCTGACCTTATGGTTGCCGGTTCAAATCCAACCTAGGGAGAGCACGGGTGAGCTCCCTCTATCAGCTCCAGCTCCATGCGGGGACATGAGAGAAACCTCCCACAAGGATAATAAAACATCAAAACATCTGGGTGTCCCCTGGGTAATGTCCTTGCAAACAGCCAATTCTCTCACACCAGGAGCAACTTGAAGTTTCTCAAGTCACTCCTGACATGAAAAAAAAAGTGTATTGAATTAGTCCTCCAATATTGCCTCAGTTTCTGCAAAGTTTCATTTTAAATTATATATATATACACAGTGTCATCCCCAATACACATATATATACACAATACACACACATATACACAATACACACACACACACTAAAAGAGGGAGTAGGGGAGAAGGGAAGACTTAGACAATCCCATCTCCTAACATTATTTCTGTGCCAATATGTCTGAAAATCCATGTCCACTTGTTGTAAATTCAATTTAGAGGTGTAAAATAATTTTTAAGTATGCCATGTCTTGTTTAAATACAAAATCACCCATCCTGAAAACTTCCAGAAGAAGAAATTGACTTTTTAAATGATTTTTCCTCAATGGAAAGTGTGAGTGGCTGCAGGGCCCACAAAACAGACTTGAAACAGCTGCATCCAACACTTTACTTTAAAAAGTCACCCCGTGAATAAAAGCTGAACCTGGATCCAATGCCTCCTGGTAACTCTTGATTATGGAACTGCCAAGTCTTATTATTTTTAATCTAACAAATGTACTATGAAAGTAGAAAATGAAGTTTGAAGATCTATTTCCAAAAGGGACTGAATGAACAGAAAAACCAGCCCACGCAAGAGACATGGCCAACAGAGAGTTAAAAGGAATAATAGGCAAGGCAGGAAATGAAGCAAGGCAGAAAGGTGGAACTACAGAATAATAAAAAGAAACTGACAATTGACTGAGCAGGACAGACAAGTGAAAGATATGGCAGTTCTGGGAAGAATGGCACAGAAAGCTACTGATGCAGGGCTTGAAGCTGAACCCAATGAAGCAGGACTGGTTAGGGCTGGAGTACAGCAGACAGAAGATAACAGAATAAGAGAAGTTTTCTTAAGGAGGGAAGGATTAATGGAACTATTGCCACAGAGTAGCACCAAGTATCGAATCTAAAAACAAGACAGAAGAAGAGAAAGAGATGGGATATGAAAACCAAGAGTTTAAAGAAAGGCTGCAAGTTATCAGCAGCAACTGCGCTAGCTGAAGCTATGATTCATAATGACTCAAGCATAACTCCCACTAAAATCAATGGGATGTGTATTGGTGTACTGAAAGCACACTTTTTCAACTAAACAGCAAATAGGATATTCCAGAGCATTTCACAATGGAAGTTAATTATTAGTGTGTGTGTCCTCATATACTAAGAACAACTTTGATTCTGCCATTTAAGAATGCATTCTGGGAGTTGTGGCACACTACAGCAGTTTCCAGAGGTACCATACTTCAGGAAGATTGAGATGAAAATGGAGTCTTATCAGTTCTTGCATTCATTCAGAAGTGACATGTGACATCCATTCAATTACACAAGATCAATGTTTTAGACCAGTGTTTCCCAAACTCTAGTTCTCCAGGTATTTTGGATTTCAACTCTCAGTTTTCCAAATGTTGGTCTTCCAGGTCCTTTGAATTTCAACTTGCAGAAGCTTTCGCTGCTTCAGCCAATGAGTGGGGATTCTATTTTAGACAAAAAGGAGGTATAGGGTACCTATAGTATTTTGTCTTCAGGTTACAGGCTTTTAAAAATAGTACAGTAGAGTCTGACTTATGCAACACTCACTTATCCAACTTTCTGGATCCAACGCATTTTTGTAGTCAATGTTTTCAATACATCGCGATATTTTGGTGCTAAATTCGTAAATACAGTAATTACTACATAGCATTACTGTGTATTGAACTACTTTTCCTGTCAAATTTATTGTATAACATGATGTTTTGGTGCTTAATTTGTAAAATCATAACCGAATTTGATGTTTAATAGGCTTTTCCTTAATTCCACCTTATTATCCAACATATTCGCATTTTTGTAGTCAATGTTTTCAATACATCGTGATATTTTGGTGCTAAATTCGTAAATACAGTAATTACTACATAGCATTACTGTGTATTGAACTACTTTTCCTGTCAAATTTATTGTATAACATGATGTTTTGGTGCTTAATTTGTAAAATCATAACCTAATTTGATGTTTAATAGGCTTTTCCTTAATTCCTCCTTATTATCCAACATATTCGCTTAGCCAACATTCTGCCAGCCCGTTTATGTTGGATAACTGAGACTCTACTGTATTCTAAACTGACTAAATTCAACAATAAATCCCCAAAGTACTTTTTCAGTATATTTATTAACGTTGACAATTTTTGATGGGAAAAACACAAAATTGCCATATGAATTACTGATCTTACCCTGTTTTCCCCCAAAATAAGACAGGGTCTTATATTAATTTTTGCCCCAAAAGATTCATTAGGGCTTGTTTTCACGCACAGTCTTATTTTTCAAAAGTGACTTTTTAAATGAACTATATCTAGGGTTTATTTTTGAAATAGGGCTTATATTTCGAGCATCCTCAGAAGTGCTGAAAAATCATGATAGGTCTTATTGTCAGAGCAGGTCTTATTTTGGGGCAAACAGGGTATTGGATGGGCTGGAGCCAAAATAACAAGACCTTGAGAAAATATTGAATGATGACACCTTTGATGCTGGTTGGTTTGTTGCTGTAGATGCAGAACAGATAATAAAAACCTGTTTTATCTCATGTTTTATATTTAACAAGGGATCAAGGCTCATCCTCAATCAATTTGATGTAATGTTTTCTGAAATCTGATGTTTCATGAATTAATGCAATGGAGCGAGTACTTATTAAATTTACTATTACTGTTGCAAAATAAATAAAATAATTTAAGGAGGAGGGACTTTGCAAATCATCATATCACTGACTAATGTCACTCCAGTTTATAGTGATGTTGCTTTTTGTAGCACATAAGAAATGGCAATCTCAGCCTGAATACTGGAGATAGTTGGGAAGCAAACAGCTTCTTGGACTTTCAAGATTTCCACCTGTAAAGTCACATCACACTAAAAAGAAAGTAGTTTTTTTTTTCATGTCAGGAGCAACTTGAGTTGCTTCTGGAGTGAGAGAATTGGCCGTCGGCAAGGACGTTGCCCAGGGGACGCCCAGATGTTTTGATGTTTTAACCATCCTTGTGGGAGGCTTCTCTCATGTCCCCGCATGGAGCTGGAGCTGATAGAGGGAGCTCATCCGCACTCTCCCCGGGTGGAATTTGAACCTGGCAGCTTTCAGGTCAGCAACCCAACCTTCAAGGCATGAGACTTTAGTCCACTATGCCATCGGGGGCAAAGAAAGTAGTAATAAACCAACATGACAATTTAGAACATTCTCTCTTTTTTCTTCTGTTCAGTAATCGAAACATGAGATGTTATCAATCCCATGTTCTTTATCCGATCAACGAATAATTAGCATTGATGGTATTTCTACTGCTAATGTAAATAGAAATGGAGCTTTATCCTCATAATTCAGCAATAACACTTTCCTTGAATGGCAACTCCTGGCTCATTCCTTTGAAAGGCACTGAAGCAACACGGACCATAATGAACTCATTTCTGTAGCCAGTGTGGGTATCCCATTACGAAATATTGCTCATAGGAAATTACACTGTAATTCATTGTGACGCATTACCACATTAAAATTAGAGCAAAGACAACTCTATCTTTCATGGCCGAAAACAGGAGTAATAAATGTGAAGATCTGCTATGTCTGAAGAGTGATTTCATCCTAATTTCCTCTAGTCCACTTCTGTATTAGGGGTACACCACCCAGTCTGAATTCAATTAATTGAGACTGTCCTTGCTGATCTGGGATACTTGGAGGTTATAAACTGGTCATCAAGATGCTAATTCACCAGTGCATTAAATTCCATGTGATATTTTGATCCCATCTACAGTGCCATATAATCCAGTTTTTGAATACAGATTATCAACTCAGGGCACATCCAGACAGGCCTTTAACCCAAGACCTGTCTCAGTTTTACCGGAGGCATCCAAATGACGTCTCCGGTAAAACCAAATTAATTTGGAACAATGCAGGGACATTGTTCCAAATTAATTGGAACAAACCAAATTAATTTGGAACAAAGACTCAGATTCGGGCTTTACCAGGTGTGGGCGCTGTGTAGTTTGGGCCCAGGAATCATGCCACACAATACTCAGGCCCAATCCACATAGCTATCTTGGTTTTTTCAGGTTCCAAGAGCCCATAAAACCAGAGGGCACCCACCCCTTCCCCCCAAATAAGCCTTAGAATTAAAAAAAACTTACCAGGCCACCATTAATGTGGTCCTGCTGGCATGTAAAAATGATGCACTAGGAGATGAGGGGTGAGGAACGATTTTCTTCCTTGCACCCCCCCCCCCTTCCTGGCACATCATTTCTACATGCCAGTAGGACTGAATGACCGCCTTAATGGTGGCCTAAAAATAAGTATTTTTTTCTTAACAAATGACATGTTTTGGGGGGCTTTGGGGTGGCTAAATGCCCTCCCGTTGGTTACTGGGATAGCATCTAGACACACACACCCTGGGAAAGCCTGTTTTTTGGGGAGTGCATTTTTGGGCCACATTTTTGGTGTGCATTTCTGTCATGTACGGAAGTGCCCTCATATAATTCTGTTTAAAGCAGATAATCTGCATTCAGAAACTGGATTATATAGTCAGTGTAGATGGGGCCTTACTTGCAATGTATATACAAGAGACATTTGATATGTTTCTATGACATATGCCCTGTGATTTTGGCTTTCTGCCATTCTTCTTTCCATAAGACTGATATATGGGAGAGAATTAATAATAATAATAATAATAATAATAATAATAATAATAATAATAAAACTTTATTTATACCCCGCCACCATCTCCCCAATGGGGACTCGGGGCAGCTTACATGGGGCCACGCCCAAAACAATACAATGTAAACAGCATATAAAAGAACAGCACAACACAATACAATAAGCAATACAGTAAATAATATCCATTACAAAATAAAACAAGGAGACAATAAAAACAAGGGCAGACCACATGAACATTAAGTTAAAACTTGGGGTGAGAAAGACATAAAAATAAAAACCACAGCGAACAGGGTCATAAGGGAGTGGGGTATTCTGGAGGATAGATATTAGGGGGAGCAACGGAAAAGAAATATAAAATGGTTACTCTCCAAAAGCGCAGCGAAAGAGCCATGTTTTCAAGTCTTTCTTGAAGGCTGCTAGTGTGGGGGCTTGCCTAATCTCCGCGGGCAGAGAATTCCACAATCGGGGGGCCACAGCAGAAAAGGCCCTCTCCCTTGTTCCCACAAGGCGGGTCTGGGATATCGGGAGTGGGGACAGGAGAGCTTCCCCTGATGAGTGAAGGGATTGTGTAGGCTAGTGGTAGGAGATACGGTCACGAAGGTAGGTGGGTCCCAAACCATTTAGGGCTTTATATGTGATGGTATACACCTTGAATTGGGACCGGAAAGTAAAAGGCAGCCAGTGGACCTCCTTGAACAGGGGAGTAGATCTCTCCCTGTAATTCGCCCCCTTAATTAACCTGGCAGCCGAGCGCTGAACCAATTGTAGTTTCCGGGCCGTCTTCAAGGGAAGCCCCACGTAGAGCGCATTACAGTAGTCCAGTCTAGAGGTAACTAAGGCATGCACCACCGTGGTCAAGTCAGACTTCACGAGGTATGGTCGCAGTTGGCGCACAAGTTTGAATTGTGCAAAGGCCCTCCCGGCCACCGCCGACACCTGTGCCTCAAGTGTCAGCGCTGAGTCCAGGAGGACCCCCAAACTGCGGACCTGTGATTTCAGGGGGAGTGCGACCCCGTCCAGCACAGGTTGCCACCCAATACCCCGATCCGACGCGCGACTGACCAGGAGGGCCTCTGTCTTGTCGGGATTGATCCTCAGCTTGTTCCTCCTCATCCAGTCCGCCACAGCGGCCAGGCACTGGTTCAGCATCCGAGGGGCTTCCTTGGAGTCAGATGGGAATGAGTAGTGGATTTGCGTGTCATCTGCATAGAGATGGCAACACCCTCCAAAACTCCGGATGACCTCTCCCAGCGGTTTCATGTAGATGTTAAATAGCATGGGGGATAGAATAGACCCTTGCGGGACCCCACAGGTCAATGGCCAGGGGTCCGAGCAGGTGTCCCCCAGCTTCACCATCTGGGAACGACCCTCCAGGAAGGACTGGAGCCACAGCAGAACCGTGCCACCGAGCCCCATCCCAGAGAACCTCCCCAGAAGGATACCATGGTTGATGGTATCGAAAGCCGCTGAGATGTCCAAGAGAACCAGCAGGGTCACACTCCCCCTGTCCAGTTCCCTGCGGAGGTCATCCACCAAGGCGACCAAAGCCGTCTCAGTACTGTGCCCAGGCCTGAAGCCAGACTGCGAGCGGTCCAGAAAATCAGTGTCATTGAGGAACTCCTGGAGCTGCGTGGCAACCACCCGCTCAAGAACCTTGCCCAAAAATGGGAGGTTGGAAATTGGTCTGTAGTTGTTACATACAGATGGGTCTAAAGAGGTCTTTTTTAGTAATGGTTTTATTACTGCCTGCTTAAAGCAGGATGGAACTGACCCCTGACCCAAGGAGGCATTTATAATAGCCACAAACCAATCCAACAACCCATCTTTGGCCAGCTTAACCAGCCAAGAAGGACAAGGATCCAGAGTGCAAGTGGTCGCCCTCACAGACCCAAGAATCCCCTCCACGTCATCAGGAAGAACAAGCCGGAAAGAATCCCACAAGATTGGACAGACAGGTACCTCGGTTACCTCCGCTGGAACTGCAGTTAAGCTGGAGTCCAGCTCACGGCGTATCTGAGCAACTTTGCCTGCAAAATGGTGCGCGAAATCGCTGCACCGAGTTGCCAAGTCATCAGGAAGCCCCTGGGTCTCGGGAGGCCGCAGGAGCTCCCCAACAACTCAGAACAACTCCGATGGCCTGTTGGCTGCAGACGCTATGCGGGCAGTCGTGAAAGCTTTCCTGGCTGCTCGCAGAGCCACGAAGTAAGCCTTAATAGCGGCTTTAGCCCGTGCTTGGTCAGACACATCCTGAGATTTCCTCCAGATGCACTCTAGTCCCCTCCTCACACACTTCATCACAGCCAGCTCCTCAGTGAACCAAGGAGTCGACGTGACTCTACGCAGCGAGAGGGGACGTTCGGAAGCGATCGTGTCAAGTGCCCTTGTCAGCTCACTATTATAGCGATCAGCCAGGACATCGACAGGATCGCCAGTCTCCAGAACAGGAAGATCCCCAAGAGACCTCAGAAGTCCATCCGGATCCATCAGCCTCCTGGGGCGGACCACCTTAGTGGGTCCACCACCCCTGCGGAGGTTAGAAGACACGGCGAAACTTAAACAGATCAGATGATGGTCAGACCATGACAATGAAAGGATATTTTGCTCTTCCACTCTGACTGTCCCACCGTCCACAATAAAGACAAGGTCCAGCGTGTGTCCTGCCTGATGTGTGGGCCCAGATATAACTTGAGTCAGCCCCATGGTCGTCATGGCAACCATGAAATCCTGAGCTGCACCTGTCAATGTGGTCTCGGCATGGATGTTAAAGTCTCCCAAAACTATGAGTTGTTGGGAGACCAGGGCCGAATTGGAGACCACTTCTGCTAGCTCAGACAGAGAGACTGCTGGGTCGCGGGGTGGACGGTACACCAGCAGAATCCCCAAGCTGTCTCGGGCTCCCACCTTCAAGAAGACACACTCGAACCTCGAAGATTGCGGAACAGCGCATCTGATCAGGGCGATGGACTGCCGAAAGATCACCGCGACTCCTCCTCCCCGCCCCCCAGCCCTGGCCTGCTGATGCTGATTCACTCCACCCAGCTCGTCCAACCACGTCTCGGTGATGCATGCCAGATCCGCCCCCTCATCCAGGATCAAATCCTGAATGACAGCTGTCTTACCGCTGACGGATCTGGCGTTCAAAAGCAGAACCTTAAGACCGGGGGGTCTGTCCTGGAGACTACCACACCTATTCCTCTCCAGGGTCGCAAGAATTCTGTTGCGCTTCTCCCTGGGCAGCAAGTGACCGATCTTCCTCCTCCCCCACACCACCTCGATGGTGCCCCACCCGTGTGAACCCTCTTCCCCCTGGTGGATTGGCTGATTGAGGTTGCCTTCTGAAGGGATTAGTCAGCTGTCCAAAGATGGAGAGCCTCCAAATGTATTTGTTTGTCTAGGGAAAGAGCCCATCTCCACTGGTAGGAGAGAGAAAGAGTCATCTGACATGGAGTCATCTGACATGGAGAGGGGACTGAACAAGGGTAGCGTTTGTGGGCAGGATTGGGAGTTGAAGCAAGCAGGACTTGAAATTAGGGATGGAGTCTCGAAATGGAACTCTGAGAGGGGGGCCAACACCGGCGAACATTCAACCCCATTGTTGGAAATTATTGAATCTTGTGTATCAGATTTCAGCCCGGTGACCAAAGGGCAGATCAATGGGTCTACTAATACCCTTCTAAGAGTGATGCCCCACTGTTGTAATTTGGGCCCAAGTGCGAACAAATCCTCCACTAACAATCTGTCTTCCAGTCCAATAAGAAGACACGAGGAGCGGTTCCTGGATTGATAATCTCTATGAAGCCAGTCAATAGTCCTGATCTTCACTTCCGACCAGCTTACAGATAGAATTTGCGATAGAGATATCTGGACCGCTCTCTTAGATGTCCATCTGCCTCTGTTCAGTAGTGAGTCTGAAACTTCCACTGCCACATTGTTTGTTCGTAGCAGATGTTGAAAATTGCAGGGAGTGTCCAGAGATTGTCCAAACAATTCAGATGTTAAAGAGTTGTTTGTCCTCTGCAAGACTCTGCTGGTCTCATTCCAACCATCCCTCCCCTTTCCCTCTCCCCCAGGCACAAACCCCTCCCCTCCCTTAGTAGCTTCAGATCCTATCCTATTGACTACCTTCTGCCCCTCCAGCCTCTTCCTTCCCTGGCCTTCCAGAGCACTTGTTTCCTCATCAATATTAACAAAACTGGTTGGTACAGTTGTTGAAATGTCTATAGGAGTAAAGTTTTTCACAATTAGGGAAATTCCTTTAAAAAGATGGTCAATTTTCTTGTTCAGTATCTCCATCTGATGCAGAACCGTACTGAACGATTTCCCCAGAAGATCACATAGGTAAGGAAGATCATTATTCCTCTGAGTTTCCTGCATATTCATTTCCTATAACCTTCCAGAAAGCCTTCCTATAGTAAACCACTCTTGACCTTCAAAATTCAAAGTTGACACACCGTTCCTACTGACTATTTCAGTCAAACTTTCAATCAGCAATATATCAACAAACTATACACAAACCATCAATCACATTCCAAAACCATCAGTTCAACAATCAATTAAACTCAAGGTACTCTCAATTCCTATGTGATCACTTCCTATGACCTTTAATACCAGTCTTGCAAACCCACTTCCTATCACAGTCAAATATCTCCTCCCCTGTTAGATTAAATTAAAACTTTCTCACTCCCACATTAAAAAAAAAAAGGATAGGGGGCTAAGATGGCAAGCTGCAATGCAATCAGATGGTAGACAGTGTAGGGACTTCTGGTGCTGCTAACACCTCCCAGGTCGGTAATGTTGCTGAATAGCTTAATGGTTGACCAGACACCTGATGGCGCGCAGCTGGAACTCTTGCCGCCTCCCGAGACAGCAAGGTGGCACGTTGGGCCCAAAGAGAGCAAAGGCCTTCGAAAGAAGATCTGCTAGACTCTTTGGCCACCTCCCGGAATGGCGAGGTGGTTCAGTGGTCCAACAGCCGCAGCGCACGGCAAAGATGGGAACTTCTGCAGCCTCCCGGGACGATGAAGTGACACGTTGGGCCCAGAGGAGCGAATGCCTGCTGGAAAGAGCTGGCTGAGTTCTTCCCAGTGATCTAACGGCCGCTCAGCAACAGCCCATGGCAAAAGGCTGGGGCTCCTGCTGCCTCCTGAGATGGCAAGGCAGCACTTTGGGCCCAGGAGAGCAAGAGCCTGCTGAGAAGGACCAGCTCTGCTGGAAAGGATCGGCTGAGCTCTTCGGCCACCTCCCGGTAGGCTCGGTGGCCTAGCAGCTGATCAGCAGGGAGGGAAGGAGCCACCTCCAGGACGGAGAGATGGCTCGTAAAGTCAGCAGCCTCCCAGACAGCAGCGTGCCGAAGGAGCAGGGCTCCTATCACCTCCGGAGCAGATGGAACAGATGGAAGAAAAACAAAGAAGCAAAGAGGCGAAGGTGGGAGGGAAACAGAGAGGCAGGGAGCGAGGAATCTTTATCAGCCGAATTAATGGCGGCCGCGCCCCATCTTACCCTCCAGATCTTCTTTTCTCTTCGCCTACCTAATCCTCCTGCATTCCTCTGGAATTCACCCTCATTCCAGTCCCTCGGAAGATTGGGGGGATGCTCAGATTCAAATTGATCTGAGGGGGGGCAGACAAGGACGAATTAAGATCATAGAGCCAAGGCTGTACCATGCTTACCACATATTGACTGATTCCTGTACAGAGAAATTTTCATTCATCGAAAATTACACATACTGTACATGCAAAACCTGGGTAGTTACTTTAGAAAATAATTAGTTCTTGCTCTTATTTGAGCCCCTCTCCAAACATGTTATAAATTTTAAAGCCACATCTTCTTTCCTTTTGTCAAAAATAACTTAAACAGCTGCCTTTAGGTGCTGATCTTAAAAACAGCTGAATAAAACAAATTTCTAGCCTGGAATGCAAAATATACTATTTTCCTAGCCACTTTGTCATCATAACAGGATTTCAAAGCATTGCACAAGACAACACTTCAAACATGAATATTCGTTCTCTGCCACTGAAAAGTGGCAGTTGCACCATAAAGGGAGTTCAACTATCCCCTAATAAATTACAATTGCACTGTAACTTACTTCCGCTTTAGTAATTGCAAAAAGGAAATAATTATGAGTAATGACAGGCGTTTGTGTGGGAAGGTGGATCTCATTATGTTGAGACAGGTCACCTTGAGGATTCTTTATATCTCACAAAACTTCTCCTTATCCAACCTGTTGTTTTTTTTTACAGGCTAGTTGGTCAAAAGAATGCACACTGCATTGTTGTAGGGATAATATGTCTAATATATTAAGGAGAACCAAGACGGCATTTACATGCTTTGTTTAGAACTCCAGGTATATGGTCTACATATCAATCCTTGTGGCTTCCAATATAGAGAGTCCACATTCTGCAGACAGATACAACACGTCTCCAATATAGAGAGTCCACTTTCTGCAGACAGATACAACGATAAGACTGATTTCCCACAGCCCCAGTAAATTGATTATTTCCATTTGGACACCCACAAATGGCTTTGCTTTCAGTGTTGATGATCACCATCTGAAGTTCAATCCATAAGCTAGTTGTGTTGATTCAAATGTAAATCTTCCCATTAATTTCACTGGATAATACATCAGAGTTTATAGATCTTGACTTCGCAACTTTGAAAAGCATTTTGGATTAGATGAAGAACTTAATAGAGCAGCTTAAGTGCATGGACCCTGATGTAATGACATTACACTGTTTTCAAATGCTGCCTTGAAAAAGGGACAAAAAGGATTACTTCCCATGATAATGTGATGGGTGATGTAATGTGATTATGCTGTCCTTGCTTTTCCATCCAAACAAATTCAGCTGAGCTGCTGGTTTCAGTATGACATTACAGTTTGGAGTAAATCCTTGTATCAGCCCTAGGATCAGAGTGTCAGTTTACACGTTATGTTTCAAAGGAGATGAAGAATAAAGGGTTATTAGCTTTGGTGAAAATGCCCATCAATATGGGTGACAAGACATCTAAAAAGCGGTGAGGTATGGGTGATTCTGTGAACTTCATTTTCCTTTTTTTTTTTTTTTCATTTTAAATCCATTCCATTTCATTTCCGCACTTATTGGTGATCTTAGGGCAGGAATAAGAAATATGTCCCAGTGGGCCATGTGTTCCCCTAACATGCATCCCCTCCACCACAGAGATCTCATAATTTTTTGAAGTGTCACTTCTGGAAGGAGTGGAAATTCCTATTTTAGAATAAGATTGTATCCCTTCTATTTTGCTTTTCCTTTTATATAGTTCTGTCAAACAGAAAGTGGCTTTCCAGCCCCTTCCAGTTCTGTTCTTTATGAATAGAGTAGCCTATGAAGAGTCCCTAGTGTAATATTTGCAACAAGTCTACTCTTTGGTCCAGGTCAGATTTGTTAGAATGTCCTGGACTAAGTATGGATAGAGAACCCCCGGATTTCTATTGTATGTTTGAGAAAGCTAGAACAGTTGTTCTGTGGCCTTGGGTAGAGAAGGAAGTATATAACAATAAATCCTTCATTTTTTAAGTATCTAAAGAAACTCCAGTCTCACTTCTGAGAACTCAGGCCTCAGGAAAGGGGTGAACAGCAGGGTAGAAAACTGACACTTGGACTCTCAGAAGTTTTCTATTTGCACTTCTTAGTAGACAGAAGAGCTAGAAATTATTCCTAAAATGTTACTTTAGTTTCTTTTATCACAGTTTTTTCTTGATGAAATTATTACTGTATTATTCTCTAAAATGTCCATGTTGCTGCATATGATTTGTTCCTATTATTATCTACTATTATTTATTTTTGTTCAAAGAACTGCACCATAAAATTCTGAAATGTTCAAATACTGAATGAAAACAGTTTCAGTCCATCTATTTATCTGGGAAGCACAGACATTTAATATATCGTTCTACCCTGCATAGATCTTCATAGAGGGTTTCCTCACTGCATTCACTTGGAGTGATTCCCAGATAAGTGGTTAGGATTGCAATCTGGTTTCTCCCAGAACTAACATGAAAACATTCGTCCATTAATATACATTTATGAAAAAGAGTGAAGGTAATGCTAATTTTAACAATTCTGAATTCTTTTCCAGGGACCAGTGTCCAGCAAAAGACGTCAACAAAGCCTGTTTTTGAAAAGTGTATTGCTTTCCTTTTGGGTCTAGAAATGTTATTCATCATTGTTTTTGTTCCTGAAAGAAGCAATTAGTAATTGTCTTTCTGCTGCCAGAAAGTTTTTGAAACTGTGCCGTTTTTCAAATAGTATTTGCAGTGCAGAATTTAATCTGCACAAAATTCATACGTGTAGAAATACTACATGCAATTTTTGCTTCTTCCTCAGCAATTTTTTTTTATGTACAGTAGAGTCTCACTTATCCAACACTCGCTTATCCAACGTTCTGGATTATCCAACGCATTTTTGTAGTCAATGTAATTACTACATAGCATTACTGTGTATTGAACTACTTTTTCTGTCAAATTTGTTGTATAACATGTTTTGGTGCTTAATTTGTAAAATCATAACCTAATTTTTGTTTAATAGGCTTTTCCTTAATCTCTCCTTATTATCCAACATATTCACTTATCCAACGTTCTGCCGGCCCGTTTAGGTTGGATAAGTGAGACTCTACTGTATATGGAAACTGCAGTTTTTTGTACAGGAAGTAGACGTTTCTGGAGTTAATATGTTATTTCTTTTCATAAATACTGTTTTCTACGCAAAAATCCTGCAAGCTTTGCAGAAAAATGTTTTCTGTAGAAAAAAGTTTAAATTTTGTGCCGAGAAAGTCTGGAAGTACTCATCAGAGTTTCCCAACACGATATATATTTTAACCTTGTTTTCAAAAATCCTTTCTATTCCTGTTTAAGATTACCATCATTGTTCTCAATAATTTTAACAAGACAAATAGCAACTTCACATTAAAAAGCAAATAGATAGAGTGGCAGCCATGGGTTGCTGTGAGTTTTTCAGGCAGTATGACCATGTTTCAGCAACATTCTCTCCTAACATTTGGCCTGCATCTGTGGCTGGCATCTTCAGAGGTTTTGTTGAAGACGCAAGCCACAGAGACAAGTGAAATGTTAGGAGAGAATGTTGCTGGGACATGCCCATATCGCCAGAAAAACTCACAGCAACCCAGCGATTCCAGCCATGAAAGCCTTCGACAATATAGTGGCAGCAATGTTTCCTCTCACAATGCCAAGAGAAGTGAATTAACTCTTGGGCATTGTTAGCATTGAAAAATCTGATTTAGTTTTTTGCACTGTGTGGCTATTTGCATGCTGAAACTCTAGAATGCAATAGAAAGTATCATTTTCCCCTCCAGGAGTCTAATTGGAGTTCCCATATGATGAGTTGCCACCAGCACCTCAGATCTTTCCATTAAATAAGCAATTTGGATTTAACATATTTAAGTGTCAAGATGGGAGGAAAGACACCATAAAACCATCTAGCTTAATTGAGGTTATGCTGATCATTCTCTTTTTAAACAAAATACCACACTTGAGCAAGGATTCATAAGCAAAGTTAGTCAATCAAAACTCCAGAAGCAAAGAATCGTTGAAAGCAATGTATGGCATGATAAATCATAGGGCCTGAGTTTATAGACTGTACTGGGAAGCTTTTATGGTTGATCTGATTAGAGAGGCTGGAAACTATTACATTTACACATACATAGCACTTTTTCTCCCAAGCTGGAGGCTTATATAGTGCTGAGCATCAAATATAATTCAAATTCATATTAACATCTGGAAAGTTTATAAAAACAGCAAAGAGACAGGTTTACTAGACTAACATCCCTCATAAGGCTATGCATTGAACAATAGGGTCATTTTTAAGCAAGGTAAATAACTAAAGGTCAGGAATTACTAATGTTTTTGGTCCAACACAGACATTCGCATACATACACTCTGGCTGTATAAACTTTCCTACAGTGGGTCTTAAGAGCTCTTGCCACCAGAGTTTGGAAAAAACTAGACAAAGTTATCAGTTTCAACTATTTCAGTTTAGTTTTCCAGCTTTGAAAGACTCAGCTGAGCATGTGACAAAAAAGATGGAAGGAGGGAAAATGCTTCTCAAGTTTACCTTATGTTTATCTGCCTGAAACTAAACTGGCTGATCTCTATGTCCCTGTTTTTTGGTCCCTAGAAATCTTTTGTAGAAATGCATTCAGGAAATTTGCAATAAACATTCTGTATGGTCTCTTTTTTGACACCAAGGGCAGCCAAACTAAGAATTATCAAAATTAAAGTGCCAGAAATAAAGTGGGGACAATGAAGACCATTTTCGTCTTCTCTGTACCAGTGATTACAAATTGATTTTCCCCTTTCCAACTATCAACATATAGTATTACTTTTAAAAGCCAGTGTACCAAGCTACCCTGTTTTTCTCCAAAAGAATGTCATCCAAGGTAACAACAATAAATAAAATAATGATAAAACATAGAATAGCATTTATAGCAAAGGAACAGTCTATTAAATGAACTTCAAGAGGAAGCTGCCTCTACTGTTGACCGAATGAAAGTAATGAAGAGTTGGAAGAGGAGAGCTATTTGATTATTTCTCCTATTATATGATAACAGCAGTGCACAGAGGTTCCATCTACACAGGCTGAAAATCTGGAAGGAAGTGGGATAAAAGGGGTGTCCAGAAAATACACACCCCCAATATGTGCTGGATCATGCATTTAGTCCAATACAGCACATTAAAAAAACTCAAAGAAAAGTCCGAAATCTATCTATCTATGTATATAATAAAAGTCAGTGTTTGTATGTGTGTATGTGGCAGCTTTCTAATTGGTCACCACTTCCACAGGCCACTGTGACCGCCAGGAAGGACGGACCTGGACCAAACTTGCCACACATAACCCCTATGACCCATTTTACGTCCTGGTGCCATTTGGGGATGATGGGCCACAGATGATGGGATTTGCAGTACTTTTGAATGCTACACCTCCCACAGACCACTGTGACGCCCACCAGTGAGGGAACTGGACCAAACTTAACACACAGAACCCCTGTGACCCCCTTTACATCCTGGTGTAGATTGGGGCAAGATGGACCAAGGATGATGGGATTTGCAGTACCTTCCCTCACTTTTTGAGACAACAGCAACTGCCACAAATCACAGAACACATATCCCAAATGACACACTTTACATGCTGCAGCAGTTTGGTGGAGGATGGACCAAGGATTATGGGATTTGCAGTACCTTCATCCAATTCACCTCCCACAGACCACTGTGATGCCCATAAATGATGAAACTGTATCAAACTTGACACACAGGTGCAGGGTGGCCCACTTTACATCCTGGTGCAGTTTGGGGGAGGAGGGACCATGGATGATGGGACTTGCAGTATCTTCACTCACTTCCCGGGACCACTGTGACCCCCACCAATGACTGATCAAGACCAAACTTGGCACATAGAGCCACCACGACCCACTCTACATCTTGGCACTGTTTGCACCGAATGGAACATGAACGAAGGAACTTGCAATACCTTCACTCACTTCTTGAGAACACCGTGACTCCCACCAATGATGAATAAGGACCAAACTTGGTACACAAAGCCCTCATCACCCACTCTACATCTTGGTGAGGTTTGGAAGAGCTTGGACCATGGATGATGGGACTTTTAGTATGTTCACTCACTTCCCGAGACCACTGTCACCCCCACCAATGTCTCATCAAGACCAAACTTGACACAGAGAACACCCATTACTCACTCTACACCCAGGTACAGTTTGGAGGACAATGCACCATGGATGATGGGACTTGCAATACCTTCACTCACTGCCTGAGAGCACCGCAACCCACACAAATGACTGATCAAGACCAAACTTGATACATAGAGCCCCCATAACCTACTCTACATCCTGACACTGTTTGGAGGGGGATGGACACTGGACAATGGGACTTGCATATGGGAGTTGGAGTTCACCCACACCCACTGAACCCAGCTGACATTGGATATATTTATTTATTTATTTATTTATTTATTTACAGCATTTATATTCCGCCCTTCTCACCCCGAAGGGGACTCAGGGCAGATCACATTACACATATAGGCAAACATTCAATGCCTTTTAACATAGAACAAAGACAAACAAACATAGGCTCCGAGCGAGGCTTGAACTCATGACCTCCTGGTCAGAGTGATTCATTGCAGTTAATTGCACTGGCTTGCTCTCCCACTTGCGCCACAGCCCGGGCCCACTTGGAACACAGGCAAACAATGCCTTTCTCAAATGACCCGGGCACCGCCGGGTCCCCAAGCTAGTTGGGAATAAAAGGTGGTGCAGCTGACTAGTGTATGGCTGATGCAGAGCAGGAATTTGGGAACAGAAATTTGCTGTCTTCTATTTGTTTCTGGTGCCATAATTCCTATATGAGACCCTCATTGCCATGAGCTTACATTTCAGTGCTATGCATCGTGTCTCTTCCATTTCTTACAGGTCGATACAAAATATCTAGCTCTATCATTTTTTCCCTTTGTATCTTAGTTTTTAGGCCTGATCCTGGGGTTATTTTGGGGTGCTGATTTAGAAAATTGCATTGGATAGACCTCATCAGCTGCAATTTCTTAAATATGGTTATTATGTTATTTTCTGGACAAGCATATGGTGACTGTCTGGTAAAATAAATAAATAAATAAACTTTATTTGTATCCTGCCACCATTTCCCCAAAGGGACTCGGGGTGGCTCACAGAAAGCACTCAATACTGCAACAATATACAAAATACAACAGGTAGGTAAAGTAAAGGTAAAGGTTTCCCCTGATGTTAAGTCCAATCATGTCTGACTCTGGGGGTTGGTGCTCATCTCCAAGAGCCGGCGTTTTCCATAGACACCTCCAAGGTCATGTGGCCGGCATGACTGCATGGAGCGCCGTTACCTTCCCACTGGAGCGGTACCTATTGATCTACTCACATTGGCATGTTTTCGAACTGCTAGGTTGGGAGAAGCTGGAGCAACAGCGGGTGCTCACTCCGCTCCTGGGATTTGAACATGGGACCTTTTGGTCTGCAAGTTCAGCAGCTCAGTGCTTTAGCACACTTCGCCACTGGGGAATAGAAATATAAATCAATAACAATGTAAGTTTATCTAGCAAATTTACATAAAACAACATATAAACCCCTACTAATTAAAGAAATCGGTAAAACACAGCCAAGGCTGCAGATCTAGACAGGCTGTATACAATATCAGTCTCATAAAATGCTGAAATGAAGCAAGTCACTAGGTCCTCAAGTTAGATAATTAAAGTGTTAATCATGGTCAAAAGACTTGCTTTAAAAGCCATGTTTTCAGGTGTATCCAGAAAACTTGGAGAGTGGGGACTAGCCTAATCTCTCTAGGGAGAGCATTCCAAAGCCGGGGAGCCACCACCAAGAAGGCCACCAACCACACTTGAGATGGAGGTGGGAGCAAGAGAAGGGTTTCCCCAGCAGATTTTAAGGCCCATGCTGGTTCATAGAAGTAGAAGTCTTGAAGATAGGTTTATTTACAGTATTTACAGTATTTATTTACAGTATTTGTATTCTGCCCTTTTCACCCTGAAGGGAACTCAGGGTGGATTACAATGCACATATACATGGCAAACATTCAATGCCATTATCAGACATACAACATATACAGACAGACACATTGAGGCTATTTAACTTTTTCCAGCTTCATGAGGTATGCTCAATTCTGGCCACAGTGGGGGCTGCTACTTCATAATCCACTGTGACACCGAGTCCTTTTGATGGTAGTACTTCCTCATGTTCTTTGTATGCCGTCGGCAGTTTTATGGTGTCATAAATTAAGTTAAATTAACCTCCCTGCATTAAGCGCTACCTAGAATTTTCTACTTACAGAAACATCTGCTGCTTAAGTCAACAGCAAGCTAAGCTATTATCAGTCGGGAGCTTTAAACCCGACCCGGACTTTGAACCAATGACCTCACAGTCAGTGGTGATTTATTGCTGATGGCTACTAACCAGCTGCACCAGTCCTGGTTGGACTCGAACTATATAGGGCAGTGGTTCTCAATTTGGGGTCCCCAGATGTTTTTGGCCTACAACTCCCAGAAATCCCAGCCAGTTTACCAGCTGTTAGGATTTCTGGGCGTTGAAGGCCAAAAGCATCTGGGGACTCCAGGTTGAGAACCACTAGTATAGGGCTTTGTGGGTAATAACCTGCACTTTGAATTCGGCTTGGAAACTTGTTGGTAGCCAGAGCTGCTTTAATAGGTGCATGGTAGATTGCATATATTTTGCATCTCAAAAACGAAAGCTGATAGCAGAAACCAGTGCCTTTTTTGCAATCAGCAGATCAAATATACTAAACAAGTCTAACATTTGAGACATCAAAATGAGTGTTGGCCAGTGAATCCAAGTTTGGCATCATCTTCTTTTCTAATATAAGAGTTTGGGGTTTGCTTGTTTTTACCCAAATAGCTTTTTCATGTGTTGCCACCAAAAAGCAGTCCCCATGTCAATTTTTCTTTTCTTTCTCCATGTATGGAAGCATGTAAAGCAACATCATCACACTGTGTAGCTATTTTGTCTTGTTATTGATCCATTTGGAAGGATCATCAATGCCATAAGCTGAAATTTCAGTGCATTATGTCACTTTAGCAAAATAGAATGAGCTTTCATTATAAATTCGTATAACTGTCTTTTATTGCCTAAGTCCAATTGCTTGTCCCCACTGTTGTAAGCCCATTGGAGCAACGGGAGTTACATAACTATGAGCTGCACACTCAGAGGCAGATTCAATAGGCCTGCTTTGTTTGAAATTTGCAACTGGATTGAGACTTGCAATACCAAATACAGTTGGTATTTTTGGTAGCAACCCTATCCTGTGTATATATGTTTTGCTATGTTCTGAAAAGGTGCCATTCAACTTGACGATGGAAGCATAAGGAAACATGAACTGAAAAAGTTCTCTTTCCCTGCGGAATAATTTTATTTGAAAAATGTCAAATAAGAAGCATACTTTAGAAGCAGAGTTTCTTTATCATGGATACTATATTCTCTGACTTATCTCATTGCCGAAGCACACAGAATTTTCTATACTTCCCAAGAAACTCTTAGCTAAAGCTAGAAGTGCATATTAAATTTCTTTTTAACAATGGGAACATGCAGTCTCTGCTGGCCTGCAACAGAGCCGTCACGCATTTGAATAAAGTGCTAATTTATAAAATATGTGGTGCACTTTCTGTCATTTATCTCTTTCTGATACAACTGGGCTTTCTCGTTTTTAGCATTGTTCAGTTTTTTAAATGTCACTGCAATCAATATTCATTTTCTTGAGGTGTTACTTTTGCCTTAAAGGGAAATTTCAATTATTCCAAAAGTACTGAAGCTACAGTTAAATAACAAAATTCAAAGTACATGGAAAAGCAAAATGAACCATACTGAAATTACAGAGTCTGCCAAAAAAAAAAAGTGCAGTGAACAAAATATAGTGTTACTAAACAATGCATAATATTTAGACCAATAGCTTTCCACATTACATATAGTTATATTTTGGTTTGTTTTACTTGGGGATGTTTTACTTAGGTATATACATGCAGTCATGCCAGCCACATGACCTTGGAGGTATCTACGGACAACGCCGGCTCTTCGGCTTAGAAGTGGAGATGACCACCAACCCCCAGAGTCGGTCACGACTGGACTTAATGTCAGGGGAAAACCTTTACCTTTACCTATATAAAAGAAATGTACTTTGTCACAGTTTTATTTTGTTTTGATACATCGACCAGTTCCACACTTTCTGGGTTGCATTTATACTGTAGAATTTGGTGAGGCACTAGCACGTTCAGACAAGGAAGGCTACAACATTCATGACTGAGCCATGGCATTTAAAGTGGTGTCAAACTGCATTAATTCGACAATCTAGGATTATCCTTGGACTAAGCATAAAATGGGCTGAACTTGCAGAGGCCAAAATTGTATTTTGTATTTACAAGTATGCCGCTCTACCAGCATAATTATACAGGAGCTATAGTATGGTATGGAGCTCCCGGTAATGCATCATGTTAAAGCGCTGAGCTGCTGAACTCACTGCCCGAAAGGTCAGTGGTTCAAATCCGGAGAGAGGAGTGAGCTCCTGCTGTTAGCCCCAGTTTTTGCCACCTAGTAGTTCGAAAACATGCAAATGTGAGTAGATCGATAGGTATCACTCCGGCAGGAAGGCAATGACGCTCCATGCAGTCATGCCAGCCACATGACCTTGGAAGTGTCTACAGACAACATCGGCTCTTCAATTTAGAAATGGAGGTGAGCACCAACCCCCTGAGTTGGACACAACTAGACTTAATGTCGGGGGAAAATCTTTACCTTTACTTATGGTATGGAAGGGCATAGATTCAGGAGGTCTAGGAGTAAAGGTGATGGTACCGGGGACCTCTTCAAATGGGGCATTTTTGCCCCATTTTGCTGCTTTTATGCGCGGCAAGGATGGGGCCTGCCATGCGACATCACACAATGCATGGCAGGCCTTGGCAACAAACTGGAGAAAGTGTAGTTTGGGTAGCTCCAATGAAGCTACCCACATTTTCCTCCCCTTTTTGCCGAGTGATGGCAGAAAGGTTGGCGGGACAATGCACATTGCCGTGTGTTGTTGCCCTTTCTGCCATTTGATGTGTAGAGGGATGAGGGGAGAAGGGAGGGCGCATGGGGCATCACAAGCCACTCCACACACTTTCCCTTTTGCTGGCAATTGCTGGCACAATGGCACAGCCCAAAAAGGCCATACGGAGAGGTGCCAGAAAGTTATCCTAGTGTCCAATTTCTAATTAGTGATTATATGGGTTAGGGGAGCAGCTGATTTGTATATGATAACAATCCACCTTGATTTTACATTCTACATACTTGAATATTCCTTATGCAAAATGCATGGGATCAGAAGTGTTCAATTTCAGATATTTTTGGTTTTTGGAATATCTGTATTGGCTTTTATGGATATAATGTGATATGTTGGAGATGGGAGTCTAAAAGCGAAATTTACATATGTTTCACATGCACCTTACACATATCGTCTGAAAGAAATCTTATACACTATTTTTCGTAATTCTGTATGTGAAACAAAGTTTGTAGACAATGAACAATCAGAAAGCAAAGATATCATTATCTCAGCCATTCATGAGGACAAGTTTGGATTTTGGAGTATTTCAGATTTTGCAATTCTAGAGAAGAGATACTCAACATGTTCATCTTTAAACAACAGCTCCCTAAGTACTTAATGCTGTCTTAACAAGAGAATTCTGGCAAATAATGTCTATGTCTATCCAGACATGTAACCAAAAGCACATCATTCCAGAGAGTAATGTTGTAATGGAGCAGCTCTTGAATATTTTATTTAAAAACCCTAAAAATCCTTACCTAGATGATCCTTATTCAAAAATCTTGTTTTTCAATGAAAGCATTGACAGGACATGTTCTGCATGACAGTTGCTCTTTGCTCACAATATAAGTTCATTTTTTTGTGTCAGGAGCAACCGGAGTTGCTTCTGGAGTGAGAGAATTGGCCGTCTGCAAGGACGTTGCCTAGGGGACATCTGGATATTTTGATGTTTTACCATCCTTGTGGAAGGCTTCTCTCATGTCCCCGCATGGAGCTGGAGCTGATAGAGGGAGCTCATCCATGCTCTCCCTGGGTGGGATTCGAACCTGGCAGCCTTCAGGTCAGAAACCCAACCTTCAAGTCACAAGGCTTTTATCCCCTAGGCCACCGGAGGCTCCTAATATAAGTTCATGCAAACTGCAGTAATGATTTGGCTTGCTGGATGATGCATACATGGGATGAACTATGAACATGTCACCTGAGGATAGTGCATACGTGGAGCAAACTATGGACACTTATGTGATGAGTAATGAGTTATATAAGTTACAAGGCAACTACGCATGTCCAAAAGGATTATAATAGTCAGCAAATTCCATTGTCAGTTAGCTTTCTGCGCATGCTTCTGTAAAATTGTATAAATTGGAAAGCCACTACAGGCAAGGTGTGGCATTGTGTTTTCTGGGCATTAGCCAACATTGTCACCTGCTCTTGGCCAAAAGTAAACTATCTTGAAGACAACTTCTGCTGTCAGTCTGCTTTCTTCACCCGCGTCCAAAGAAAATTCCGCAACAGTTGCATTGTCCATTTGACTATATTGACACAAACTTTTCAACTGTTGCCAGTCCTTTCATCTATTATATGGTTGTGTTGAGGCTGGGAGATGCAGGAAGAATGAGAGGAAGTGGGGGTTGCTGCATGAAGGAGTTGGTACATTCTTCCCCGTGAAATTGCCATAAAATGGCATGCACAGGCATTATACAGGTAATTGACACTAACAGGATGCCAGCTGTGACGGAATGTGATGTGATGCAATGTAAAGAAATGTAGCACAAAATGAGCCTTTGCAAATAACAGGTAGGATTTTAAAAATGCAAGCTGTGTCAGCTGGGGATGGAGGGATTAGAGTAGGCAGTGAAGGAGAACTGAACCAATTCCTTCTTGCTGAAGTTTGGGTAGGAAATATCTCTTTAGAAAAGTTTTGAGATGATGTATGCACATATTACAGTTGTACAGTACAGGTGTTGCACTTCATCTTTTGCCATACACTGTAAAACAAAGAAATTGCATGCTGCCTCCGATACTTCATTACTCTACTTGTTTATATTACTACTATATATATTCTGTATAATACGAGTGCTTGCCAGACAAAAGGTAAGAGAAAATAATGTTCATTTAAAAGATCTTCTGATCCAAGCTATGTGTTCCTAATTGACCTATTTTGGAAAATAAAGTAAAGATTAGTAGTGGCAGATAAACCTCAGAGAGTTAATTAAGGAGTCACTTGGAGGGAGTTCTACATGGAAATAATCCATGTACAGGGAACACTGTGCAGGTTTGTGCCCTTCATGTGGAAGAAGTTAGAAAAGTGATTGATTTTCTTCATTTGCATGCACGTACAAATAGCTTTCAAATATGTCTATTCAGAGCAAAGATAGACACAGAGCTTTCTTTTGCGCTTGATGTTCTATGCAGTTATACACTTCTTTTCTCAGTTAAGATCATCTATACAAAATGCAAAGTAGTGCTTAAGCTATATTCACATGAAGAAAAGCAGACAGCATCCAATGTTCTTCCAAGGATCATTTAAAAGAGGCCCAAGGTGGTCCTTCAGGTTTTGTCCAAAAGAGAAAAAATGAACCACCAAAGCTGTCGTGCTAAAGTGATTAAACAAGAAGAGTATTATTTCTACATTTGATTGTGTAGGCAAAAAAATCCTTTGTGGGAAAGGTGGTAAATAGTAGTGGTGTACATTTGTATGGAATCGCTGTTCGTTTTGTTTAGTTTCATTTGTTTTGTATCAGTTTTGTATTTTTCCCCATTTCCAAAAATGCGGTGCCTATACAAATAGAATTTTCATCTGGCTTACAAAAAACCCGAAAATTTTCAGACTATTGGCTGCAATGGGAGGGCTTCCAAGACTCACTCTCTCTCTCTCTCTCTCTCTCTCTCTCTCTCTCTCTCTCTCTCTCTCACACACACACACACACACACACACACACACACACAGTTTTTTAGCTAGAGGGGTGAACATTTCAACCCCTTTTAGCCCACCAACTTTTAAAATGTTTTGGTCTCCCCTAGAGTACTACTGTTTATTATTATTACAGCAAACAAGATAGATATGCTGGATTTCGTATCACAAAATCACAAGTCGAACACTTCCCAAGTGTCTAGGACTGTGTGATGTATTTTCGGATGATGCGTGCAGATCCCAGTAGGGTGGCCTTTTGCAGTTGTTTCCAAATGCCGGCTGAGATCTTTTGGCACGGCACCCAATTTCCTGTTGTTTTTCATCAATGCGACTGTCACCTGGGATGGCAACATCAATGATCCAAACCTATTATTATTATTATTATTATTATTATTATTATTATTATTATTATCATCATCATCATCATCATCATCATCACTCATTGGCACATATCAGCTGTCATGGGGAAGAAGATCTCTCTCAGACTCAGCTTAGGGTCTCAGAATAATTATTGTTATTAATATTATTATTAACACCCATTGGTACACATAAGCTCTCACGGGAAAGCAGCCCTCTCTCAGACTCAGCTTAGGGTCCCAGAATAACTATTGTTATTAATATTAATATTAACACCCATTAGTACACATCAGATGTCACGGGGAAGCAGCCCTCTCTCAGACTCAGCTTAGAGCCCCAGAATAACTGAAAGACCCCATAGTAAATTCATTTAGACCACTGTCTGCATCGCTAAAGTAGAAAATACACTTATGCTCACCCTTAGCAATTATTCATAGGTTTCATCATTTAAATTTAGAATGGATTTTTAAAAGCCAATTTTTTTCTTCTAAATGTAAGCATCTGAAGAAAACATGGTGGTGAACAACCTGTGAGTTGGATCTTTCCATTATTGTCATGACTGCAGACTGCGAAAAATGCATTTTACCCTTTTGAACTAAAAGTGTGTCTGTCATACCTTCAAGCCACATGTCAACTTACAGTTATTCCAATGGATTTCATTGAGGTTTTTTTTAAAGACAAGAAGTCTTCAGAGATGGTTTTGCCAGTTCCGTCCCCTGAAATATAGCATACAACATCTGATATTTATTCGGGGATGGGGGATCTCCAATCCAAGTACAGGCCAGCATTGATCCTGTTTAACATCCAAGACCAGACAACATCTGGTGCCTTTAGGGCAGTGGTTCTCAACTGGGGCCCCCAGATGTTTTTGGACTACAACTCCCAGAAATCCCAGCCAGTTTCCCAGCTGTTAGGGTTTCTGGGAGTTGAAGACCAAAAACATCTGGGGACCCCAGGTTGTGAACCACTGCATTAGGGTATTTAGGTTGAACAAAAAGTTTACTTTGAAATATGTTATGAATTAAACACAAAATCTCCCAAGAAATAATATACGGTATGAACTGTATTCATGTCTCACAATGCAAAATTGTGCAAGTATCACAATTATATTTTTTCTTTCTGATTTCCTGCTTCTTGGCAGGGGGTTGGACTGGATGGCCCATGAGGTCTCTTCCAACTCTACTATTCTATGATTCTATGATTCTATGGTTATATATTCAATGTATAGCAATGAGAAATACATTAGAACCAAAACAATTTTCTCCTCCAAAGATATTGTTATGCTTCACTTTTATTTTGTTTGTTTCTTTTTAAAAAATGGAAACATAAAAAGATGAAAAAAGTGAATACAATAAATATATATCTCTAAGGAGCCCCCAATGGTGCAGCTGGTTAAACCTCTGAGCTGTTGAACTTGCTGACCGAAAGGTTAGCAGTTTGAATCTGGGGAATGGAGTTAGCTCCCACTGTTAGCCCCAGCTTCTGCCAACCTACCAGTTCAAAAACATGCAAATGTGAGTAGATCAATAGGTACCGCTCCAGTGGGAAGGTAATGGCACTCCATGCAGTCATGCTGGCCACATGACCTTGGAGGTATCTACGGACAATGCTGGTTCTTTGGTTTAGAAATTGCGATGAGCAACAACCCCCAAAGCCGGACACGACTAGACTTAATGTCAGGGGAAAACCTTTACCTTAGCTAAGGAGAAACTGAAGATTACAATGATTACAGCTATAGGTAGGCATATATGATTCTACTTTGAATTCCAGCTCATTGTGTTCAATTGGCTCATGTTCTAGCAGTCATTGGAAAGCAGTTGCATTGGTGTGATAGTTATTTCCTCTACAAAAGAAAAAAAAATCTTACTTCATACATTATAGATGGCATCTGAATATTTCTGAGCAGATCTTCTATTTTATCTTTCACTTTTTCCCCCCTATCAAGGACTCAACAAAAGCAGTGCGGATGTGGCCATTTTCATTAACATCAAAAAACAGAAAGATTTTGATGCTAATGAAAAGTACAATTTCTTTAGTTCTCCACTTAAACAGATGTTGCTGATATGTGTGGGGAGTTTTCCTCTTTCTCCTTTGCAGTGTAAGCATTTTTAAAAAGCACCACTTAAAAAAACAGAAAAAGTTTTCTTCTTGGGAAAAAGTTTGATGTGTGTCAATATTGATTTCTGTGCAAATAAAATGCTGTTTGATAGAAAAAAAATGGGTAAATTTTGCACCAACCTGAACTGTGGATAGTCTTTGCAAAGAACACGTTTTTCCAAAAACTTACTTAAAATTGCCGTTTGTGGATTTGGTAAAAATCAAAAGAAAATGATCAAAACAGGATTTGTGAACTAAAAATAATATGAATAACATATGAATATATTATGTAAATTTATATAATTTCAATGATGTGGATTTTATATATGTATGTATGTGTATATATATATACACACATATATATATACACACACACATATATACATGCATACAGAATCTGCATAGATGATAGATGAATATAAGTATTTTTATGTGTATTACTAACATATTAATAAAAGAAACTGACTCTGAGATTTGTAAATGGATGGATATTATTAAAACTAGGGGAGAAATAGAGTATATATAAGTAAATTGATAACATAATTAGAAGGAACACTTCTAATTACAGACTTGGAGGAGAAGATAAGAAAGGATGGGATAATACAAGAAGACAGAAGGCTAACGTGAATGCCAGATAAGAATCTACTTGCTTTTGAAATAGAAGATATTGTAGATGGAATTTCTTTATATACTAGAGAATATGTATCAATAATACTTTTCCCCTACACACCCCTGGTGATATAATGGTATAATGGTATATAATGATATAAGTGTAGATTTACTTTACTAACAAAACTCTGTAACAAATATATCATATTTTCCCTTTCTTTCTTTCTTTCTTTCTTTCTTTCTTTCTTTCTTTCTTTCTTTCTTTCTTTCTTTCTTTCCCCCCTTTCTTTTAAGTTACAATATGATGAAAATGAAATAAAAACTTGTAAAGACAACAACGTACTTGCAGTTGGAAGACATTTGCTAAAACTGCTCTATTCAAGAATGAAATTAGCAAAGAATTATACTCCTAGTTGTGACTTACAATATGATTTGTTTTCAATGACACAAGTAACACCAGGTCTGGGCTGATAACACTAGGGATATTGACATCCATGCATAAAATTTGATCATGCTTCTTTGTAATTACTTATAGCATGATGGGCTTAGCGAAGGAGGCAAAGAATGTCCCCAGGGCTTTATGCAACTCCTACCCTTTGGGGGCAAGCCCTAACCTTCCAGACTGTCCAGACTGCCCTATTTCTGGTTAAAACAAACAAAACCAGATAATGAATCTTCTGTCAAAACCAGAAGATGCCAACCTCACATTGTTTTGTTTGTTTACATTTGTTGGTGTCTCCCAGTTAGTCTGTGCAGTTCCCAGAGTGTTACATGGAAGAATGAATGCCTTCTAATAGTCTTGCCCTACCCTCCCATTTTACATCTAAGAATATGAAAAAAAAAATCTGTGCATTGAAAGGAAACTGGCTTTATGTAAGCTTTTTGTTTCATCTAAACATTGACCATCAAATAAGGTGTCACATAGATGTTTAAACATATCATCTAAGAAAATAATAGAAACTTGTCAAGAATCGACAAGGACCCTGACCCCCCCTACCCTTATTACCCCTTTCCCCCTCACTTTCTACCACCCCCTCCCTACCCCCCATCCTTTCTTCCCCCCATACTTTCCTAACCCATTTTATTGTTATTTTCAAAATTTAATAAAAATTATCAAAATAGAAAATAATAGAAACTTTATTTATAGCCCATCCTATCCCCTGGGGACTCATTTTCACGGGCTGATTGAAATCAATGTCCCCCAGAGGACCTAAGTATATGGGGTGGATTATGAGGAAGATGATTTGTAGGTAGCCTGGACCTAAGCCATGTAGGTCTTTAAGGTATTAACCAACACGTTGCACAGAAGTTCATTGGAAGCCAGTGGAATGATTTAGTTTTGGTGTCATATACTCACTCCTAGATGTACTGGTAACCAATCTGGCCACCATATATTGAACTAACTGGGATTTCCGAATTTGATACAGAGGTAGCACATTGGAGATGTCCAACATTGAGGTTACAGGTGTATGCACTACAATCTTTAGGTCTTCCAAGTCTAGGAAAGGGCACAGCTGGCATATCAGCTGAAGCTAGTAGTAAGCACCTCTAACAATCACATCTACCTAAGTTGACATTTAGAGAGACAAGATCCAGGAGTACTCTCAAGATGTGAAGATAATATTCTGGGGGATAATAATGGCATCCAGAACTGGTTGACACTAGGCTTGTGGATTTCGGGTGAATCGCTATCCATTTCTGCTGGCCTGATACCAGAAGCCCCCCATACCCGTTTTCCAGCACCTCCTGGAAACAGGTGCGCTGCTGAATAGGTATTTTTGTTCCGCATCCAAAAAACAGATTTTTTGTCCCTTCAGCCACAAGGTGGAATTTACAAGGCTCCCCTTTCCCCTGGGAGCCTTTCCTTTCTTCCTTTCTTCCCTTCAAAGGAGTATGGGTGCCAGCAATGGGGTTAAGAAAACACTCAGTCCAGCCCTTTATGTGGTGGTTTGGGTGGGGGGAAATTCCCACATCCCATATCCTTAATTAAGACATGGATTAAAAAAAATCAAAGTTAAAATACCAATCTTTCTGGATCCTTTACCTTCTGTTTGTAGAGGAGATCAGGTTTAATGCTTTTTAAAGCTGTTTCTACTCTAGAGGAGAGGCAGGTGCACACGATTTCTCTCAACAGCACCAGCAGCATGCCACACAGCTTTCCAAGGCATTTTAAGGAGGCTCAGGGAGGGAAGAGCAATGACCTGTTGCTCAGTGGAGCTATCCTTCCTGGACTACCTTAAAAATCCCCTATGTTTTCCCTACTGCTGTCTGCAATCTCCTTTCTGCTGACCGGTTTTGCTTCCTTAAAGCTGCTTCTACTTTCTTCTCTAGAGGTGAGGTAGGCTTTTTGTTTGCTGGGATTATTATTATTATTATTATTATTATTATTATTATTATCTTTTAGAAGTATTTTCAAAAGGAGAAAAAGGGAAGGAGAAAAAGAAGCTAGAAGAGTGACTCCAAACGCACACATGTGCACCCCACCTACCGTTCCTCAAGTCCCCAATTCCAACTTAGTCTCACTAAATAAAAAATCTGGAAAATAAAGGAAAATTTTTTAAAAATCAACTGTGATGCTGAATAGTGGAGGAGAAGCTGAGATCAGCTCCTGCTTGCTTTTGTGTCAGGTGGGTTTTTGTACTGAGAGGGCCCTTACCATTTTAAACACTCGTAATAAAAAAGATGAGCTGAATGATCGAAGGGACCAACTAAAAATGGATTCATGCACATGTCTAGTTGACACACCTTCAGTATCAGGTTAGGACCCTTGATAGGCAGCACCTCTGTCTTATCTGAATTCAACTTCAATTTGCTTTTCTTCATCCAGTCTTTCGCTTCCTTCAGGCATTCATTCGAAGAAGTCACACCAACCTTATCTAATTCTGTTATTGAAGGCATGGATAGATATTTGGGTGTCATCAGCATACTAATTAGCATCCTGTCCCATGCCTCTGTATGGTCTCTTCCAGTGATTTCATGTAAATATTTAAAAGGTTTGGGGATAGAATGGCACCTTGTGGAATGCCACATAACTGCTCCTTTTTTGAGGAGTAGCTATCCCCAAGGACCACTATCTGGAACCTGCCTGCAAGGACAGTTGGAACCACTGCAACACAGTGATTCCAGAACAATTCCTAAGTGGTCCCCAGATGTTTCAGAAGGATACTATGGTTGATGGTATTAATGCCACTGAGCAATCTAAAAACATCAACAGGGACACACTCCCCATCAATGTTAAGATGGAGATCATCCACTTAAATGACTTTAGCAGTCAACTTCATAACTGCTCTAAAGTCAGTTTGAAATGGATCAAGGAAGTATGTTTCATCTAAGACTGCTTGAAGTTGGAGGACAATTATCTTTTCAATTACTTTGCTCCAAAAAATGAAAAATTGACACTGCTCTCTAATTATTAAGATCCAGAGGATCCAAGAAGGGCTTTTCAAGCAGTGGTGTAATTACTACTTTTTAAAATACAGGATAAAAAGTCGCTTTCCTCAAGAGTTGCATTAATAATTTGTTGCATTTGAGATCAAATTTCATCTCCTTTGTAGACAACCAGCCAAGAGGGGCAGAGATCAAGAAAGCAGGTTGTCTTCCTTACTTGCATCAACAACAGGTTACCCACATCAGTAGTACTCACAAACTGAAACTGACTCAGAGTAACCCCACTCACAGAATTGCTGGACATTCAATTATTGACTTCTGCTCCAATGGCAGCATCTAAGTTGGTTCTTACTCAAGAGATTTTATCTGCAAAATGGTCATTAAAGGCATCATAGTGAGCTACTGAAGGTTCTAGCAGTAGGTTCAGAGGTGAGGGTACCTGAGTTAAACCTCTCACCACCCTGAATAGCTCAGCTGGATGCGAATTCACAGATGCAATACATGCAGAGAAGAAAGCTTTCCTTACTGTACGTACTGCCATCTTATAAGAACAAAGATGTCTTCTATATCGTGTATTGTCATTCATCTCACTTGCAGTTCATCCAGCCAACCCCAGTGCTTTTCTTAGCAGTCAAAATCTGTCACTAGAAGTATGTTCATCTAGATGAGAAGTATTTGGGAAGACACCTGCAGGGAGACAAGTTACAGGCAGGGAGAGGTCTCTGTATGTTTTACCCCATGCCCCTTTTGCTATTATAACCAGACATTACTATATTACTTTCTGCATGATTGGGTTAAATCCATATTTAAATACCCAGTTCTGCACTGCCACTTCTCCTTTGACCCAAAGTGATCCAGAAAATTACCCAAAACATATGCTTAACTTCATAAACAGATTAGCTATTGCTCCAACATTATTAGTTACATGAGCTTGAGACACATGGCTAGCATTGCAAACAGGTGCCCACTGTGAAGGAGTGAAGCTTTTGTGAAGCAGGAACTGCTGCAGAGTAGCTGTATTGATGAAAGTAAATCAACTGCAGGTGCCTGTATTGATGTGAGGTTAATGGGAGTCAGGTAGGGGAAAAGGGAATTATAAAACAGGCTAGATAAGTTGTAATCAAGGAGTCCTTGAACCCAAATTAAAATTAGTAGTTCCATTGAACACATTAAATGCCAGCCAATTTTTAATCTATTTTTATGAGTTGTATGCTGGGTTCCTAAACAATAGCCTTCATCATATCAGTTAGCTCTAGTACTACCAATCAACATTCCTTTTCAATTGAAGTACTTAGATTCAAACAGATGAATTTATTGGCTTCCATGGGATAAGACATATTTAAATCCCAAGGATATAGATAACAGTCTCTACAAGTGGGAGAATTTGTATTGTGTAAATTAAATTCAATTTACAGAAATAGGTAAAGTAATATTTAAGTGTAAAGTAATATCTACAGCTGGGGTGGGTAACGTTTTGGCAACTAACCACTTCATCACATTGAAGCTGGGAAGGCCTCAGTCTGATTCAGTGTTGGAATAAAATGGATGATTTCCTTACCTTCAAAACATTGTTAAATGTATCAATGGTACTCGGCATTCTTTCAGTAGATTTGTCATCACACTTTAATCACTAGGTACCACCCACCATCCCCCCTGTTTTTTGTAGGGAAAAAGCTTCCTCTCTTTGAAATGTCAGCTGTTACATGACTTTAATTCCAGAAGCAAGGAAGGAGGGAGGGAAAGCAGCGATGCACTCTCTCTCCCTCCCTCCCTCCCAGCTGTCCCACAGAGAAGGGTGTGGACCTTGGAAAACTATAACTCCCAAGACTGCATACAGAGCCGGTCCAACAATGAGGCGAATTAAGCGGTCGCTTCAGGAGCAAAACATACGGGGGCGCAGTCGAAACTGCTTTTTCTGTTTATTTGTTATAAAACATGATGTTTTGGTGCTTAATTTGTAAAATCTTAATGTAATTTGATGTTTAATAGGCTTTTCCTTAATCCCTCCTTATTATCCAACATTTTCGCTTATCCAACGTTTTTATTTTTTAGTGATTGGTTTTGGGAGGGGGGGGGCAAAATTCTGTTCGCCTACACTTGAAAAATACCTAGGGCCAGCTCTGACTGCATAGTATGGAGCTATGGTATTTAAAGTGGGGTCCAAGAGCATTCATTCCATAGTGTAAATGCACCAAGAGAAGGGTATGGATCTTGGGAAACTATAACTTCCAGGACTGAACAACATGGAGACATATAATACTAATAATCTTTCCCTCCTGGCTTTCCCATGCAACACAAGCTACAGACATATCATGGAGGGGGCGGAGGAAAGGACCCGGAAAGCCTACTTTAAAAAAATAAATTGTTCTGGCAAAGTAAAAACTTGATAAGCAAGGGTACTTTTGGGTCCTCCCACAATTTCCCCTCCCAGAAATTAGGAAAACATTTCATTTTGAACCTGGGAGCAACAAATGCCATCACATTAGAGAATTGGGCAAACATTTGGATCATTACCAAAAATCAAGTTTCTCACCACCTCCTGAAACGTTTGAAAAGGATGCTGGCCTCCACACTTAAAATACACAAAAAATGCTCTATCTTACACTTGAAGCCAGACTAATGTGATGAGAACAGTAGCTTCCCGGATTTTAAATGTAGCACTCGGTAGAATTTACTAAATGTGATGAAATGGCAGATCTAACAGAAAACAGATATGGCTAAGTAGATTGGACAGCCCAAGGACACAATAGTTGAGCTCAAATTTAGATATAATTGCTGAACAACATGGGAAATTATGAGACAAGTCACAGAAGGTTGTGTTGCAAAATGGGCCACTTTATTTAATCTTTTCTATGTCTTCTTGACAGTTAAAAAAAGGGGAGCACCCTGGTTTGGGAGCAGCTGGGGCAGGAGGTCTCTTCCCAGATACCCTCCATGGTTTACCCTGGGTTAAAACACCTAAGCTCCAAAGGCCACCCACCCCCCAGTTTCCAAACCTGAAGAGGCAGTTTCAGAGACCTCTCCATCACCAGGGGAGATACCACAAGTGTTCATTATAACCTTATATTACCCCCACTACCTGTTGCCAGTCTGCCTCATGCTTGTGATTATCCTGTCCCTTTGCTTTTGACAGACAAAACCTATCCACAGTTAACAATCATACTACATTCCTATCACTTACCTGGTGTGATGAGGCTGTTCTGCTTTTGTGGTAGCACACCAGCATTGAAGTAACACCAGGAAGTGGATTTTGCCCCATTCTTACTCCAGAAGCAGTGGTATTTATTTTAGTAGATCTTGAATTGTTTTCATTAACTATACCAATAACTGTGAAATTATTTTATTATTATTGAATTAAATTATGGAGCAGCAGCAGTTTGGGAGCATAGGATTACAAGATTATGTGAAAGAAAGGATGTGGGAAGACAGAACAACAAATTGGTGCAGTTGCGGGAATGGAGGGCATGTGTTAGCAAGGGTCCTCATGTCAATATGTAGTCACTATTAGTGATTGTGCAACTGCCATGAAATAGCAGCTTCATATAATAAAGTCTTCAGTTACTACAGCCATTCTGATATATTTCCATGAGCCGAGACAAGGCAAGAGTTGAATCTCCAAAAGCAATGTTGCTCTGTCTAAAATCTTCCCCAATTACATCCCTTTTTAACCATTCTTGCAAGCTAGAAACACATTCCTCTGAACTCTGGCTCCCCCATGCTTGCCTGCAATTCTCACGGAACATCCGGGGCCCAATCTCAACTTTAACCTAGAATCCCTGTCTAAACAGAATTCTTCTCCCTCGCTGCCATCTGGACTTCGTTGATATTGACAATCCTCAGTCTCCTGTGAAAGGTCACCCGTATCACTAACTTCAGTGTCTTCTGCTAAATTCAGAGCTTTCCACATTCCCCTGATCAGCCTGCTTTTCTAAGCCATCAACATTCCCTGAATCAACCTGCATTTCTGAATCTTCAACATTCCTGGGACAAACTGCTGTTCCACATTTTGAAACCCAAATCCCCCTTCATCATCAGACTGAACCACAACATTACCAGCTGTTAGGATTTCTGGGAGTTGAAGGCCAAAAAGATCTGGGGACCCCAGGTTGAGAACCACAGCTCTATTGATTAGCACAGTATGGTCCAACCCTTAGTTACCCGAGGGCCAATCAAACTTTAGTATAGGAATGTGAGGGCCAGAGACATTCCAGAAAGAAAATGAATTACATAATTAATATTGAATTGCATAATTAAAATATTAATATTGAATTACATAATTAAAATATTTTTCCAGTAAGAAGGGCAAGGGCCAACAAAAATGAATTGGTGGGCCACATGTGGCCCGCGGGCTGTAGGTTGGACCACACTGGATTAGCATATAATTCTAAGGAGAGGCACTAATATCCCATCTGGTTTTCTGGTGCCTGACGCTGGATGGAAAATCGAGATGTGCAGTGTTAAGTCAGATCAGTCCAAAGAGAAAATGGATTGATCACTCAACCTATCTTTTTTTTCTGTTTCAGTGGTACATGATCAAGTTGGCCTCGTCCTTGGTCAAGTCACAGCTGAAGGGGATTTTATTATAAAATGACCTGGCATTTAACACAGTACAACCAGGTGAAAGGTTACAGTCAAACAGCTGCTAATTACATTTCTAAAGATCTGGGGCAGCTGCTTAATTTTTATAGGAGAAATAATTTATCTAAGATGTATCTCATTTGTTCCTTAATCCAAGCTGGACAGGAGTTGTTAGGATGAGTTGTACAGATTAACAGGATTAGTTTTGTTTATACAGGCAGAAAGGAAAAAAGCAAAGGAAAAAAAACCATAGCAAGCTGGATCTCCTGAAAACTGCTTTGCACTCAGTTTCAATTAGATGGCTGGGCTATTGCTCATTCTATTTAATAGACCTTCTGCCAAGAATGAAGCTCTCTGAATTAATATAGATGAAGGGAATAATATTGCAGCAGATAATAAAAAGTAGAAATAATTTTAAATAGTAATTCATCATTTACAATTCACATTTTCCAAAATGAATACCACATCATTGGATAAATTAAAGCAGTTTCAACAGAAAAACCTCACGACTTCATATGAAATGGAATTAGGTTTCTAAAAACAAGCATACATATTCAGTTATACGAACACATATATCTACAGCAGCGTTTTTCAAATGCTGCTCCTTCATGTGTTTTGGATTTCAGCTCCCAGAAATCCCAGCCAGCTTACCAGCTATTAAAAATTATGGGAGCTGAAGTCCAAAACAACTGGAGGAACAGAGTTTGAAAAACACTGATCTACAGGATTCCCAAGGCAGACTTCAGGTTTTAGGAGACATTTAGTACAGCACTTCCTATATTGTTGGACTCCAATTTGCAGGCTAATCTGAAACCAAAAACAGCAGGTGAACATTTAAATTTCCCACAAGGCCTCTGATAAACTTGTGATGTTGTGATACTCTTCCACCCCCAGTATAAAATGCCAGGCCAGTGGCTAAGGGATGTGACAGAATTGGTGGTCCTGGCGAGCTGTTCAAGGATATATTGTAATGATGCCAGTCTTGAGTACTGGCATGTAAATGTGACGAGTATTACATCTATGTAACTTTTGAGGAATGTATGCTCAACATCAATTTAGATAGATTGTTTACTGTTTGTTTATTACCTTGCCGTGGTGCTTTTATAAACAGGGTAAGATGATTTTACTACTTCATTAAAATAAATTATGATTAATGAGCAGAAATATATCACCCTTTAACTAGGTGAGTATATACTGAAGGAGAACATGCAGGCATAAACTACAAGGTTGCTACATCTGTAATTTTACTTGACTACACATTTTCATTATGGTTTTTAAAAATCTTTTAAAAGCTGTATGCTTTTAATTAGTCATTATTCTGCATTTTGAACACTTGATGGGGCCAAACTGCCCTAACAGATTTTTCTTTTTGAGGACAAAGCTGCCACAAAATCATCTACTAATTTTTCAGATTTATAATTTTAATATGATTTAACCTATAAAGCAGTGGTTCTCCACCTGTGGGTTCCCAGATGATTTGACCTTCAACTCCCAGAAATCCTGACAGCTGATACACTGGCTGGGATTTCTGGAAGTTGTAGGCCAAAACACCTGGGCATCCACAGATTGAGAACCACTGCTATAAAGGCTGTAGTTTTCAGCAATGTGTTTCAAATATGTAAAAATCCCAAATGCAGAATGAAAGCTCTTCCAACAGGCCTTTGGCGATTGATTTCTAAAGCTTGGGATCACCCAATTGTCTATTTTATTTTATAGCATTTTTCCCTCTGTTAGCTGGATATATTCTCACTGTGCACTCCTTCCCTAGCATTGCAGCGGGACTACCATCTCAACTACCTACCTCTCCCCTAATTATAGCTCGCACTACTCGCACTTTTTGGCCCAGTTCGTTTTAGGTTCTTTTCAGGATTTTATCAATGTATGATTTTTGTATATGCTATCTTATTTGTGTTTTATCAATCTGTTTTTATGTTGTGTGTTTTTATATTGGCTGTTTCGCCTGGGCGTGGCCCCATGTAAGCCGTCCCGAGTCCCTTTGGGGAGATGGGGTGGGGTATAAAAATAAAGTTATTATTATATTATTATAAATTGTTTTGATTGACACAGATTGACAAACTAGGTTGTTTCCTCTTCTATGTGACATATCTTTAGATATTTAAATACGACCATCATATACTCTTATCTTCTTCCAGCTACACATTCCCAGTTCCCTAAGAAATTTTTCATAGAAACTTTGGGTTATTTTAATCATCCTTTTCCAAACCTTTTCCACCTTGTTGCTTGGGTATGGCAAGCACTCCGCCTGGATGTTACCGCACAATAAAGGACACCACACAGTATGTGTTTTGGGTATAAACTGGCCACAACATTTTATTGGATACAGGAATAAGGGTTGGCTGCCATGCATGGGTCCTGGATCACCGATCAGTCAGCCCAGTGCTGCTCGATCCCAGAAACAAATCCAAAGGCGCGACCGAAACCAGACCCGGTGATCGGTACCAAAGCGCCGCCCAGCGTCCGCGATGCTACTCCCTCCTCCTGCCAATGAGGGGGGGGAGTATGCATAGCTGATCCGGGGCCCATGCCACACGCCACAAAAGGAGGGTGGGATCCCCCACTCTCCTTGCCGCCAACCCTCCTTCTGTAGCCAACAAATTTACAGTACGACAACCGCTGCAACCGTGTGCCCTGGGACATGCTGGCACGCTGCCATGCAGCTTGTCCTAAAGCCCGAGTCCCAGACATCCTCGCTGTTTGTGATATCTGGCAACCATAGCCCACATGTCCGAATGCTCCCCTCTGCTTGTCCCCTGGGTTGAGCAGCAGTGGGGCCCGCCCCTCCTGAAGTGCCTGTCCAATGGCAGGCCGGGGCGGACCCAACTTGGATTGGCCCAGATGCCTGGTGGCGGGAAAGTTTCCCACCGCCCATTGGGCCTCTGGGAAGAAGATTTCCCCGGTGGCCGCCATGACGGGGGCGGGGCGCCCACCCCCGCAACTGGCTTGGCCTGGTAAGTCAGGCCATGCTTTTCAGTAACCTTCTTGAATTATGGTATCTAGAACTGAACACAATACTCCAGGTGAGACCTGAACAATAGAGTGGTGTTCTTAATCCCTACCCTTGTGCCTTTCACTTATCTTTTTGATATATAGCAGGTTTCTTGCCTAGAGATATATTAATCATATGTGTCATTTTCATTGCATTTGCACCCCCAACATATAAATGAGAGAAATTAATGATCTCAAGATGGAGCAAAATTTGGTGCCATATGCCAGTTCCTTTTCATTTTGCTATGGAGTCCACCAGTCCCTATCCCATAATTTAAACCACAGTTTAAACTGGCCACCACAGTTTAAAAGAGATATTGACAAGCTGGAAGGTGTTCAGAGGAGGGCAACTAAAATGCTCAAAGGTCTGGAGACCATGAATCCCTATGAGGAGCATCTTAAAGAAGTGAAGGTTGAGAGGAGACATGATAGTCATGTATAAATATGTGAAAGGGTGTCATAAGAAAGAGGGAACAGACTTGTTTTCTGCTGGCCTTGAAACTAGGACTCAGAGCAATGGGTTCAAATTACAGGAAAGAAAATTCCACCTGAACATTAGGAAGAACTTCCTGACCATACAAGATGTTCAACAATGGAAAACTCTACCTCAGAGTGTGGTGGAAGCTCCTTCTTTTGAAACTTTTAAACAGAGGCTGGATGGCCATTTGTTAGGGTTATTTTGATTGTGTTTTCCTTCATGGCAGGGGGTTGGACTAGATGACCCACATGGTTTCTTCCAACTGTATTATTCTATGATTCTACTATGTACAGCTACTTCTGGTGAGGCTCCATAGCAAAACCGAAGAGGGACTGGCATATGCTGCTGTAATTGCAATATGGTGCATTAGCAACAATGGGGGGGGGGGGACCAAGCAGTGAATGCTTCACCTCATGAGACGGGCTTAGGGGTAAGTCAGACGATATGGGGCATGGGGTGACAGGTTCCCGATGTTCACCGCCGAGCACCACTGGATTCACCATCATCCGTGATTATTCCAGCAGCAAATGTGATAAGGTTCTAAATCTTGAATCCCCAAAAAGTAAAGACTGCTCTTTCACAACAAATCTTGCTTTCTAATTATTTCTATGAGCTTCTCAGAATGAGAAGCCTGATTTTTCCATTTTTTTCTGAAAGTGTAACATTTAGGGTTCTTTTTAATTACTCTTTGCAAGCCAGTCCAAGCTAAATCAGGCTGTTTTCAGAATTACTAATATGTAGCCTGGACTGAATCTTGCAGTTGGCTGACATCTCCAGTATCTGAGTGACAAGGAGTATCTTTTAGATCTTCCTGCTGTTTCCCTTGCTTTTTCAATCCCCTGCTGTCTATCTACATGTCTTCTTTCTGCACTATCTCTGGGAGATGTTAAAAGGTCAATTAGTTAGAGTTTTGGAAGTGAGAGCAAGTAATCACTTTTTTTCTGTTCTAAAGCCAACTCCCATTGAGGTTACTGAATCAAGGAATATACACAGAGGTTTTGTCCAAACTAGGTTAGGTACACTGGTTTATTATTTACCTCCAGAGCTTATTTTAAGCCCCTTCATTATGAGTATCTTTAGCTACCAAGGTAATGCCACCCTAAGGAGCAATAGGCTGTTTAGTTGTCCTGAAAAGGGGCCTATTTACTAGATGCACACTCCTTTATTGCTGAGTTAGTTTCTTTTCCTTTTCCTTCCCTTTAAATTATCACCATTTCTTCCACTCTTTTTCTCCTTTTCACAAATGACCAATGGTCAAAATGGAGTTATGGTTTTCATGGTGATATTGCAGTGAAAGAGCTCCACCAAATAGATGATTGTTTATTTGAATTATATACTCATTAGTGCAATTATTAACATGTGATTGAAATAAGATCTTTTTTAACAAATAGCTTAAATACAGCACCTGCATCTTTAACCAGAAACATATCGACAAAATAACATTTTAAAAGGGAAAAATTAAGATTATAATTGTCCCACATGAATACTCCAGTACTCATGTCCCTGTTTTACAGAAGCAAGTATTTCATAATGACTTTATTTATTTTATTTATTTCAATTATTTATACCCCGCCCTTCTCACCCGAAGGGACTCAGGGTGGCTTACAAGTGGCAGTTGATACTGTTACACTGTAAACAGTTAAAACAGTCATAAACTACAATATACAAAGGCAAATTCCAGCAACCGATTTCAAGCACTAAAGGAATACATACACTATCAGAGCTGTACACATAAGGGTAGAGCCCTGTTAAACATACAGACTTGTCTACTGTCTTCCAAAATGCAAACTATACGTTTGTATCTGCTGGTTGCTTTGGTGGCAAGGAAGAGCCTAGCCTCCTAACCCTTGATTATTCGGTATATCATTTTGAGGATAAAGAGTTCTATGCTCAGATAGACACTTCTCAAGATGGAATTTCAGAGGTATGGTGATCTTTTTTGCATTTGTTGTTGATTCTTCTAATGTGACACACACCCTTTCAAAGAGGTTGAAAGTAAACAGAGTACAGTTATGCTAAAGGGTATGGTTAACAGAGAGAGTTGAGGAAGTAGAGGATAAAAAAGAAAAAAATTTATGTGTAAAAGTTTATGTTGGATGAGTTTGTGTCAGGACAGGAAAGCACGGGAAGGTTCTTTACCAGAGAAATGGAAAAGGTTCAGTGAAATTTTAGAGATTATGTTTAAGGAGGGGATAGAGTTGATGGAAAGAGTGAACCTTTACAGAGGCAGGAGAGGAAAAGAGGGAGAAAGGGATTGCTTTGACTCACAATAGCAATTGTCTTTGCAAGGTGCATTTACACAATTACACAATGAAGAAGTCTTTTCAATATTTCAGCTAATTCAAGGTGCCCCTTTTTGCCCTCCCCAGGTTCATTGATGTCCGTATGTTGGTTGCTTGCATTGGTGGGGAGGGGCAGGTCATGAATTCCAGGTCCAAGGTTTTCACCAAGTTCAAAGTTGCTTATCGAATGTATTCTCTCCAAAAAATGATGGGAATGATTTGAAGCTGGTAATCCTCTACCCTAGAATCCATATTCTTAGTTAATTTTCATTCTCAGCCTCATTCAATCTTTGCCTTGTCAAATAATTATCTTTCACTTTGGGGTCCATGAAATACATTGTTCTTCACATTTTATACACTCCCTATCAACACACACCTCTTCATGGACCCAAATCGGCATTCTCAAAATGGATGGAACCTTCTGGTGATCCATTTTGAGAATGCTAGTTTGGTCCATGAAAAATGTTTGTGTGTGCATAAAGGTTTGCATCCCACTATATTTCCTTCTTTTTGGGGGGGGGTGGGTGGGTGGGGGGGTTAGAGTAAAACAACTAGTTTACTATCCATTCTTTTCCCTCAAAAACAGCAATCTTCCTTTTATAGTTCAGAAAATACTTGCCCTACCTGAATCTAACAATGTGATTAAGTTTTGCTGCATTTCTCCAAATCTCTCTTTTTCTCATTTCTTTCAAATCAAATTGTAATTTCTCCCCTCTTTCCTAAATGCAAATATTTGCGCATCTTGGTGCATACCTTTATTATTCATGTTCATACCTGGAAAGACATTTGCCTTTGCAGTACCCCTACACACAAAAATACATTTGTGCACATTTTGCAGTGCATATATATTTGTTCATTATTCCAAGAGAAAAAAGTCTACATAGCCATTCTGATGATGCACTTTTGTTAATAGTCCCATAGATCGTAAAGTAGATAAATGCATTAAAAAAATAACAAAAATTCTCTTTTAGCTCTAATCTTAGCTTTCCGCCCTTGGCCCTTTCTGACATCTCTGTACAGCTGTCTAGAACACTTGAAACCAACATACGGCAGTCTTTTTCTTTTCTAACTTCAAAGTCTGCTAGATTTGTGTTGATCTTTACTCTACTGATATGTGATTTAGCTCTTCCTATGTATAACTATACACAGTTCAGATGGCAGGCAAACATTAAACATCAACTTTTTTGTAAATAATTATCCTTTCTTCCCATTCCTTTAGTCTTCACATTAAAAATTAAGTTTTGAAATCGGTGATTATAGTAGGAAGGAGTAATGCCAATGTGAAGTTTGAACTCATCAGAGTATACCAAATTTTGGCTGTTTTTCAAAATAGACTTTTTTTTCCTTCCCAAAGCAATTTATGAATGGCTGTTCAGACTTATTCAGAATCTCTCTTTTCAAAATGAAAGAAACTGGATGAGATTGGTAACTCTCTAGCTTGAAGCTCCTACTCTGTTAAATTCTCTCTAAACAAGTTGAAGAGCATGGGGAGCACATAATTCTTGGCAGTGATTGGATTAAATTAGAATAATTTACTTTGCTTACAGTGTCTAAATTGGTTTCATACTGAAAAGCCTGACACACTGATTAAGTTAACAGTGATTTTTTTCCATATTCATAAGAAGTTTATTTCATTTGCCACTATAAATAAGACAAATGAAGTCAGCACTGATGGGTGCTTCCCCTTGTGATCTCCCTTACAAGGTAATGTCATTTTAATCAGTAGACAAATGTTGCCATATGTGGATCATGTGCATAGATGGATGTGCACACATATGGAGAAATGTATGAACACATAGCACACTTTCTTTTCAACTGTACTCTATAAAACTATTTTTATTATTATGCTTAAATGTCTGCATACTTCTGAGCTCAAACGTTTCCAAATAAATACAGTAAAAAACTGTGCAAACTTGTGGACTGAACTTTTGCAAATTGGATTATCTGTGAATAATTTCTAGATCCTCCAATGTAATTCTATAGTGAAGTTCCAGTACATCATACTGGAGGGTCTAGAAATTTCTAGATAGATGTTCTCTCAGCTAAAAAAAAATTGGGGTTTTATTTGCACTTTTCCATTTTCACAAGGGCATTGTGCTTCCGACCCCAGTGAATTGGAGGACTGGTGAGTGAATTGCCCTCTAACTTCCATATTTACTGAAAGCCTGTTGTTGATGCTGTTATATGCGTTCAGATTATTTCTTATTTATGGAGACCTTAAGGCAAAAATATCATAGAGCTTTCTGAAGGTAAGTGTGTGTGATTTGCCCAAGGTCACCCAGTGGGCTTTCATGGCAAAACAAGGATTTGAATATGTTTTCCAGAGCTGTAGTTCAGAGCTCAAACCACAGACATTCTGAAAACTATAATTATGATTTTAACCTACAAATGAGTGAAAATATCTAATTTTTTATAAGAATTTACCAAAATTCAAAGTTTCCCCCCGTCCCCACAAATCTGATGTAAAAGACTTGAGAATTGCTGTATCATCGTCCACCAAAAATGACATAGCAATTGGGTTTCATATTTGTTCCATCTAATCTATTTGTATATCAAATACATGTTCACCTAATTTCTAATGGTTCAAGTAACAATGCCAGGTAAAACGTACAGTACATTTTGTGTGTAGATCTAGTTCTAAGTGAATTTTGAAAGAAAATGTGACTTTAAAATGTCCTGCCCTGGTACATGATAGATGATAAAATTGTACTGAAACAGATGGTTAAAATTGCACTGAAATTGTGTAACTACAATAATATCTGGTCTGGAGCTATGTCTCAGACACTTAATTTTCTTTCAGCCCCAGATGTCTCACTCTTGTTTCTGCCAGTACTTAATTGTGAAACAAATACATTTGGAGATGTCTTTTTTTCCCCATTGAAACCAAACAAGGTCTCCTGTCTGCTCTCTTCTCCCCCATGTTATTTAATGACTGTATCATGACATAGATTTCAATATTATCTCATCAAATCTATGTTTTAAACCCAGTCAAATATTCTCTATTACTGTATCAAGCTTATTAAATTGCATTTGACTGAAATATACCTTTAATAAACTTTGAAAAATAAGCTTTCATTCCATGCATTTCCAATATATTTTCGACCCTCCTGCAGTGTTTGGAAAATAAACAGAGGAAGGGAGATTAAATGATAAACATAGTGAAAGTAATTCCAACAATGCAAATTGTAAAATTAGTATACCATTTAATTTTCAGCATTGAAGATAGTCCATAATATTAAAACTCCATCAGAAGCTCCCTCTACCCTAAAATGAAATAACAGAGAATATATTTTTCTATTTAGAACATGAAGTATTACACTTGACTGTCATGGGCGACATGGACTAAAATGGAATGAATGTCATATAGTTTCATATTTAACTAGTCATAAAAAAGTACAGAAGCAACTGTACGTGTCCGTAGCCTCCCAACGGTATCCAACATTTGGGGAAAAGGGTGGGTCATGCTATGAATTATTTGTTTCCAACAGTGTTTACTTATGATCCCATATTATATTGTATTACTTACAATATAATATCTCAAATGTAATGCCAAAACACACAGAGATGCTGCCAGGTGAAATACATCTAGCAATTGGGTTGCATATACACAAAAATATGTATGTTGAAACCTCATCTAGTGGGAAGTATATAAGGACAAATTTATCTGTGATAATTTAGAAATAGCATACTATCTTCTTCTGCTAGTAGAACTCCCATTTGGCTGTCAAAATATGACCTGGTGCAGTGCATTTGTAATAGCTATTCTTATTTTAAAGTTTTAGATTGGGTTTTGTGGGTTATATTAATACTATGAATCCCTCTCCTTTATCAAATATTTGCCATACAATGGCTGCCTTTTCTTAGGTTTCATTCTTGTGTGACATTTGGGTGCCCATGTGATATCTCCTGTTGTTACTCATCTTAAAAAATCCCACAATACTGAGTTGGTTACTAAGTTGACTTAAGGAGACTCATGAAAATAGATTTTAGCCATCCATTGTTTTCTCTTACAGTTGCATGCATTCTTCAAATCCCCTCTAGAGATGGAAAAGTTTCAATAAAAATCTGGGGATGTGCAGAAATTGGAAGGAAATGCGTTGTTGTTGTTTAAGATACCCAGGTTCTCCAACCATTATAGAACAGATCTTTTTCAAACTCTATTAACGATTTTTCTGTGAATTGCTTGGGGAAATGACGACGACGACAATTAGCTTCCCTCCCCTGCTTTGTGGGGATTGTGGGGTGACTTGCCACCTCCATCGACAGGGACTATTACTTGAAATAGTTCTGGCTGGAACTATTTCTAGTGGGTGGGGCTGCATAGGAGATCTCGTCATTCTGAGTTTGTCAATCGGACAGATGGCTGCTTCCCCTGGATGTCCGTGAGTTTTTAGTCTAGGCTTCGTTGGCCTCCCGCCCACCCTGCAGCTTCACTTGGGCACTCATGGGTGCTGGGGGTGGAGGCCAGCCACCACTCCTGGCCCCAGGAGTGGGGGGGGGGGACTATGGGGATTGGGGAGTGTTGGTTCCCATCTTTCCCTTCTGCCCGCCGCAAATCATGCAGGGCCTTGCCAAGTCTAAAAGATATCTTTCCTCCATGGCATCTTCCTTCTCCCAGCGAGGGTGGGCAGGGGGCAGTGCCATTCCTTCAGGTTGGTATGAATGGTGGCACTGCTCACCTGGCTTTGCTGTGCTACCCCCTTTCATGCCCCTGGCTCCTGGGGCAGTATTGGTGTGATGGCTGTGGCCAGATTTCTCTGCGCCCTCCTCTGATGGGAAACAATCACCAACCAGCTTGCATAATTAGTGGTTTACCAGGGCCTACACGATTGCCCCTCCCCAAATCTGAACATTATATATGAACATGAATTTTAGGAAACCTCAATTATGGCAGGACATAACTCGAATATAACAAGGATATTAATGGTGATCATTAATAATTCTAAACATGGCGTCAACATGACTATGTTGGGGGCGGTCCATCATTTTACACTCCACTGCCTGAAGCACAACATATGGTTTTGCACTTTTCATTCAGAAGGGACTGACAATGCTTTAGCTGATGCTCTGTCCTGCCTGCAGATGGAGCACTTTAGGCAACTAGCATCCAATGCTGGCATTCGGCAAGAGTCCAAATCAAATTGGACTGACAAATTAGTCAGGGGTATCGGGTCGGCACTGAATTCCAGAAAGTCTTACATCAAAGTCATCTGAGAATTCACAGATTTCAGGCAAAATTATACAATAAGTGATATTATGACAGGAATACAATTTTCTTTTTTCCTGAAAGAAAAGCTTTAGTCCCGTAGTTCATCTGGACAAAACTATCTGCCCTTGCCTTTTGGCTTATGGCCCAGGGCTTCCCTGAGTCTATCACTGATTTCCGTGTCTGTAAACTATTAGAAGGGTAGTCACTAGGCTTGTGAACAGATCAATTTTCAAAAACGGTCTTCAACTGGTTTGAATGCGCATAACAACATGGGCTCCACTGTCATTTTTTTTGGGGGGGGGGGGAGGTCACGACAGCAGCTGTCGAAAACTGGCTGCTTTCAGTTTCTTTTGGTTACATGTTGAGTACAGGAAGGGAGGCAGCCACTAGAAGGGAAATGGATCAAGGTGTAGCCGAAATGCACAACCCTAGTGATCACATGATTATGGCAGACCCCGCGATACTTGGCAGTCCCTTACACTGGGGATTTTGAAGGGCCTTGGAGAAATTTGGCCCCAGGTTTGTGCCTCCCATTACAAAGAGCTACTGTTTCATGCATCTGCACTCACAGCCTTTTTTGTAGCACTTAGAGTCATAAAGGTAGTACTGGGATCAAAATTGGATCAATTTCAGTGGGCATTGATGTTTGCAGACATATGTTTAGCGCCCAAAATGTTGCACTTGTTTGTTAGAAGGTCTAAAACCAATCTAAAAACCAAAGGATCCTACATTAGGCTCATGAGCTGTGACATGGATTTATGTCCGGACATAAATGGCACATTATATTGCTATTAGGGGTAATGCCGCTGGCTCTCTCTTTTGTTACCAAGACAGTGTTCCACTCACAAAATATCAGTTTGGTTATTCACATCCAAAGTGCTTAAAGCACTGGGCATACAAGGTCAAAAATTTGGAACTATACTTTTTGGATAGGGGCCACCTTGACAGCAGCAGACATGGGCTACAATGTTAGCAAGATTTGAACTTTAGGCAGATGGAAGTATAAAGCTTGTTGTTCATATGTTTGCCCAGTTTCTTTACATTAACATTTATGTGTCTTTTCAGATGAGGGGTTGCTGGTACATAGAAGATGGGTCTTGATCTGCATCCGTAGCTATATCCATTGGACTGAGTGACAGGCCTGTAGAAGTTCCTATAGCCAGCAGCTGGATTTTGCCTCCCTGGCCCCCACTGATTGGAGGGGCAGAGGAGGTCTCTGTTGGGACAGCTTGTGCCCATTGCTGTTTGATTCAGGAGAGGATTCCCTCCTGATGTTTTGGTTATCCATCTGGGTTGTAATGACTTCGGCTTTCTCAAAGGTAGAGCACAGTTTCTTCAAGCATTGGCCGATTTTCACAAAATCAAGGAGACATGGCCTCACACCTATATTTTATTGTCTGCGATCATCCTATGCTTGAAGTGGCAGATATGTTAAAAAGCTTGATGGAGTGAGAATGAGAGTGAACAGGGTCATAAGGAACGCTTTAGCTGACGGTATGGGCTCTTACATTAACAATGACATTACACACCTTAGACAGGATTTCTACCATGCTTATGGTAGAAAAAGGTACCTATCCTTTTGGACACAAGCAACCACCAATGTTTGTACAACTTGCAAAGGAGCATTTGGCCTGCTTTGGTGGACTTGGTGGGGAATAGGGGTAAAGCTGATTCTTACCCCTAATCTATGGCAGAAAACATCAATTGATTTACATTTTGATGTACACCTAAGGCACCCCTTTGTGGTGTAGGCCAGGAATGCAAACTCTCACCTGTGGTTCAAATAACTGAGGTGAGAGAGAACAGAAAAGGCCTTGGAATGGGAAGAGTTCTGGTCTCAATACATCCTTTTGAGTTGGGGCAGAATTCTCAGTTACGTTTCCCTGAGTGGTCTCTCTGAAAATGGTACAGTTTATTACATTCGGGGACCCAGGTGTTTCACCCAAGTTATTCAAGGAGTAGGTCCAAGATGGCCACTGCCTCAGCTTAATCCACATCAAGTTCATGCCCCTTTAGAAATTTTTTGAAAGTCACAAAAATTAATAAAAGTTGCCCATTGTTAATCCCAAATTGTTTGTGGTCTCGTCATTTTGGGGGTTGTAAAATAGATGCATTTGTTAAGTGAAACACTACCCTAAAGGCAACCTCTAAAATTAAGCAAACTGCATTTATGAATATGGTAACTGCTGCTACAGTGCTCAAATAACTGGAAATTTCTCTGCAATCTTATAGGTTTTTTTTTTTAACCTTCATGTCTGATTTCAGAATCATCCACATGGGAAAGTGAGAGGTTAAGAAGTCGGGAGCTGTATCATGATTTTTTCACTAACAAACAAGAGCACTATGTTTTTTTATTGTGAGCCCTTATGTGAAAAGTCTCTAGCGCCCACCAATGTTTCTCATTGTAGTTGGTTTCCCCTGCTATTAACTATAAGTAAAAAAGAGGAATTGTGAGAAAAAGGAAAAGAGAGTGCATATTTTGTCAGACAAAGATAAATGAAAATATATCTAGATAGCGGACCAGTGGAAAAGAGGGTTCTATTGCAATGTGTATGTGCTTGCTGTCAAGAGTCAGATGCCAGTTAACAAACAAAACAGAGTTTATTCAAAAGATAAGCCAGAAATAACATAAACACAGAAGGTATCCTTGAAACACTTCACTTATCAGTGTTTCAAGAGTAGTTTGGACAAAAATAACTCAAAAACAAGCCACGCTATTTTCCCACGCTGGCATTCAATAAAAACTAAAAGACGCTTCAATTCAGCTTTGGAGAACAAATTGAGTTGACTGCTAGAAAATATGCAAAATAAACGAAGGCTTGAAACCTTCCAGAAGCTGCAGAGTATAACTGAAAGTGCAAAAGCCTCTTTTGGTTCCAAACCGTTTCTGAAAACAGACAGCCGGCTCTGTGGATTTAAAGGGACAGTTCCCAAAAGAAAAACAGAAAACTGGCTTGAAAACAAACAAACTAGAAGAGCAGTAAACTGCTTCCACGGTGCAGATAAAGCCGAGAGCTTCAAAGGGATGATGAATAGCCGTTGTCAGGAGAATCCAAGGTCAGGTCAGGAGGCAGCAGCAAATTCCGAAAGGCAAACCAGTAGTCAGAAGCCGGGAGTAGTCGTCAGTCAGAGGGCGTAGACAGAAGCCAGGTCAAATTCAATCCAAAGTCCGAAGAGGGTGCAGTCATCCAAACCAGGTCCACGATAAGACACAGCGAGAGCCAAGCCAGATGGTATCAGCAGCTAGAAATAGTAATCAGAATGCAGTCCAGGGAAACCCACACAGTTCCATCCCTCTGCTGCAGAGCAGTCCCAGATAACTTACATCCGAATCACAGTCCAAGTCCAGTCTTCACGGAAACACAGAGATCCCAATGGCGCCTCAGCAACACCTTGCCACACGCAAAGTGCAGTGGCCAAACATTCCCCTTCCTCCTGGGTGACCAAACACTCACACCCAAACACCAGGTGTCCCAAATCTACTCAGAGTCCGAACTCCACACAGCTAGAGCTCGTGGATCCGGAGTACCTAGCAATTCGTCGGAGTCCCAATCATCCTGCCCACACTTAGCCCCATGAACACTTAAAGAACCATCCTCCCTTCTCCAAGCATCCCAAGTGGGATCAGCTCCTGCAGAAACCCCAGGTTCAGCAGTATCCATAGGCCCCAAATCCCCAGACATCTCCGGTGGCTGTGCCCATTCAGTGCCCACTTCCCCAGCCACCACCTGTTCCTCAGCATCCATTTCCCCAAACTCCCCATCTGAATCTTCCTCAGAAGATCCCCCATATAGCTCTCTAAGTCACTTCCTGCGCAACTCCTCCAGTGAACCCTCATCACGAGGGTTTTTTCTTCCTTTTCGAATCCCATAACCATCAACCATAATCCCCGAAGGCGCAGTCACAACACTTGCATATGTGTAACTAAACTGTGTTTTCATGAATGATGCCTCATCAAATTCATTCTAAAGGAGAACTTAATAATATGTTCTGGACTTGCTAAATAGCCTTAGACCAGTGAACATTTGAAAGTGCTAAGGAAATATTTAGAACTATTAATAAACAGAAGTCAGGTATATCAGATCTTGGTGTGTTAAGGACAAGCTCCTTGGGGTAGTTCTGTGCTTGAAATATTCATAGAATGTTTCCGTGGAGCTGCATTCAAATGTGATTCTTACATCTGAAGTTTGATTTGCTTTAGGTCCTCTGAAGGGGACTTTAAATCTGAAATCCTATGCATACTTATTTGAAAGGGCACCCATGACCTTGGTACTTATTTAAAAATCTCTACAGGTATTTGTCCACTCCTTCAAAGATGATCCTGTTTTTGTTGCTGCTGCTGCTGTTGGTGTTTTCAAGTAATTTCTGACAATCCTAAGAAGAACCTATTACAGTGCTCTCTCAGTAGAATTTGTTCAGAAGAAATCTGTCATTGTTCTCCTCTAAAGATGAGGACATGCTAAGCTCACCCATGGCTAAGCAGGAATTCCAACCCTGGTGTTGCATTAACACTCAAACCACTACACTACACTGACTCTCAATACGTATCCTATGCCTATAAAGTCCACCCAGTTTTGTCAAAAGAATTGCAATTTTTTAAGGCACTGAGATGTTCTATTGAGATCCAAGGCTCTGGTAAATGAAGTGACATTCTGAGGCACAGTATGATAGGAGACCAAGTCAAGGAAGTAGGTTCTGGGATAATACATTTTCTCCTTATGCAGGAGGATAGAGTTACAAGACAGGAAGATGAGTGCACTAGTCTCTCAAATAGAAACTGTACCCCAATGAAATTTAAAATTCCTAGCATTTTTGTAATATAAAATGTTCAGTTGAACATTTAAAAATGCAGTTTAGGCATCCAAAGCAAAGGCGAAAAGTTGCCAAGGGAATGTGAATTCAACAAATATAAGAATTCTAGTCCAAAATCTGCAATGCTAGAAATCTTGTGCTAAAGAAAAATTCAATTTGGGTGGGAATTTTTTTTCTTAATGGGGATGTGTGCTAATTTTGCTCCCACTTTACCTAGTTATGACACTTTGGTAGGAGTCATTTATTTATTTATGTATTTATTTATTTACAGTATTTATATTCTGCCCTTCTCACCCCGAAGGGGACTCAGGGCGGATCATATTACACATATAAGACAAACATTCAATGCCTTAACATAGAACAAAGACAAGACAAACACGGGGCTCCGAGCTGGCCTCAAACTCATGACCTCCTGGTCAGAGTGATTCATTGCAGCTGGCTGCAGCTGGTTGCTCAACAGCCTGCGCCACAGCCCGGTCATGACATAAACATCATTTTCAGGGTTTCTGTCTGTAATACGAGAAATCAGAGGATGAAAGGGAACTTAATAGGAGGTAAAATTTACCTGTAGCTATACTTCTGCCTACCACATGTGCACATAAACCTGACAAACCTTTGTAAATAGCACCATTGGATTTGACTGGAAACAGATACTAAAATGTTTGGTTTAACGAGAGTGACATATAGTGGATTATACCTCGGGGAATTTATGCAGGTGCCACAAACTAAATTCAAGTAAGTCAAGAATTCAGATGCATCTCAATGAGACATTAAAAGGAAAAACAGGTGGGGATGCTTTGCACTTGGCATCATAGACAAGCTAGAACAGCAGTAGTCTTTACATAAATCAGGGATTTATGGCCTAAGGGTATGCAAGATTGGTTTAGCTAGCAACGCATAAGTATGCCAGCAACCTAGCTTTTACATTGTTGCTAAGCAAGTTCGAACTCACAATGTTTAATCACACACAACACATAGATTACGTTTAAAACTGAGCTTTAGCTGAACAAGATCGAGGTAACAATAAACTTTGCCTTGTGAAGAAAAATAGGTATCTGCTTCAGAAAAAAAAAATATTTTCTGGATTCTTTCTTCTTTCTTGTTCCCTGCCAAGTTCAGGTTAATTAAAGAGTAAGTACTCCCCTCCCGTTTGGAAAAAAAGTAAAGGAAAAAAGAAATCCACTGTACGTAAAGGAGGCCTGCTTGCTGTTGAAACTAAAAATAAGGAAAACAGATCTGTCATTCTGGCTAATGGTGCTGAATATTGATCACACAGATTCTTTATTAGATTTTTGAGACAGATGATTGCAGTTTAGTACATAGTTAATGATCATTCTTATGCCAATCTCAACGATGATAATTACTTTATGATTAGCACTGTGATTGAAAGCGGTGCAATTTTTACCCCCTCAAGATGTTTCTGATGACTTCTCTCTCCAGACAACACGTTGTCATGAATGGCTGATATAATTATTATGAAGGCACACAAAAAAAGGTTTTCCATAAATCTGTTAATGTTCATTCTATTAGCCTTCTTTCCTCTCCTTACTCTTTATTCTCTTAACAGATTCTCATAATGGCCATTGTGACATACTATCTTGCTTTGGTCCTTTTTTTGATTTTTTGATCTTTTGAGTAATAATTTCACAAATCTCAGAAATATCAATATCACTTCAGAGCTTTAAAAGAGTCCTACCCAATTTGTTTCTTGTCATTTTCTAAGAACGGGAAGGTTTTTTTTTTTTTACTTGTTTAAATTGGGATTCTTTTGCTCTCAGAAGCCATACCTAGGAAGTCTTGGCAGTTGGTCTAAAACATCTAAAGGGATCTATTTTGCATTAAAAGATTCTTATTAGACTGTTGGTTTTAAGTTATAATGAAAGGCCTAAAAACTCTCATGGTCCAGACCCCATCTGTTCTCGGAAGCTAAGCAGAGTAAACTGTGGTTAGTACTCAATTGAGGGATACTAGTGAATATCAGGTGCTGTCGACCATTTTTCAGAGGAAGTATTCTTTACCTAAGAAAGTATTCTAAGTATTCTTTACCTAAGAAAACTCTAGGAAATTATGGGGTCACCATAAGTTGGTCGGTGACTTGAAGACACCTACAAGAACACCTAGATGTTTTTATGTTGATGTTATTGTATGTCTAAAGCAGTGTTTCTCAACCTGGGAGTCAGAACCCTTGGGGGGGGGGGGGGGCGTGGATTGTGCAGGGGACTTAGTGGGGTTGCCAAAGACCAGTATTTTCTGTTGGTCATGGGAGTTCTGTGTGGGAAGTTTGGCCCAATTCTATCGTTAGTGGTGTTCAAGGGACTCTTTGATTGTAGGTGAACTATAAATCCCGGCAATTACAACTCCCAAATGTCATCTATTTTCTCCAAACTCCACCAAATATGTTCAAATTTGGGCATATTGAGTATTTGTGCCAAGCTTGGTCCAGATCCATTACTGTTTGAGTCCACAGTGCTCTCTGGATGTAGGTGAACTACAACTCCCAAACTCAAAGTCAATGCCCACCAAACCCTTCCAGTATTTCCTGTTGGGCATGGGAGTTCTGTGTGCTAAGTTTGATTTGATTCCATTGTTGGTGGAGTTCCAAATGCTCTTTGATTGTAGGTGAACTATAAATCCCAGTGACTACAACTCCCAAATGACAAAATCAATCCCCACCCCCACACCCCACCACTATTCAAATTTGGGCGTATCGGGTATTTGTTCCAAATTTGGTCCAGTGAATGAAAATGCATCCTGCATATCAGATATTTACATAAGATTCATAACAGTAGAAAATTAGTTATGAAGTAACAACAAAAATAATGTTATGGTTGGGGGTCACCACAACATGAGGAGCTGTCTTAAGGGGTTGTGGCATTAGGAAGGTTGAGAAACACTGGTTAAAGTAATGGTAAAGATTTCCCCTTTACATGAAGTCTAGTTGTGTCCAACTCTGGGAAGTGGTGCTCATCTCCATTTCTAAGCTGAAGAGCCAGCATTGTCCGTAAATGCCTTCAAGATCATGTGGCTGACATGACTGCATGGAGTGCAAATACCTTCCCACCGGAGCGGTACCTATTGATGTACTCACATTTGCATGTTTTCGAACCGCTAGGTTGACAGAAGCTGCGGCTAACAGCGAGGACTCCCCCAGGTCCCCAGATTTGAACTGCCAACCTTTCAATAAGCAAGTTCAGCAGTTTGACCCACTGAACAATATTGTATGTCTACATATATTAATTTTAAATTATGGATGACAACTTCGGGATCAGTGCAATTTTTAATTGTTTTATGTTCATGTCAGATGTTTATGGTTTTAATGGTCTAATTTATAATGATAGGCCACGATTCTAGATGTGTAATGTACTGTTTTTATTATTTATGAGGCATTGAATTTTGCCATTTATTTGGTATGAACCGCTTTGAGTCCCCCAAGGGTGAGAAAAGCGATATATAAATGCAATAAATAAATAAATAAATAATCTTGGGGATTTTTGCAATTTATAATGTGGATAGATAGATAGATAGATAGATAGATAGATAGATAGATAGATAGATAGATAGATAGATGATAAGCCAGTTTGAGTCCCTTTTGGGGAGATAAAGTGGGATATAAATAAATATAATATAATAATAATAGGTCACCATGAGAGGGTTTTTTAAAAATCTAATAGCCAACAAATATTTTAAATAAATCAATTAATCAAACAATCATCTCTGAATAGCATTATTTGTGTTGTCAAATACTGGTTCCATTATCATATCATTGAAAAAGTGTTAGAAGGTGGTTTACATATTATGGCAGAATGATAGACAGCATTATAGACGTCTCATTCCTATCAGAGTCAAGAAACGTTACTTTTTTTGGAAATGGCAGCTTGAGCAACATCTAGTCAGAATAGCCAAAGAGAAGAGTTGTGAGGATTCTGGAGCCTGTGCTCCAAAAATGACATTCAAGCTCTGATTTTTGTATAATCCAGTGTTTCCAAGCACACAGGCTAATTTGCTCAAATGAAGAAATAGGATTAATTCCATTTTCCAGAAGTCCAAGTGTTTCTAAGATGCATTGAGAGAACATTTAATGTTAACAGCAGCAGGGTTCCAAAACAGAAAATGAGAATATTGCATAGCATCAATAAAAATAACCACAATTCCAGTAACATAACCAGTCCTTTTTAAAATTAAAAAAATCTTCTAAATATAGCCAGAAGAGTTAAGCACTAATTGATTGTGTTATCATTAGACACAGTGTGTACTTTCATGCTATTTTCCTTCTACAAAAATAATATCCTTAATAATGACCATTGTTTTAAATCTTATGGGTCTTTCAATGCATTAGGGCAGAAACTGCAAAAGATAAATTTGTCAGTAACATGAATGTACAAAATCTCGCTTGCCCAACAATTATAATGCCTAAACAAAGGTTGCATAAAAGGGTTGCATGCACTCCAGGGACATTTTTGTGGTCCCTCAGAACCCTCCTGGAGGCACAACTCATTTTTCTGTAGGAGGTTTGCAATTTTTTGCCCCCATATGATACAATTTTTGCCCTCAGGTTAATTTAGGCCCAGGACAGTGTTTTCAAAAACAAGATGTGAACAGAAAGTCACTTCCACCCAGTTCCTGTTGATTAAAATGCGAAATCAACTAAACATGGCAAAATGTACTCACATCCTCTAAAAGGTATTTGGGGGCATCTAAACAAAAGAAAATGGTGAGTTGGACCATGGTAAAGGATATATAGCCCAAGAGCATGGGGTGACAAAATTATGGGGGAATCCTTTGTTGGGAGGTGTTAACTGGCACTGATTGTTTCTTGTCTGGAATTCTCCTGTCTTCTGAGTGTTGTTCTTTGGTGTTTCCAACAAAGGATTCCCCCAGGCAGCAAGCAGCCAGGCCTTGAAATTGCCAGGCTATTCAATACTAATCAAGTTGGCAAATTGCAACAGTCACACTTGCGTTTGGCAGACAAGAGTTCTTTCTTCCACCCTGAGCATTCCACAGATATATAAATCCCACTTGCTTAGTTCCCAACAGACCTCACAACCTCTGAGGATGCCTGCCATAGATGTGGGTGAAATGTCAGGAGAAATGATTCTTGAACATGTCTATATAGCCCAGAAAACTCACAGCAACCCAGTTGTGAGGTTGCACGTCTGGCTTACAACTTCATAACTTGTAACAGAATGCAAGCCATTGTTTCTCAAAGGGTGGTTTAGCCACATTTTTAGTTGGCTTCTTCTATTTTTGAAAAATGCCCATTCAACCAGTTTTGACAATAGTTACCAATGGAAAATATGTTTTCACTGTTGTTGTTGGCCTTTCTGTTGTTTCCCTCTTATGAAAACCTTAAAACATATCACAAGGTTTTCTTGGAAAGATTTGGTCATAGGAGGTTTATCATTGTTTTCATCCTAAGCTGAAAGATTGCGACTTGATCAAGGTTGACCAGTGGGTTTCTATGGTGGAGATTCGAACGATTTCCAGATTCATAGTCCAGCACTAAACCAAACAACATTACCTGCACAACCTCTCAAGTCAGAAAACCAATACACACAATCTCTCTCCCTCCCCCACTCTCTCTCACACACAATTACTAGCAATTCTGCTAAACTATGTATATCATGCCATTTTCTATATAGCATGCAACATGTCTCAGATGAATCATTAGGACTAGAAAGGATGTGCAATTGCATTCCTCCGCACTGTGACAAAATTGATTTCATTGCCCCATGAGAGTCCTTCACACAGTAGCCTAGCCTTGAATATTTCCAGTAGAGGTGATAACATATCCCCTCTTACCAGCTTGATCCATTTCCAACAAAATTAACTTATATTTTCCTCTGCTGCATCTTAAAGCCAATTACTTTTTGTTCTGTCCTCAGCAACATGCGAGAATCAATTTCTGACAGCTTTTCATCCTGTCAGGTGTGCCTGAAAGAGTTCCTGGCACTGAAACCACTGCTGAATTTTGAATGGGATCACAGTCTAGAACTGGATGTAAATCTAGCATTTTCCCCCACCCTTCTAATTTGTTTTCTGTCCTTATGACAGTTGGACTGACAATTAAATATCGAAGGTCTTTAGGCAAACTTTGGATATTCTATATTTATAACTCATTCTTTCTTCCTGCTCCCTCCTTCCCTCTGTGCTTCTGTCTTATCTCTCATGTCCTCTCCAGTCAGTCTCTTGCATGTGGAATGACACAGTTCTGTAGCCTAAACCTATTCTTGGGGTTCATCTGTACCAGGTAGTCTAGCCTGGTGAAAATATGCCAGAGAGCAGTCTTGGATCCTAGGCATTAATTATGAATCTGGGTCATTGGTTGCATGGGTGCCCCACTGTGATATCAACAGAGTTCCCACATAACCAGGTACCTCCACCTATGTCAGAACAGGATGCTCATGTGATCAGGAAGAAGGTTTTCCCACTTCCTTCATGCTGGCCAATGCTTGACAGATGTCATTGGTCTGTGTTGGACTATGGTACATATATAAGAGCTGGACCTAGGTATTTTTCAAGTGTAGGCGAACAGAATTTTGGTGCCCCCCCCCCCAAACCAATAACTGAAAAATAAAAGCGTTGGATAAGCGAAAATATTGGATAATAAGGAGGGATTAAGGAAAAGCCTATTAAACATCAAATTACATTAAGATTTTACAAATTAAGCACCAAAACATCATGTTTTACAAGAAATCAACAGAAAAAGCAGTCTTGACTGCGCCCCTGTATGTTTTGCTCCCGAAGCGACCGCTTAATTTGCCTAATTGTTGGACCGGCCCTGGGATAATTATACAGTGTTCTCCATCAATTATAGAACAGCTATCCAGAGGGACCATCACATCAAAACTGTAGATCTCATGAGAAAGAGCTTTGGTCGTTGCAAAGAGTAGACAAGAATATATACACTTGTGATGAGGAAAGACGTGAGCAACCACAGTCACTAACAGGATATTGTCCTGTGTGTGGTAAGAATTTAGGGACAAGTTGTAGGACTTCCACACAGTAGACAGTTGGCACATAGTCACCTGTATTTTCCTGGACAGTTGATTCCTGTTGATGTTTATTCAGATCTAAATTCTACAATGTTTAATTGTATATGGGAGGATGTCAGGCAGCTTGTATAACTCTATCTCAAGTACACAAGATATTGTTGTCTCCCTTCTCTAACACTAATTGTGACCATTTCACTCACTAATAATATGGAACCACATGAGCCTAACAATTTAGAGCAATGGATCTCAATCTGTGGGTCCTCAAATGTTTTGGCCTATCAACACACAGAAATCCTAACTGCTGGTAAACCGGCTGGGATTTCTGGGAGTTGTAGGCCAAAATACCTGGGGACCCACCAGTTGAGTACCACTGGTTTAGAGTAATGTTTCTCAGGCATGCACTGACTATTATGCCAAATTGGGATGTGATCAGTTCTGTAGTGGCTGCGTGACTCATGGAGCTGATGTAGGTCAATGAGGCCTTGAACCAAGTTAACCATTTTGCTCTGCATTCTCCCAAGAATCCAGAGCAAACTGACTTCAGGCCTGTGTAAATAGTTGGACCAGTTCCAAGATGGAACCAGATGGAATTGTTTATACAGCCATTCCATATTTCCCAGGCTCAGGCAACCCAAAGACGTGAGATGACACTCACTTTCCCTCTCCTGTTCTCATTATCACAGCAGCCAGCAGGTGCAATGTGACTTGTGTCCATTACTCATCACCTGGAGTAATGAGTGATGGGGCGACCAGAGAAGGGAGGCAAGGAAAGAAGGGGGAAATTCCTCCTTTCCACAGTTCTTCAATGTTGCTCTGGCACCCCACACAATTTTACTCCAGTCAACAAGTGATGGACACTAGTATATTTTAATCTAGTTCTGCTGCAGTATACAGTACTTGGTTTGGAAGTCCAATTCTTTAACTCCAGATGTTTAGAAATTAATAGTTGCTAGCAGGGGCTGGGCTGTGGTGCAGGCTATTGAGCAGCTGCAATAAATCACTCTGACCATGAGGTCATGAGTTCGAGGCCAGCCTGTGGCGGGGTGAGCACCTGTCAATTAAAAATTAAAAATAGCCCCTGCTCGTTGCTGACCTAGTAACCCGAAAGATAGTTGCATCTATCAAGTAGGAAATAAGGTACCACTTATAAAAAAAGTGGGGAGGCAAGTTTAACTAATTTACGACTTGGAATGAGGAAGTTCCATCAGAGTGGATGATGAAGCAGCTGTTCCCCCCTGTGGACAGAATCGAACATCCCCTCAGGAGAAGGTTAAATTGCCTCTGCGTCTGTCTGTCTCGGTCTCTGTTTGATGTGTTTATGGGCATTGAATGTTTGCCCTATGTGTGTATAATGTGATCCGCCCTGAGTCCCCTTCGGGGTGAGAAGGGCGGAATATAAATACTGTAAATAAATAAATAAACAAACTACAAAGTGATGAAAAAATGTCATTTGTAGCTTCCCATGTTTCCAAGCCTGAGTCTTGGAAGAGAAAGTATGTGTCAAGGATGGTTGCTTCACCTCTGACACTGTACTGTTCCTGAGTTAAAACAGGAAAGAATGGAGCAACCTGTCAGTCAAAAAAGCAGGGATGGTATAGCCCCTGGTTATGGTGCAGAATTCTTTTCAGGAAAAAGTATTGTTAAAACAAAAACAACAGTTAAATAGTGTAGCAGCTGAGCTAGCCAAATGCAAATGTGGCTTGTTTTAGAAGCTGTTCTTTTAATATGACTTTACAGCACACTACTTTCAGAGTGCCTGTTTCCCATTGTGATCAATTAATTTAACAAGATAGAACATTTAATTACTATATTTCAGTGACTGTATTCTCCTGCAGTAATTGGTAGCTCATTATCGCTTGCCCCACCAACTTACTGTCGCTTCCACTCCCCCTTCCTTCCATTTCCTCATGGACTATTAAGCCATGTAACAGGTACATTGACACAAGGCAGTTGTGAAGATGCCTATGCCTTATTAAACTTGCAGAAGTACATCAACATTCAAATTCACTTCAAGGATGGAAGAATGATATGTATGAGTACGGAGAAACAATGAAAAAATGAGACTCTTTCTTGAAAAAAAACCAACAGGAAAGAACAGAAATATTTGATAAATCTCAGTGTTATGTTACAATGTGAAGAAATTGATTTTATTTTCTCAATGTCTACAAGTTATCACAATTAAGTGGAAGGGAACAGCCTGGCACTGCATTAGGAAGAAATTCAGGAAAATACCAGTAGTGGACTTCCTTGGGGTTTGCCCAAGGCATTTTGCTGCTTCAGGCAGAATAGCAAATAGTGCCTATCTTCCAGAGTCAAGATATATAGTACCCAAGTCAGGTTAGCATATTTTGGAACAGAGCATAGTACTTCCTACAGTTGCCATTCTCTCCGTCTGGCAATAAAAACAATATCATAAAATCTTTAAATAGCTAAGAAATTGTTTTTGTGGCAAAACAATACTAAAAGAAAAAACATCAGGGTAAGCATGCCTATATTTATTAAAACACATATTTTTAACAAATAAATACAGGCAAGTTGGAATTTATTTGTTTCCTTAATGCCTCCCCCACAACACCTTTTGCTGTGTATGATTGGTTGGTCAGTTGACTGTCTGTCTGTCTCTGCAGTAGACCCTCTATGTTTATAGGTTTAAATTATGCAGATTTAATTATGGTGGACTGATTAATATGATCTTTCTAGAAATGTCTAGGTCTTTCAGTGTGACTCTAGGATCAACTTATCCCAGAAGCTGATCATGGAGCTGTATGGATGATCAAAAAAATTCCTAGAGAGATGTTCATTCAGTTTAAAATGCCCAATTTCTTATTCAGTTTTCTCACATTTACAGGGTCCTGTACTGAAACCCAGCAAATGTAGAGGGCTGACTGTGTGTTTTCAAGTGTGTGTATATATGTTTTTAATGGCATACAAAATCTCACAATACTACTGACAAAGCTGGTCCTAGACCTCTTAATCAGAAAAACAAAACTCACACCAACATTGTAACATTTGAATCATGTTATTTAGTTAAGAAAAAAAATAGGACCCTGTGATGCAGTGGGTTAAACCCTTGTGCTGACAGGACTGCCAACCAAAAGGTCAGCGGTTTGAATCCAGGGAGTGGGGTGAGCTCCCATCTGTCAGCTCTAGCTCCCTGTGTGGGGAGACTGCAGACTGTCAATTCTCACACACCAGAAGCAACTGGCAGTTTCTCAAGTCATTCCTAACACACAAAAAAGTTAAGAAAATGACTCTCACTTGCCCGGAAGCAGAGGATTATTGCTATAGCGCATTCTCTTTTTTCATGTTTTTTTTTTAAAAAAATTTAAAACTCTTTATTTTCTCCTAGATGGGTAGGTCAATTTGCTTTAATGACTAGGTTGGTGGATGTACTTATGTACTGGATAGTAGATGTGCTTCTACTAGAAAAAAAAGGAAAGAAATGTGAAGAAATTAATAGTTTCAGATTTACCATAGCCTGCTATTTTTGATGTGAGAGATAGAAATAGAGTTTGCTAGACAGTCAGATAATTAGACAGAGATAGTTATTTAAAGTATTCAAAGTATTTTGCATGCATCGACACAAAGCTCTTTCTTATCTCACTGTAAAAAAGTCAGACATAAATGACTTTATAACACCCACCCCCCTTGCAGTTTTGCCAGCAAGTATGGCAAAGCAGCAGGTGCGGCAACACTTCCCCTATCACATGGTGGAAGTATCACCCACCAGAAGAACCTTCCTGTGTTGACAAGAAAAATCCTCATGTGAAGAAGTCTTTATGTTGCAGGCAAGAAGCTAATTCTGTAAGCCAACTGTTAGTTTATGAGCATGGAAGTGAGCGACGTACTATCTTACTGTGTTTAGCTCATAAATGCAGACACATTAGACTGTGACCGAGGTCTAGCCTCTACTGATTCATGAAACTTATTGGATGAACTTGGGCTAGTTGCTCCCTTGGCCTGGACTAATTTGTGATTTTTTTTCTGGAGGGAAGTAGGTAGCAATGTACATTGCCTTGAGCTGAACAATGCAAAATATAACATATATTAACTAATGAATTATAATAGATAATATTATACCACCTGCCAGGCCCGTAGCCAGGATTTTGGTTTGGGAGGGACTGGGATTTTGGTTGTGGGGGGGAGGCTGAGTCTGGGTGAGAGACGATCTACCCTAGCAAACCTTTGGTATCGTTATCCCAATACCCCCATGCATAAGGGATATATTGAGCATGGTGATCAGATTATGATATGAATAAACATAGCAGTTTAAATAATAAATGTAAGGCCTTTTCACGGACCACCCTGAGAATTTCGGGGGGGGGGGGGTGGCTGAAGCCCCTCAAGCCCCCCCCCCCCCCCTGGTTACATGCCTGCCACCTGCAAACAAAAAGGATGGAAATAACAGCCGGTAGAATCTGACCCCTTGTAAATACTTTAAAGCAATAATTAAAGTTTTATTTCCACAAATTGTAAGCCATTTAGATGAATGGGGCTGATTTTCCAGATATTTTCCTGACTAGTGTCTAAAACATTTATGTCATTGCAATCCTAGGAAAAGCAGGAACTGTAGGTTATCTGCTCCATGAATGTGTACCTGTACATGTTGGCCTGGCTGTATTTTTCTCGATGACTCTCACATTCTGCTAATAGGGTCCACAAGAGTCCCTAAAGGCATGCTTGTCATCATACTCTCCACATTCCTCTCTGAAAAGCATTTTTACCCCAATTGGCCAATAGGAATTTCCCAACTCTTCAAGAGGCACTACCATGTGCTTGGGCAAATTTTGGGATACAGTTAGCACTATATATAGGTCACAGATGAACCTCAAACTTCAGACAATATCTCCTAGCACTTCTGTGTACAGATTAAAGGGGTGAAGGAGAGATATCTGAGGTGACTCCACAAATGCATTGGTCAAGGAGTTCAAAAAGAATTACTCAACAAGGAATGGAGCCATTGTGAAGCAAGACATCCCAGAAGGATACCATGCTCAGTAGTATCACGATCTGCAGAAATGTCCAACAGAATCAATACATTTCTAGTTCTTAGTATGGTCATTTACTGAAATGATGAATTTGATTAGACACCAAATGTAAATTAATTTCATCCTGAATTTTTTGGGGTTCAAGGGCTGTAATAGATCCTATAAATGCTTACATTTAGCATATTGGAATTCTACTTTTGTCTAGTGAGGTACCGACCATTCCTTTTATTCATTTGGTTTGTTCTCTCCAGTCTGTTTAATGGCCAGGAAGGGCAAAGATTTGATATTAATGGGATGGTGCTCACTCCTCCAAGGATGCTATCCACATTCTCAGCCCGTACAAACTGAAAAATATACATCAAATCTGGGCAAAAGCTACATTCACTGAACCTATATCACCTATATTATCCAAATCAGCACAAATCCAGGTTATTTTGTCTGCAAAGTACAAACAATAGTTTATAGTAAGCCTCTGGTCATATTTTATCATAGCAGTCAGGCAACCTTATCACAAAAGCCAGGTGAAGCATCTAGCTTGACTAAAAAAAGATGGGCAGTGAGGAAAATCTGTTGCCCTGCACACAGCTTCTTCCTATCATATGTGGGAAGCATTGCCTGAGTGTCCAGGATCCGTGCTGGCTTCATTGGAACCATCACAACATGGGCAGGCCTCCATGTTGGGAGGAATGCTTCCACTCCACCTTGCCTGAAGTCCAGGAATGCTGTGGTATGGGCAACATGCCCATTAATTGCTGGACTGCCTGTGAAGCATCCTACAATGCTTTAAAAGCCCTATCTCATGAGGTCACAATAGGGATGGAGAAGCCTGTTCTTAATAGGGTGTGCCATTTGGTTAAACCCCATGCTGTTTTTGGTGAATGGATTTTGGTGATCCCCCGATTCATTTTTCGGTAGCCTCTGAATTCAGCCGAGGGGAAAAAAAATCTGTTTTTCAGTTTGACAGCCAAAAGATCTGGGAAGATCTGGCCCATTGGTGGCAATGGGGAACTTACGAGGCTCCCCTTTCCATTATTTTAAGGGCATCAAGCAGCTCCACTGGCTGCCGATTATATTCCGGGCCCAATTTAAGGTGCAGGTTATTACCTATAAAGCTCTAAACGGTTCAGGACCTGCCTATCTTCGTGACCGCGTCGTCCCCTATGAACCCACCCGATCACTGAGATCTTCCGGGGAGGCCCTTCTCTCACTTCCACCCTCCTCACAACTGTGTTTGATGGGGACGAGAGAGAGGGCCTTCTCGGCCATGGCTCCCCGACTCTGGAACTCCCTCCCCAGGGAGATTAGGTTGGTTACCTCTCTACCTTCCTTCAGGAAACAACTGAAGACTTGGATGTTTCGGCAGGCCTTTGGGGATACAGTCATTAATTAATCCGCCCCAGAGGGTTTTTAATAATCTATCCCGTTTTTATTACGATTTTACCATTTATGTGTTTTAAATGCAATTTTTTATCCTGTATTTTTGTTTTAATTGATATATTGTATTACTGTTTTATCTTTTTATAGTGTGATTTGTATTATGTTGCCTATGTTTTGTTCTATGTTGTTTGGGCCTCTGTCCCATGTAAGCCACCCCGAGTCCCCGCAGGGAGATGGTGGTGGGGTATAAATAAAGTTTTATTATTATTATCTGTCTTAAGAACTCCCTGCTTCTGGCATCCTCTCCTTTAATCTCCTTCAGATAGCCCTGGGCCAAAGCCAGAGGCGGTCCAACCATAAGGTGAAATAGGCATTTGCCTGTGGCGCCATTGTCCCGGGGGCACCATCGTCCTGGGAGGAGGGCACCACTCTCCACCTCCTTCTCTTTCGGGCCTTCCGGCCAGCGCAGACCCACCTTCACACCACGCAAGCCCACCTTTGGGGCCTTCAGAGATTGTGAGGTCTGTAGAAACTTGGAAGCTAGGTATGTAGGGTTTATATATCTGTAGAAGGTCCAGGGTGGGAGAAAGAACTTTTCTTTGAAGCAGGTGTGAATGTTGTAATTAATCACCTTGATTAGCATTTAATGGCCCTGTGGCTTCAAGGCCTGGCTTCTTCTTGCCTGGGAGAATCTTTTTTTGGGAGGAGTTAGCTGTCCCTGATTGTTTACTGTCTGGATTTCTTCTGTTTTCAGAGTGTTGTTATTTATTTATTGTCCTGATTTTAGAGTTTTTGTTTTAATACTGAGGGCTATTTGGGTTATCTAAGTCCACACTGCCCTATATCCCTGTTCAATGTTTAGTGCTAAATTTGCAAATATAGTAATTCCTACATAACATTACCATGTATTGAACTGCTTTTTCTATTGATTTGTTGTAAAACATGATGTTTTGGTGCTTAATTTTTAAAATCATAATGTAATTTGATGTTTTATAGGCTTTTCCTTTATACTTCCTTATTATCCAACATTTTCGCTTATCCAACACTTTTATTTTTCAGTGATTGGTTTGGGGGGGTGCCAAAATTCTGTTCGCCTACACTTGAAAAATACCTAGGGCCGGCTCTGGCCAAAGCATCAGGTTTAAGAAACCCATGCTTTTAGCATACTTTCCTTTTTTTTCTTTTCTTTTTCAGATAGCCCTGGTTAAAGCATCGGGCTTAAGAAACCCCTGTTTCTAGCATCCATCTCTTTGATCTCATTCAGTTAGACCTGAGGAGGAATTGAATTCTCTCTGTGGGAATGCAAGAGAGGGCTATCATTCTCACTTCAGTAAACCATCCCAATATTTAAACAAGCACCCCCTCCCCCAAATGCCCATTCACAGCCCAAAAATGAAATTGCCAAAGAAAAAGATTAGAATTGAGATAGATGGAACACAGAATACTTGAGTGGCTTTCTTCTTCAGATTGGCTCAGGCAGGCAACAGGGCTCACAGTCTCACAGGGAAACCTGCCTTCCCCTCATGTAACTGAAAGAAACCAAAGCCAGCTGTTTTCAGCAGCCACGTGGTCATTTGCGGCCAATAAAAAATGGTGGTGGAATCTGCACCATTTTGGCTGGCTGAAAGAGCTAAACCATCTGAACCAGCCGGAGCCCGTTTTTCAAAATTGATATATGCACAGACCTTGTTCCTAATCCATCTTAGCTCAACACGTGGCCAGTCCTATATCCACTTGGTCCTGTTTCTTCATTAATTTTTAATGCAGTTTTAATTGCACATTTTACAAAATTTTCTACAATCGTCATTGCTGCATCATCATGACATCATGACATTGGGATAGTCTTGTTTTCTCAAAGGCTATGTCAAATATAACCTAAAAACACAAGATTCTGTCTAATTTTGGAAACTAAGCAGAGTCAGCCCGTTTTAGTACTTGGATGGGAGTGTTGTAGGATATATTTCAAATGAAGAAAATGGCAAAATCAACTCTTGCCATTCCTTGCCTAGGGTTGAAAGCACATAGATACACATGTGTCAGTAGAGTGTTATGTCTGACATATTCTACAGCAATTGCAGTTCTTTGTCACCTCTCAGCTAGTTTAGGTAAGTATGGAGAGACGTGTTATTGGAAGAATGTCCATTATTGACTACGACAACTATACATGCAAGAGCTATGATTAGCATCACTAATGAAACGATGAAATTGCAGATTGTTAAGGAATTTCACACATACTTGTTCTCCTAGGCATTTCATTTTAATCTGAAATATCCAGTCCCTCATTTATTTCAAACTTAAATATTTTACAATATATTTAGCTGCTTATGTGATCTGTAGGCTAATCTATAGGAAGTGTGAAAATGACATTTCCATCTGCATATAAGTTTGAAAACTGTAATGCAGGTCTCTTACAAATGTGAAACAACCAAAATCTTGTATTTTTTTAGGGGAAAATGGATTTTACCACTGATTATGAAGATCTTGGAGTACTTGACAATGAGACAGCATATCATTGCAAGGAGGTGGGGTGCTGGTGAGTATTAAGGCAAGCAAAAAATGCTATGAACTTCCAATAGGTTTTGGAGCATTTTAACAGGCTCTTCCAGCTCTTTCAACAAAATTTCATTTCACTTAAAACCCCTGTCAAGCACAGAACATGACACTGCACATATACAGATGTTAAATGTGACACAGATTACTGCACACATCCTTACTCCTGACTAGTGTCAATGAAATCTGAGAGAAGTTGAATTTGTGATCTCATATATCAAGAAAAATCTTTGATATCTCCAGGTTCTGTTTTTTTTCTACTAGTTGAGGGCAAAAAGGCATATAGTACTCACAAAACTACTGGAAATTGGGTGCAGCAGTCTAAGTGCAGTGAAAAACAAATAGTGCTACATATTAGTCAGCTGCACTAATTAGTCAGTAATGGGGGGAAAAATTACTCTTCTAATATATTTGGACATTTACAGAATTCACAGCATAAGGATGTGTGTAGAATGAAAAAATAAAAGAGACAAAAGCCTTGACTGTGAGGCCTTATCTGCACTGCCATATAATCTATGTTGTCATAAGGTGTGCTACACATGTGACGTGATTTCTTGGATGACGTGAATGGATCCAGCTGATAGTGGAGGGACCAGAGATCTACATGTGGAATAATTGCAGATGTACAATACAGGTAATGACGAGTCATAAACATCATAGTTAAGAATGGGGTGAGACAACAGGAAGTGAGAGAAATCTACGCCTAGGAATGGAAATTCACTGCTGAAAGAATTATTATGGGGAAAGGGGGCACCCACTGAAGCTTTCTCACCAATCCTTGTTTCCTCAACAAACCAATTTTTTCAATAACTGTGTGCACAACCAAAGTATGTGTACATTGAACCATCAGAAAGCAGAGATGTCACAATCTTAGCCATCCATTTGGATGATTTGGGAGTATTTTGGAATTCCAGATAAGGGATGCTCAACCTGTATGCAATGCAACTACTTTGCCTGTGTATGTGGCTATTTTAATTCTCAGGGAAATAAATTGTTAACACAAATGCGCTTCTATATTTCAGGAAAAGGGGCTGTGATGGGTTAAACCACTGAGCTGCCAGATGTGCTGACTGGAAGATTGGCGGTTTGAATCTATGGGATGGGATGAGCTCCCGTTGTTAGCCAAAGCTTTTGCCAACCTAGCAGTTCAAAAACATGCAAATGTGAGTAGACCAATAGGTACTGCTCTGGTGGGAAGGTAATGGTGCTCCATGCAGTCATGCTGGCCACATGACCTTGGAGGCTTCTATGGACAACGCTGGCCCTTCAGCTTAGAAATTGAGATGAGCACCAACCCACAGAGCAGGAGATGAGCACCACCCCTCAGAGACAGAAGGCGATGCCTTTACCCTTATCTATGTTATCTGTGTTATGGTTGTTTCTAGCATTGAATGTTTGCCTTTGTGTTTGTGTATGCTGGAATCCACCCTGAGTCCCCTCGGGGAGATAGAAAAGAATATAAATAAATAATTATCATCATCATCATCATCATCATCATCATCATCGGGACAGAAAGTGAGGGAAATTTTCTGAACAAGGGCACAGACATTGGGCACTGGGAGGTTTGGGCACCACCGGGCACCGGGAGGTCCGGGCGGCACCGGGAGGCCCGTGCGCCACCGGGCTGCACCGGGAGGCCCGGGTGCCACCGAGAACACAGCCATATAACTCAGAATGTCAAGGCACAAAATCCCACAATATCTGCTTTGAACTGGGTTATCTCAATCCACACTGCCATATATTCCACTTCAAAGCAGAAAATGTGGGATTTTATTCAGCTGTGTGGAAGGGGCCCAAGTCATTCCTTAGTAAATTTTCTATAAGCAGCAAACCTGTATTATTTCATCAGGCTTGTGGATGTTGTCATTGTTTTCACTTTGTCTGGAAGGAATGCTTTAATTCTCTCTGGTTTTCAAATTGTGCTTTGGTAGCCAGATAATCTTGCTATAAGAAATTTAATAAAGAAATGCAGGAATTAAAATTGTCTTTGATTAATTTGTAAAATCCGCATTGCTGCTGCTTCCAGTGTTGCTACCTGCCTAGTATTAAGAATATCTTTCTTTAGGATCACCACTGTGCTAAAAAGACAAGATCTGGGTCAATACTTTGAACAAGGATAATTTTAGTTTTAAAGTGAAATATGCTTTCAGAAATAAAACTAAAATTGCCCATGTTTAAACAAAGGAGTTCACTTGAAATTCAATCATACCTTTTCCCCTCATAACACTTTCTTTGGAGGACAGGTGAAAAATAGAGGTTTTGATTAGGACAAAGGTGTTATGTGTGCTGATACAGTTTTATTTCTGGTGCTGGAGAAATCTGATTTTTTTTCTTGTGGCATTTTAAAGACCTCATGTCCTGGCTCTAAATATGAAGAAATGTACAAAATGTAATAGATTCTTTAAAAAACAAATGGAAGCTAAATTCTCTCCCATTACGACTGGCCAAATTCAATAGATACCTCTATTCCCAGCATGGAGTCGACCTTATAGTTGCTAAAAAAGAGGAGTGTCTTCCACACACAAAAAGATAACAACTCAAATGTTTCATGTCTAAAAGTTGACTGTGACTTATGGCAACCTTATCATTGGGTTTTCTTGGCCAGATTTCTTTGGAGGAAGTTTGCCATTGTCTTCCTATTAGATTAAGAGAGTGTGAGCTGTACAAGTTCACCTAGTGGGTCATAGTTGAGCAGGAATTTCAACCCTGGATTCCTAGTTCGAAACTCACATCACTATACCATAGTAGCTTTCACAATTCAACACTAATGCAATTAAATTCAAAGAGATTTACTCCAAACTTTTAACAAGTTCTGAATGTATTTCCTAGTTCTCAACAAAAAAATCTCTTGCTTTCAGTTCCTGCCACATTTGAATTTTTAATTCTCAGCTTTTGTGAATTGTGGATATGATTAAATAGATGGGTGCTGCTAAATTCTTATAAGGAATGACTCAATTATCATTCATTTCTCCTCATTTCTCTTTATAGGATGCTTTATAAAAGTGAGTTTGTTGTGTATCCCTGCCTCAAATGTTGTTGTTGCTGTTGTTATTCTGCTTTTTCACAAATTTTGAACTCAACAAAGCTTATGCAATTAAAATATTTTCAAAAACAGAACAGAAATGTTTGCTTTGCCCCAGGGGGTTTGATGAGGTGAAAAGTGATAAACAAATGCCACACATAACCAAACTAGCAAACAAACAAAGCCCAAAATAGCACAAAAGTATTATGAAACATTTCCACTTTCACTCCTAAATCTAAGGATTGGTCCTTCAAAGTTATCCCTAATTAATTATCATGCTCTTGAGACAGAAGCTTCAACCCAGCAAAATTCCACATAAATGTCAAGTACAGAGAGGAGCTTTTAACAACCCCCTTAATTAAAGAGAGCAGATAAAACTACACAAGATATATTGTTTGCTGAACTACTTATGTGTTGAGAATATGGTTTCTCAAGGTTTCCAGAGATATTTTGCTCACTGCACGGGAAAGTTTCAAGGGTCTATGTGCTATGCTGCTCTTCTACTTAGCACTTTGAATTGTGGGTTTCTTGGAGTGAATCAGTGCTTTAGACAACAAAAGGGAGAATGATAAAAGTTCTGAAAGCAGTCAGTTCTACGGCACCTATAAATTAGCTCAGGCCTAGCACAGAAGTCTAATTTGGGGGAGGAATGAGCAGAAATGAAAATAAGGAAAAGACTGTAGGGATTGTTTGCCTCCAGCAGCACTGCATTATGGCAGAATTTATAGCGGTAATACTTTATGGTAGTACTGCTTTATGCCAGAATGCATCATTTGTCTGCATTAGCACACTAAAAGCAATTAACTTGTTTTTTAACTAGGTTCATGATCAATTTAGGCATTGCATTAAGTCTTGGGAATTCTGTATATTCCAAGTAAGACAAAGGATATTTAGGAACAACCTCTTTCCATGGGGGGATCTACATTGTAGAATTAATGCAGTTTGACATCACTACTATGGCTCAATGCTATGGAATCATGGGAGTTCTAGTTTTATGAGATCTTTAGCCCGCTGTCTCATCAAAATATAAATCCCAGGATACCATAGGATTAAACCTCGGGCAGTTAAAGCGGTGTCAAATTGCATTAATGCTACAGTGGAGATACAACCTCAGTTGTTTCTAGGCATTCTACAGATAAGATTACTCAATGTTCTGTGAAAACAAGCAAAATTACAGATATGAGACTCAAATGCAGTAGTGTATACTTAATACCTTGCCATTGTGCATGGGCAACAGTTTTGGGATGCCATGTTGTGCCACTTCTATCTAAAATTGGACCCCCAAAATAGTGCAGCCCCACTGGGACAAACAGTGAGCACACTGACCTCTTCCTTAATTCTAAGCTAACCTTCAACCAGCTTTTCCCTGGAATGTTGCCTAACCTTTCTCCACACATTGGACCTCAGGATAGCCAGATATTTAACATTTACAATACTCTGGAAAAGTCACAGGAAACACATAGGGTTGTCATAATATTATCTGATTTTATCTTGGGAAGTTTCCTCATTTATAGTGTTGGGTCAGACCACCTTCTGTGAAGTCTCCATTGTATATGCAAATACCCTAACACTTTTTTGTCTACCTGACTGACACCCATTATACCGACACATAGCAAGAACATCAAAACCCATTTCAACCCATTATGTTTTGCCACCCCTTATTTCTTTCCACTCTCACACTTCTCCTGAGTGGATCAATAAACAAACGTAAGCCTTCAAATAAACCAATGACTGTTTACTAAAGTTCCCTCCAAACTCAGGGAGCAATCAGCAACAACAGTAGATAATACATCTCAGTCAGCGGGCCTGTAGATCCTAGCTTGCCATGAAATGGACCAATTGACACTCAGAAGTCCTCTGTTTCAAACTGCTGTTAAGGTGCTGTAAATATTTCTGCATGTTTACATTGAGTGATGTCAGTCTTTGGGAGCACAGACTTCACTGACATCCTCTTTGGCCAAAAGAAATAAATACGTCTGATTTTGCCTTCAACCCTTCTGCTTCTTATGTGGTCCTTTGGAAGCTTGGTACTCCATGCCCTGAACCCTCAGTTTTAGTGAAGCTGAAATCACATGACACCCCAATGGAGCATAGGAGGAAGTTGGAGTTACTATCTCCTGTATTGTATGACCACTGTTCTAAAACATTGTCTGGATATGTAGCAAACTGAGAGAGAGCATAGAACTTTTTCTCAAGAACTTTTTCCGATAAAAACCAATCAGTGGCACTGATTGGTTTTTATCGGAAAAAGTTCTTGAGATAATCAGATGGGATAGCGCCTTAAGCTTACTATGTTCAGGTTTTCAGTTAAGAATTTGCGATATGGAATGATAAATTTGGTGTGTATTCTTTGTGGTAGATATGTGTTGGACCATGTACATGCTAGATCTAAGACTTAAATTCAATCATTCAATCAATATGTTTATTCTGCTAACTAAAGGCCATGACAAAGAGTTATAAAATATATAGACTACCCTGTTTTCCCCAAAATAAAACATAGCCATAAAATAAACCGTAGTAGGATTTCTAAGCATTTGCGCAATATAAGCCATACCCTGAAAATAAGACACAGTGATAGGCATGGCTATGCAGAGTACTGGCACGGAGCAGTAAAGAAGACAAGCAGCCTTTCTCATCTGCCCCTCATGACAGCTGCTATCTTGGAGGTGACCATCAACAAGTAATAAAATCACTGACAGTGTTGTTGTTGTCATTTAATGAGAGCTCTATTGCTCAACATGAAAGATTGGGGCCAATGGTTCTAAAGGAAATGGGGTCGCAAGAAATTCAGGATGGAATTCCAGGTTTGGAGAGTTATGACGATGTTCCAGAAGAAGATAACTATATTTGAATAATGTAGATTGTTGTACCATATGTAATAAAAATAAGACATCCCCTGAAAATAAGCCATAGTGTGTCTTCTGGAGGGAAAATAAATATAGCAGTGTTGTTATGATTGAGCCTTCGGGCTCCGGTAATAGAAGAAGGGGTCATAAGACTCCTCGAGAGTCAGACTCTTTCGAGGAGCGTGAAAGGAAACGGCTCCGGGATTTGTTTACAGACCCGACAGATGAGGACTCATTTGAGGGTTTTTCTCAGGGTTTGGAGGAAGAGATGGCCAGCTTGGAGGAGGATGACATGGAATGGACTCGTGTGAGGGAGGATTTGGGTGTTGGGGAAACAGGCAATGAAAGCATGGGAGGTGATTGGCGGGTTGCAGGATCAGACCCATGGACTGGCTGGAGGGATGGAGCAGGATCCACAGCTGGGGATGCTGTGGGGCGTAGTCAAAGGTGCTTAAGCTCTGATGAGGATGATGATGTTGGGGCACCTGGAATTGGGATGGCAGCTGACAGCGATGATGAGCTTGAACTGGGATAAAATGGGGTTTGGGACCAATGTCTAATTGCGTTGGGCAAGGTAATCTGGACGGACGCTTGGGCTTTTGTTGGGGAACTTCCTGAAGACGGGTGTGATTCGTTACTGGATACCTTGACCTCCGTCGTCTTTTTGACGGGCAATACCTACTCGCACTGAATTGACGCTGGACTGACTGACTTCGATTCCGGATTATCCCTTCTGCTGGCTATCGGTGAGACCTTTGGATTTCTTGACGACTTCGCTTGGCTGTAGACCTCTGGACCGGATTGGGACCCTGCTGACTGCCGTTACCCTGACTGCTGTGCCTGGACCTGGATATCGTTGGCCGCTGAACCCTAAACTGGATCCTGACTACGACCACTCTTTTCGCTCGCTGCAGGAAGGAATAAACAAGCCTGGTTTATTCCCCTGCTGTTTCTGAGTAGCAGAGAGGAATCTGCCACCAGTCTGTTGTTTACATTTTGTCTCCTGTTGATCCTCTTTTGTTTGCATTGTTTGCCAGGCTGAAGTAAGCACTTTTATTTAATCCGGATTATACTTCTGTTTAACCCGGTTTATCCCTTTGAACCGTTTAAGCTCAAACTGAGCTGTTTTTTGTTACTTATCACACTGAAGTCAAGTGTTTGCCCTGTTCTTTGTCTCCTACGGGCATTTTTTGTTCTGTAACCTCAATAAACTGAGTTTTGTTTTACTTGCTGGCGTTCTGTCTCTGACAAGTGTCTTATTTTCGTGGAAAAGCACAAAAGACAGTAACCAAATTAATTTCCAAGCTTGTATAAAGAATAAAACATTACAAGTTATAAGTAAATTTCTAACAAGAAAATCAAATTAATACTATTGAGTTTCTATGACAATCTGTGGCAGTTTTATCTAGCTCTCCCTTTTTTTGCAGCCAAATGAAGACCAATTTATGTGTTACATAATCACTAAGAAAAAACTGAACTAACTTTACAAGTGAGATCCTACTAATTTGTGGCCGGGCTGAGGCGCAGCTGGTTAGTAGCCAGCTGCAATAAATCACTACTGACTGAGAAGTCATGAGTTGGAAGCTCGGGTCAGATTGAGTGCCCAACCATTACATAGTCTAGCTCGTTATTTACCTAAGCAACCCAAAAGACAGTTGCATCTGTCAAGTAGGAAAATTTAGAGACCGCATATGCGGGGAGGCTAATTTAACTAATTTACGTCACCATAAAAATGTCCAGCAGCGTGCGTGCAGAAGAATGAGGAATTACTCCATCAAGGACTCGGTGTTACAGTGGATGATGAAGCGGCAGTTCCCCCTGTGGCCGGAATTGAGCATACCCTCATGAAGCCAGAAGCTGAAAAATGTTAAATGGCCTTTGTGTCTTTGTCTGCGTGTATCATATGTCTAATGGCATTGAATGTTTTCCATGTATATATACATTGTGATCCGCCCTGAGTCCCCTTCGGGGTGAGAAGGGCGGAATATAAATACTGTAAATAAATAAATTAATACTTCCATTTGTCAGCAAGGGATTGATTGATTGATTGATTGATTGATTGATTGATTGATTGACTAGAGTTCTAGTATAAGGTGTGGTCCCAGGATACCACACATTTAGAGGTGCAATAGGATTTCACATCAAATCACAAAATGATCTTTTTTTCCTGTTCTACAGATTGCAGTTCTACTCTTTTTGCAGCTACAATTTGTAAAAAGAGTTTTGTATAAATGTACAAATCAAGTGTATGAACACCCTTCAACATCTGGTTATAGAATGATCACTCTGCTGCCATTTCAAAATGCTGAGTATTCTTTTTTACTTCACACCCACAGCATGAATTGTATTTATTGTCATGCATTCAGTGCATCAAAGCAACTGAATTCATTGACTAAATGGAATGAAACATATGCAATCTATGAATCCATACACAGAAGCATGTGACTCCATTGCAAATATAAGGGAATATAGTAATGAACTGTGCATGCAATATTTGGGCCACATTCAGATTCATGAAACTCCATGTGTACATCTATGAGACAGGAGGTGAAATGACATGCAATATGAATGTGAATCTTTTCATTAATGACCAAAATAGATAGAGAAATTTGTACACTTAACATAATATAGCTCATTTCCTAAATTATAGTTTTATTAGGCGGATAGTCCAAAATATCTACAATTTCTTGGCAATTTGGAGCCTGAGTGAACATGGAAAACTTTTTCATACTAAAAAAGTTGTTTCTCTGCTAATTATTATTTTCTAAACCAGGTCTGCATTTCTCTTCACAGGTGGATAATGTCAACTATTATCTCCGGCAACTAAGTATCATTTTGTCTCCCACTTCAGGGAGTCTCTGTTTCCTTGTCCCTTACAATCCCATCCTGAAGGATTGACAAACTCCGGTGTCCTGGATCTGATATCAGTTAGTGCACCCAAACTTCTGATAGCACTATTGTTTTCACTAAAGTTCAAAATCTATTGTTTTCACTAAAGTTCAAAATCTATGTTGTGACTAAACCATAGGTTTTCTTGTTTTCATATAATATTAGCTAGGCTCTGGTGTGGCACAGCTATCATTCAACATCTAATTGTAAGGCTTGCTAAGCCATTCCCATGGTGCCAACATGTCAATAATGGACGAGACTATGATTTAGAGTAGAACAGTTTGGCCAACAGTGATGTTGAAAAACATCATATACCCATGGGCAGGATTTGTCAATTACTTCTCTAAGGGATCTGATATCAACATTTAATTATGTACAATGGAGACAAATAATTGCGTAATCTCTTGTATATATCTGTTTGCTTATTTATTACTGGATGAAAGGGTGATGATTTTTTTTTTAGTTAAGGTGATAAAAACAAATAAAAAATTATGTGATCTGCATCTCTAAGAAGTTTACTGCCTAGACTTCTGCTTGCTTTATTCTCTTGAGATGCGTATGATTGCCAGCAAATTGAAGGTTGCAGGGCTCCTTAATTGCTTGTTGTCAGTATCCAGAGGAAGCATTTGAGTTCTTGAATTTTAAGCTGTCGGTCTGTTCCTTTGTTTTCTGAACTGCATGCATAAGAAAGTTAGAAAGTAGCTGAAGTATGCTGTTGTGGGTATATCAAATAAAGTTGGAAGTTGCAGTAATGATATTCTTCACTTCTTTAAGTAGCTATCAATCAAGTTATAAAGATTTTCTCACTATGTAACAAAATAATACCATCACTTATACCATAGTTCAAGATATTTCTTATCTATATAATTACATTTTTTCTAAAGAGCTTTTCTCTTTAGTTTCTTTAATGGCTTCCAATGGAGTGACTTGTTTGTGCTTTTAATGCTCCTTTAAAGAAATGTGGAAAATGACATTTTTGAAGGATTGTTGGGCTAGAACTCTGGGAGATCAGGGTTCAGATCTTCACTCAGTCATGGAGACCCATTGGCTCACATTGGACAACCCATGCTTCTCAGCCTTAGAGGAAGGCTTTGGTAAACTTCCTCTGAACGAATCTTGGCAAAAAACAAAACAAAAACCCACTGCACTATGAAGGGTGTATTCAGGGCTGTAGCCGAGGGTGGGGGGGGGGGGGTTCAACCTTCCAAAATGATTTCAGGTTAAAAAAATGGTTTACCTATTAATTTTAACTGATTAACAAAATCCCCATGAGTGTCCACTGAAATTTATCTGTCTTGAGTATCTACTGAAGTTTCTCGATGGAGTTTGATTTCTACATTATTTTGCGTTATGGAACTACTCTTCATGATTCGCTAAAAAAAAGTTTCAGCCCCCACTCCCGAAAAGGGTTTCTGGCTATATTCCTGGGCGTGTTAGGATTGCATAATTCAGAAACAATGTACAGACACATAAGAAATACCATAATGTCAATAGAAAATGTGCTGGAAGCAGGTAGGGGAAAGCACAGACTGAGGCCCCTTCCACACAGCTGTATAAAATCCACATTGAACTGGATTATATGGCCACGAGGACTCAGATAATCCACTTCAAAGCAGATATTGTTGATTATCTGCCTTGATATTTTGGGTTATATGGCTGTGTGGAGGGGCCCTGAGGGGCAAACAGACATTTCAAGGGCCCAATCTGGTCTTCTGTGCTTCCCTGGAAGACTACATACTCTATGAACCATCATTTGCTAGGTTTATAGATTTTGCACCTGTTTCCCTTTATTCTACAAGGCTGAAATACCACCACAGAATTCAGCTAGTACTAAAAAAGACAACAAGGTGTATATTTACTTTGTGTTTGCAGATATACTTTTCAAACCTCACTGCAAGCACCTCTGTCCCAGAGGTGGGAAGCAACTAGTTACACATATTGACTGAAATCCCGAGTCAGGAGATGTTGCTAACAGATACAGCTACAGTAGTGTCAAATTCAATGTCAGCCAACCCCCATTTTCACAGCAGCATCTTCCTGAACTGAGCTTTTTGCTTGATCAATAAAGAGCAAGAGGAAAGCACCCAGCTATTTTCCTGTAGTTGGAGTGAATACACAGTATCAAACATGTGCAGGAGCCTCCGGGGGTTCCCTGGAATTCCCTGCAGAATATGTCATTGCTTTGGGTCCTGCTAAAGCAAAATACTTGGATGCTCTTTGCTGTTTTTCCTGTTTTCTTTGCTCTCCACTGACCATAAATGACCAGGTACCCAGGGATGTAGCTGCTAAAAGGTGGACTTTGTTGGGATTCAGGTTGTTGCATAGTGAGTAGTGAGTTCCAGCCTCTGCATCAATCAAACAAGTCAGTTGCAATGTAGTAAGTCTGGCTTATGTCACTATAATACAACAATAGAAATAATAATAATAATAATAATAATAATAATAATAATAATAATAATAATAATAATAATAACAAATCTTTCCCTACAACTCAAGGTGGGATACAACATCATTAAAAAAAAATAAACCACTATTAAAAAACATAAAACAAAATACACAGAGTTAATATATATATTAAAACCACTGATAAAATGCAGATTAAAATTATCAATTCAAAACTGACAAGGTAGGCTTGCTGGAAGAGATGAGCCATAATTCTGACAGCGGATCTAGCTTTTGGACTTCTTTTGGCAGTAATTCCACAGTCTTGGGCAGTTGATGAAAAGTCAGATTCTGGCAGGCCCATCAAGTTGCAGAATGTTTCACTTATCCATAGGTTTTTGGGGAATTTCCAAAAAAATTATAAATAACATTTTAAAAACCTTAAGAGCTATCTTCTTGAATTTTCTATACAATGACACAAGACAATAGGGGATCATTTCTCCCAACTTTCAGAAATATTCATACATATACTGATTTTAGGGATTTTTCTAAGATTTTGACAAAACATTTTTAAAAGCCACAACAGCTATCTCATTGAATGTATTTCTTATTAACCAAAAGAACTTCAATTTAGGGATTTCTTCCAAGCCCAGCACAGAAATGTACTTACTAGAAGTATCGGTCAGTCCTCTTCTTTGCATATTCAGCAATATATTGGAACTCTGGCTGGCAATGGCTAATGCTAAGGAGAAAAAAAATCTCCTGATCTCTTTCTGATGCTGAGCAGAATTCTAGGAAATGTAGTTTAGGGCAGGGCCTTTGGAGTTATTTGGCATAGGGCTCCTTGCCTTCCCAAACTACATTTCCCAGAATTCTGTGCTTTGTCAGTCTCTTTCCTAGTGAACTCTGCCCTCTCCCTGCTGCTTCCCTCTTCCAATGGCAAGAGGTCATTAATTTAAAGAGGAATGGCAGCCTTTTTGGCTTTGCTTTGCTTGCTTGCACTGAAAATGAGACTGACTTTGGGTGGCTTCTGAGTCTTACAAAATTCCAATGAAAAAATATTGGGTAAGTTTTGATTCTTAAGTTTTTGGCACAGGCCACACCCATGTGTCGAATATCACATCATAAGTAAAAATTTAACAAATTTGATCTGACTTACAAGAACTAACAATAATTTTGTGCAGCCCTAGTATTTAGCCGAAGCTGGTAGTAAGCACTCTAACCATTGCATCTACCTGGACTGACATTTGGAAAGACAGATCCAGGAGCATTTCTAAGCTGCAAACACAGTCTTTCAGGAGGAGTGTAACCCCATCCAGAACTGGTTGATACACCTCCATCCCTAGTTAGGACCCCTTCATGGCAAGCACCTCTGTTTTGTCTGGATTCTGTTTCAATTTGTTTTTCCTCATTCAACCCATTACTTCCTTCAGGCATTCATTCAAAGGAGGCATGCTACCCTTAGCTAGAGCTGTTTTGGAAGGCATGGAGAAATACACTTGGATGTCATCAGCGTATCAATAGCACCCCACCCCATGCCTCCGGATGATCTCCAATATCTGGATTCCTCTTGCTACATTATGCTGTAGATTCAATTTTTTTAGGGATACATTACTGTGTATGTTGAGGGAATGCAGATCAAGTCTGCCAGCTCCAAGCAGCCCATTTCTCCTATATCTTCCTTTCAGACAGCTTAAAGTATCACTTTCTTCTTTATATTACTGTCACCTTCACTGGTTTGATAGATACCTTATTGCAGGCACGATCTGTACTGCCATAGAATACAGCATGAAACTGCATTATATGGTCAATATAGATTTATATAATACAGTTCAATGCAGCATTCCAAAAGGATTTTGTACTTTTTTCAATAATTACAAAGTTACATTAAAGTGATTTTCACTCGTTTTTCAGTGCAACTACGACTAATTTTGTTTACATTTTTAATTTTAAGGCCTCATTACTTAAGTTCATTTGTGTACCACAGTTTAAGGGTTGTGGCATTTTGATGAATCTGAAGTATTACTTTTAGAAGCAAATATTATTTGTTATTCAAATTTACGTGAAACAATGCCTTAAAATGACAGTAATTGTAAATAGCTACTTTTTTGTGCCAGGAAATGTAACTGTAACTAATCACTATAGAAATAACTTTCTATAGTGCCGAGACTCCTTTTTCTGTTGATTTGTTGTAAAACATGATGTTTTTGTGCTTAATTTGTAAAATCCTAATGTAATTTGATGTTTAATAGGCTTTTCCTTAATCCCTCCTTATTATCCATATTATTTTCGCTTATCCAATGCTTTTATTTTTCTGTGATTGTTTTGGGGGAGGGGGGCGCCAAAATTCTGTTCACCTAGACTTGAAAAATACCTAGAGCCAGCTCTGATAGCAGCTATTATTTTACTGTACTGCTCAGATCAGATGGATGCATCTACAAGCTCACAAGTAAAATATGTGGGAGGGGAATATGCTATTAATATCCTTAATTGAGATACTGCACACACCCTGGAAAATAAAATAAAAAAACACACAGCTCTGAGACAGACAAATCCCTATCCAGAATATGTTCAACATAGGTGCTTCTGAGATCGCATGTGCAGAAAATTACAGCCTTAGATGTTGAGTTTTGAGTTGTCTTCACAGGAACTGAGGCAGGTGACAATCACAGCCCACCAGATCAGACACACATGTGTATCCAACCTGTGAGATGGAATAATAAAGATTACCAAGATGGGCATTGGAACTGTACACTTATGAATAGTGTTTGATAAAGTGACAGGAATAATGCTAGGCCATAGAGAGCCTTTTAAAGATGGTCAAGGTAGGAAGTATTAAAAAGGAGGGAGGAAAAAGAAAAAGAGAGGCAGGAAAAATTGCAGACAGAAACCCCAGGGCAGCTTGATAGGATGGTCAGTTATATGTCAGTTGTGCCCCTTCATAACCTGGTAGAATAGCAAATTTCAACCAAAGAGACTTGAGGTCACTGTGGGCCAATTGTCTGCTCCTAAAAGTGGACCACAGTACTTATTCCACACAGTCAAGTTGTCAATGACAGCTTCTTGACAACTCTTGGCTTGACACTGTCAGAATTGCTTGAAATGCCACTGGACCTGACAGCTGGTGCATTGCAATAAATGCTGACCCAGAATTTAATACAACTGTACTGCTGTAGTCTTCTCTGATAACCAAATGCATTCAGTCTTTTAGCCCAATAAACATCCTGGCCAATGGAAACTTTTTATTATTCCAAGCTGTAGCTTTCTTGAAAACATGCTCATTACTTCTAAATGCAGGATTCCCACTGGCAAGGTCATTCAAAGACTTGTTCAATCTTTTTTATTATTAGCACAATACTAAGAATAATAAAAAAAGACCATCATCCAAATATCAGCTTTGGGAAAATCCCACATTTCTCGGATAATGATATTACAATAGTCAAAAATGGCATTCATTAAAATCCTGCCTCTTTCACTGTGTCAAAGAAAGTGTCTACAAAACAGAATTCAAAATCTTGTCACTTGTTTCATTTGAATGATGAGATATGTGGGATTTCTTATTTTCTCTTTATGCAGGCAGGACCTGACCCACTGGCATGATAGGATTTCCGTATTCCTGAAGTGTAAACTGAGAAACATTTTACATTTACTCTTATTTATTCAAATGCGTCTTTGTGGTATCTATACTCATTGTATGCTTGTGTGATCCCACTTTAAGTGTCATGGCTCCATTCTATGGAGTCCTGGGATTTGTGGTGTGGGATGGTGGTGCTCAGAATTTTCATCAATGTTCTAATTCGGTAACACTACAGATTTCATAGTAGAGTTAAAAATCCCAGGATTCATAGCCTAAAGTGATTTACCTGCTATAATTGTGCAGTGTGGATGTACTCTTTGTTGATTGATCCTTGGAAACTATTATGGAAGGGACACAAAGTGCCTCTATGGGGCAGTAACAGTCTCACTATCAACCGCACTGAACAATTGTGAGTGCTTGGACTTAACTGATAGCACAAAAATGAATCCTGTTAGTATATAATATTAAATAAGTGATAACAGAGATGTTGTGAGAGCTTTAATCATGACATGAAACAAGAAAAAAAACATTAGGCTCATTAAGAACAGAAGGTAGAGGAAATATTACTGGGTAATTGCCTATGGCTCTGCAATTAGTCCATGTGCCCCGCAGTGCCCTTGACTGGCACAGAGAGGAGGAGGATGAAAGTAGCAAAATCATTTGTAAATTGCAGGGGCAAGTTATAAGCTGGAATTGTACACTCCTTGTCTTTGTAGGCTATCTCCATTAGAAAATGGTGACCAGTGAGTAAAAATAAATAAAACGGACAAATAACAAGGGATTTCTAATTGTACCCTATTTATTTATTTATTTATTTACAGTATTTATATTCCACCCTTTTCACCCTGAAGGGGACTCAGGGCGGATCACATTACACATATAAGGCAAGCATTCAATGCCTTAACATAGAACAAAGACAGAGACAAACGCAGCTCCGAGCTGGCCTCGAACTCATGACCTCTTGGTCAGAATGATTTGTTGCAGCTGGCTGCAGCTGGCTGCTCACCAGCCTGCGCCACAGCCCGGGCTACACATCAGCTTTAGTACCAGATAACCACAGAGCCTAGTGTATTACAACTTGAGACCTCATAACATTAAGACCAGGATTTGACATGCATCGTGGCAAGCCTGACCCAGTGTGTGTGTGTGGGGGGGGGAGGGCAGGAGAGCCTTTCGGTCCACATCACCTGACTTCCCCCTCACCCCGTATCATGGGGGGAAGCATCCTCCACTTGGCTTCCCCTTGTTGTTGCCTAAGCAACACAAGAAGCCTCTCGTGTTGCCGCTATGGCAGCTTATGATACTCCCTCTTCACTTGCACCATAAAGCCCTGCCAGAAGTAGATCTATGTCATGGGATGGAAGCCGGTGGACTCTGTGCATTATATAATGGACAATTTTGCCCATCTGATGAGGTAGTAGGCCATGAATTTGAGTGGCTTGCCAGCAGAGCTGGCCCTAGGTATTTTTCAAGTGTAGGCGAACAGAATTTTGGCAACCCCCCCCCCCACCAAAAAAAAACCAATCACTGAAAAATAAAAGCTTTGGATAAGCGAAGATGTTGGATAATAAGGAGGAATTAAGGAAAAGCCTATTAAACATCAAATGACATTAAGATTTTACAAATTAAGCATCAAAACATCATGTTTTACAACAAATCAACAGAAAAAGCAGTCTCGACTGTGCCCCCGTATGTTTTGCGCCTGAAGCGACCGCTTAGTTCACCTCATTGTTGGACTGGCTCTGCTTGCCAGCTATGCTGTTTCTTGGGCCAGGGATAACTTGGTAACTATAGTTGAAACATTAGTGACATCCCAATTAGACTATTGTAGTACACTCTAAGTAGGCTGTCCTTGAAAATGACTCAGAAGGTACAGCTAGTAAAAACAATTAGCAGAAAGCTTGTCCAGAGTATTGCACAGACAAAACCAGTCTTCAAGGAACACAATATTGGCTGCCAGTTGCATTTGGTCAGAACTGAAGTGATCAGAATTCAAAGATCTTAACTACTTGAGATCTCAATACAATCTCTTTCCTATATGCCAGGAATTGAGATTGTCGAAGGAGCCTTCTTCTCTGTCCCACAAAAGGGGAAATATTGCAAATAATTTATCTGTTGTAGTGAAAAAGCAGAGTAGCAAATGTGAATTAATTTTTGGTTAAAAGGGTGAGGGGACAGAGGGGGGAAGAAAGAGAGTGGACGGCACCTCTCTTTCTGTCTGTCAGAACCATTGTTCCAAGACCAAAGTGACCCAAGAATGGGTTCCAATGGCTTATTTCTAAAACGTGTATAGTTTTAATATGGCTATGCGTATTTTAGTCATGAAATATCCTCCTCAGTTACTAGACTACACATGTTCCTAACTACTGTATAGAATTGCAGAACCATAGAATTAGAAGAGACCGATCAACTCCCTGCCATACACGAATACACAATCATTGCAGTCCCAACAGACAGCCATTCAGCCTCTGTTTAAGAACTTCCCCATCACAGTGTGAGACAGTGTATTTCACTGTCAAACAGCTCTTATCCTCAGGAAGTTTTTCTAATGTTTGGGTGGAATTGCTTTTCATTTAGTTTGAATCTATATTGTTGTGTGCAAGACCTATCTGGCTGAGCATTATTTGCAATATTTTAAAGCCCTCTACCTAAACTACAAACCCTAGAATTCTATAAAAGGCAACCACGGGATTTAAAGTGGAATGCACACTTTAGCTACTCAGCTCTTTCTGGATCAATATGAAACAATCTTGCTCTATGTTCAGTATGATATCCTTATTTTAAACATGGCCACCATGTGAACTCTTCTCCAGGCTAACAGACCCAGCATTCTAAACCACTTCTGATAGGTCTTGGCTTCCAGATCTTGGCTTCCTGATAGGTCTAGGTATGTTCTAGCTCATTAATATCCTTCTGGAATTGAGGTGCCCAGAACTGGTCATATTATGGGTGTCATCTGACCAAAGTAGAAAGATGTGATAATATTATTTCTCTTGATCTAGGCACTATACTTTTATCAATTCAGCCTAGAATAATATTAGCTTTTTAAAGAAGAATTGAAATCTGGGAAACATTTATTCTCTACTGTTATTGGGGAGGGGGGTGGGGCTCATTGGCGTAAAGAAGGGATCCCTCTCTTTCAAAGTGGCTGTAGATCTTTTTCCACTTGGAAGGTATATACATTAAATAAATAACCATGGCCTCTGAAATCTATATCTGAACCAGCTTTCACCACAAACAGTTAAATGAATCACATATATGTGCATGACAGAGTTGCAACTCTGACACATTTTGTTTCACTACAGTTACCAGCATGCTAGCAATTTGCTATGTTTGCTAAGGCTGATGGAAGTGGCAGTCTAACCAGAAATAAAAATGCCATTGTTATGCAGCTCTGCTTTAAGAAAGAGAAAAGATATATAAGTTCATAAAGCTGCCTTACCATACCAATTTCTTTGTGAAAGGAAACATGGTTTTTCATAACAAAACAAACTTCAAATATTGAATAATTGAAAGTGGCACAGACATTTTTATCCTGAGATAGAAAAGGCCTAAGAAAGATTTATTTTACATTTCTTTTCCTAACTACTGGTTTTATATAACATTTACCTCAACAATATTTACCCTTGTCATCTTTCATTTATGAGGTCTTTTTTTCATCTGCTTTTTGTAAAGTTGATTCAACACCCTTCTCTGGTTTGCTTCCCCCCCCCCCCCCCCAGCTGCTATACAACACATGTATGGGCAGAACCTTCTTTGAAGACAGGATATGTCAATATAAAACATCTATGGCCAATGTCTTTCCATAGAGATATCACAAAACATCCCACTCTGCATTTTGGTTCTTTGATTTTCAGAATGAACATGCTATTGATTATTTCATTTCAGTCGATACGTGAAACATTTTTAAAACACAAGCATTGAATTTTGTGTCTGTATTGGCCACCATAAGTATGTGTGTCGATGTGTTAATGTCTTTTGATTTCAGTCTACAGTGGGATGTCCTCAATAGTACTTAGAATAGATGGACCAACTAGAGCAATTCTTTTTTTTAAGGACAGTAAATCAGGACATGTATTGAGCAATCCATGTGTTTAATAGTTTGTTCTAAGGCATGTACCAATCGCTACCTGCTTGGGATCAATTTCAGAGGTGATCAACTTGTGATTTATCCACTTGGACTTGAACATCCATGATTCTTCAAGAAATGATTGTGATTCTAGATCTGCTGGTTGTTGCTGTTCTAGAGTTTCTGGTGGACCACACTTGCTCAATTCAAAATAAATAAAGAGAGACAAAGGAAGTGTATTTTATTTATTTATTTATTTATTAAACTTATATACCACTACTCCCAGTTTGGCTCGGAGCGGTTTACAAAAATAGATTAAAACAATACACTTGGCTTTAAAATAACAATAAAAACAATAAAAACAGCAATAAAAGCAACAATAAAAACAGACATAGCCCCGAGTTTTTCACCCATTGAAAGCTTGTCAGAAGAGCAAGGTTTTGCAGGCTTTCCGAAAGGCAAGTAAGTCTCGGGTGGTTCGAGTTTCAACTGGCAAGGCATTCCATAATTGAGGGGCTACAATCGAGAAGGCTCTATGCCTAGTAGAAGACAAATGATAAGTCCGTATGTTAGGGACTTCAAGCAAATTTTGGTCTTCGGACCGAAGTAATCTCTGGGGTTGGTAGGGGGATAAGCAGGCCCTCAGGTACGTTGGCCCCAGACCATGTAAGGCCTTGAAAGTTAGTACCAGTATCTTGAAAGTAATCCGGTACTCAATCGGTAGCCAGTGCAGCTGTTGAAGAATTGGGGTGATACGCCACCTCGCCGGCACCCCGGCGAGAAGACGAGCCGCCGCGTTTTGCACCAGCTTCAGTTTCCAGATCACTGACAGAGGAAGGCCAATGTAGAGGGCATTACAGTAGTCGAGCCTCGAGATGACCCTCGCCTGGATCACCGTCGCCAGGTCGTTCCTAGATAGGTAGGGAGCCAGTCGCCTAGCCTGACGTAGATGGAAAAACACAGATCTGCTCACAGCAGAGACCTGGGCCTCCATTGTGAGCAGAGGGTCCAATAAGACACCAAGATTTTTTACAGAAGATGACGGACGTAGTGTCTCACCATCCAGGGTAGGCAGCTGGATCTCCCTCCCACCCGGATGGCCCAGCCAAAGGATCTCCGTCTTTGCTGGATTCACCCTCAACCTGCTGGCACTCAACCATCCAGTAACGGCCTCAAGGCACTGATGGAAACTATCAGGTACAGAGTCCGGCTGACCCTCCATCCTCAGAATGAGCTGAGTGTCATCAGCGTACTGGTGGCACTCGAGCCCAAAGCTCAGCACCAGTCGGGCAAGCGGTCGCATATAGATGTTAAATAATAGAGGAGAGAGAATAGCTCCCTGTGGGACCCCACAAGTTAGCAGAGACCACGCGGAAACCATCCCTCCCCTCACCACCCGCTGTCCCCAATTCTGGAGGAAGGAGAACACCCATTTCAGGGGTATCCCCCTAACCCCCATCATGGCTAGGCGGTGGGTCAATAGATTGTGGTCGACCATATCAAATGCTGCTGTGAGATCCAATAACACGAGCAGCGCTGATCCGCCTTGATCCCTCTGGCAGCGAAGTTGGTCTGTGATGGCAACCAGCACAGTCTCCGTCCCATGCCCCCTACGGAAGCCGGACTGGAAGGGATCAAGTCCGGCTGTGTCATTGAGGAACTGCTGCAACTGTTCCACTGCTCAACCAGCTTGCCCAGAAACGGAAGGTTCGAGACTGGGCGGTAGCTAGCGGGAACTGAACGATCTAAGTCTGGTTTCATCAGCAGCGGAGATACCGATGCCTCTTGGGACTCAGTATGCAATCCTATAGAGTTCATGTGCAAGTTAGAACCAAAGAATTCAATGGGACTTATCTCTAATGAAAGCTTTATAGTACTCCATTATCAGGCACTTATTTCTTATGAAAAGATAAATGGAGAGGAGAAGTATCCTTTCTTTCCGGCATTGAAACATCGCTCCTCCTCTGATTCATAACACAGAAGACTCTAGTCATTGCACAACTATATTCATATAGATTAACCATCTTCTCTTTGAGCAGAATGGTATTTTGTTGCCCATATAGGGATCCCAGTACACATAAAGATTTTTTCCTGAATTCTGTACTTACAGAGCTTTATATGCTGCTCAGCACCAATGGATGATGCAGGAGTCTGTTGTGTGCCTTATTCGCCCATTTTGGTGTGAATCCAAGCACATACAAACACACAACTTGCCTGCTTAAACCATGAGCCATACCTAGTGCTCATTCGGCTTCAGTCCAAGAGATCCGTTTTATTACAAAGCTCAACTGGCCTGCAGATCATTAAATTTAGACTAATTTTCTCAGTATTATATGCTCATTAGAATACACACACTACATGGACAAAGCCAATAATGAAGAAATACAGCTCCTCTGCTTAACATGAAATAAAGCCAAGACTTTTAGCAGATCGTATGTAATTATTTCTGTCAGGAAAGAATAAGTTCAGATGAAGTTATGTTATTAATGGAAGAATGTAATTGTTCACCAATGAATTTTAAGCTACCTAAATTCACTGACCCTTCTCAAAATAGCATATATGAGAAAGGAGAGAAAATAGAGGTAGAAAGGGGATAAATGGATAGTAAAAGATGAAGCCCTTAATAAATACTTCACTCTTAAGGTGAAAGGGATTTTGTGAGGCCGAGCACTTGTTATCATCTGAAAATAGCACAGGATGATAAGTTACTAAAACCGAATGAGGGTAAGCCTTCACCTTCTGTTTCAATATTGAAGGGTATAGATAGAAAGGGATGAGAATAAAAACTTCAGTGTTTTTTCTCTATATTAGTTCTGCTTGTGTCAAATCAAGTTTGCTTCATTATCGTTTCTGAAAAGTAACACAAACATTCACAGTCAGGCTGTATATATTTCACAACCAAAAGCATTTTATATGTATTAAATCTTTTTGAAAACATATTTTAAAATATATATTGTTCAAAGCTGAAAATTGCATCACAAAATTCAGGGAAATGTACAAGCTGAAATTAAATCTTTTCTGATTGCCATATCATTTAAAAAAATGGAAATTAAGCTGGTGTACTAAAAATCAAATGAGATGTTAAGGGGAATTTGCATTTCCAATAATCCCCCCTCCCCCAACAATGGAATTTGCATGATTCAGCATCAGACATTCACATCAAGTCTGCATTTGCCTGCCAATGTCCAATCACAAAACAAAGCAGACTAAATGCTATGGCCATAAATGAGGGAAGGCATGTGCTATGACAAATATCTTATAGTTCATAAGAGAACATCTGTCTTAAAATGCACTGTATGTCTTCGAATCCCCAAAATCTTCCCACCATTGGAAGCCTAAAGTGACAGACTCTGGCCCAGTGATTTTCTGTAAATTAGCCAAGCACACAAACATAGTCCATAGGCAGTCCGGGATCAACACATTAATCAATCCATTAAGCAATGAGGAGGCAAGAGGGTAAAACATAAATCCATTCCAATATTCCAGAGCCAGGATATCTCATCAACACAATTTCTAAGAATAGTCCGATTCAATATCCAGGGTACAATCTGTCTTCCAAGGGTTCAAGAAACGATGCTTCAGACTGCAGCCCAAATACCAGTTGCTATTACAACAACAATTCTTTATTGATTAGTCACTTTTGACCATATCAAGACATGTAAAACATACAATACGTACACACTTATGCATACATACAATAAAACCATGTAAGGATACAAAACATCCCGACCTGCGGCCTAATAACCCGCTCCTAGACAAATACAGAGTAAAAAGGTTAAAATTAGTAATTTCCTAAGGTAAGGTTTGAACGAGGACAGGGGTAAGTAAAACAAGTGTCTTGTCCATAGTAAATTTAAATTTTGGATTTTGTTAGTGACAATAATGTATCAGCTCACAGCTTCCATCTTCTCACGAATGGCTAGCGCTTTTTTGCATTAAAAGGGCCAGTTTTAAAATAGAGTTTTTATCTGAACCCTAGAATCATAGAATCATAGAATCATAGAAGAGACCTCATGGGCCATCCAGTCCAACCCCCTGCTAAGAAGCAGGAAATCGCATTCAAAGCACCCCCGACAGATGGCCATCCAGTATCCCTGTAGAAGGATATGCAATTTCTCCTTATTCTCTAAGTGAGTATGATTCTCCAGCAGAGGGTCTAAATAGAGAGATCGAATCCTGGTGTAGTAGGGGCATTTTAAGAAAAAATGTTCTGAGTCCTCCACTTCTGCATCTACCTCACGACACCCACAGGTTCTCTTCGTATAGGGGATATTCTGATGTCTACCTAGCTTGGACTTAATGTCAAGCTGCTCGAATCTAGCCCGGGTAAAAAGTTTTCTAATATATAATGGAAGAGTCATGAAGAGGTAGGTTTCCGTGCCCACGTTGCATTTAAATTTGGCCAGGTATGGAGTGGCTCTTGCTTGCGCTATGATCATAAGATCATTTTGTGCAGCAATGTCGAGGGCTCTTTGGTATACAATTGAGCACACTTTAGCCCCGAAATTTATTAGCTCATGTGGGGCAAAACCTATCTTACTGACCGTGTGCTTAGTCTGCTTAGCCATGATGACCACTCTTGGTGGTTTTCTTGTTCTAATAGGCATATGGCTGGGAGTCTATGTGGTTGCATTTGTCTTATTTTGTACCACCAATTGATCTGCCTCTTCAGGATTACTGTGGAAATTGGGGGAAATTGGGGGTACTCCCATCTCTGCTTTCACAGCAGCTGACAGGGATGATCTCTCCACACCTAAGCCAATTTTCAAGTGGCGAAGTTGGAATCTTTCTACCAATGCCAGATCTTGATCCTCCCATATTTCAGCTCCATACAAAGCAATGGGGAACACCTTGGCCTTGAGAACCTTCAGAAAGGGATGTAAAGATCCTGAGTAATTATTACATAATTTATTAATTGCCTACACGGCATTATCAGCTTTTGCGATACTTAATTTTAGATGTCGGGATCATGCCCCAGAGGCCGCAAAGTGTAGGCCTAGGTATTTAAATATCCTCACTTGTTCCACTTTGTGCCCATCAAGGTGCCAGTTGTAAATCTTAGTTTTCTTGGCAAAGACCATTATTTTGTATTTTTCTTTTTTTATGGTGAGGGCAATGGCTATTCCAAACTTCAGCTATTTATGCAGATCTCTCAAGTGATCCCACCTGCCAGCCCTCTCCTCAGCAAACTGACTAGATCTCCACATTTGAATCCTATCTGTCCTTAATTGTAGCCGGTCGAGAATACTTAATCCCTGGTCTCCCAATTCAAGGTCCTGATCCTGCCCTTACTCTGAGCCCAGAGGAGTGGTAAGTCTTTCATTGCCAACTTGGGGTTGCTGTTGTTCCTGTTCTGAAATGGTGGGCTCTTCATTGTCCAGCTGCCCATGCTTCTCTGTATTTGAACCAAACTTGAATACTGGGAGAAGTAATCCTTCCTCCACATCTTTATTGTCAGCACTAGCCATGAAAAACAGCTGTATAATAATACCAAAATACATACACACATAATACAACATTAAAATACATACATACAACTAGAGTTCAACATTCATCAAACACAAACATAGCCTGGCGTCGAAACTCAAAATTTCTGTTTACATTATTATATACTGTATAGCTAGTCTCCTTCTCTAACAGTGATATCATTTTTAATAATTATAATTTATTTGAATCAGGTCTTTCTTTGTTATGCTTCATGAAAATGTGCATCACTTAATGGCTGAAACATCAGTTCATAATATGGATGTGTGAAAGTGAAATCAGAGACTGGATGAACCTCAGGAGCTTTCAAATCACCAAGTACTCTTCTCTAGTCCCATATCTTTCAAAGAAGGCAGTGCACATTCTCCGCTGGACATCACTGAGCAATGACACACTTAGGAATGAAGTATACACATTCCCACCTTTCTTGTAAGTTAACACATACTGAGAGACACATCCTTCCTCAGTCATCAAAAGTTGACACCATTCATGTTATTTTGAAAACCTCAGCCTGAACATGAAAACGTTGTAGTGTTTTCCCATTGTACTGAACAATGGGAATATTGTACATTTTTAAAAAAGAAGGACCAAGTTCTTACTTTGCGGCTCATTAAGAGATTAATTCATTTTCACTTCCTAAGTAGCCAAGTTGCTTCAGCAAAGGATGAAACAGATCCTGTCAGTAATGAAAGCCAATTCAATCATCCTTTCACCAGGCTTCAAGTACAACATTGTATTGAATGGCTCAAGATAAATTACTGTATTAGTAAAAAAACAACAAAAAAGTTGCACCAAACAAAAAAAATAGGACCATCTAACTTGACATGAATACAGTCCCTAAATAAGTTTGTTTTTAAAGTATAGTTTTATGTTACAAAAGAAATCCACAGATTTCCCTTGGAAACCCAAAACAGGCATGCAGCAGTCCTCAAAGTAAAAGAGACAACTTATTTCATAACTGCAGGTGAATGTAAGTCACAGAGTCCTACCTATTTAGATGCATGAAATTTGTAGTTTGGTGGCAATAGTTGACAGAGAAGTCTAAAGACCTTGTAAAATCATAATTTCCATAGTTTCATTTCAAGCACAGCTAAAGGGGGGGGGGGGGATCACCACCATTGTGTCCAAATTTGGTTTTCAAGTGAGCCACTAAGACAGATTGTCAGACTAGTGTCAGATGGTATTCTGATTGTATGCTTAAGAAAACCTAGAACAATCGATTTTACAGTCCTGTCAAGGCAAAGAAAGAGGCAATATATTTAAATGATATTTGCAGCATCTGCTGAATCTCCCATTTAGGAATCCCTATTCTCCCATTAAGCAATGCGCAAGATGTCATTGGTGGCTTATTTAGGAAGGCTGAACCACTTCTTGAAAACAACAGTGATTGCTTGATCAACCTTGTTAAGAGCTTTGTGTACAGACAATCTCCCAAAAGCAAAGTCAGGAGGAGGAAAGTTCTAAGCTCATCATTTTTTCTGCCACACATCTAAAAGTGACACATCTATCTTCTTAGAATCCATCACAATGGTGTGAAGACTGGCCTTTGGAAAGTTTGGCAGCATCAGAATTCCATTAGAATAATAATAATAATAATAATAATAATAATAATAATAATAATAATAATAATTTAGTTTAACCCGCCCTCTCTCCCCAAGGGGACTCAAGGTGGCTTCCAAAGTAAAAATGGCAAGCATTCAATGTCAGTACAAAACATAATAGACAATTAGCAGACAATTAAAAGTAAATCAGTCAATAATATCATATAAAACATATCATATAAGTCAAAATTTTGCAGATTAAAAAAGTAAACAGAGTACACAGAGAATGCAATACCAATCCAGCCATTGAAGCATCCATAGGGGGAGGTTTCAATTTGCCCATTACTCCAGGAGATAAAGATTTAGCTTTTTTTAATAAGCAAATTTTTTATTTTTAAAAACACAAAAAATACATACTGTAGACATACAAAACATTTACAATTCCCACCACCAACACGAGGATTGTTTTCTTTTTACATATTTGTTTCTTTGTGAGGCAATCTTTATATCTTTATCTTTATCCATTTCCATCCTATATACTATATAGCATTTGTATCTTATTTCTTATGGCTTGATCTCCAGATTGATTCATGAGATAAAGATTTAGCAAATGCAGGAGCAGCCTTCACCACAACAAGACGAGTCAACTCCCCTTCTATTACCTCTATAAGCACCTCAGAAAAGTACCCAGATGTTGATGAGTATCTCCTTCTTTGAAATGAGTCATGGTTTCCTCTTGGACAGTAAAGATATAAGTAGAACCTGATCTTTCAATATTTTGTTGATAGAGAGGAACATTTAACATTAAAGTCCAGACCCATCCAATCCACAATGCATGCAGTGGCATTTAGCATGTTATCAATCCATTCGGGTATCCCAACTACCAAATCACCATCAAAAGTTAAAATGCTCACTATGATTCTGTATAGATCGAAGCCCAAAGACCATTGATAATATCATGAAGGAGGGACACCATAGTAAAGCTGAAAAGAATTGGGCTGACTAGACAACTCTGATTCACCCCACAGCTGATCTCATCGGCTATCACATGGCAGAGTATAATTGTCTTCCAGGGGTCTTGGTGGTGGGTCCGTAGGTGACTGCAGATACCTTTTCTGGATCCTCATGATCTTTCACAGTGAGTAAATTTCCTGATGTAAGGTGCTCCTGAAAAAAGTTTGCTTGATGAACACATTTCTCTCTTTCACCCATTATTCATACCTCTTCAAATCCACAACATTGTTGGTAATGGCTGACCTCCAATTAGAGTGCTCGGGGGTCAGGGCTTCCCAGTTCTCTGTGTTTATGCCACATTTTTAAGGTTCATTTTAGGTTCGTTGGAGTGGCCACATTGTCCGGATGCCTGTTCACCATCTTCCAAAGCAGTTGCTTTACTCTCAGATCAAGAATGAAAAATAGGAATGTTGGTGGACAGCAAAAGAGATTTAAAGATGGGCTTAAAGCTAACAGCAGATCTAAAATTGTGGTCTCATCTTCTACAGCCCATATCATGATGTTGCAGTTCTTATATAGCTCTCAGAGGGTAGGCAATGCTGATGCCATGCCAAATTCTACCAGGGTTTTCAGAATATGGCAATGAAGCACATATCCAAACATTGCTTTTATCGAGCCAAGCCATTGATCACTTTTGTTTGGTGGGAAAGACAGTATAAATAATTGTTAGGCAAAAATAAAGTTATGTTTATAGCACCCCTAACGTGACATAAAACTCTTTTGTTGAGGGCTGACAATGTGGCCAACAACTACACTTGATCTTAGCCAAAGAGCTGAGATGCAATTCACCTATGCCACAGAATTTTTAAAAAGTTCATGTCCACTCACCTTATTAGCAAAGACAAGCAATATCACATGCATTGGCTAATAAAAATGTGCACATAATATCTGTGGTTTGTAAATTCTCCCTTCTTATGTCCTTATAAATCCCATGGGCATCTTTTGTATAATACAAGGCCACCAAACATGAAAGAAGATTGTGCTGATACAGAAATGTAAGCCCCCTATAAAATGTAAAGCATTTGGGAGTTTAGAATTCCTTCACTTCAATAACGTACGATCTAGCTGTAAGAACATTCAGCCACAAAGGAGATATCGTTTGGGCATTTGTTCACTAGCTGGGTCACAGTGGATAACATTTTATGTAAGTTTACAGCTGCTGCTTTATAGTCTTTTTGTGGAATAGCCTGTGGTTCACAGGCTAACACGATAATGCCTTTTAATGTGGAGCTTATCTCAACAATATCACTAGCTAATGGCACTACTGTTTTATGGTACTTTCTTTTTTAAAAAATAACAGTAACTGTTGCTTTTCTATCTTTTTTTGTAAATCTCCCACACTGCCGAGACTCTGCTCCTCACAAGCTGTTCTTATGAAGTAGCAAAATAGCCCTAATGGCACAAAAAAAAGAGTTTGTTTCATGTGGCAGAGAACATTGCATGGGGGTATTAGAAATCTCCTTGTTTTTTAAGCCAAATACAGTAGCTACAGGCAGTATTAATTGCTCTTTGAAAGCGAATCCTTTACACTTGTATGAATGGTTTGCTTTTATTGTCTGTGGAGATGGGCCTCTTGCTACACATTCTCACTCTTGAGATTGCAGAAGGTTATTCCCAATGCTTGTAAGTAGCTGGCCCTTGGCTGGAATTATGAGAGAGATAATCTGGCTTCAGCTTTGAAGCAAATATTTTACACAGCATGGGGAAAAAACAGGGGAAGGATTTCAAGGTTTCAGCTCTGGTATGGTGATATACTTGCAGCTAAGCAAGATGTTGAAAGATTTAGACTGTAATAGATATTTTTCTGGGGAGATTACACAAATACATAAAAAACAACCCTGTTGTTTATGCGGTTAAGCCTTTGTGGGAGGCACACATGCAGACACAAAAAGAAAGCTTCACAACTGAAATGTGGCACTTTCATATAGGCACAATTTCACTTGAGTCACTGTGCATCAAGGCTATTTGTGGAGCTCTCTGCACATAGTATGCTAAGCATGTTGTCGTTCTGTTGAAATCCTTTCAAGGTAACTTTGGTTGTGGCTGAAAACTGACAGCTTCTTATAGTCTCACCACTTGAACATTAGCTAAGAAGAAAGTACTATTTTATTCAGGGAGATACACTTCCCAATAAATGGATTTAGAACTTCATCCTTATAACCCACACCTGTATAATTTAATGGATCTCAACCAGGCCTGTAGCGGGGGGGGGGGGGGGGGTTAGGGGTTCAAACCACCCCAAAAATTTTCAGGTTAAAAAAACCCTGGTTTACTCATTAATTTTAACTGGTTAACCAAATTCCCATGCTAAGTCTATGAGACAAAAAATTAAGAGTCCCTCCAGGCACTATCTCAAGCAGATATTGATAGGTCTGTAGCCAAGGGGGGGGGGGGTCTAGAGGTTCAACCCCCTGCCCACCCAAAAAATTTCAAAACCCCCTCCAAAAATTTTTTCTGGCTATGGCCCTGATCTCAACTCATTGATTCCATAGGGTTAGCTGTGGCTTCAGCTACACTGTAGAATTTATGTGGTTTGACACCACGTGAACTGTCATGGATCAAAGATATGGAATCGTATCATTATAGTTTGATGAGCACCAACACTCTTTGGCAAAGAAGGCTAAATATCTTGTAAAGCTACAACTACCATTATTCTATATCATAGCAGGTAAAGTAGGGTCACATAATCAATTCTGCAGTGTAGGTGCTAGGGTGGTGCAAAAATTTGTTTGTGCCTCATTTGTCATATCTATTTCATAAGGTTTGTACACATGATTCAACATGAAGAAATGTGGGTGGTGTCCACAGGAAAAAACATCAGATTAAAAACACAGTCCTATGACTTTCAAAAGAGTTATGTAAGTCTTGTAAATGGCTACAAGTCTCCATTGTGAGTGCCGCTTCTTCCTGAAAAGGGCTGGGTTTGGTTCCCCCAATGGGGCCACAAGGAGGTTGGTGAGACCAGAGTCGGGGGAGAAGCTCTGCTCTTTCCCCAGAGGGGGCAAGAGAAGGGCTCAGGGCAGCGGGAGGGCAGGAGGGAGGGATGCCTGGCTGGATGTCCAGGCAAGGAAGAAGCTCCTCCGGCACATGGCCAGCCCAGAGAGAGACAGTCAGAGACCATCACATTGAGGCTTGAATGCCCGAACCAACTCAAGTGAGCAGAATTCTGGGGAATGTAGTTTAGCGCAGGGCCTTTTGAATTTTCTGCCACTGGGGTTCTTGTCTTCCCAAACAACTTTTTCCAGAATTCTACTTATCACCTTGTGCCTCCTCCTTCTCCTCCTCCTCCCTGAAAGTTTTAGTGGGCAAAAACCTGTGTTCATTTCCTAAAGGGATTTTGAGATAAACGCGGATTGTTTGGAGTTGAATCAACCCTGTGAGGTAGGCAAAGTTGAGAGGTAGTAACTCCAAAGTTTACCTAGTAGATTTCAAATTATAATTATAATTATTATTTCAAAGGCTGGGTGGGCATCTGTTGGGGGTGCTTTGACTGTGTTTTTCCTGCCTGGAAAAAAGGGGTTGGACTGGATGGCCCCTGGAGTCTTCTAGTGAAATAATACTGTCAAGGATATGTTGATTAAAATTCCCTAAAAATCAGTGGATGTGAAAATCTTTCTGAAACTTGAGGGGAATGTTGCCCTGGTTATGTTGTATTAATGAAAACAACAACAACAATTTATTTATTGATTAGCCAGTTGGCCTTATCAAGCACAGACAATACAAACATGAAATACAACATACATCTGGTACACTTAAAATAAAATAAAAATATACAGGTATTTGCCAGCTTGGTGCCAATGTAGCTTAGCATCAACTATCCTCATGTATGCATCAATGCATATCTAATGTATGCATCAACTATCCTCATCTCCCCTACACTGCACCCCAATCTGATCTATGTACTCCGATCTCCTTTTAGCAGCTTTTAACAAATACAGGGCCACTTTTGTTGTCACAATGGGGTTATAACCGGCCAATAAAAATGTAGTTTTGGCTGCTATGTCCCAGCTTGTTTTATTACAAATAAAAGGCCATAAGTATTGTTTCCTTTCTTTTTCGTATAAGTTACAATTATGCAAAGTGTGGTTCAAATTTTCGACTTCAAGGGCGCCACAAATACATAATCTTTCTTCATATGGGATGTGGTTGAATCTGCCATATCTCTCCATGGACTCCCTTTGTTCGAATCTTGCCCTGGTGAACGCAATTCTTAGGTGTCTTGGCATATCTGCTTTTAGGTATAATGCCCGCTGGAAATTACGTTTAAAACATCCTAACCACTTCAGAGATCCTGTGTTTGACAGGGTGGCTATGTCTTTCTGGGCTTCAATATCTAGGATCCTTTGGGTTACTGTCCTTCTTTCAGCTTCCCTATTCTGGCCTAAGGAAGTAATTTGTAATCCACAGATGTGAAGATACCTAGTTAGTTGTTCTGCCCATGAATCTTGGTTTTGGCCATTAGATTGTTCTAAGAAGCACAATTTTGGGAGTCTGTTATTATTAATGAAAACAGAAATTCAAGGAGAGAGCTCTTGTAGTTTTTTTTTTTAAAAAAAGTTCATAAAAACTTTTTTAAATTTCTGAAAATCAGTGTATGTGTGAAACATTCTGAAACTTTTTGAAAAGAACAAAAAAAGTTATATTATTAGAGTTATGAAACGGACTCCTTATGATATTTTAGAAATGCTTTAGAAACTATTTGCCACCTTGTTCCCCCCCTCCAATTTAATAATAAGTATTTAAATTTTTGTTCATTGCTTGCATAGGCCTAGACTAGGTACACCATGTGACTATAGGATTGGGCTACATATATATGGTCTGAGGGAGGTCTAAATTCTTCTCTGACCAATCAATGGAATAATCAGACCAGACAAAAGATATGGACTGAAATAAGTGCAGCTTTATTAATTGTTTCCTATTTAAATGTTTTTAGTGACAAACAAAAACTAAAAGGGAAGAGAAAACATAATGTAGGAACAGTTGGGGCAATAGGTCTCACCAAGACCAAACATCCCAGCTTCCCTGGAAGAAAACAGCCTAGGCATCAAGATAAATCCAAAATAAAATCAGGTTGCTCCTCAGCAAGGATGCCTGCCATAGATGTGGGCGAAACATCAGGAGAGAATACTTCTGGAACATGGCCACACAGCCTGAAAGACATACAACAACCCTAAAGGGTAAATGTTTTTCCTCTGACATTAAGTCCAATCATGTCTGATTCTGGGGTTTGGTGCTCATCTCCATTTCTAAGCCAAAGAGCCAGCGTTGTCCGTAGACTCCTCCAAGGTCATGTGGGATGACTGCATGGAGCAGCGTTACCTTCCCGCTGGAGCAGTACCTATTGATGCACTCACATTTGCATGTTTTTGAACTTCTGGGTTGGCAGAAGCTGGGGCTAACAGTGAGGGCTCACTCTGGTCCCCCAATTCAAATCTGCTGCGGCCTTTCAGTCCAGAATTTCAGCAGCTCAGCGCTTTCACATGCTGTGCCATCAGGGGATATTATTTCTTAAAGGTTGTGAATATACAATATTTCTGATTTTTTTTTTGTCTGTTAGAGGCAAGTATGAATGCTGCAATTAGGAAAAATAATAAGGATGTAATGGCTTTGCAGATTTACAGCCAGGCTGTTTCCTCTCTGAGTGAATTTTTTGTTGGGAGGTGTTAGCTGGCCCTGATTGTTTCCTGTCTGGAATTCCCGTTTTCAGAGTGGTGTTCTTTGCGATATGGTATGTGCTTCTGCCGTCTGTGGCCGTGAGAAAACAGAGGATTTACCAGACTTTGATGATGGGAATACTTTGTTGGGAGGTGTTAGCTGGCCCTGATTGATTCATGACTGGATTTCCCCTGCTTTGCTACACCCATTACAATGGTCCACGCTGGCGTGGCACTTCTGAAGGACAAGAGTTCACTTCCTGAGAAAGGAAGTGTCTATTCTCCTGGGGCTCCGTTCTCCCAAACAAAACTGATCTGAAGCTAGTCCGAAGTCTGAAAAATCTTCTGAAGAGATATCATGACCAGGAAACCTTTGTGTAGTACTTGTAGACTAGAAATAACAAAAAAATTAAAATTGTTGCAAAGTTTATTAAAATATTTATTTATTAAAATGCAAGATTGGTGTTAATTCTATGTAATGTTACTATATGAACATAATGTTGTTAATAAACTTCTGGTTGTAAGGTAAACTCTTTTATCCATTCTATTCACCTCTACCTTCTACCTTTTATTTCTCAGTGATTGGGTTTTTTTTGAGGGGGGGGGGCACCAAAATCCTGTTTCGCTTACACTTGAAAATTTCCTTGGGCCGGCCCTGCCTAAGGGTGTCAACGTTCAAACTGTATGGCTCCTGAAAATGGTGAAGATCAACCCCAAGAACAATAATTTCTCCATTCCAGATCACAGTAGGGGTAGTTCCAGATTCCCATCATTTGCCAAATGGATACTAAGGACTTCATCACATGAGGGGATTTTAGCGTCCTAAAACACTTTTGGGACACTTCTTCCTCAGAGCCTCATGCTGGCCATCACATAATGTTGCAAGACTCCACCCCCAACAGGGAAAGCCAGATGCTTTCCCCACAACACGAGAGGCTTCCCGTGTTGTGTTGCCTCCAATGGAGTCTGTATGATGGAGAAAGCATTGCCACTTTGAAGCAGCATGCGGGATGAAGTTGTCCCTCGCGCCTGCCATTATGCCATTCTTGCTGGTGAAACATCACCGGAGGGGGCCTCCCCCATGTGAAAAGGTAAAAAAATATGTGCTCATCGAACTTATACCTCTTCCTGTCAAAGAGGGTTTAAGACATTACCTTTGGCCAATTGTCCTCCACAAGAATGTAGGAGAACTAGCAGGAGAGGAGGGGGAAATTACTACCTGTCCCCAAAGTGACCAGACAATTTATACTGTGAAAGATGGCAAGAGGGAGGGTCAATGAAGTCACAAGAGGGATAGAAGAAAGTAAATGAGCCCTAAATAGACTCACTTTTGCCCTCCTCTTCTTTGCATCTTAGCACATGATGCGAGGACATGAGTTCTATCAGTCTCTTTTCCTTGGAGACCAGCAAAGTATCCCTCCACCAGCTCCTCAACCACTTTGCTAAGGGTGGGAGAAATTAGAATGCATATTTGCTTGGAAATAGATTCCACTTATGTCAGCATCATATACTTTTAAATAGACCTATAGATGTTTTTAAAGACATACGGTTAGATTCTAAGCAAAATACCAGATTCCCACTAAAATCTGTGAAGCATATAGGAGTACCACATTAGTTTTTCTGGAAAAAAAAAACCTTTTCAGGCAGCATTTTCTCCCTGTGGGGTGCTAAAGGATTAGCTATCTCAACCAGTGCAGCTGTAGATTTGTCCCAACTTGCTATAAGTACAATTGATCTTTTGCTTTAAAACCTCTGAGGGAACTCTTCAATCCATCATTTCTGGCTCTTATCATTAAAGGAAACTGGTTCTTATATCCCCATCAGCTTCTGCCATGGCATAACCTTTGGCCACAAGAACTAGCATGACTAGAAAAAGAAGTCGGGTCAAATATGTAACTGTTCTATATTAAATCGGCACACACTTCTATCTAGTTTCAAAACTTGCTATGGACAATAAAGCCATGATATAGAAACAAGGCTCAGAAACATCAGTTGAAGAAAGTGCAATGGTATGTACTTTCCAAATTTATACATTGACTCTTCTTGGCACAAGGATCATTCTGGGACTGGAAAGTTTTGTTTGAAACTTTTGAAACTTTTGCTGGAAAAAATAAGCAGTTCAAAAATACCTCTGGCTATTCTGATTTTTGTTTGCCTCTGGGTCACATATAAGTAAATTAAGAGGTTGATAAGGAGCAAACATGTTTCTGTTAATAAATTGGATAGACTGTTACTAATGATGTTTAATACTGTTTTAATATTCTATTGATTTGTACATTTAAAATTGTATTGTAATGTTTTTAATGTTATGGAGAGAAAAAGTGGGATATAAATAAACATACTTACTTACTTAGGCGATCCCTCGTTGTTCGAGTATGATGGCCCTTCAATTGTAGTGTCTTGGTGGTGAGTATGTAGGTGAGTGTGGAATCCTATTTTCGACCCACATGTTCTTCTGCAGTTAGGGCATCTGTTTCCAGGTGGAAAGTGGTCCCAGTCAGGTTGGCTTGACACGCCTTCCTCTTGGCATGTTTCTCCCTTTCACCCTCCATTTGTGCCTCTTTGAATTCCACAGCACTACTGGTCACAGTTGATCTCCAGTAAATAAACATAATAATAATAATAATAATAATAATAATAATAATAATAATAATAATAATAAACAATGGAGGTGGTATCAAAAGATAGGAAGGTTACTTGATAGCATGTTTCAACAATTGTTCCTTCCTCTTCTGAATAGATTTGGTTTTAATGTTGCCTTACTTAGGTGATCCCTTGTAGTTCGAGGATGATGGTCCTCCATCTTCGCTATCTTGGGGATGGATCTGTAGATGGCTGAAGGGACCTATTCTTGATCTGCATGTTCTCCCGCAGTGAGGACATCAGTTTCAAGGTGGAAGGCGGTCTTGGTCAGGGTTGGCTTGATGGGCCTTCCTCTTGGCACGTTTCTCCCTTAAGCCTTCCATTTGTGCCTCTTCGTACTCCATAGCACTGCTTGTCACAGATGACCTCCAATTAGAGCGCTCAAGGGCCAGGGCTTCCCAGTTCTCAGTGTCTATGCCACAGTTTTTAAGGTTGGCTTTAAGCCCATCTTTAAATCTCTTTTCCTGCCCACCAATATTACGTTTCCCGTTCTTGAGTTCGGAGTAGAGTACCTGCTTTGGGAGATGGTGATCAGGCATTCGGACAACATGACCAGTCCAGCGAAGTTGATGGCGTACGAGCATCGCTTCAATGCTGGTGGCCTTTGCTTCCTCAAGCACGCTGACATTTGTCCACCTGTCTTTCCAAGAGATTTGCAGGATTTTTCTGAGGCAACGCTGATGGAAACGCTCCAGGAGTTGGGTGTGATGTCTGTAGACCATCCACGTTTCGCAGGCGTAGAGCAGGGTTGGGAGGACAACAGCTTTATAAACAAGCACCTTGGTCTCTCTATGGATGTCCCGATCATCAAACACTCTCTGCTTCATTCTGAAAAATGCTGCACTCGCAGAGCTCAGGCAGTGTTGTATTTCAGTGTCGATGTTGACTTTTGTGGAGAGGTAGCTGCCAAGGTAGCGGAAATGGTCAACATTTTCTAATGTGACACCATTAAGCTGTATTCCTGGCATTGCAGAGGGATTAGCTGGTGCCTGTTGGAAAAGCACTTTGGTTTTCTCAACGTTCAGTGAGACTAAGTTAATGTTGCCATGAAATACCTAAATATACAAAGTTTGTCAATGGAATAGGTTGCCTAGGGAAGTTACAGTGAAATCACTTTCAAATTATTGTGCATAGACAAGACTTTCACGTCATGCCTTCTATCATGCCTCTTTCAATTTCTAAGAGGAAAGGTTCTTATAAAGTGTAAATATTAGAAAAAACATTTTAATGGTATTGGCCACACTTTTGTCCAAAGACTAAGTATTAATTTCATTGCATGATTTATGCTGACAGACATGTTTTAAATAAATTATATTCATTCTTGTTGTTTAGAAGTTGATATAGCACCTCATCAAATGGGGAGGGGGGGTGGAAGTGGGGAAAAGTGGAGAGAACTGTCTTTTTTCATTCCCTACTGTCAAGGTCCCATTCCTTTCCATCTTGTGTGATGGCAAGAGGTCAGTTGCCATCACTTGTTTTTTCGCTGCCTTTCCCCATTTCTATCCAGCTTATCTCTCTTTTCTCTTGTTGGCTTCTGAAAACACAGTCTTCCCTCTATTTCCCTGCACTGCTGCCGTGGAGTCTCATAGGTAACCACCAGAAATGGTCTTGCCTCCATGGTATTCTGTTTTAGCAATGCAGAGAAACAGAGAAAAGACTATGTGGTATAAAGTCCTTAGTTAATTTCTTGCAGCTTTAGAATGAGATAAACTGGCTTTAGATGCAGAATGCCAATTCATCATTCCATTTAGATTGCCCATTACTGTTTTCACGGATCAAAAAGGCACTGAAACATGTGAACCATGGATATCAGTAAGAAACTGTAGACAGCAGCTATTTGGAAAGAGAAGACATTGAGTTGTGGAAGTTGTGGATTAGTTCATATTTTATCATTACTGCTTCTGGGTCATTAATACGTTCCTTTTAAAATAAATCTAAGCAAACAACACACTGGAATGTTTCAGAAATTAGCAGAAATTAGCTTGTTTTGTATTTGTAAATTCCAGTACAGTTGGCTCTTTCTATCCACAGGTTCTGTGTCCTTGGATTCAACCACCTACAATTTGGAAATATGTTTAAAAAATAAAAAAACAAACCTTGGCTTTGCCATTTTTGTGTTTTGCTCCACGAAGTAAACTCAACAATTTCCTTGAACGTTCCCCCAAAAGTGTCTGCAAATTTACTCCATGCTCTCTAGGGTGCATGGCAGCATTTCTCTATGATTTTCCTTTGCCTTCCCTGGCCATATTAGGCACAGGAGATTTCCTTTGCATCAGGAAATAACCTAGAAGCAACAGTCTTATCGATACCTTTTCCCCTAAAAAGGAAGACTTGATATAGATCCATCGTTGTTTCAGTCCAGGAAATTCAGGGAGTGCTCATACCACCATTTCTTTTAAACAAGATGGAAAATTCCCTTCCTGAGAAATGCAGCTGATGACAACTCTTTGAAATAGGTTTTCCAAACACAATTCCATGCAGTTACAATCCATTCCACATTTGGTCAGTTTGTTAATCAAAATATTATGGGGATCTCAACAAATGCTTTTCTGGAATGAAGATAAATGATACCCACAGCATTCCCAGGATTTACTAAATTAGTGAGCTGATCAAACAAGATATTAAGTTAGTTGGGTGAGATTTGTGCCTGACAAAGCCATGCTGGCTCCTGCTAATCAGTAATCACTGTATTGTCATCAAAATATTTGCAAACAGATTCCTATATAAAATTGTTTCCGGTATTGAGGTCAGGTTCACTGGCCTGTAGCACTAATGCCCATCTTGCTCAAAAATAAAGTATTAATCTGTGAGAGGCATGGCATTTAGAAAGATTATTGCTGTTTTTAAAGTTTCCTCTTTTAAGCATTTTTGAACCTTATCTTGATAAAAAAAGGACAATTATCACTTCCTTTATTCATTTTGTCAGTCCTCTTCTATATGCATAAGTAATAGTGCTTTTTATAGTAGCCTAGTCAGGAAAGTTTAGCAACAATTTCATGTTTTCCCAAAGGCAATGGAACATATGCACTTGGCAGAACTTCATGTTGGGCAAAAGGCAGAATATAAAACAAACAAATACATCATGTCATTCTCATTATCATAATTTTATTTGGAGCAGGCACTGACAATTGTCATAGGTAAAATGTTAGAAACTATACATATTATATATATTCTGATTTAGACCCTTACACTTATTCTACAAATAATTCCTAAAAATTAGGCAAGCCCCCAACCTGGTGGCATTCAGGGAGAGCTTGAAAACCTGGCTCTTCACACAGGGCTTTGGATAAAGATTGCCCATCCCCATAACAATCATGTTCCATGACCATTTCTGCACCGTTTGCATTTTTCCTGGTTAATTTGACATTGACTCAAGGTTTCTCCCATCCCAAATTGCTCTCCCACAACTCTCCTGCACTTTATCAGTTACCTCGAGTTTACAACTTTATAAAATGTACACTTTACCTAGCCTATTATTACAACCTCACTGTTTTACTTCCATGTTTTATTAAGTCTGTTTTTTATTTCTATAGGTTAATGTTTAAATTTTATAATTGTGTAAGTTTTTGTCTATTGATGTATTGTATATTGTTATTGTTTTTATCCAGGCTTGCCCCATGTAAGCTGCCCCAAGTCCCCTTCGGGGGAGATAGAGGAGAGGTATAAATAAACTTAATAATAATAATAATAATAATAATAATAATAATAATAATAATAATAATAATAATAATAATAAGCACACAAAGATACTGTGGGACTTCCAAATCCAGACTGACAAAGTTCTGGAACACAACACATCAGACATCACAGTTGTGGAAAGGAAAAAGGTTTGGATCATTGATGTTGCCATCCCAGGTGACAGTCGCATTGACGAAAAACAACAGGAAAAACTCAGTCGCTATCAGGACCTCAAGATTGAACTTCAAAGACTCTGGCAGAAACCAGTACAGGTGGTCCCAGTGGTGATCGGCACATTGGGTGCCGTTCCAAAAGATCTCAGACAGCATTTGGAAACAATAGACATTGACAAAATCACGATCTGCCAACTGCAAAAGGCCACCCTACTGGGATCTGCACGCATCATCCGAAAATACATCACACAGTCCTAGACACTTGGGAAGTGTTCGACTTGTGATTTTGTGATACGAAATCCAGCATGTCTATCTTGTTTGCTGTGTCATAATAAAATAATAATAATAATAATAATAATAATAATAATAATAATAATAATAATAATAATAATAATTTTTGATCCAGGATTCTGATTCGAATGTTCTATGATATCACCTTAGGGATGAAAAGGGTTGTATTCCATGTGAACTGCTGGGGACTATATTTTATGTGCTTACATTAAGTGAACTTGTTTTCACCTATTTACACAAATTTGCACATGTTCACTCTGCCCCTGTATCCTCATGTAATGTGAATGTTTTGTGCCTGAGTACACCTCAGGAATGAAAACAGTTACAGAGACATTAAACAACTGAAGATGAACATCCATATATGACAATGTAATATGCAAATGTCCCTATTGTGCCTGGTGTGTTCCATACAGAGGCAATATATTTGTATTTTTTTTCAATAATGTGCTGTTCATCTACACCAAAATTAACATTATAATTACACTGCTTCTTTTAACACAAGCCTAAATCCTTTCAGTTAGTCCCAACTGGAATAGATCCATTAAATTGATTGTTCATTAGTCAGTCAACATAGGCTAATCTCATTGGTTCAATCAGTCTGTTCTGTTTAAGACTATCAATAGGATTCAGACCATACTTCCCAGGTTGAGAGAACATTTTCTTTAAAATGCAATGATTTCTGATATCATGGTTCCTCATTACATCAACTAATTGGTGCATTATTTGGAGGGAAGCAAACTCAGAAGGCAGGCTTCCTTTCATAGCATGATTGGAAGCCACAAGAAAACAGCTCATCAAGGCTACCCACAAAACTATGATTGATTGCATGCATCAAGCCTGACTGCACCTTTTCTGTATTACAGCTTTGAAATAAATGATGGCATTTCATAGCTGCCACTTAAGGTTACATAAGAATATGCTTTAAATTAACATTAAAAGAGTGAGTCGCATTCACTCTTTTTTTTCTCCCCAACCTTTTCAGGAAAAGCATTTTTCATTCCAAGGGAATGGCTATGAGGGACACAGCAATCATTCATAAATGGTATCAAGATATGAATAACACATCTAGGGATGTATATATAGTTTAGAGATTGAGAGTATTGTCATTTTGAGTAACTGTTTGAGAATATTTAGGAAAGAATCTATGTAGCCTTCAGAGGAAAGAAAAGTGTTTTTGCCCACATGAGATCCATGACAAGAAAGACTTAATAGACTTGGTGTACATTTAACAATAATAATAATAATAAAACTTTATTTATAGACCGCCCTCTCTCCCCAATAGGAATACTTGGAGGATTTGCAGATCACCAGCACTGCAGTTGAAACAATTTGACACTACTTTAAACATCATCCTATGAAATCCTGGAATTTATAGTTCGTTGTGGCACCAGAGTTCTCTGACAAAGAAAGATAAATATTTCACAAAACTACAAATCCCCTGGTGAGATGAGCTGCTGACTGAAAGGTAGGTGGTTTGAATCTGGGGAGCGGGGTGAGCTCCCGCTGATAGCCCCAGCTTCTGCCAACCTAGCAGTTCGAAAACATACAAATGTGAGTAGATCAATAGTAAGGTAACATACTCCATGCAGTCATGCCTGCCACATGACCTTGGAGGTGTCTACAGACAGCGCCGACTCTGAGCATCAACCCTCAGAGTCGGACAGGACTAGACTTAATGTCAGGGGAAAATCTAAACAAATCCCATGATTCCTTAACTTTGAGCCATGGCAGTAATGTCAAGCTACTATAATTTTGGTGTGGATATATTGGATCTCTTTAGAATCCATTACAAATCAGTCATAGCAATAGGATTTGGAGAATCTTTAAAATTGCAGGATAGTTTATCGAGTATTCTCCAAAGTCATGTGAAATAGTTGAATCCATCTTGATTTCCACAAAGCATGCATTTTCTTTTTCTGTAGTTCTCTATGCACACCCAGCAAGCAAAACAAACAAACAAACAAACAAGTTAGCTGATTTTTAAAAAGTGCAAATAGTGCAATTGATGAGTGATTTCAGCTTACCGTGAAATGCAGGCTCAGTGCCCAGCATGCTTCACTACTTCTAATAAGCCACATTCAAGACAGAAACCAGGTTTTAAGGCAATAAACAGAAGATTATTCAATCTGGCCAGATAGTACATCAGTACAGAGTCTGCACTCAAAAAGAACTGAAGTACACAGCATTTTATCCATTTGGATAGCCATTCAAAATACCCAGGGTGGAAAAATTGGCCTAGCTTCAATCTGGGCTCCTGTTGGCTATGGAACCTTCCTGATATTATTGGCTGAAGGATGTTCCTCTCTATGGCAGGAAAAAGGAATAGCTTTGGTTGGTATATCCAAAGTTCAAGTCCATATAAAGATCCACCACCATGATGGGTGTGAGCTCAGGAATATGTTGACATCAAATGAAAATAGTCCTATAATTGACGTAATGTCCAGTACAGGTAACAACAAAGAGATAGTCTGGAAAACACAAAAAGGGTGATGGAAATTACTTGATGAAACAAAGGTTGATGTCGCCACAGTGAATCTGCTGTGATTTCATCAATGAAGCCAGGAAACATTCCAGCACATGCAACCCAGGCCCTATCAGTTTGTACTTTATTATCCCCTGGCACTAGGTTAGCTTGTTGCATTAGCTCTGGCCCAGCCTCTTATGACTGTCTTGGCTCACCCTGGTATTCTGATCATTGGTAGCTGAATTCACCCAATGGAATGGTTTGAACTGGCTTTAATTTTAATTTTAATGATTATTTTCATTCTAATAGTAACTATGCTTATGTTTTTACTTTTTCATTGTTGTATGTTCTTTTGTATTGATACTGAATGCTTTGCCTTGTTGGAAACCACCCTGAGTCCCTTTCGGAGAGATAGAGCAGTATACCAATAAAGTTTTGTTGGTGGTGTTATGAATGGAGAAGAGGTTTGTCAATGGAAGGGAGTTGTAGTTTGCATAAGCACAATAGTTATCCCCCAGATGTAGCGGACTTGAAGGTTGGGTTGCTGACCTGAAAGCTGCCAGGTTTGAATCCCACCTGGGGAGAGTGCGGATGAGCTCCCTCTATCAGCTCCAGCTCCATGCAGGGACATGAGAGAAGCCTCCCAAAAGGATGGTAAAAACATCAAAATATCCGGGCGTCCCCTGGGCAACGTCCTTGCAGATGGTCAACTCTCTCACTCCAGAAGCGACTCAAGTTGCTCCTGACACACACACACACAAATCCCATCAATGAGTCTTGAGTTCCGGGTTTGCATACATTAGCCAGCTTAGCCTATTTCCTGTTCCAAAATATGAGGTTAAGGAAGACAATTTTCCATATTTGCATTTCTAATTACACTTAAAGGATTTGATTTCATTTGATATAACTTATACAATTTCAGAAAAGTAAATCTCATACAGAGGAGGAGATATAGCTGGATGGACTATTCTGCAGTTGAGGCAGCTCAGCACTTCGGAATTTTCAAATTGGAGAAAATACAAAATAAAATAAAATGATATTTAATACATTTAGAGGGGAGTCAGTTTCTTGATAGCACAATCACTTTTTAACATAAAATAAAATTTGTTCTCCTGCTAGTTAGATTTCAGCAGGACATATTTTAAACGTACAGAATGAGGTTATATATATTTACCATGCTGTGAGAAAATATTTTAAATAATTCATTTAATACCAATTTTCATGCATTACTCCAGATGCAGAACAAAACAGACTAATGAATTGACCAGGGTCAGGCAAACAGACCGATAGACTTATCCCTATTTAGTACACTGTGTGACTTTATCCCATATTTAAAGTCCAGAAAATACTGTGCCCAAAAGACACCGTTGCAATCAAATGCTCAAAGTTTTGTCAATGTGTAGAAAGCTTTGGTAATGTTCAGACAAATTAGCTGGAGGACATGAAAGCCAAGGTGAAAGGTCCAATTCTGGATATCTCTGAAATAGTCTCTTCTATGTTGTTGCAGTATTTAAATACTGTTTTATAGCACCATATGAGACGAGAGGACACTATGGACCTCATCACATGGAGGTCCAGATGCCTGGGGACAGCGAGGAAAATTGTGGAGCAGTGTCGAGCTTCGTCCCATTATAGTTGTGGATCACTGGCTGCCATCCCACAATGTTTCCATGCTGTCCATGGTTTCCTAACATGCTGTCTTGGCTTCTTCAATTAGAAGACGGGCAGTCATCCGATTCCTCAGGGCTCCCTCTCAGTACATGGATCCCAAAGGAGCCCTATGTCATTTGATAGGCTCCGGCAGACTGTGTCCCGTGTAGTAGCAAACAGAAATGGAGAAAACCACCCGTATGGTGAGGTAGTAAGTTAGCTCCACTGAACCTCTTCTATTCATGAATATACCTCCAGAAAATCCCCTCCAGAAAGGGATGAAGCTGCATTACACAGTCTCCATGAATTGAACAGACTTTCTGCTTTCTGCTCTCAACATAATGATAAAGTTGGGTGCAACTGGAATGCTCCTCCTTATCTTCCATCCTTGTGCATTGTTAACATGATAAAATCTGAACACCTGGATAGGGTGCAAGTTAAATTTAAAAACTCCAAGCAGAATAAATTCCCAGAAAAAAATAAAAGAAAGTGAATGAGGGCATTAATCACAATAGATGACTGGAGCCAATGGGTTTTGTTCAGCTTGGTGACTCACAAGTGTTCAGGCATGTCCTGTGGCTGCAACTCTTCACAGAAATAGAAGCACATGGGAAGCGATTATTCCTCCAGACTCAAAACAAACAGCTCTTGGGTAGCCCGCATGCCTGGAATTATCCAAATGAATTATCTTCACAATCATTTTAAACAGCAAGCAAATTAGAAGCGATTGCATTTTGTTCGGAGCAATTCGTAAACGTAAGAAGTGACATTCATCAAAGCAATCGTTAGCTATTGTTAGTATAATTGCTAGCATGATTGCTCAGCTCCACCCTCCAAGTTGTATTTTGCCTCAATGACTATTTGATCCTGCAGTTTATGCAAACAGCCCAGGCATGCAATTGCATTTGAACTCAATGAATAGGCTTAATATCCATTTCCAAGCAGAAAATAAGCTTTGTGTCTTGAGGACATATAGATATATAACATTAGAGAGCAGCCTAGGATTTCTCACTCAATCTCATTTATTTCTGCTTTAATGTTGCATTTTCTGAAAATATCATTTGTTTCTTTTTTTAAAAAGAATCAAATATTTCAATGTTTTTAAAAGAAATTCTGTTCATTATTTATTTCCATTTCGTCTTTGTTTTAGTGGAATGAAATTAGAAGCAGCTTCTTTTCTGCGTCGGCACCTTTGACACTGTTTAAGATTGTATGTAGTTGACAGAAATCTGTTCTTAGCATCTGATTCCACAGGCTATGTGGATTAACTTTGTTTTTTTAGCCCAGATCTCATAACTCTCAGCTTGTCATTCCCAGAATTTAATTCATTCATGTTGCCTTTGATGCTTTAGAAATATTTTCTCAACCCCAAGAGATGCAATTTATAAATATCTACAGGTTTAAGGAGGAATGGATGAGTAAGTCTATTTCCAGCTCATTATCACTTTTCTTGATCCAGTCATATTTTTGAAATCTGCTGCAAATTCACATTAACACACGTGTGTTTGGACATAGTTTCTCTTGAAAGAAAGTGAGTTTTTTTTCATCCCAATGATCATCCTATTGTTCTGCACTGGCATATCCAGACTCTTCATCAGGAAAGTTAGTGTTGAAGCTCGTAACATAGGAATGAGTAAATTAAAGAAGGAAATAGGAGACGGGATTACAACGGTGGATGAAAGGGAAAACAAGCTCATGATGGTGTTGAAGGGGGAACTTTGCATGCTCTCAGAGGTTCCCTTCACTTGTGCTCTCAACGGGGCGGCACAGGGATTTGACACAAGTTGAATCTTGTGAAGATAGATTCATTTGCTGGCCAAGCAATTGACGTACAGTGGGTTGAAGCCTAAATTATTTCCATGCCCCAAAGATGGGGCTGAGGTCTTTTATCATTTACAGAGGATCAAACAACACAATTTTGATTGGTGTTTATAGTTTGTCCCTTTCATTGGTTACTTCTTCGCTCATTGTAATCTTATTGGCTCGTTATTCTATACATGTAAATAGTTTAAGATGGAAACTTGCTGGAACTTCATGTCTCTAGGCTGACCCTGACTAACTTGAGCAGCGGCCAACACTGGTCTTTATCTTCTAGTTTCCCATATCAAGAATTTGGGAGGGAGCTGTTTCTTTAAATCCTGCAGCATCTGCTCTTTTCCTTTCAGAACTGCAACTCCCATTATCCATTTTCAGACTACAGTCCCTACAGTATGAATGAATTTCAGGTAGAATTCTTTTTTAGCTCTATCTGGAAATCTCTGGTATAGCTTGGTGATTCCCATCCTCCAAGCATTTGGGGTAAGCAATTCTATTCTGCTTATCTTCTGAAAGCAGACTCTCTTAAATAAGTAATATGGTGGCCCAGGATGAATTATACTTTATGTTGTTTGTTTTCATTCCTTTTCTTTTTCTCTTCTTAAATGCTTATAAATCCACCTCTAGTCATTTTGCTACTTTTACTTTATATGAAGCAATTTCAAATAACAAAGAATACTAATTTTTTTTTATTATTTATTCACAGCATTTATATTTCGCCCTTCTCACCCCGAAGGGGACTCAGGGCGGATCACATTACACATATAGGCAAACATTCAATGCCTTTTAACATAGAACAAAGACAAGACAAACATAGGCTCCGAGCGGGCCTCGAACTCATGACCTCCTGGTCAGAGTGATTCATTGCAGTTAATTGCAGCTGGCTTGCTCTCCCGCCTGTGCCACAGCCCGGGCCCAACAGAATGCTAGTGTCAAATGCACAAGTGACATGTTGTGTTGCCACATGTAATATTCTGGGGGACATTCAAGCGGTAATTTTTACACGGAAGTAGAACTGCAGTCTGAACATCCCATGGAAAGTTATGTGGAGTCAAACAGTTAATCATTCATAGATACAAAACAAACATCTCCATCATGTCACTTGGTGGATTATTTTAGGTGTTGTAACCAAACTCCAGAAAAAATCCCTCATTTCAAACTTAAATTCACACATTCAACAACAAGCTGAGATTCAGTTGAAAGGGGAACCTAAATTTCATATAAGACAAAATTAAAAATAATGGACGTATCTATTTTACTTTTCATAATCTGTTTCCATAGGCATGGTTCAAAATACTGCTTAAACTCAAAATCCTATGTCTACATCCTAGAGAATAAATCCTGTTGAACTTAATGGAAAACTATTTCTGAGCAGATACCCTGTTTCCCCTAAAATAAGACATCCCCAGAAAATAAGACCTAGTAGAGGTTTTGCTGAATTGCTAAATATAAGGCCTCCCCCGAAAGTAAGACCTAGCAAAGTTTTTGTTTGGAAGCATGCCCGCCAAACAGAACACCAGAGCATGCAGGATCAGTAAATGTACGTACCATAAAGTGTTGTACATGGAAATATTGGTAGTAACAAGAAATTCTTGATAGGATTCACAGTTTGTCTAGTTATTCTGGTTTATGATGACAACTACTGTACAGTATATAATAAAAGTTCATTTTTTGTTCAACAATAAATGTGAATTCTTCATAGAAAAATAAGACATCCCCTGAAAATAAGACCTAGAGCATCTTTTGGAGCAAAAATTAATATAAGACACTCTTATTTTCGGGGAAACACGGTATGCACAGGATTGTGCTATATAGCATTTTTGCCCCCTTTTAAATAATATTCTTATTGCTTCTATTTTAAATGACAGATTCTTGATCAAAGTCTTTATTTAAGCTACTTAATGCTATATCTAAATGAGCAAACAATAATATTCTCAGGGTGCTCCAAAGTGAATGAAATAAATCATAATAAACTCTGCTAACTAAATCCATCATATTGTGCAGAATTTATATGACATACTCCTTCTTGTTATACTGTTAATAACTACTATTAAAAGCCTATCACAAATCTAATTATAGCTGTGTCATTACAAATAACATTTCTAGTTGATCACATGTTCCAGTGCTACCAGATGCTACTGATAACAAGAGTTGAAATAGAGTGGTTTTTCTGTTGCAAAGTTTATTTACCACACTGTAAAGCAGTGAAAGCATGGAAAATGAATTTGCTGCATCCAGGGATGGAGCCAGGCCATAATTTCCCTAGTCAGACCATGGTGTGATTGGGTAAGGCTTAATTTGCTTATATGATATAGTCACAGTCCCCTATCCACCTGTAGGCCCAGGCCATGTGCTCAACCACCATTTTGTGAGGCCTTTCTTGAGATTTGTGGCAACCATCTTGCTGCTGCACTGAGGACTACCATTTTGCTTGTTCTCTTTGCTGTTATGAGGCCTTTCCTCCTTGATGGATTGTCACCTTGTCATGATGAGGGGCTTGAGTGTTCCAATGAACCTGCAGGTGTAACCATTGGAGTCATGTATTCCAAGGAGGGGTCATAGGGGAGGATTCAGACCAAGAGCAATCTAAAGATCTCAACAGCGGAGCAGGCAGACAACAACATGGTACACGTTGCAATGGCTACAAGGTGGAAGAAAGCTGCAACAAATGAGAAGCCACCATTGTTGTGTTAACCATGTCACTGGATGGGACCTTCATTTTGTGAAGACTGTGTGTTGATCGGCTGTGCACAGACCTCCACACATTAAAAAAAACTCACACATGGGCACCTCCCAAGAAAAATTAAACAAAAGTCCCATGGTGATCAGCAAGTGGAGATGCAGGCAGGACTGTAAAATCTGGCAGCCCCTAGTCACAGACTGACACATGGACAACAATCATATTTGAGAGTTCTTGGAGAATGGGAGAAGTCCTAGCAGATTTGAGGAGGGCAAATGTGGTCCCTATCTTCAAGAAGAGAAAAAAAGGACGGCCCAAACAATTATCACCTGGTCAGCCTCACATTGATCTCAGGCAAGATTCTGGAAAAGATTGTTAAGGAAGTGGTCTACAAACACTTAGAAATAAATGCAGTCATTGCTAATAGTCAACACAGATTTATCAAAAATAAGTCAGCCAGACTAATCTGATCTCTTGTTTTGATAGAGTTACAAGCTGGGTAGATGCAGGGAATGCCATGGATGTAGCATATCTGAATTTTAGTAAGGCCTTCAACAAGGTCCCCCATGACCTTCTGGCAAACAAAAGTAGGCTAGGCAAAACTACGGTTAGGTGGATCTGTAATTGGCTAAGTAAACAAACTCAAAGTTGATCACCAATGCTTCCCCTTCATCCTGGAAAGAAGTAACGAATAGAGTGCCGCAGGGTTCCTTCCTGGGCCTGGTTTTGTTTAACATCTTTATTAATGACTTAGATGAAGGGCTAGAAGGCATGATCATCAAGTTTGCAGACGATACCTAATTGGAAGGGATAGCTAACACTCCAGAAGACAGGAGTAGAATTCAAAACAATCTTAACAGATTAGAGAGATGGGCCAGAACTAACAGAATGAAGTCCAACAGGGACAAATGCAAGATAATCCACTTAGGCAGAAAAAATGAAATGCAAAGAATGAGGGACGTCTGGCTTGACAGCAATACATGTGAAAAAGATATTGGAGTCCTTGTGGACAACAAGTTAAACATAAGCTAACAATGTAATGCAGCGGCAAAAAAAGCCAATGGGATTTTGGCCTGCATAAATAAGAGTATAGTGTGTAGATCCAGGGAAGTCATGCTACCCTGCTTTAGTCAGACCACATCTAGAATACCGTGTCCAATTCTCGACACTGCAATTGAAGGGAGTTGTTGACAAGGCGGAATGTGTCCAGAGGAGGGTGACTGAAATCATCAAAGTCTGGAGAACGTCCTATGAGAAGCTGCTTAAAGAACTGGGCATGTTTAGCCTGCAGAAAAGAAAGCTGAGAGGAGACATGATGGCTATGTATAAATATGTGAGGGGAAGTCATAAGGAGGAGGGAGCAAGCTTGTTTTCTGCTGCCCTGGAGACTAGGACACGGAACAATGGCTTCAAACTACAGGAAAGGAGATTCCACCTGAACATTAGGAAGAACTTCCTCACTGTGAGAGGTGTTCGGCAGTGGAACTCTCTGCCCTTGAGTGTGGTGGAGGTTCCTTCTTTGAAGGCTTTTAAGCAGAGGCTGGATGGCCATCTGTCAGGGGTGCTTTGAATGCACATTTCCTGGTTCTTGGCATGGGGTTGGATTGGATATCCCACAAGGTCTCTTCCGATTCTATGATTCTGAAAGGGACTGCCTAAAGGAAAACAAAGAATACACGGAGTCGGCTTTGCTATCAGAAATGACCTGGTAAAGCATCTGTCTGAAGCACCCATCAGCATTAACGAATGACTCTCAACCTTCTGAATTGACCTTGCCAAAAACCTACAGGAAACCATCAAAAGTGTCTATGCACCAAAATACATTTAAATTTAAATCGGTAACAATAAAGTTGCCCTTAGTTCATTCCCTTTCTGTTGTCTGGTTTCTTCATTTCTTTTTCTTGTTGATCATCTTATCCTCTTACTGGCTTAGAGGGACACACACTACTTTATTTCATTAGCAGTGGCTATTTTGTTCAAGCCTACTGGCATGGGTGGACAGTTGCCATTTGGTTTTTCAGCAGTGGTCATTTTGTCTCCATTTGGGGCTGTGACAGCATGACTTAGTTCATTCCATTTCTGTTGTCTTGTCTTTTTTATTCCTCTGGTTTGACATCCAAAAAGCTCATACTCACAATCAACTCCTCTGAAAAAAATTGAACAATTACAACATCAGGGCATTAGTTTCATACATGGATCAGAAATAATATGGGCCAAACAGATGTTAGTGAATTACCAGAGCCAGTCCTTTGTGCCATATAGCAATATATCACAGACTTTTTTTAATAATATAATTTAGGAAAGCAGAGGAAGGCAGAAACTGAGGTCCAAATACTAAAAAACAAGCAGTATCAATGTGTTGTGACTATGGGCCTAAGCTCCTACATGTGGGTGCTGATTATATCTACTGCATTTCCCCCTTTCTCCTCTTATCTTTAGACAAGAAGACTTATCCTACTTTGCTGCCACCATTGTCTCCAACCCCCCCCCCCCCAAAAAAAAAAACGTCGTCTTCTGTTTATCCATTCTCTCCCATACAAGAGATGGAAAATCATCATGTTATCCTGTTTTTCATACAGCAACTATATATTCACCAATTCAAATACCCCAGCAATACCTGTGGAATCCTATACTCCCAACTGAAGCTCTGTCAAGGTCAAAACATTATGAGTAATTTTAAATGGTGGGCCCAATAGTGATAGCTCTTTCTACTTTCCCACTTTCCCTCTCTTCTTGCCCTGGTAATTTCCTTATATAAAAATTTTGGCAATAAATGTATTCCTTTTCAGAGACTCATTATTTCTTCTTCTTGGCTTAATATGGTTAATTTTATGCAACATTGTACACTGTTATCTGTCTGCATCCAGTCTGATAAGACATCTTCAGTAGTGTTCAGATTCAAATTCAATTCAGTTCAGAAGAGTTCTACTTGAATTTTTCTGTATCAACACAACTTTGTTTTATTATTTGTTTTATTTCATTTATATTCTGCTTTTCTCCAGAATGGGACTTGCCTGAATTCAAAAGACTCTACTAATACAAATGGGATGGAATATGTTAATTAATATGCATGTACTCTTTTAAGGATTCTGCTCTACTGATTTTTATCTTTCAATTGATTTATTTGATAGGATTTTAATTCTGCGCCTAGTTCTACTTTGTTTTGATTATAACATATTGTACACTTATTTATGTATTTGAAAATGATTTTAACTATATATGTTTTAATTTCTGTAAGTTTCCTTGACCCCAGTATTGGGAAAAAAATGAAAAATACATAAATTAATATATTATTATGGGAATGCAGTAGGAGGAGGCTGTTATGGATACATTGTGACAGCAATATTGATGTATGGCAACATTACAATGCTCATTGCTGATAGTCAATATAGTAGAGTCTTGCTTATCCAACCTCAGTTCATGACCGGATCCAACACCTAACAATCCAATTATCAGCTAACTGAAATTTAAATCAGTTATTTTCACCCCAGACCCCCAGACTTGTGCTTTGAATGCTCATACTCATCCATCAATCTCCCTCCCTCCCTCTCCGTCCCTTTTTTGTCCAATCCCTTCTCTAAAGAGTTTTGTGTTTTACCCCTCAAAATACCTTTTTTTATCCTTTTAGATTTTATGTACATGCTTCTATGAGACTGTATCCCACTTATGCTGGTCTATGACCATAATAAAGATTCTGATTTGATTCCTTCATCCAAAGTTCTTTATTATCCAATGCAGTCTGCTTCCCTCTTGGATCCACAGTTGTTTCTCTAGGCAGCAACATGCAGTGGGCCAACATACCCAACAACAACACAAGTGCAGCCACACTCCCAAACAAGTGGCAGACTTGTTGCAAAACATTATGTTTTGGCGCTTAATTTGTAAAATCATAAGGTAATTTGACATTTAATAGGCTTTTCCTTAATTGTTATTATCCAACATTTTCACCCCGGTGGTAAAGTACGTTAAAGCACTGAGCTGGAGACCAAAAGGTCCCAGGTTCAAACCCCGGGAGCGGCGTGAGCAACCGCTGTTAGCTCCAGCTCCTGCCAACCTAGCAGTTCAAAAACATGCCAATGTGAGTAGATCAATAGATACCGCTCCGGCGGGAAGGTAACGGCGCTCCATGCAGTCATGCCAGCCACATGACCTTAGAGATGTCTACGGACAACGCCGACTCTTCGGCTTAGAAATAGAGATGAGCACCACACCCCAGAGTCAGACATGACTGGACTTAACGTCAGGGGAAACCTTTACCTTTTAACGTTCTGCCAGACCGTTTATGTTGGATAAGCGAGACTCTACTGCAGTGTTGTTTTAGACTTGCAAGATCATGGGCATTTGATTATTAGCAAGAATGGAAGAAATTATTTTAAAACCTATCATTTTTTATAATCTTAGCATAAGAAGCAACATACTCCTTCCTTTTCCTGTTGTGTTTAAGGTGAATTTTTTAATCATTACCATTTTTCCCTCAATATTGTTGCTTTGTTCTTCCTCTCTCTCCTCCACAGAGTTCAACATTATCATATATTTTGGTATTAGCAATTATATTGGTCTCCAATTTTTCCTGCACAGGGCTCCCATTTGTCTTTAGTGGTGTTGTAAGCATATTTATGCCTCTAATTTGTTGAGATGTGATAGGCTAGACAGAACTGCTGCAGCAGGTTCACTGGGGAGTTGAACTTTGCCATATAAATCCCTTGTGAGCTCATTGTTGTTTGCCTATTAGCCTTGTTCCTTGTCACAAGTCTGAAAGCTCCCCTGTCTATGGTACAGGAAAGAGTGCATCCAACACAAAACATTTTCTTTGACAGCAGCTCTGCTGCATCAGCAGGGGACACAGAATGCCCTTAGTAGAGTATGTACATACTCAGGTCTTATTTTAATCATAATGATTTAACTTATAAATAAGTCTAACATCATAATTACACAAAGGGCCTCCAAGAGACATTTTGCAAGGCGGAACAAGAGGCTTGGAAGGGGGTTGGAAGAATGTCTGCTTCTTTTTTCATACTGTCAGAAATTCATGGGCCTCTCTTTGGCACTTCAGGCTCTGGAGTGATATTACAGTTGAACCCTGCTCTTATAGGCCCTGGTTGCTCATCTGTTTGAATGCCCCCCAATCTCGCTTTGTACAAATATTTATGTTACACTAACAAGTAAAGGTAAATGTAAACAAATTTATTGAGAGGCAGAAAATTCACAAATGTTCAGTCATTACTTTCCAGACTGTAAGTTGGGATATCACTGAATCTGCTCTAATTTGAACATCCACCTTGACATTGGTACATTTGTTGTACTTGAATCTGTTCCAAAAATTGATCACCTTAGTGACAATTCTGTTTGATTCAATACTATTTAGGAAAGGAGAAATATTTCATCACACCTGACAGCATTGACAAAAATAGCAATTTTGCACTTCCTGAGATTTGTTTTGAGGGGGAAAAGAACACCTTGCCTTGAGTATTCAAATACTTTCGAGGCTTACAGCATGGTTCTAAGAGCTCAAGTGGGCAGGGAAACAATGTGCATTTTTTAAAAGCACAAACAACTAAAATGTGCAGAACTGAAATTAATCTATAGGGGCATCATGGGATCAATGGGAAAACATAGCAACTCTTTGCTAATTAGGGAAAATGTATAAAAATTTGCAGATCTCAAGTGCATAAGAAAGCTTTCTTGCTATGGAATACTGTACAAAATATGGATAGAAAGAAAATGTAGGTGGGATCCAAAGAAATTCAGCGTGCTGAAAACTGGATTTTTTTTTATTTCTCTATCTTGTTGCTTTCCTGGGGCTTCTTTTTTTCTCAGCATATTTTTCCTTTGCATATTTTTTATCCTGATTGTCCTTGGCTTTGTTTAATCTGAATGACTTTAAAAAGTAGTTTAGGACTCTGGAATGTCACGAAATCAGATGTAGCAGTGTCATCAACAAAATCACAGTCAATTGGATTACACACCAGTGAGGGCAAATGAGGGACAGAACATTAAGATCAAACAAAGGAGGAAGCATATGACACCGAAAACAACATCGGAATATTTGTAATATATTCACAACGGTCTGCATTGAAAAATTATTCTGTTTTTAAGTTAAGTTACTTCCCTCACACATTCCCACGAGGTAGCGTTTTTGCTAAATTCATCTCTATTAGCACTCCTTCTCACAATATCACGTCATTCCCAAACATCTCTAATTCTAAGAGACCAAATGAGATTTATGAGAATTGCTGAAGGTAGGAAGTCTATATTCCTTGAATCTGAGCTATTTTTGCTTACACAAAACACTTAGAATAAAAAATTGATAGCAAAAATTCCTGAATATTAGAAAGAAATGTGACTGGTGTTGACCACAAAACAAATCCAAAAGTTGGTGCTGTGGTGATAACACTGTCTAGTAAAGCAAGAAGACACGAACATTTGACTATCAACCTTTGAAACCACAGAGTTCATCATATGGCAATGGATGCTGATGAAAAACAAACCAAAACCTAATCCATCAGTAATTTCGATCTATTTCACATTGAGCATATTCGACATTTATATTAGTCCAAATATTAGTAAATTCACTATCCCAATGACATCAGATCTACTGACCTTTGCTTGTCTCTAACTCATAAAATGACTTCCTGCTGCCCAGAGCCAGAATGAAATTTGGTGTCCAGATTTTGTGTTCCTTCCCAATGTTCAGCGACTTGAATACTCGTTAAACTCCTATGTTTGCTGTCCAAAATGCACATTCTCCAAGACCCATTGGATTGTATAGATATTATTGACAACTAAGTGTATGTATACCATGAATTATTGTGAATGCACTAATGGGCTGTTGGATTTGCATGCATAATTCCTGCTTTAAACCAGCCCATTACTATCCATTCAGTTCTCAAACTACCTATAGTGATCATGGAAGTCAGTACACTGATTAAGTGCCTTATTAATATTCAGCAATGCATATATTCAAGTGTATATAAGTAGAAACACTCTCCAGTTCTCCATTCAATATGAAAGTGAAAGAGATTCAGAAAGGTAGCATGTGCAAAGCGTTTTAGTACAGGGCCCTGTTCCCTTTAAATGTATTGCTGCTCAAGGGGGAATTCATCAATTTCATTCTGTGCAATGACAGGTAGCAGTTTTGTCACTCGTCCATTTTTCTATTCATGATAAAATCACTTTAAGGAGTCTATGAACCTTGGGTTTTTATTTGAATTTAAACACATTTATAAAATTTAATGAGGAAACATAACTTTGAACCATTTCTAAATGCTAGGGGGTGGGGAATACAAAGTTTTGAAGGTTAAATTCCCTTAAGTAGAGGGAAAGTGGAATGAAACTTTTAGATGACTTCTTTTTCAAATTATAGTTTGAAAATATTTGCTCTTTGGTTAGCTATGAAAATTACATTTCACATTCAGAATAAAAAGCAAACATATCTTAAAGGAAGCCTTCCTTTTGTTCCATATTTGAATCCTATCATACCATACCAATGAAATGTTCTTGCCCTGACCGGATTCTCTAGGATTGCAAGCCATATTTCAGGTTTGCATCAGTTCATCATATGTGTAACAAGCCATTCCAGAAGATCAAAAATGCATGCTCAAATCTTTCATAATGGATTCTATTTAACCCAATCAGAATTGCCATTGGTAAGAGATTATGGGAGTTTGTGCCCAAAAGCTTCTTTCTCACACCATAAAACATAAAAATCCTGAATTCCAATGCTCAAGAAATGGGACATATTTGTCTATTTGGACAATGCTATTGGTCATGAAATAGAAATTCAGGTGACCAGGAGGTGGACCACCAAAAACTCCAGGCAGAAATAAGGGGTGTAATTTTCTTCTTGAAGGAAAATACCATTAATGTTCACACAAAGAAAAACCTTCAAAATTATTCAAAATTATCTGTGCACAAAATTGCTGTTTCTAAAAAAAGCCATGTGCAAATTTTGCACCAAGCTGTGAAGATTCCTATTGTTCCATGATTCTCTCATCAGTATTTCTCAACATTCAAGAAATATTTTTCTAAAACTTTATAAAATATTTTCAAATGGTTTTTCCATACTGAGAATGGTAACTAACAGAATGGTAAATGATCATCAGCTGCTCATATAACCTGATGGGTTGGGAGATGTACTTTTGTTTTACTTGTGCTTTTCTATGGGGTAAAGAAAATAATTACAAATAACAAATTATTTGGAGATGTTAAGGAGAAGAAGCCATTCCTTAATTTCTAATTAAAAGGTAGCCACATATTGATTTCTAACTAAAATCTATACTATATGAGTCTTCACTATTAGTTTCATTCATATACAATATTTTAGTTACTCACTTAGTCTGAGGTTTTAGCCTACACTCTTGTGTAAGTAAATTCACTGGAACACTTTTTCTGAGAATAGATGCAGAACTCAGTATGGTTTATTACGCTTGTGCGATCAATTAAAAATGTTTCAATACTCATTACAAAATTAGGGGTGGGTGAAAAATGTTTCTAAACTATTTCCAAAATTGGACGGAGTCTGTATCGTAACTATAATGATTTAATTACTTTTTAGTTACTTTTTGTTAAGTAATTAATTGTGCCAATGGGGAAACCTTCAGTGGTGCCTTTCTCCCTCATTGTTAGAGCAATTGGGGCCGGGCTGTGGCGCAGCTGTTGAGCAGCTGCCTTAAATCACTCTGACCATGAGGTCATGAGTTCGAGGCCAGCCCGTGGCGGGATGAGCACCCGTCAATTAAAAATAAAAAATAGCCCCTGCTCGTTGCTGACCTAGCAACCCGAAAGATAGTTGCATCTATCAAGTAGGAGATAAGGTACCACTTATAAGTGGGGAGGCAAGATTAACTAATTTACGACCTGGTATGAGGAAGTGCCGTCAGTGTGGATGATGAAGCAGCTGCTCCCCCCTGTGGCCAGAATCGAACATCCCCTCAGAAGAAGGTTAACTTGCCTCTGCGTGTCTCTCTCTGTCTCTGTTTGATGTGTTTATGGGCATTGAATGTTTGCCCTATGTGTGTTATAATGTGATCCGCCCTGAGTCCCCTTCGGGGTGAGAAGGGCGGAATATAAATACTGTAAATAAATAAATAAATAAATTGATATTGAACTTGCAGCAATGATAGAACACATTTACCAATGTGAGTCATTAAATTTCAGAACGTTTCACTCATCCACAGATTTTCAAAGTTTTTACAAACATATTATTTTAAAAATGACAAGAGCTATCTCCTTGAATTTTCAATACAATGACACAATATAACAGGGGATCACCCCCCCCCCCCCAGTTTTAGAAATATTCATACATCTACTGATTTTGGAGAATTTTTTAAAGTTTTGATAAAACATGTTGTTTTTTTAAAGCCATGACAGCTATCTCATTGACTGTTTTTCATATTAATAAATACAACTTCAATGTAGGGATATTTTTCCCAGCCCAGGACTGATTTACTTACTTGTTTTGAAGTATAAGTCAGTCCTCCTCTTTTCAGATTCAAAAATGTATTGGAACTCTGGCTGCTGCTAGGAAGAAAAATCTCTCCCCTATCCTAATTGGAGCTTTCTGATGCTGAGCAGAATCCTGGGAAAGCTAGTTTAGGGTAAGCCCTTTTGAATTCTCTGCCATAGGGTTCCTCACCTTCCCAAACTACATTTCCCAGTATTCAGTGTTTTCTCAGTCTCTTTCATCTTGTCTTGCCCTGCTGCTTCATGGTGAGAGGCCATTAACTTAAGGAGAAATGGCAGCCTTTTTGGCTTCCCTCGCTTGTGCTGAAAATGAAACTGACCTTGATAGGCTTTCGAGTATTACAGAATTCAAACGAAAAAGTTTTGAGTGAGTTTTTATTCTTAAGTTTTTGCATGGAGCCCCCCCCCCTTCGTGTTTCTTAATATCTGTTCATATGCGCAAAATTTATGAATTAGATAGGACTCGTTAATTAAAAATGAAATTTTGCACACCCCTACTGTTGATGTAAAATTCCCACCCTTGGGTTCTATAGATGAGAGCAATTGTATATGTATGTGTATCTGTATAGTGACAGACAGGAAATACAAGATCAAGTTTTGTCTGTATTTCACAATAACAAAATTAAAGCTCAAGGGTTTTTTAAAAAAATAATTCAAGCTGTTGTTTCATTTTAGCTCAAGCAGAAAAAGAACCTAACACTGCCAACAAATGCAATACAAATGCATCAATTCTTATTGCAGCTAATAATACCCACTAATAATGTTTTGTTTTACATGACAGTTGATGCAGAAGTAATTGATGTTTTTTTGCTACTGAGGATGTATTTCTCTTCTTTTTCTTTCTTCCTAGGCATAAGCATAAAGAATGAGACACTTGTCTTATATTGGCTATGATTAATTGATACATAAATGTAATAGACCTCCAAACACATCAATTGTTTTGCTATATTATTTCATATTCCATTTCCCATCTACATCTCTGAAATAATACATGGAGAAAAAGGCAACCTGTGTATATCTAGATTGTCCATGTTTAATTTGAGCTGAAATTGCCCTGCAGTTACTTATTGTAAATAAGATACTTGGTAAAATTACATATACTCAAAAATTATGCATTATAATTGACTGGAGTGTGTGTTGGTCATTTGTTGCTCCGTATTAGACAGAAAAAATGTCTTGAGTTACCCCTGTTGTCTATTCAAAAGTGAATTAAGTTCATTTGGGCTTACTCCTGAGTAAATTATAAAACTACATTTTTCAACATTATGCAGTGTTAGACATTGCACCAAACCTGGGAACAATGTTTGTAGGATGCCTGCTAGAATAAAAACCCACTTCATTATTTGTCTGAAGACCCTGTTATTTTCCCAATATTTTCTTGTTATAAAAGAAAAACAGCAGCACATAAATTAATTCCAAAGTTTTAACAGCATTGTATTCTAGTGACAAAATAACCAAGAAACAGAAGTATATTTCAAGTAGAGAAAAAATAAATAAAGGAACTTCAAATAACTTTACTAAATGTGCTCTTCAGTTGGCTTATTTAGAAACAACAAAGGTATTTGTTGACATTAAGCCTGGACTGAGAAGAAACAGCAATTGAAAGGTATAAGAGGATAGGAAGAGCATGATTTATGCAAGAAAATAATGAGCCATTTCAACTTTCATGTGGTCACTGTGCTGCATAAATGTTTACCACCTTATTAAATGTGTAGATAATATATGCATTTACCTAGAATATTATTAAAACTTAGAAAAAGTTTCCAAGGTCAAGCTTGGGGGAAAAAATCAAGGACTCTTTATAACCAGCTTTAAAAAGGAGATGAATTTTAGAAGCCCACAAGTTCTCTTTTCCATAGATTAAACTGAAAGAGGGAGGAGAAGGATTAGCTTAGTTTTCCTCCTTTGGAATATACTGGAGTTTTGAAGTGCCATTACATTAAGAAAACCCTTGAGATTATTCTCCAGCAAGGTCTTGTACTAATCTCTATCCCAAGTAATGACTCAATTCATTACCAATGAGGCAAATACAGAAAGGCTGATCTTAAAAAAAGGAATGAACACTGTGGTGCCCATCCCAAGATGTGATCCCAGGTTATCTGGCAGTGTAGACTCATATAATCTACTTCAAACCAGATAATCTGGAATCACATCCTGGCACATAGGATCATGTAGATCCAGCCTAAAAGTAATTGCTGACCAACCATGAAAATAAAGATATCAGACAAGAGATTGGTTAAATTAAGGCTTCATTATTTTGACTTAATTATTTCACTTTAACCCCTGAAAGATACAAAATGGAGGAGCGACCTAGTGTGGGAGCAACTAAGGCAAGTGATCTCTCCAGACCTCCTCTCAAGCTTCTCCTTTGCAAAACACCCTAGGAGGATTCAAAAGTTGGGTTGCTTCTGGGTTGGTCCAGTACTAAAAAGCCAACCCAACCCCACCACCACTACAGTGGCATGATGGAAAGTGATGGCTCTGTCCCCACTTTCAGCCCAAGGAAAGTCTCCCTCCCTTCCCCTGGGTCCCATGAACTAAAGAGGCTAGCTCCAGAACCCCACCCTTCAGTAAATGGGTGCCATAGATGTTCACCAAAATGCTATTTCTCTCTCCCTTCTGCCTAAGGGGCATGCATCTGCTTAGCCTCAATCCCAGACTTGCCAAAACTGCCTTCACTCCCTGTTGCAGATCCCTCAGGAATAACAAATTATGTGTCTCTGACAAATGAACACTACCAGGTCTGTGAAACCCATCCATTCAAAACCATCAAAATGTACCAACCAGAATCAAAATGCTGAGATGATGTCACATCTTGCCAATTTGGACCCCACATCCTGCTTAAGAACCTCCCCCCCCCCCTAGTTCCAGTGAAACAGTTTCATTAACAGTCTCCCCTTAGGATAAGACAAATGGTGAATAATCCTAGGGGTGTCACCTTTAGCTTTAGAACAGGGGAAAACAGGAAGGGATTAAATATCTTTCCTTCTAACATCTTTCCAATTTTTCCCTAACATGTTCTGAACACACAACTGATTATAAATACTTAACCATATAAAGTTGATGAATTTACTAAAATGGAATCCTAAAACCTACTCTAAACCCTCAAATAATGTGCTGCTGTCTAATTGGGGTATAATTGCAAAAGAATGAACAACACAATGTAACAAAATTTAAAACACATTATGTTCCTGATTTGAAAGTGTTATTCCTGTTTCATTGTGTGGTATTGACTTTGAAAGTAGTTGTTATACTCCAGAAACTTCATTTTTTTAAATGGCTGCCACAAACTATGAGGGTTATCCAGAAAGTAGTTTTGGAATTAAAAATGAACGAAGTATAGGAGAAAACATTTACCATATGCAGTTGAAAGCCACACCCAAATACCACTTCTCAACATAGTCGCCATTCAAATCTAGTCCGTTATCATAGTGATGAATGAGCTTGGCAACTCCTTCCCCACAAAACTCTGCCACTTGCATCCTCAACGCAGCATTTTGGCGACATGCGTAGCTGTGGGCAGGGGCGATTGGCTGGTTGAGGATGCAAGCGGCAGAGTTTTGTGGAGAAGGAGTTGCCAAGCTCATTCAGCGCTATGATAGGTGCCTAGATTTGAATGGCGACTATGTTGTGAAGTGGTATTTGGGTGTGGCTTTCAACTGCATATGGTAAATGTTTTCTCCTATACTTTGTTCATTTTTAAATCCAAAACGTAATCTACTTTCTGGATAACCCTTGTATGTTGAATTGGTTGAGCCTCGGTGAAATATTCATTGAAAAGCTATAGCAAAATGTGCTGCTGTATGTCTTGCAGTTTACTAAACCTTTTCCATGTGTTTATGATAGAACTAATTAGGAAATTACATTTATAACCCAGGAACAAAAGTCATGTTACATAGTGTAATCTAGCAAAATGAATAGGGCAGGATCCCTTTTGGAGATTGGAGGATTTCCGGACATCTGTTTACTTGGTTGCTGATCTTTTTTACCCTCTGATTTGTTAATGTGGGATTGGTGTATTGGTAGTGTTTAAATGAAATTTGTGTCTTGCCTGTATTGCAAACTGATTGCATCATCCAGAGTGTACTATAGTCTGGAAAGAGTTAATTACTAAGAAGCTGTGATGTCCTTGATGTGTGGCTGGAACTGGGGAGTGTCCAGACACAAGTGTTTCTGCATTGCTGATTGCATCAGTTCAGTTCAGTTCTGTGTCAAGTCCTGTCTGCCTAGAGTCCTGTGTTTGTCTGCAAGTCTGTTTGTCTTGATTATTACTGTTTACAGTAAAACTTGTTTATAGTTTTACCAAAGTCTCTGGATGTCTCTTCGTTCTGCGTTCCACTGATTCCATCCAACTAGTGCTGAGCTGCTAATACTCTGACATGATTGTCCCCTTTCTTTGGGACAGTTACAAAAGGAATGAGGACTTTCATAGATAAAACACCTATGCCAGAATTTGGATGGTGGGCACATGCATCCTGAATCCCAAATTCCTAGCAGATTAACTTCTAGTCTACTTTGTGTAAGCATGGCATTTGGGGCCATTCAGTAGTTTAGTGAAAGAAGAAGGACTTGCAGGTGCTTCAAAACCATACAGCTTGGCCCATTATGATGCATCATGCCATGCCATGCCATACATTACACTGACCTTTTTCCAATGGAAAGCAGAAAATGTGTCTTACAGATCACAGTATTCTTTAAAGCATGATGGGAGGTGGATTCCTTCTGATATCTGAACATATAGAGGAGTAAATATTCTCTACAGGACTTCAAGGTATGCCTAAATTTTACTGCTGCTTAACCTCCACTATCATTCATTTTGGTAGAAGCAATTGGAACAGCAGGCTCTTATTACTCTGTTAACCCATCAGTGTTTTGAATATTTCTGCTTTGAATTAAAAATTAAATAATCACTTTTTAAATGTGTTTCAGTCTTTCACATTCTGGTATGTCATTTTTCTGTTGTTTTTTTAAATTTTCTTCTGCATAGTGATATGCCATGCAAGAATTATTTCTGTCTTATTCATACTTACTGTATTTTCTACCTAATCTCAACGTATTCAGAACAGGTAAGTAGGAAATATTGTGTAATGTAGTGCAGTGGATCCTTATATGAATGGGAAATAGACTGATTTGATTCCTCATTACTGACTTCTCAGTTTTACATGCATAGGATTGCCATGCCAATTATTCTAAATTTCCTGAGGCTGAAAAGGGAATCTATTTCATATGGTCCACGTTGAAATAGATGTTTACTTCCATTATTTCTTCAGGGAAGAAAAATGAAACAAATATCTGAAGGCTTTGGACCAAAATAACTATTTTGTAGTAGACTGGGAAAAGATAGCATAAACGAGCACAGGGAGAAAACAAGGCTGAAATAATATATTCTTTGCCAAACTGGAATCATGGATGGCATTATATAATTAAAAGTTTTAAAACTAATTTCCAGTCCCCCCCCCCTTAGATAAGGTAGATTAAAGTTCCCTAATTAATAATATAATATATTGTATATACATATAATATTGATAATATTATAATGTATTACAATAGAATACTGATAATAATACAATTTAATAATATTAATTATATATTATATATTAAATGTAATATTACTAATAATATTACAATGTAATGATATAGCACAATATAGTAATTTAATGCTAGTATTGTACTATGCTAATAATATAATGTATTGTATGTGAATGGAATTTGTAAGCCACTCTGAGTCCCCTTTGGGGTGAGAAGGGTGGCATATAAATGTAGTAAATAAGTAAATAAATAAATAAATAAATAAATAATTTAATTCAAACTGGCTGTTGAGATGTGTGTAAAAACAAGCACAGAGAACATCCTATGTTCACTGAGGGTCTTCCATGATTTCGGGACCCATTTATTTAAGATTCAAGGTAACTTGTGATGTCTTCCCCATATGCATAATATATGCACATTATAGCAATTATGGAGAACATAGGTCACTATAATGAATATGAAAGGGTCATAAGGAAGTGGGGTATTCTGGAGGATAGATATTAGAGGGAGCGACGGAAAAGAAATATAAAATGGTTACTCTCCAAAAGCACAGTGAAAGAGCCATGTTTTCAAATCTTTCTTGAAGGCTGCTAGTGTGGGGGCTTGCCTAATCTCAGCTGGCAGAGAATTCTACAATCGGGGGGCCACAGCAGAGAAGGACTCTCCCCTGTTCCCACAAGGCGGGTCTGGGATATCGGGAGTGGGGACAGGAAAGCTTCCCCTGATGAACGAAAGGATCGGGTAGGCTTATGATAGGAGATACGGTCACGAAGGTAGGTGGGTCCCAAACCGTTTAGGGCTTTATATGTGATGGTATACACCTTGAATTGGGACCGAAAAATAAAAGGCAGCCAGTGGAGCTCCTTGAACAGGAGAGTAGATCTCTCCCTGTAACTCGCCCCCGTAATTAACCTGGCAGCCGAGCGCTGGACCAATTGTAGTTTCTGTGATGACTCATGGGCCATGTAGTCCCGTTCCTAGTGCTGTTGTGATGGATGAAGAGGAAAATTTGGGTTTTCCACCATTTCAGCCAGAAAGGGAACTTTCCCAGCCAGAATTGGAGCCCTTGCACCTGCAGGAGGTTTGTCCTCCAGAAATCTGCCAAACAAGCCCTGAGTCAAAATCTCCCCCATTTTCTCGCCGTAATTATTATCAGCAACAAAAAGGAGTTCAGCAGGCTAATCGCAGAAGCCTGAGAATCGCAGCAAAGCATTCAGATGATTAAGCCTGCTTCCATGAGAAATTTTAGGGAGTCATACATCTGGGCACAGAGATTGACTTTCGTTTCTGATTCCCCAGAGAAGTGTTCTTTGGTGGGAAAACGAGAACCTATTTAGGTTCCTTGCCCTTTAGGAATCTTGCGGAGTCAATTCGTCAGCTACTGGAGTAGTGTGTGTGGACAGCGCTACTCCCGCTTCCAAGCCTCGTTCCTGTTTCCAAGCCTCGTTCCTGTTTCCAAGCCTCCGCTCCCAGCCTTGCTTACTCCCCGGATCTTGCCTTGCTTCCCGGACCTTGCCAAGTAATTACCACGGATCTTGTTCTTGCTCCTCGTTTCTTGTTGCCTTGTTTCAAGCCTTGTGTTCCAAGAATCAAGTTACTTCCTAGCCTTGCTCAAGTTTCATGGACTAAAGGACCTTGTCATCTCCCCTCACTTTGCTTGGCAAAGTGAGTGTTTCGGTTATTGGATTACAACTTTGGACCTTAATATTTCATATTGGACATTGTTTCTTTGGACTAATTTTGACCTTCCCTGAAAGGTCTACTTCTGAACTATTTCTTACACTTGCTTTTATTAACTTTATATATTCCCTTAATAAAGATATTAGATAGATTCTGGCCTCTTTGTATGGTTATTGGTGCTCTGCAGCCTGGGTCGTGACAGTTTCCGGGCCATCTTCAAGGGAAGCCCCACGTAGAGCGCATTACAGTAGTCCAGTCTAGAGGTAACTAAGGCATGCACCACCGTGGTCAAGTCAGACTTCACGAGGTATGGTCGCAGTTGGCGCACAAGCTTGAGTTGTGCGAAGGCCCTCCCGGCCACCGCCGACACCTGCGCCTCAAGCGTCAGCGCTGAGTCCAGGAGGACCCCCAAACTGCGGACCTGTGATTTCAGGGGGAGTGCGACCCCATCCAGCACAGGTTGCCACCCAATACCCCGATCCGACGCGCAACTGACCAGGAGGGCCTCTGTCTTGTCAGGATTGATCCTCAGCTTGTTCCTCCTCATCCAGTCCGCCACAGCGGCCAGGCACTGGTTCAGCATCCGAGGGGCTTCCTTGGAGTCAGATGGGAGCTTAGCACAGCCTAACATGGCTGCCACTCCCCGGCCAATCAGAAGCTTCCATGATGGACGCTAGGGTCCTCTGCGTCCACATGAAAGATTGCCATAAAAGCCCGTTGTGTAGCCCAGGTGAGCCATTCTGGACTGGGCTTTGCGTGGAGAGGGTGGTGGTCTGCAAATGGAGAGCAAGCAAGCCTCTTGAGGGAGAGAGAGGGTGAAGAGGCCCAGTCTGGCTGTTTCCACAGAGGGGTTTGGAGAAAGGGTTAGGGTTTTGTTGCTGGTTCTTTCTCTTAGCAAGGGAATTTCTAGTTTTCAAAGTATCTTTGCACTCCTTGCCAGGGCATTGCTTGGCGTGGTGGTCACTGGTCCATTTCTAATTGAAGGCATTGGGTTGAGGCTTGTGGGATTACATAGCCAGAGACACCATTGATTTCCAGTGTCCTTCTTGCTTACAAATATAGCAAGAGAATTTCTAGTTTTCAAAGTATCTTTGCACAACTTGCAAGGGCATTGCAAATTTGATGAGGATAGCTCAAGAAATGAGGGCAGGAGAGCCCTGTAAAAGTCCCCCCCCCCCCCGGGTTTCTTTTTTTTCGTGATTGCGTATGCGCGCCTGCCATTTTAGAAACATTTAGAATCATTACGAATTTTCAGAAATATCCAAAATTTTTGGGTGAAAAAATTGGAAATACTTTCTATATCGAAGCGCCAGAGTCCCCTACTTTAGAAACGAGAATTGAAACATTTTTTTCATTGATCGGACATGCCTAGCTGCTACGGTGATCCTGACAAGGATGTACTGTATCTCCTAGATTCTAGGTGCATTTTTCCTTTTTACAGGGGCTCAGAAACTGTGGTGCACCTTATAATCAATTAGATTCACAGCGTTGTTTTTTTTTTGGGGGGGGGGGGACTTAAAATGGGAAAACAGTGTGCTTACCTAATAGGATTTTATGGTTACTTCAGAAAAAAGTTGACTATAGAATTATGTAGCGGACCTAGATATGGCTAGAGAAATTGTTAGGTCGAATGGGAAATGGGAAATAGACAATTTATAAATAATCAAATATCCAAATGCTTAATCAGCAAATGTGGTAAGATGACAGTACAGCAAAATAGCTGAAACTATTTCTGCTATATGCCAAAATGAGTAGCTTTTCACTATTTTGTGTTTCTGATTCAAATCTTTCAAGTTTCAGATTCATATGGTAGGGACAGACCCAAAACTTTTAGAGCAGTGGAGATGATTTGGAAGTGTTCACACTGTGTTCAGTTGAAATGTGCCTTTCCCTGCTAAACTCAGCCTCAAGGATGGGAAAGTGCATTGATTCTGTTAGTTTGCTACAGAAATTAGCCATGAATCGAGCTCATTATATCTGGCTTCCCACCATTCGGACGTTCTAAAAAGTTTCTTTGAAAAAAAGCCAGCAACAAAGGGAAGAATAAATGTATCAACTTTTCAATATCTGATTAAAACCCAAGAGTGGGGGGAAGATTGTAGTGGGAAGGGAAAGAGTGATGCCTTCACCATACAACTCACTGCAGGATTTGAAAAGTAACTTGGGACATTATCATATTTTAAAAATGGGTTGTGATGTTGCAAACCCATCTTGCTTGAGACTGGAGTAAGCTTGCTTAGCCCCTCTTATCACACCAAGCCTAGTGAAATGAGTGTTGAGAAAGCTCAAAATACACTGAAGCTCCAGCGACTATAAGGGATGTAACTCTGCCAAATCTGTGCATTCCCCCTCTTTGTACACCTCCCTTTAAAATTCAAAATTCAGAGGTTTAGAGCATGTATTTCTGTACTTCTTGGTTTTTCATGGCACTGTCCATAAGAACCACTTAAAATAATAATTTAAAAATGCACACGCATTTTGCAATTAAAAGGCTTTTCCTATTGTACTGTTTATTCTGCAATTGGGAATTACAGTTTTTTATTTTGAAAGCATTTTAGCAAATCAAAACCATGCATGAATGGAAGGTTCTCTAGAAAACATTTAATTAAGAAGGGAAATCAATATCAGTGGCTTATTGTAGGTGCAAAGTACCTTATTTTAATTTTTTAAAGGAAGCAATTGGGAGTGATTGGGAAGAAACTATTAGCTTGGTTTTGAGTAAGAGAGAAGGACTGCTTATAACATGGTCACAATACACGTTTACCTGCACCAAAGTCACAGCGTGAGTGGGTACAGATTGCCACATAGCTGAAATTTCCTTGGAAAACTGCGCAAATATTCAGAAGCCTTAAAAAATGGTTTGACAATTTTCATAAAGCACTGCTTCAATGTGTCTTGAAGATTGTTTTACAGTGAGTTTAGGACAGCGGGTTCATCTACACTGACTACTTAGGTTATTTCCAAACCAGTTTGGCAGAAACCAGTATTGCTATGCAGATTATTAGATTATATTTCTGAAACTTTTGAGATTAAGGTGTGACAGTTAGCAGTGGAAGTATTCAATTAAAGGGATACCTTGATTTAAGAGTTACATTTGTTCCTTGACTGAGCTCTTAACTCAAAACATTCCTATTTCAAAGTAAATTTTCTCATTGAAATGCATTGAAATGATATTAAATCGTTCCGGGGGCCCAAACGCTCCTCCCCCCACCCATATATTCTGTTATGTGTTATTAAATAAGAAAATGTATTTTATAAATAAAAAATACTGTATAAATGGACATTCACATAGAACAATAAAAACGATCAACTTAAAAATGGTAGAAGCACAAAGTTGTGGCAAGGCAACTTTGAGGCAACAAAATGTATGTTGATCAGTGTAACAGCAAGGCAAATCCTGCACATTCACATGAAACAATGAAAAAGAAAGATCATCTTTAAAGTGGTAGCTAGCAGCACAAATTTGTGGCAAGGAAGCACAAAGCACAAAATGAAGAGGCAGAAGCATTATATTTTGGCTCTGGAATGCACTGCCAAAAGAGATCAGGCAATCCCCTACATTATCCAATTTCCGTAAGGAACTGAAGACCTGGTGGTGTTGGCAGGTTTTTGAGTAAGTACATTGGAATACTGCCGATTTCTGGGCCTGAATATATTGCACAAGATTTCTCTAGCCTAAAATGATACATTTTAATATATTGGGTTTATGGTTCTCGTCCCCTTGATCAGGTCATGTAAGTGTTATTTATTGCTATAATTATATTATTTTACTTTGCTTAATAATGTGTTATTATCTTGTTATGTAATGTTTGTGTTGTTTTTATGATTGGAAACCGCCCTGAGTCCCATCCGGGAGATAGGGCGGTATATAAATAAAGTTTTATTATTATTATTATTGTTCATACTGTACTCATTCCAGCCTCCACTCTCTCTTGGTCTCTCTCCTTCTCTCTCTTCATGAAGCCAAACATACAAGGAATAAAAACTACATAATATCAACTAACCCAAAGTTCCTTAAAGCAGACAAAAGTAAAGCAGGCAGCAATCTCCCAAAGTAGACAAGAGCACAAGGCAAGGAAGTTGCTCTCTTGAAGCCTTAAAGCCCTGTACTCTTGTGCTAGTGCTCCCTTTGGCACTAGCTTTTTCTCAAAATGTTGCTCACAGCAAAACCCGGGCTGAACTTAACTCAAAATGCTCTTAAGTGGGACATTCTTAAGTAGAGGTGCCACTGGGTCCCAGAGGGTCAATTGGCCACCTGATGTCCAGCTGACCATTTTTTGTAAGCTGGCCATGTTCTGAGTTTTACAATGCACATTAGTGTGTTGGGTGTCCGTAATGCACTTCATATTTTGTGGTGCAAATTCACCCTGCAAATGGTTTAGATTGTGGGCATGCTACAACACATTCAGGAGCTTGTTTTGGACTTTCCCCCAACTTAAATCATTTTAAACTCCTTAAAGCACACTACAACTTGCTTCTGTGCCAAACATTATCTAGCTGCCACAGTTGAAGCTTGTGTGGTGTACATGAGCCTGACATAATGGTAAGTTCTTTCATTTGAGGCTAAGTAGTTTCCAATGCAGCTTACAAGCTTTATGTGGTAAGGTCCTTTGGAGAAAAATTTACACTTTCAAGCAAACCATAAATGACCCATGGTAGCAAAATGAGTGATGCTTAGTTATTGATTGCTTCAGTGTACAGTTATATTAATTTGTCATCAAATTATTATCGTGTTGCAGTTACTGAAATTCTTTCTTTCTACATTGATTTTTATTAAGAGGTACAAAAATACAGAATTACAAAAAGGAATACAGAAAGGAAAAATAAAGAAATCAAAAGTGACCACTAACATTCTAAACCTGTCATTTAGTTGCAAAGCAGCAATGTAAATTCCTTTTCGGCTGCAACAAATTCCTTTTATAATGTTTGGTTGGACATACAAGTACAGAATTTCATATAGTATTGTGTTTCCTCGAGTCTCTAAAGAGTTTATACACAAATCCCTCTAATAGGACTGGGATGGATTGTCTCATTTTCTTTTCAGGGGAGGCCAAGAACTTTGAACATATTATACTTAGAAACCCTCAAAGGTATCTGCTGAATTTGGAATCTATATAAACTGGGTTGCTGTGAGTTTTCCAGGCTGTATGGCCATATTCCAGAAGCATTCTCTCCTGACGTTTCACCCACATCTATGGCAGTCACCCTCAGAAGTTGTGAAGTCTATTGGAAACTAGGCAAATGGGGTTTATATGTCTGTGGAATGACAGGGAGTGAGAAAGAACTCTTGTCTGTTTGAGGCAAGTGTGAATGTTGCAATTGACCAGTGTGATTAGCATTGAATATTCGTGGTTTCCTCCTTTCTGTTCAAATTGTCCACATGCTTGTGGATTTCAGTGGCTTCTCTGTGTAGTCCGACATGGTAGTTGTTAGAGTGGTCCAACATTTCTGTGTTCTCAATATGCTGTGTCTAGGTAGGTTCATCAAGTGCTTTGCTATGGCTGACTTCTCTGGTTGAATTAGTCTGTAATGCCTTTTGTTTTCCTTGATTTGTGTTTGGGCATTGCTGCATTTAGTGGTCCCTATGTAGACTTGTCCACCAGTTGCATGGTATACGGTAAACTCCTGCAGAGGTGAGAGGATGCTTGTTGTCCTTTGCTGAATGTATCAATTGTTGGATTTTCTTAGTAGGTCTGTAGATAGTTTGTATGATGGGTTTCTTCATCAGCTTCCCTATGTGGCCAGTGGTTCCCTTGATGCATGGTAAGAACACTTTTCCTCTGGGTGGATCTTTGTCTTTACTCTCCTGGCTTGTTCTTAGCCTTGCAGCTCTTCTGATGTCTGTGGTGGAGTATCCATTGGCCTGTAGAGCCCAGTTTAGGTGGTTCAGTTCACCTTGGAGGAGGTGATTCACAGATATATATATATATATTGCATGGTCTGCAAGGGGTTTAATTGTGCTTCTTTTTTTACCTGGGTGATGGTTGGAATTTTTATGTAGGTATCTATCTCTGTGTGTAGGTTTTCTGTAAACTGTGTGCTCCAATTGTTGATTTGGTTTGCAGATGACTAGGACCTCTAGAAATTGCAGTTTTCCTTCATTTTCTTTTCCTCAAATAGAGAGCACTATTCATAGTGTGTTTAGAAGACACCTATTCTAGCTACTCTTGTTACCTTTAAAATATATATAATATTTCCCCGTCATACCCCAGCCCTTTGAATCCATTTGCCGTGCTTTAATATTTCAACAAGTACTCCCATCATGACATGTTAATTTACTCTGAATTAGAAGCTCATACAAATTTCATGACCTCTTGTCTTGTTGAAACTTTTTATCAACAATTACAAAAGTCTTCCACAGCAAGAACCCGTTGCCAATCCATGCATTTTATAGAGATATCTTGTGTGTGTGTGTGTGTGTGATGGGAGAAGAAATGTAAATTGCATTTTGAGTATTTCAGCTGCTATCTTGCATTGAAAACATAATGCTGGACATGGTGATTATTTCCTAATTAACTTCAGGACAAAACATTTTTAAAAAGCTGAAAGCATTTTTCAGGTGTATGACAAAATATGCAGACTGTTTGACCCCAGAAATCTTCGCTCTCATTTCAGTGGAGAAAAGAAGTCAATATTAGGAATGTGAATAGCCCAAACTCACATTTATAGCATTTCTCCAAATGTCACCTGCCTTCTCCCATCCTTTATTGATATCAAATGGAGATGCTTTATTTCATTTTTCTAGTATGGAAATAATTTTTAATACATTCATAGAGTTGGAAGAAACGAGGGCCACCAATCTAATTACTTGACATAAACATTTTTTTTGTTTTTCATTGAATAAACCCTTTTTGTGTACATTTTTTAACTATGCATATTTTATGCAATTCCAGTTTTAAAATTCTCTTCTGATTTTATGCATATCATATACTATACACATTTATTCTTGTTGTATGCCTTCAAGTTATTTCTTACTTATGGTGATTCTAACATGAACCTAGTATGGGGCTTTCTAGGCATTGTGTTGTCAAAGGCTTTCATGGCTGGAATCACTGGGTTTTTGTGAGTTTTCTGGGCTGTATGGCCATGTTTCAGAAGCATTCTCTCCTGATGTTTCACCCACATCTATTGCAGGCATCCTCAGAGGTTGAGGGGTCTAGGCATTATTTGTTCAAAGATCATTGGCCGTTGACATCTTTTGAGACTGAGAGAGTAAGGGCTGAGCACAATTGTAGTCCAATGTTCAAACTACCACGTCACACTGGCTCTCATTTACACATTAGGCAAATAAAGATGTTTTAGTCAATGGGAAAATATACAAAATGTGTTTACAGTATATTGAACATATACACCTTAACTATCCTGTATGCACATTGTTGTCTATTTTTCATGTTGACTAAAACGTCTTGTAAGAATTTTCAACTGTACATATTTTAAAAAAGGTAAAGGTTTCCCCTGACGTCAAGTTCAGTCGTGACTCTGGGGGTTGGTGCTCATCTCCATTTCTAAGCCGAAGAGCTGGCATTGTTCATAGACATCTCCAAGGTCATGTGGCTGGCATGACTGCATGGAGCGCCGTTACCTTCCTGCCGGAGTGGTACCTATTGATCTACTCACATTTGCATGTTTTCGAACTGCTAGGCTGGCAGAAGCTGGAGCTAACAGCAGCCGCTCACGCCGCTCATGGGGTTTGAACCTGGGACCTTTCGGTCTCCAGCTTAGTGCTTTAATGCACTTCGCCACCGGGGCTCCATACATATTTTAGCCAATCCTATTTTTGAAATTTATGTGTTTAGGTTTTTTTTTTAAATGGAATTACACCTTAAGCTTCATGAAATATGAGTTTGCGGAATTATCTATCCTGCGTGTAGATTACTTGAGGGATAAAATCTAGATGCCTATCTTGTCATAACTGAGAGGCCTGCAAGGGTTTTGGGGTGCCTATCTCATTAGCTCTGGAGAAAGTCAGGAAGAGGCAAGGGAACAGCTGGCTCTCTCTTTTTTTTTTGGACTGCATATGCTAAATTGCTGGAAGATTTTGATCTTTACCCCCTCTGAAGACAATAAAATGACAAAACACAGATGTGTTTGCAAACTTTACCAAGCGGGGGTATGATGCTTCACTGTATTTCACACAACAGATTGGTTTTGCACTTGTGCCAGAGAGTACGAAGAAGAAAGCAGCATGTAGGAGGAGAATGAAAATCCACAAAAAATATGTTAAATATTAAACTGATGGGAAATTATCCTATGGTGTGCACAATGAAAAAGAAGTAACGAGAAATAGACAAATCTTTTCAATTAAGAGACACTGAGGGGAAAATGAAGCCAATTTCTTCTGTTTTCTGTACGTGGTGTAATTAGGGATGTTACCCGTGTGAATATGTCAACAGATTTATTCAAAAGAAAAACTCCTTGCTGTCAGCTCCCCCAAAATCAATGCCTCAAAACAAATGGAATTCACACTGTTTAAATGAATTCTACTTCAATGTTTTTCCTCATAATGGGAAGGACTGTGACCAATGTGTCTTTTCACTTTGCTGTCCAGATGCTACCAACTGTTGATGGGTAACTTCATGAGAGAGGGAGGAATTTAACAATATTTCCCACCCAACCTAAAAATGGAACAGTTCCATCTGACCTTAAAATACAATAGTTGCCATCTGTAGTGAACCTTACCTATTAGGCTGAGAATGAAGCCTTGGTAACAGTGAGTGAGGCAGCCACAATTTTGTTGAGGAATGCCAGGCAGCCATCTTGAGTGTGGTTAGAAAGGGGGAGGAGCTTAGAGAGAGATTCTTAGGATTGGCCAACCAGAGCAGATGGGAGGAGCCAAGTCTCAGAGTGCAGGGGAAAAAAGAGCTCCAGGGAGTTCTGTTTGAGGATTTGAAGAGAGCAGTTTGGTTTTGGAGTTGGGAGAGTGTGTGTGAGAGAGAGAACTGAAAGCTGTGGAAACTGACAGGCTGTCAGGCAGTTTGGATCTCTTGGGAGGGAAAGATAACTCAAGGGATTGTCTCTCACTACTGGGTTGGTTAGTAGAAGGACTCTAGGTTAGAATTAATTAGCAACCCAGGGGAACTCGTGACTATTCTCAGCAAATAGAACGAGGGTTTTTGTGACCAATAGATAGATTGGTTGGTTGGAACTGTTTGAAACTAAGTGAAGTAAATCTGAAACATACAACTACGTTAAGCTGAAGAACGTCTGTAACCGATTACGCTTATGAACCTCTCTGAAGTAATCATTTACCTGTTTTTAAGAAAATAAATTGTTATTCTATTTTCAACTTTCAAGAGCCTCCACAGTGTATATTTTCCATCGAGAAGACTTAATAAAAGTTCCAGCAATACAACAATAAAATACCACAGAAAAGCCTCATAATGAACATCAGTTTGGGAGCCAGGGGTAGAAACAGTGTGGGCAGGGAATGGGAGAAGTTTGCCTCAGACACATTTAACAACAAAAATCCTAAAGATATTTTAGGTTGGTGGCAGCTACCAATTTTAAAAGAAAACCTGCTATAATTAGCCTCTCCCCGCACACTCATTTCCTTTATATTGGTGGCAGTGGTGGGATATTATTATATAAAAGATTCCCCCCTGCCTCTTAGCCTCTCTCCGCTCCCTGCTCACCTCTCTTACTTTATATTGGTGGCAGTGGTGGGATATTATTATTAAAAGATTTCCCCCCTGCCTCAATATTCTGTTATACCATCCCATCTTAAGATGCCCAGTTTCAGCCATTTCTATGCACATTGAAAGCAGTTAAGTTGATTGCACCCTGGCTCCAGAAGATTCAATTTCTCTTCACTTTAAAGACCTTGAAAAGAAAAGAAAAGAAAAAGAAAAAGAAGGTGGCTCCCCCCTCCTAATCTTGCATGTTGAGATTCTTTGAACCAAATCCATTTTTTATTCCCAATTAAAATAGATATATTAAATCAATCATAACTTAGTCCAACATTTATATATGTTGCATTGATTTAATAGATCTATTATAGCTGAGATGACAAATTGTTTTTAGGCCCCCATGTCTTCAAACCAGATTTGATCAGTCCACCTCTTCAAATATAAAACAACCTAAACTGAGGGCTGTTACCTATAAATAAGGATACATGACCATACAACACTGGATATGAGAAAACTTGTCGGATTGTTCCTCCCATTAGAGATTGTCATTCATTTATCTGCACAATATAAAACTTGATTTCATAACATATGGCTCAGACATCCTGTGAAGACAACCATTTCCATTTCTAAACTATCTACCAGCAGTCTATGTCATATATTGAAAGGGAAAAAGTGTGTGTATATGTATATGTAAGCAAAAACGTAATAATTTGAAATAAGAGCAACAGGAAATTGATTAAGCATGATTTGATATTGTATAGGCTTGCTTCTCCATTACTGAAAGAAACCTCATTATAATCAGAGCTTTTATTAATAGTTATTTATCTTACCTCTTTACATATGACCTATCATTTGCTTTAATTCTAACATCTGATATTCAGCTTGATCCTGTGTTGCGTTCATTGCTTCCTTTGATTCCCATATGCTTCCAGCATAGTCTTCTGTATACTTTTAACATTTCCTGTTCCCTTAGTAACTTCACAGAGAGTTGACCAGACCCATGCTTAAAGGAAGGCCTACATTCATCAAAGATTTCTACATGTTTCAATGTTTATTTATTTTTCATTTTATGAGACCCTCTGGAGAAGATAATCAATATCACACAGGGCTTCTTCTGAAATGCATCAGCAGTGGATCCAAAGGAAATTCTATGGTCCCATCAATATGGAATATTATTATCAAGAATTCATTCAATGTTTTTTTTAAAAATTTCAGATCCGTGGATCCAGTGACTATATTTAAGTGAAAAATTCTAAGAGTATGAAAAAATAGCCAAGAAAGCAGGGAATTGCAAGGATATACCAAAAAGCAGCATCTGACATCATCACATACATTTTTACATAAATCTTAATTGTAAGCAAGTATGTATACAAATTGAATCAGTGACATAATTCCTTCCATGGGTTTTGCTTGTGGCCAGTTAATGACTTAAAATTTCACCAAAATGTAAAACAAGTGTCCCTTGAGAGCATATTCACAATGCCAGAAATAGCAGTGATCAATAGAATCTACCAAACATCAGCATACTTTTCATAATAAAAGACAAAATCATGTTAAGTTGATGTTTAGTTGTTAAAGTTGCTTTGATATTTTCCAAAACCTTAAAATTTTCTTTATTCATTTAGTGTGGGTTGCTATAGCTTTCATCATTCCTGTTCTTTTTAGATTGGTTTACTTAAACAACAGCAGAGCTTGGAAAAAATTATTGTTGCACAAATCTCCAGCAAACTTACCCACTTCATATTGGTAAATCTATACATAAGATGGGGTGCATACCATAAGATAGCATGAGGATGTTTAGTGCAACTATACTATGCTATCAGAGTCCCATCTTCAAATTGAAAAAAAAAATGTAAATGCAGCAAATGATGGCTTTCCATCAACACAGAAAGAGTCTATAAATATATTCTAATTTGTATTTGAAACATAATTGTTGGAGCTGTGTCTTCATGACAAGGCAACATTTTTATAAACCAATACAGACTCACTGAATGAGTCCTGTAGGAGCAATAAAGTTGCTGAAAATTTTGTCTTTCAAATATGCATGTTCTGTGACATATCTATTAGGCTTGTCCGATCGATGGAAAAAATGTTTCAATTCTCGTTTCTAAAGTAGGGGATGCCGGCGCTTCGATATAGAAAGTATTTCCAAAGTTTTCACCCAAAATTTTCGGATATTTCCGAAAATTCGTAATGTTTCTAAAATGTTTCTAAAATGGCGGACGCGCATGCGCAATCGCCAAAAAAAAAGAAAGAAACCGGGGGGACTTTTACAGGGTTCTACCACCCTCATTTCTTGAGCTATTTTCATCAAATTTGGTACAGTGGGAGAACACATTCCACACTCTTTGCTCAACAAATTGCAGAATGTTTCCTGTCTCCTATGATTTTTGGCGAATTTTCATAGCTTTTTATAATACACTATTTTTCAATATTTGAAGAAACCTGTTCCTGGTTTGAAAGTCTTATTTCCTGTTCAATTGGGTTCTTATCACTGTAAAAGTCCCTCTTCTACTTGTGTAGACTTTGGATTAGAAACGCAGCACACGCCAAGCAATGCCTTGACAGGATTGGCAATGTCCTTTGGAAACTATAAATTGCTGTGGACCCTCTATTGAATCAAATCAATGTCTGACTTTGTGATTGCAGAAATAAAACTCAGCCCAAGGCTTGGGAATAGAAATGCAGCACACACCAAGCAATGCCTTGGCAGGAGTGCCCACGTCCTTTGGAAACTATAAATTGCTGTGGACCCTCTATTGAATCAAATCAATGTCTGACTTTGTGATTGCAGAAATAAAACTCAGCCCAAGGCTTGGGAATAGAAATGGAGCGTGAGGGAAGCAATGCACTTGCAGGAACGCAGATGTCCTTTGGAAACTATTATTTTCAAGTCCCCCCCCCTTTTAGGATTGCAAAGAAGGGCTGATGTGGTGATTGCTAAATTCCAAAAAAGAAAACAGAAAGGCAAAAGGTCTCCCTCAGGAATAGATGGAAAGCACCCCAAGCTCAGCACTAGCAGGGACGCAGACGTCCTTTGGGAAAAAAAAGTTCCCTAAAGCCAGCCACAGCAAGGACTCTGCCCCAAGCCCCCAGCCAATTCCCCCCCAAAAAAACACAATATCGAACCAGCAACAACAGAAACACTCTATCCCCAGTCACTTAGCCCTCTCTCCCCCAAGCAAGCAAGCAGCTTCCCAGCTTGCGCGAAACACCCTCTCTCCTCAGTATCCCAACCCAGAATGGCTTGGCTCAGTTGGGGAGGGGAGAGATCCTCCACGTGGACGTGGAGGATGCTAGCCCCCACCTTTTTCAGCCATCGTGGAAGTCTCTGATTGGCCAGGGAGCGGTAGCCATGTTAGGCTGCACTAGGCTCCCATTCATGTTAGGTTGCAGAAACAAAAAAAATTTTTAAAAAAATTAAAAAATATTTTTTTAAAAAAATTTGGAAGGAAAAAAATTAACGAAAATTTTAAGAAACAATTAGAGAATGGGCCAACGATGGTTCGAATTACATTGCCAGTTGCGCCCAGGGAAAATGTTTCAATACTCGTTTCAAAAAACGAGAACAATCCGAAATAATTACGAAATGAGAAACATAAGGAATATTTGGACAACCCTAATATCTATAATGCTCCTTACATGCTAATTTGCATACACGTAACGAGCTATCCACACAGTCAAGAATCTATCCACAATAGAAATATACCAAGATGAAAATTCTGCTATCCCCTCAACATAGATGGTTCATTAAGTGTACAAAAGATTATACCACTGATACCAGGATTCCCATAGTTAGATGGTTTTAAACAATGAAGTTATAGTGAATATATCTACATTTTATATTTTACCAACTCTAAGATACACTTTTTCCCATTAAAGGGCTTTCAAAAGTAGGGTTCACCTTAGGTTTGAATTCACCTTAGAATTCAAAACTTTCTTACATCCAAGAGAGGAGGAGGGAAAGGCCTTAGTGCCTCACAATTTTGTCTTCAGCCTCAACCAAACAACTGTTTATTTTTACTAACTGTGCTTTCTTCTTATGGTGCCTCCTCAATGGGCCCATAGACTTAATTATATAGACTCGTGCAGACAGATGACATGCGGGTTTCTTCACACTATATTCTCACCCCACAGGAAAGACTGCATACAAAGCTGTATTGAAACAAAAAAAGTATTGTATATGAAGAGGAAATTCTAAAAGATATAGAATCATAGAATCATATAATCATAGAATAGTAGAGTTGGAAGAGACCTCATGGGCCATCCAGTCCAACCCCTGCCAAGAAGCAGGAAATCGCATTCAAAGCACGCGTGACAGATGGCCATCCAGCCTCTGCTTAAAAGCCTCCAAAGAAGGAGCCTCCACTACACTCCGCGGCAGAGAGTTCCACCGCCGTACAGCCCTCACAGTGAGGAAGTTCTTCCTAATGTTCAGGTGGAATCTCCTTTCCTATAAGCCATTGTTCCACATCCTAGTCTGCAGGGCAGCAGAAAACAAGCTTGCTCCCTCCTCTCTATGACTTCCCCTCACATATTTGTACATGGCTATCATGTCTCCTCTGAGCCTTCTCTTCTGCAGGCTAAACATGCCAGTTCTTTAAGCCGGTCCTCATAGAGCTTGTTCTCCAGACCATCATTTTAGTTGCCCTCCTCTGGACGCTTTCCAGTTTGTCAACGTCTCCCTTCAATTGCGGTGCCCACAATTGGACACAGTATTCCAGGTGTGGTCTGACCAAGGCAGAATAGAGGGGTAGCATGACTTCCCTGGATCTAGATGCTATACACCTATTGATGCAGGCCAGAATCCCATTGGCTTTTTTAGCAGCTGCATCACATTGATGGCTCATGTTTAACTTGTTGTCCACGAGGACTCCAAGACCTTTTTCACACGTACTGCTGTTGAGCCAGGCGTCCTCCATTCTGTATCTTTGCATTACATTTTTTCTGCCAAAGTGGAGTATCTTGCATTTGTCCCTGTTGAACTTCATTTTGTTAGTTTCGGCCCATCTCTCTAGTATATTAAGATCGTTTTGAATTCTGCTCCTGTCTTCTGGAGTGTTAGCTATCCCTCCCAGTTTGGTGTTGTCTGCAAACTTGATGATTGTGCCTTCTAACCCTTCGTCTAAGTCTATATTCTAAGATACCTCCAAATGAAGCTTCAAAGCACTGTGCATCTTAAATTTGATGAAATATAGTAGCATACAAATTAGAGTACAGATGAATTTCTTTCTTAGAATCCTTCTAAGATTAAAAATAATATGTGGTTAACATCTTAAAAGAAGAAATGAGTGTAAGAAATAGAGATTAATTTTTGTCTTCTGAGCATTTTAATTCAAAACAAAAGTAAAATTTAGTAAACGATCAGCAGTTTTCATTCCCTAAGAGGCCCCATCTACATTGCCACGTAATTTAGTTTCTGAATGCAGGTTACCTGCTTTAAATTGGATTATATGGTCTGTGTAGATGAGACCTTAGAATCATAGAATTATACAGCTAGAAGAGACCACAAGGACTATCGAGTCCCATCCCCTGCCAGACATCTTTTTGCTGCAGCTAAAGTAAAGTTTTGTGGTCTCCCATTCAGTGTTCTTATCTGGTCGAAGTGTGTAGAGGAGTAAACCTTTTTTTAAAAAGGGGAAACAAGAGGCTCAATTTAGTTAAAATGACAAAGTTATCAGTAGGCTTCCTGAATTCTTTTAATTTTTAAAGCCTTCTGAGGTCATGAAAATCATCACATCATGTGGAGGTAAATTCTATAAGTTAACTATGCACAGAGTGAAATAAGCACATCTTCTGATAAGCGCTAAAACTTTCCTCAAAGTAAATTATTTCACAGGCTTCCCTTTGAAAAGCAAACTCCATAGAAATACATGTGGGAAACCTATAATTATTTTACTCGACATATAAATGATTCTGTAAAAACAGTTCTTTATGAAGTACAGCTGCTATTATGTTAGGCAGGGATAGGCAGGTATTAACGACAGTGTAGCAATTAAAGTTAGGTTCTCAAGTTCAGTGGTTCCCACCTTTGGTGTTATGGACTTCAGCTCTCAAAATTCCTGGCAGTTGGCGAAACTAGCTGGGACTATGGCAACTGAAATCCCACATATCTGGAAAACCAAAGATTGATAACCAGACTAGCAGCTGAAAGAAGAAAAATAGATTTTTTAGCAACAAAAAAGCATGTCAATCAGCCAAAGCAGGTCCATTCTATATTTAAATATGATGCTTTCTTCTTCTTTTTCATTCAAATGAAAGACACTGCATAGTTTAAATTTAAGGTGTCATGGTAACTGTAGAGAGGTTTTGTGTTAAACAGAGATTATTGATATGATTTTATTTATTTGTTTGTTAAGGGGAAAGGGAGTTATATATTAGCAAGGAAAAGCCTAACATGGAAACTAGCTGGAAGCAGCATTTGGTAGGTTGCCATGGTAACACAGCTTCCCTTGGGAGAAAAAGGGGGCGTGGCTAAGTTGACAGTTAGAGTATATTCCCTTTTTTAAAAGGAGTTGCTGATAAGGGTTTGAAAAGAACAGTTGCGGTTAGGTTTTGAAAAGATTAGGAGCTGTGGGAATCAGTCACTCAGGAGAAAGGCTGGTGATATAAGTTGACCGGGTGTTTTATTTACTGTTCGAAGAGAAGTTATTTAAGATATATCCATTCAAGAAAGACTACATTGTAACTTAAGATCCGGAACGTTTACTGATTGAAACTACACGCTTATGTACCAAAATAAACTTGAGTTTTATTCTTCATAAAGATCAGTCTCCTTGCCTCTCTGTAAGCTCTGAAGGAAGACCATTACCTCACATTGGTGGCAGTTACCGTACTTTTCTATATAAGTTACCATCTTTACACATTTAAACCCATCAGTTCTGTTATCCTTCCTTATCCACTAAATCCTCCCAGTCATACATTCACACATCCTCCATCCCTCTCTCTCACACACGTGCACATCTCCTCAATTGGAGGCAGTGGTGGGATTCAAAAATCAAAAAAGGATTTCCCCCTGCCTGAGTTGAGTACCACAAATTGGGCTCTCTTCAGTAACTAGTTACGATGGCAAGTATGAACTCATTTTATGATGAACCTTTTAGGAATAGGCTCCTTTATTTATTTACTTCTAATTTCATGCCTTGTTTTTCTCACAGCACAGATTAAAACAGATCAGTATGGCCTAAGTGTCTGAGTGGAAAGGAATGGAAAACCTCCTCTGAACAAATTCCACACTGAAAACCCTCTTGATATGATAGCCATAAGTCAGAGCCTACCTGAAGGCACATCATGACAAAAAGCTGGAGCCCCCGGTGGCGGAGAGGTTAAAAGCCTCGTGACTTGAAGGTTGGGTTGCTGACCTAAAGGCTGCCAGGTTCGAATCCCACCTGGAGAGAGCGCGGATGAGCTCCCTCTATCAGCTCCAGCTCCATGCGGGGACATGAGAGAAGCCTCCCACAAGGATGGTAAAAACATCAAAAACATCCGGGCGTCAACCTGGGCAACGTCCTTGCAGACAGCCAATTCTCTCACTCCAGAAGCGACACAAGTTGCTCCTGACATGAAAAAAATGACAAAAAGCAACAAAAGAAAAAGAAATTTTAAAAGTAATCCTATCTAAAAACTACACAGTTTTAAAACAATTAAAAACTCAACAATGGAGATAAACATATAGCATATCCTTCAATTAAAAGACCCTTCTGCAGTAATCATATTCTTGACCTTGAAAGCCTTCAACCAGTGGTTCACAACCTGTGAGTCACCAGATGTTTTTGGCCTACAACTCCCAGAAATCCCAGCCAGTTTACCAGCTGTTAGGTTTTCTGGAAGTTGAAGGTCAAAAACAACTGAGGACCCCAGGTTGAGAACCATTGCCTTAAAAAATGAGGCTGTATGCCTGTTCAAACTTTGAGATTAGTTCTGTTTCCTATCTTTTCGGTGTTAGATGAAATCAAATATGGGAAACAATTGGATAAGACAGCACACAAGATCCAAACATTTATAAATATTTAACCTACAGCCATGAATTCATAGCTCTTATACACTGATGGTTGCTGTATCCACTGGTTTATGGCACAGGAAAGTCCCTCAAACCTCACTTACTCATAAGCAGCTAGTGGGATCAATGGGGCCCATTCCCCTACTGAGCGAGAAGTGATTGCCTGATGTTCTCATTCATCCCCATGTCCAGTGCAAGGAGGATTTCTGACAGTGGCCTTTTTTCTGCCTGTCACACTGGAGATCACTTAGAGGCAGGGTTGACATATCAAACAGCTGTTTCTCAATCAACGGGAATGAGGCCCCATTTATCCGAGTGGATATTTACTCGCATGTGGGATTTTTGAGGGATCTAGGTGGAATCCACAAAGTAGCACAACTATGTATTGTGAAATGAAGTAACTGTGCTATTAAGTACATAATAATTATGCAGCATTCTACTGGAATTCTTTTTAGTTCATGATTTCGTTACAAAACAGTTAAATCCACAAACAATATGCTCATTTAATTAATTCCAAGATTTAAAGTTTTTCATCCAAAAAACAGTATTTGGAAGGAAGTGTCCTTTGCATCGAGGCAGTCCTTCACTTTTTTATACCAGAAGCTACATAGAGATTTCCTAGGAATGAATATTGATAATGCTACTTCTGTTTATTTAAAATGTGTGAAATAAACCTCCTTCTCACCAGTGTCCTTTATTTCATTTTAAAAGTTTTTAATGCTCCACTACATATCGTGTTTATTATTTCTTACAGGGATACATGTTAAAATTCACCCCAAGTTATGCTTCTCCAAAATATCTGGACTGTCCCCAATATCTGCATTGGGTATAGTTTCTTATTGATATATCCTGGAATAGAAAAAAATAGTATGTTGAAGCACACAACAAAGTAAAATGTATGTTCTACATAAACTCATGGCTTACCCTAGAACAGAATTAGTCAGTAACCTCACATAGGAAATGCTGGAAATATGGCATGAAGGTCTAAGAAAATCAAAGAATCTTATTGTTGGCAAGACCTCCAAAAATGAAAGTCCCCTCTTCCTCCAAGGCAGTCTATTCCTCTATTAAATAGTTTTTGCAGTCAATAAGTTATTTCTAAAGTTTAGATGGAAATTTTTCTCGTGGAATTTGAATCTATTGGCTCACATTCCTGTCTGGAGCAGCAGAAAACAAACTCACTCCATCTTCTATACAGCAACCGTTCAGATATCTAAAGATGGCTATTTTAAAAACTAGGGATGAATAAAGATATTGGAGGACAGACCTTGATGCTATGCAGACCCTCAGCTAAGTAGATTCGCACAAACTCTTCTACTTGTGTAAGCATAAAAATTCTTTGCTTGTTCTTAAATTAAATCAGCTTTTTCAGGGATTTACTAGCATTTGAAATTGAAAGTACAGTTCATTTTTAAGGGTAAAAAGTTTTTGTTGTCTATATGCCAAAACGACATATGGTATTATTCCATAATCCTTAAAAAAACCCCTACAATTTCTGTAAAAGCTTTGGTTCATTCATAACCCATATGAAATTTGCAGGTGCATTTGCTTATATTCCTTTTTACCCAAATCCTTTTCTTCTCTCCTTCACTATCTATATTCTGTCTGTTGATGCTTTAAGAAGAATCATCATGATTCTATTTAAATTGTTGACTACTTAGAAGCAAAAGGTAATTTACAACTGATGTTAAGCATGTTTATTGCAAAACAAATACTGTTTTAGTGTTTTCCATGAAATTCAGAGGACCAAAATTGCCTGATTTTCGAGAACATGGTTAATACTTCAAATAATGTACAGATTCACTTGTATACATATAGATTTGATACACATCTACAACAAATCATGACACTCTGTCCTCTTTGCAAGGGACAGTCTTGAATGGCAAAATAATAATTGACATTGCTATCCTGGGTACTCTGAACACCTTGATACCTTTTACTTTATCAACATTATTTCCTAGGAGAAGAATCAGAAAAACAGACAACAAAGAAGCAAAATGTCTCTCTGCTGCATTAGCAGAAGTACAGCCTTTCACTAGCAGAAAAGCCTTCACCTAAACATTGAATGCCAAGGACAAATTGGGATGAATAAAGTCTAGACTGACCTCAGGCCTCTTAGTGTAATGGGATCATTTGTGATTAACTAGTAAGGGACGTAGCCCAGTTGCACTGTTCTACCATTCAAACAACAAGAGGCCAAATGTTTTTGTGCTGTGATAGCAGCAAAGTGTTTCCCATAATGGTCGTTGCTGCGACCGGGCGCGGGTGTGTGTGTAAAGGTAGGAGGTTCACAATATTAACACACTTTGCAGCATACCAGTGGGCTGGAAAAGAACAAGCAGAAAATATGCTGAAAGATTACCATCTGGGCTTTAAAAAGGCCAGGAGCTGAGCTAAAATGCTAAAATACATGTTGAATAGTAGGTATGTTTCGTATCATTTCTATCAAGAGATCTGGGGGACAATTTCACAATCATAAGACTCTCCTGGCACCACAAAAGCTCTTGGAATACCACAAAAATATATTAAAAAGTAAAATTTGAAAAACCATTGTTCAGTGGTGCATAAGCCATTGGCAACTTATTTAAAAGGTGGTTTCCACTCCTGGAGATTTACAAAGATCTATCTTTATTTTGTTTACAAAAAAAGATGGTCTGGGTTAAGGACTTCAAAACAATCACACAAGAAAATATTTTTGTTTGTGTGGAAGATAATATTCAACTTTGGGGGCATGCTTTGCCCATTTCAAGTTTATATTGAGTTGGACATAAAGAATCAACAAAATAACATCCTTTGGACCCTGGTTTAACACAGCAGATCAGGAGATGCCTAAGTGGATTGAGATCTCAGAGTGAGGCATTAAGGAAGCCTGGTAAATGTTGCTGTGTGTATGTTCAGGAGAGGCAGGGAGAGGGAGAGCCAAGAAGGTATAACCTCTTATTGCAATATTCACTCCTGACTCCAGATGCTCCAGTTAAAGCACAAGAGATGTTCATTATAGAGCTATCAAGCATTTGGTTGCTGCTCAGTAATGCAGAGCTAGTAATAGAAAAAATGTTTAAACCAAACAAAATTCTAAATTCTTAATTCAGAAAGAGATTAAATAAGGAATACTATTAGCAAGGGAAATAATCTCTCATAAACTAAAGGGCAGGTTTTGATACAATTCTAAAACAAATATCATATAATTATAATATAATGTTAGCCACTACCTAAACTTCAACGTATGTTTCCATGGCCCAATCTATTATCTCTAATTTTTTATATCTGAGTTTTTTTCTTTTGTAGATTCATTTGTTTTAAAAGCATGTACAAACATTTTGAACCAATTTTGAAAAAATTGATCTGTGCACATCCCTAATATACACACACATCGACTGGAGCATTGCCTGTATAATCCATTTCTAGTTTGGATCAACTGTATATCTATTTATATCACTTGATAAGTGATGGCATCTCCTTCTTAATGGACCACTAAAGATACAAATTTTCTGCAATACTAGTACCACGGCATTTTCATTGAACAGTTCATATCTTCAACTTCTACCAGTTAAGACTGTCAATTAAATGAAATAAATCTGGGTTCAAGGTAGGATTTAATAAATGCTTCTGTTTTTTTTCTATTCTAAATTGAGTGCACACATGTATACTATTCTTTAAAAATGTATAAGTATAGTTATAGTTAATTAAGAATAAATTTTTGGAACCAAAAGCAGAAAGAACAGGAAAAGAATAGACATTCCTCCTTTCATAGGAGGAATGAAAAAAAATATTGTATAGCAATCGCTGTCATTCAAACCTGTTTTGCTGGTATGAGGAAAGATCGAATGTCATCACTGTTAACTCTTGACACCATCACTTTATAGTGCTAAATTAAATTGCCTTTGAAAAGAATGATTAATATTATTGCAGAAAGCAACTAATCTATAAGAAGAAATATTAAATCTGATATAAAAACAACCTACATAGATGGCAAAATTCTATCCATTAAAAGTATCAAGGAAAGCATTCTAGTTTAAAGTAGTCAGACTGTCAATGTGTAGGAAATGCTACAATCACTGTCAGACAGTTATGACAATGTATGACACTGCAAAAGATGCTTTGCAAGGATTACACTGACTTTGATACATGAAAATTGAGCTAAAGATTTGTGTACAGACGACAGCAAGAACAACAAGAAAGAAACAACACAACAGAAAAAGGAAGACTGAATGCAGCCAGACCAAAAACCAGTAAAAGAGCAAATGTCAATTTACTGATTTTTTACAGTTATGTGAGTAGGAATTCTGCACAAAAAAGTTAAGATGCATGAAGCAAAAACAAAAACAAAAACACACACACAAAAAAAAAACCAGAAGGACATCTAGTGACAAGCAGCAGAACTAAAATATGTGAGACTCTCAGATACATATCACAATACATTGGTATTATTCTATTGTAATCTCAAATTATTCTGTTTACAAAGAAATGTGTTAATGCTTCTTTCTAGAAAATATGCCGCTTTGTGTAAGTGGGTGCTTGTCAAAAAATGAACTGAATAAATTTCTCCATCATCCTCACTGCCCAAATGTAATATTATTACTGTTGTATTAACTCCTGTTTTATTGCCTTATTGTGTTTTATGTTTTGTATATTGTGTAATGTATTTAGGCTGTTGTTTTTGTAAACTATGGTGATCGGGCTTTGCCCCATGTGAGCTGCCCCGAGTCCCCGCGGGGAGATGGTGGCGGGGTATAAATAAAGTTATTATTATTATTATTATTATTATTATTATTATTATTATTATTGGCATAAGCTATTTCTACAATGGAAAGGATTTGTATTCCATATGAGCCTTCTCAATACCTGATCCCGAGTTATGGAACTTCCATTCCAGAGAGTTCCAGTTGGCCCTCACCCTGCTCTCTTTCTACTGCAAGAAAAAACTTCTTTATTTCAGGACGTTTTGGGCATTCCACAATGAAATGCAGAGAATGAGTTTTTCTTTCTCTCTTGCAGCGCCCTAAGCATTTCCAGAACTTGATCTAGAAGGCTGTTAAACCCTTGAGTGATAGGGAGAAGAAAATCTATTGTTCAAAGCAATTGAATCAGGTTCTAGCAAGGCCAATGTATGATCACAATGTCTCCCTGGATGGCCAAATTTGGGGGGGGGGGGGGGTGAATGGACTTTGTAGCATCCACATGATGCACAGATCTTATTCACTGTACATGCCGAAAAAGGTGTTGCTTCATATTACCTAAGGTTGGGTAATGTTCCAAAGTTTCCCCATACTTTGGCCATGTATAAACGGATTGGCCAGTGCTGTTTCAGTTCTGGTTGCTGCTGTTTACAATACTATCTTGTTTTCCCTGAACTTAGGTGGCGAGGGACAGGGATGGTAGTTATCATCACCAACCATTGTAGGGGTGACTAGGTATGTGAAATTGCTCCTGGTGATCACTTGTTGTGCCAAAGCACCAGAATGATCAGAGCGAAGATGGGGAAAAGAGAGGGGTGGTCCTTTCTGAGGACCTTTCTATGGAGCCTTTGATGAACTATAAATCTTGGAGGGGGGGGGGGGTAATGTGACTTGACAACTGTTCTCCACAGCAAATATAGGCCCCATCTACACTGCCATATAGTACAGTTTAAAACTGCATTATATGATCAATGCAGTACACTCATATAATGCTGTTTAGTACATAAACTGTATAATGCAGTTTCAAATACTATGACTATGTTAATAAGAAGAGTTAATGTCTTTAGAGCTCCTGCATGTCGACAAGTTTGCTAAAAAATTTTTAAAAGGCCACTTGTTTCATTATTTAGGAGTTTTTATACCACACTGTAAGTCTATTTAATCTAACAAAGTATGTCTTAAAAAACAGCATTAAAAGCATAGCCTGAATAAAATGAATATGAAACTGGAAAATATTTTGTAATCATCTTGCTGCTCTTTGCAGGAGGAAAATATAACTCTATGCCTAATTTCTTTGAGCTGAATAAATGCACCATTAATCAGCTAATATTTTAACTGTTCCCAAATACTTTCATGATGGATTTTTTTTTCTTGCATAAATATATCTCATGAACTATGTGCTCATTTAAATGACAAAAACTCATATTGAAGAGCTGTTTGTCACCAACCATGTGCAGAAGTCAGCGGCAGCCAACTTAAACATATAGATAATTTGAATTTATGAGTTCACCAAGCATTTTTAGTCATTCAGTAAGCCATTAGTATATGCAATTATATATATTTATGTATGTCTGGTCACATACCAGCTACAGAAATAATTATTTGTTTGATCATATTTATCTTGCTGTATTGTCCCACTTTATAGTTCCCAGTGCAGCCAGTCATTGCACAAGCACACACACATGCAAAGCCCTTTGCTTTACACTTGAGTTGCTGGGTAGCAAACTGTTGGAAGGTGGGAGAATCTCTAATGATGGGCAGAAGCTCATTCTTTCTGCAACCACTAAGCTTGCCTTGGCCTTGCTTCCCACTGGAAAATTGCTTGAGCATAACTAATGTACATGTGCTATATTAAAAGGCTATGGGATCTTGGCCATTAGGTCAGCATTTTGATCCACTCTTAAGATGAAAGTCACTGACTGGATATATTAGTTACCAAAGCTAAAATGAAAGTTAATGGTATCCCTAGTGTGCTTGCATATTGAGTAAAACATTACTCAATATGCAAGCACACTCAAAACATTAATCATCTTATAAAATCAGTTGAAATATTTAGATTAATTAGGGTTTTAGAGCTAGGTAAATGTGATTCAATAAAGTATTTTTCTGTATCTAATGTATCATTAAAAATGCCTATGGAGGCAGGCATAGTTAATTTTCCTCAATTGCTTTTCAAGGGGGAAGGTAAAATTTCTGCAAAGTTGAAATTATTTTTAAATAAATAAGGGACAAAATAAAACACACAATTTATTTATTTATTTATTTATTTCCAGCATTTCTATCCCACCCTTCTCACTTGAAGGAACTCAGGGCAGCTTACAAAACTGACAGAATTCAATGCCAATAAACAACAATACAAAGGAATAAAACATAAGCAGTTAAAAACAGTTAAATAAATTAGCAATATGCAATATACATATTTAAAACAATACAAAATACTTGAGCCATCCATCCACAAAACCTTGTACATAAACGTTAATCCAGACCAAGTCGAAGCCAACAAAACTTATTCCTTGAATGCTTTCTTGCATAGCCAGGTCTTCACTTTCTTTCTAAAATGCAAAAGGGATGGAGCCTGGTGGATGTCACTAGGGAGGGAATTCCACAGCCGAGGAGCCACCACTGAGAAGGCCCTTTCTCTCGTCCCCACCAGCCACACTTGTGAGGCAGGTGGGATCGAGAGCAGAGCCTCCCTAGATTATCTTAAAGTTCTCATAGGCTCATAGGAGGAGATACGTTTGGATAGGTAAGTTGGACCAGAACCGTTTAGGGCTTTGTAGGCCAAGACCAGCACTTTGAATTTGTAGGCCTAGACCAAGCCCTAGGGGAGTGGCGGCATATAAGTTTGAAAAATAAATAAATAAATAAATAAATTGGGCTCGGTAGCATATTGGCAGCAAGTGGAGCTGACGCAACAGAGGAGTGGTATGGTACGCCACTCTGGTTATAAGCCTGGCTGCCACTCGTTGTACTAATTGAAGCTTCCGGGCCGTCTTCAAAGGCAGCCCCACATAGAGCGCATTGCAGTAATCCAGGCAGGATGTAACCAGAGCCTGGACCACCATGGCCAAGTCAGACTTCCCAAGGTACGGGCGCAGCTGACGCACAAGTCTTAGTTGTGCAAACGCTCCCCTGGCCACCACTAAAACCTGGGGTTCCAGGCTCAGTGACGAGTCCAGGAGAACACCCAGACTGTGAACCTGTGTCTTCAGGGGGAGTTGGACCCCGTCCAACACAGGCTGTAACCCTATACCCTGTTCGGCCCTACGACTGACCAGGAGGACCTTAACTTTTTAGATGTATACAACTACCAGAACTACACATCTACACACTATATCCACTTCACAGAACAATATCCAAGCACTTATTTTTTTTAAAAAAAGCACACACACAAAAAGTCCTTAGAAACGCCTCATTCTCTATCTGATGGTTGTTATCCCTTATTAGTTTACTCCTTTTTTACAATGGTGTGTTTTTATCTATGTATTTTATTGTATTTATTTTATGTTTATATGTTTTGATTTTATTGTATCCTGCCCTGAGCCATCAGTAGAGGCAGGTAATAAATAGACGGAGGAGGAGGATTAAGATTACTATTATTATTATTGTGTGATCACACTTCTACTTTAAATGACACTCTATTAATTAATTTATTTATTTTATTTATTTACTATACGTTTACCCAGCCCTTCTCACCCTGGAGGAGACTCAGGGCGGCACTATTGATAAATTTCTCATCATTGTGAAAAAGTAAATGCATCCCAATCTTTCTTAAAGTTAGTTAAAGATTGTGTTGTCAAAGGCTTTCCTAGCCGGAATCACAAGGTTGTTGCTTGTTTTCCGGGCTGTATGGCCATGTTTCAGAAGTATTCTCTCCTGATAGTTCGCCCATATCTATGGCAGGCATCCTCAGAGGTTACCTGCCATATACCTCACTGCCATACACCTCTCAACCTCTGAGGATGCCTGCCATAGATGTGGGCGAAATATCAGGAGAGAATACTTCTGGAACATGGCCATTTAAAACCATTCGGGCATCCCCTGGGCAGCAGCTGTGGGCAAGCCGCCTGGGAGTGCTCTTCTCACCTCTTGCTGTCCAATGTCTCTCCAGCCGGCATCCAGAGAGGGTGTCGCACTGCTTGCCTCACACTTCTTGAGAACTGTTCGCCACGAAGTTGCTTCGCTTCATAGGTACGGACAAGGAGGAGCACAATGTCACTTGCTCAATGTCTCCTCACCACCGCTGCTAACTGTCACTGCCCACTGCCACTGCTCAGCTCACTAATAGGGAGAAGCTGAAGGTGCACTGGCAGGAAGCAGGCTGGCACAGCCTTAAGTAGGCTGCTGGCGAATTGGGGCAATGGCCAATTAGGGGCCAGGGAGTTTCAAAGTCAGGGATTCACAAATTGCCTTTGTCTTTCACTCTACCTCATGTTACTTTGAAAACTGGAGCAGCAACTACAGTGAAAATATCTTATAAAACATGGCAATCCAGCAGACAGATAGACACTCATGGAAGTCATACTGCTTCCAGTTAAAAACAGTCAGAAAAAAATACACCAATAATGGACCAATCAATGATTAGTGGCAGCTCACCATTCACCTCTGAACTCAAGAACTCAGTACATAATGTCTGGGGAAAACAAGATATTACACCAATGATTTTAATTTCTGTCAGACAATAATACTGTTCCACTGCATAGTCTTAATAAAAGCCCCTCCTTCTCTTCAAAGCACACCAACCCTATTATATCCACACTAGAGAGTTTTTAATTAAAAAGAAAAGCCTTTTCTACACAAAGCCAATCCCTATTCATCACTTTCCCAAGTCTGCAGGACTTGTATTGCATGTTTGCAGGACTTAAATAAATGGAAAGTAAAAGCCTTGCCTCCATAATGGTACTAAGAGATGAAAAGAAGAGAAATCAGTTTGGAGACCAGATACCTATGGTTGATAAATGACTGGGAGAAACTCAAGATGACAGCAGTTGGTCCATACAGCCACATATCTGGTGTATTTGTGTAACTCGAGACTATAACAATCAAGCCAAACCAAACATTAAATATGTATGTATAAATATACTTGGTAGTTTGAGCTAGACTAGCGTCATTGAATCAGTTGTTAATTGGTTAATCAATAGTATAAATCCCATTACTTCTGATGGTCTACTCCAGGGGTCCTTTTAAGCTGAAGGCTGGTTCACAGTCTGTCAGACTGTTGGGGGGGCGGGGGCAATTGTTTGAAAAAAAATTATTATGCTTTATTTGTAGTGTAAAAAATGAAAGAACAATACAATATTTAAAATGCAGAACAATTTTAATCAACATAAACTTACCAGTATTTCAATGGCAAATGTGGGCCACGCTTTTGTGGGCCTATACTTTTGCTTTTGGCTGATAAAATAGTTAAGTTATTTAGGATTGTTGTTGTTGTGTGCCTTCAAATTATTTCAGATGCATACTGTAGTGATATGGCCATTTCAGTCAAAAGATTAGGATATGGGTCAGGTAAATAACCTTGGAGGGCAGCATCCAGGCTGCAAGCTTCGTTTGGGGACCTTTGGTCTACTTATTTAGGATATTCCTTCAAGTTTCTCCCTATCATTTTAATGGGGTATTTTTTAATTAAGCATGGGGGTATTGGGATCTGAAACAACTTGAGTTGAGGTTTAAACATTTTTATTCTAACTAAAATCACCACACCCCTGAAAAACATTTGTCCCAAATCTTACTAAGAGATATCATCAATGCAAGAATATTTTCAATCCAGAACTTCCGTTGGAAGGGTTGATTCTGAGGTTGGGCCAAAATGTGGAATCCTGAACCTTCCATGGACAGAATTGATTCTGGGACTTCTGTCCTTACCTTTCAGTAGACATATAAAAATCTCTCAATTTCATGGAGTTTCTCTAAATTACATGTGAATATTATTCTTGTTCTTGCTTTGTATCAGCGTATAACATTTTTCCCTTTTTATAACTAAAATTCATTCCATTTCTAAACATTCAGTTTTTTTGGTTATGCAATTATTTGCACAACTTTTCCCCATTGATTTAAATATAGCTCTGCACAAGTCTGCCAAAAATATGTATTTAAACAAGCCAGGTTATAAATCCACACATTGCACACTATATAACTTTATTTCTTAGAAATACCTGTGCAAGCCACACAAATGTGTTGAAGTTTTCATTTTCTTGTAAGGAATCCTGGGATGTATAGAACTGTTACTTTTAAAGAGATGGTCAAGTCCACATTTTTTTCCAATCTTTCTTCAGAAAACTACACAACTTGGGAGCTCATGCTATTCAGTATAACTCTAAGATCTAATGGTGATGCTGCTGCTATTTTTACCTTTCATTGTTTAAATCCCTGAGAATGTCCCCAAAACTATATATATATATATATATATATATATATATATATATATCCCCAGTGGCAAAGTGTGTTAAAGCGCTGAGCTTCTGAACTTGCAGGCCGAAAGGTTCCAGGTTCAAATTCCGGGAGTGAGCGCCCGCTGTTGCTCCAGCTTCTGCCAATCTAGCAGTTCAAAAACATGCAAATGTGAGTAGATCAATAGGTACCGCTCAGGCGGGAAGGTAACGGCGCTCCATACAGTCATGCCGGCCACATGACCTTGGAGGTGTCTATGGACAACGGCGGCTCTTTGGCTTAGAAATGGAGATGAGCACCAACCCCCAGAGTCAGACATGACTGGACTTAATGTCAGGGGAAGCCTTTACCTTCATATATATATATATAATTTTTATGCAAAGTGGAAGTGAAGACCACTGTGAGATAAGACAGCTACTTTTCTGCTTTTGAGAGAGGAAGGTACCTGCCCAATGAAAATATGTTGGTGTCTTTGAGGACACCAGTTCTTGCTCAAAGTAATGATATCCCCAGAAGGATATCCTGTCCAGGGGAAAGCCCTCACAAGCAAACAAAGTAAATGCGTTGATTTTTTTTTTGTATAAAAAAACCAATAACAGTTCCACCTTCAGGTTATTTTTGTTGGAATTTTGGTTGTGTGTATATGAAATGTAAATCAAGTGTTTCTGCTGTTTTGCAAGTGTGTGTTTCAGCAATGAAACAGTTAACAGCAGGCCAGTTTAACTGACAGCCTGCTGTGACCTATGAGACATGATTTCCGGCCTTGGAGGTCGGAACTTCCTTCGGATTAAGGAATGTGCCTTCTTATCTCTTGTTGAACTGTGTGAGAGAAGAGCCAAGCTGAAAAATGCCAGCTTCGGGCGATGGACTTTGCTGCTCTCTGTAAATATTAAATAAATGTTTGAACTTCAGACTGCAGATGTCTTTGAGTCTGACTTTGGAGGAACTGGTGAGGGCAGAAATTCACCAATTCATCAGGGTGCTGGTCCGGAGCATGATTGGTCGATGGTGTTTGAAGAAACCCACCCAGCATACACCCTGGCACCTTGACATTTTTTTATGTCAAGGTAGCTTTGGGCCCTGCCTGACTTTATGGAGTTCCAGGGAACCTTCAGATGAAGTTACTGTGTGTCTACACATTTCATTCAATTTTGTCAGAAAACCCAAAAGAAAAAAAAAATCTCATAGTTGGAAAGAATGCTATTTGTGAGCTGCATGTGTCCCTTCAGCTTCAAAATGCTACCTCAGATCTATAAGAAACAAATAAAAGCTGCTGCTCAATTTGGCAGTGGAATCGCTCAGCTGAGCAGTTAGCAGCTGAAATTTGGCGGTAAACCATAATAAGGATTGGCTAGGTCTTAAATAAGGAATGGAAGACATAAAAGCATACTGTAGTGATATGGCCAAATTGATAAAGTTTTCCCCAGAATTTGTTCCCTTTACAATCCAAACTGAATTATTAAATGAAGCCAAAACCAAATCTTATTCCTAATGGATCTGCCCACTCCAATTTGTAGAGGTAGTAGAGTGGAGTCATTTATCTCCACATACATTCTGCCTCAATCAAAGATAAGACTCTGGAAAATGGCATTGATGGACTGGCCGAACTGCCTTGACATCAGGGATATTCTGTTTTCTCCTTGAAACTTCACCTTATGTTGACAGTTTTGCATATTGAACCAAAACCAAACACCCAACAGAGAATTCCTCAAGGGCCACTTCTTTAGCTTTTAGTACTGTAACAATTGTAGTTCTTGTTTCCAATCTAAATGAAAGGATAGCCAACACACAAAATGCACACAGCTCTAATAGCTGAACAGAGAGAATTCAGATGACGAAAATTTTCGCACTCATAAGGGATTTAGTTATGAGCAAACAACACTGGTTTAATAACTAAGGTTAAATTCTCCAGTGAGAAAGACCATCTGTTTCTTTGCAGGTGAGTAACATGATGATTCAGGAGTTGAATATATTCCTGGGGTTATCAGGGGATCACAGACAAGATGGAATATACAAGAAGCACAGGTGAAAGGATCTTTCTCAAAAAGCAGTGTTGGCATCTTAATGAATAGAAAAGAAATTATGTAGATGTCAGCACCTGTCAAATGAAGGAAATGGAAGGTGGAAGCCTTGGGAAGTAGAGATGAGCATCAGTCTTGAGCTTGTGAACAGTTTGGTTTTATTTAATTTTTTTAGAGAGAGCTATTTTTGTATGTATGCTTCTTTCTTTTCCTCTCTAGCATAACAAGTTTTTGTAGCACTTCAAAGAAATCTGTTTCATGAGAAGTGAAACTGAGACCAAAAAAATGAGTTAATATAGATCATGCACCAACTGTCACCCTTGAGAGTCCATCTCTTTCAATTGTCAGAGTGTTATCTCTGGGCTTTTCCACACAGCTGTATAAAATCCCACATTATCTTCTTTGAACTGGATTGTTTGGCAGTGTGGACTCGAATAACCAATCTCAAAGCAGATATTATGGATCGCCTGCCTTGATATTCTAGGTTATATGGCTGTGTGGAAGGGCCTTCTGTTAGCCTCAGAATTTGGGAGTAAATTAAATCATAATTTCTTTTCTTTTTGTTTCTTTTCACAATAACTAAGTACAAATGTAATGTAATGGGGTAGGAATGAAAAGGATATTTGTAATAATTCATTCCTAAGTTCTAAGTTTACGATAATGTATTTTTCGACTACTGGGATGCCCATTTGAGGAAAATAGAAAGATTTCTTTCTGGAATTTGAATGTGATGTGGTGAAGAATTTTCTGAGCTGAAAACAAAGTTTCTTACACAGGAAAATTGAAAGGTGTCTGCACTATGCCATTCTACTGTGTCTAACTATATATGTTTATTTGTAGTTTTTAATAGTTTAATTGCTTTAATTAGTGTTAATTTTATGGATAGCTGAATAATATTTTTTAACTTTCGTAGTTGCTATATTTTAATCTATGCTTATTTGAAACATTGTCAGCAGCCTTGAGTCCCAGACTAAATAACAACACCAATATTTATTTTAAGTAGAAAATGTGGATTGTACAAAACTGCATTTTCTCCATAGTTTATGGCCCCTTCCACACAACTGTATAAAATCCACATTGAACTGGATTATACGGTAATGTGGATTTAGATATTCCACTTCAAAGCAGATATTGTGAAATATCTGCCTTGATATTTTGGGTTATATGGCTGTGTGGAAGGACCCCATGTCATTTGCAATACTTAGGAATGATCAGATGTGGAAAGCATACTATAGAAGAATATTTATGTTATCCTCACATGCAAGGATGAAACAGTCAAGGATTTACATCTCTAAATGAAGGACAACCTCATTTCTCTTGTGACATAGTTGTCACATCTAAGGCTATGCTTATATTCATATGGCCATAATGAATATTGGAGCTGAGGTCCCATATGATTCAGGTGGTAATGGCTTAAGCTGCCATCTGAAATAGTGATGTGGGTAACAACAATGTAGATGGTAGTAGAGAGTGTATTTCATACCATATGTTTGTGCCTTGTAGCATTCAGATTTTAATTTATTGACTAAATTTATCAATTTTAATTACCTTAAATAAATAATGGTGTTTTGGGGGACCTTTAAGGACTACCATTATTTATGATTATGTAACTTTTCTTTAACTTGGCAGTTTTTCAGGCTTTGAAAACAATTGCTAGAAAGGGAGAGCTATACAACCTAAAGAGTAAGAACAAAAGGAAAAGCAAAAGCTTTCGACAACACAAAAGCAAAAGTTTCCAAAGTTTGAGCAGCTGTGCTATCAGACCCCAGAGTATCTCTGGATACCCCATTCTGATCACTAAGATGCTATATCATGAAATATTGGTTTTGATAATGAAAGTAACAAGATTATTTTCCCCATCCCTTTTTTGCCTCCTAAATGGAAACTGAGTTTGCCTTAATGATCCTGTGGAAGTCTATAAGAGGTTGGGATGTTTTAGAACCTTAATACAATTTTTATCTCAGATGCAATATAAAGATATGAGTATCCAGGGCTCTAAGGAATGCTCAATACACTTCTGCAGTTTAGGGAATGTTTCTGAGCCATCTTCATGAGCAGAATAGGATAATTTAGGAGACAAAGAGAAACTGACTAGTATGACAAAACAACCCAAATGTGATGATCTGATTTTAAACTGATTGGCATGTAAACTGTAGAAAAGTTTCCCCTCAACTTGTGCAAATTGGGGTTGCATTGTGCCTACTACAAAAAAGTATTACATTCATGAAGATTAGATCAATGTTACAATGGCTCACAGTCTGGAAATATTCTTTTGTTTAGAATGACAGTTTCCAAATCCCCCAGTGCAAAGAAACCTTTCCCAAATGCTGTAACTGATCATAACAACCAGATGGAGTCCCTGTATGAAAAGAAAATATGATCCTTAACTCTAGGGACCCTTCCAGACAGGCCGATATCCTGCAACCTGTCTTGGTTTTAACTAAGGCAAAATGATACTTTGGGTGAAAGCAAATTAATCCAGAGAAAACTGGGATATCCCAGTTTTCTCCAAATTAATTGGACACCTGGAAACGTCTGGATTTGCAGGTAAGGGCCCTGTGGGAATTGACTCACAGGGTCAGTCCCACAGTGATCCGGGTTCTTTGGGCTCAAAGAGCCTGTAGGAACGGGATGGCACCCCTCCTCCCACCCCCATCTCCTCCCAAAAAAACTTATCTGAGGGTCCTGCCAACATTGCAGGACCCTCCAGAGAGAGGAACCAGGATATTATGGATTCAACATCCATACCTTGCCTAGAACGAGTTCACTGTTGTCACTCATCACCTCAAGTTAAAATGATACCTTCCTTTCACATATTTCACCCATAATTCCTTGCCATTGACTATGCTAACCAGTCTTAATGGGGGTTGCAGACCATCAATGGCCCCATCTTTTTTTAGTTATTCTTGTCTAAGAATGTAAAGCATTGTTTATTTTAATTCTAATATGTGAAGATGAAAAAAATCCTCTTTGTGTAATATTATGTGATTGGGGATATATTTTTTTTTGCAATTGTAGTTATATTTGTAGCAGTTCATGGCTTTTGACCGAAAGGTCGGCAGTTTGAATCCGGTGAGTAGATCAATAGGTACCGCTCCAGGCAGTCATGCCAGCCACACAACCTAGGAAGTGTCTAAGGACAACGCCAGCTCTTTGACTTAGAAATGGAGATGAGCACCAACCCCCAGAGTTGGACATGACTAGACTTAATGTCAGGGGAAATCCTTTATCTTTTTATAGCTTTTAAAAATATATATTTTTGGGAAAACATGGCAACTTTTTTTATTACCGTTAGGAAATAATAAAACAGGCAATGAAGCTGGGTATCTAAAGTAGCATTTTATTTAACTAGTTAACATTTAGTTTAAACTAGCTTTTGTCAATGTTTTTGTCCTTGAAATAGTTTTTGGGTGTCAAGGATCCCCTCCATAAAAATTATTACATTTTCAGTTCAATTTTCCCTCACTCATGATCTTTCATGAAACACTAAGTGAGCTCTTGAGGATTGCTAAGGCTCCAGGGAACCTTAGTTGAGAAACTGTGGTCTAAACCAAAATAAATTGCAAGGAAGGAGGGAAAAACCTGAAGTTCCTTCTAGTTAATGAAAGGGGTGCCACTCTGCCTTAGCCATCTCTAGGATAAGCAACTAAACTTTAACAACCAGTCACCATTTTAGCTCAGATTCCAAGAAGCCCTCAACAGCAGATGTTTTCCTAAGGACCTGAAGTGTAAATATTCCCCAGACTGCCTCCAAATGAGGTGTTCTTTCCCATCCCCTAGGAACCTGTGACCCACAAATCTAGAGATGTTCCCTCCACCAAATAGTTATAATCATTGACCCTACAGTTTCATACCTCCAATTGGCTTCCTAGTTAAGCAGCCCCACCAAAAGCCAAACTCTCATCAATCCAAACAACAGCAATTCAAATTAAAGGAGAAAATCTACTGGAAAGCGGGGGGGGGGGGGGGGGTCCAAGCCAGTCCTAAGGGATATTATCTAGACTTCAGCAGATGGGTGGAATTCTTTCTCAGAACTTCCTACTAACATAGTAGTGATCCCAATTAAAAATGTGTACCCTTGTTTGACTATGGATGATGATGATGATGATGATGATGATGATGATGATGATGATGGAACAAAGAGGTACTACCGTGTTTCCCTGAAAATAAGACAGTGTCTTATATTAATTTTTGCTCCCAAAGATGCTCTAGGTCTTATTTTCAGGGGATGTCTTATTCTTCCATGAAGAAGAATTCACATTTATTGTTGAACAAAAAAATGAACATTTATTATATACTATATAGTAGTTGTCATCATAAACCAGCATAACCAGACAAACTGTGAATCCTATCAAGAATTTCTTGTTACTACCAATATTTCCACGTACAACACTTTATGGTATGTACATTTACTGATCCTGCATGCTCTGGTGTTCTGTTCGGTGGGCATGCTTCCAAACAAAAACTTTGCTAGATCTTACTTTCAGGGGAGGCCTTATATTTAGCAATTCAGCAAAACCTCTACTAGGTCTTATTTTCTGGGGATGTCTTATTTTAGGGGTAACAGGGTATACTCTGCCCTCGGAGAAAACAACTAGGTTATCTGGCAATGTTGGCAGCTAGATAGTGCCATCTAGTGAGAAAGAGTTATTGAGAGGAGGAATGAAACTGCTCCTGGCAAAATGAAAAGCCAAGCTGATGTATAATTGGATTGAATTAACCTGGATTTCTGGGGAAATAAAATACTAACTTGAAAATATACTATTTCCTTGATATGGTATAACAAGGACAGAGAGCCCAGGGCTTCACAACATGTATGAACTGGTTCAATTATATAAGTTGATTATTTTGTCCTTCTTTGTTTATTAGGTGAACTTTTTAAAACACAATTAGACTTGCTCATTTGCTTAATTGTGGAACTGGCATATTTAAACTGTTGCGTCTATATGTAAACTAACTGAGTTTTTACACAGAGATTCTTTTTATTAAAGAGTGCTTGGTTCCAACAGTCCCATTGTGAGTGAAATGGGCATCACTTGATTTAAAATTATTCTCTCTATAAGAAATTGCCTGCATCATTTGGCAGTGATCTTCATTAGACACCCATTGATTATTCCCTGCTCTGAGCTTCTATGATACTCCATTTCATCAGTTAATTAATTGATTAGTCCATTAAAAACCCCAAAACTACCAACTAAAATAGATTAGCTGCAAAACTGTACTTATCAGCTATGTACCACTGATGTTTCCTAGTCATTATAGAAATCAGTTCCGTCTTCTGATGGCTGGGGAGTCGGGGAGCTATGAAAGCTCCCCACTGCTCCAAGCCATGGAAATTTGATTATAACTATTTCTTTAGTTTATTCTTTCTAGTCCTTCAAAAGCTGCAGTCTAGATCAATATGTTTGTGTGGGATGGGGAGGGGGATAAGTTGCAAAACACAATTGGAAACAATAAGACATTCACAGCAATGAGCCAACAAAGAACAATGCACAAAAATAAATAAACGAAGCATACACAAAGATGCCCCCTTCTGCTCGACACAGATGGTCAGATCCAATTTACTTTGAAATCTATCATACATGAGCTGGTACGTTCTTGCCTGTCAAATTATATTCTTGACAGGCTCAGTCTTTAAAAATGTACTAAAGCTTACTAAGGCTTATATAACAGCAATAATTGGTCAGCACAGGTCTATTTTCAGAAGCAGCTGATGTTAACCAACTTTGAACAAGGGAGCATTTTGGCAGTAAATGATTGATCTCAGAAACCAAACTTAAAGACACATGTCTCTTTGAATTTAAGTATATGCAAAAAAGGTCTTTTTAAAGATGATATTTCCATATATATATATATATATATATATATATAGAGAGAGAGAGAGAGAGAGGGGGGGGGGGAAGGGGGGGCATCAAGAAACATCTTTCTTTTCTCTATTTTTCCCTTCCTCCACATTGCTGTGTTTATAAGCATGGAGCATTTGAAGTTGGACCATTGATTTTCATTTGTAGGATCAGAGGCTGCAGTAGTTTGCTCTCATTGGTGCTCAAAAACTGCAATCTATTTCCCTAGAAATCTAAAAGGAGGTCTACTGTCAAACCATCCTGGATGAAGACTGTCCCCCTAATGACTTTGAGCCAGAGAGAGGTTTTAACAACACAACATCCACAATGGTGAGTCAGCGTGCAAGACTTTGAGTTTGCACCACCAAAACAATTATTGCTATAGATATTATTCTCACTAAATGCTGAGATAGGAAATGTATTCATTTTTAAAAAGTAGAAAATCATATTCCCAAACAACCCTATATAAAGATGCAGTATGGTATACAATGCCTTTTCCATGAACACATATAACAAACTGCTATTTTTTTAATACTGATTTTTCAAAAATCGGAAATATCTAGAAGATTTCATTCGAATTAGCATGATTAGACCTCTAAAATCAAATTGAGCTTGCTAGCTATATCCTTATCTGTACTGGTTATTTCCAGATAAAGCAGCCTATAGAATCAATCATTGAAAGTTGAGTCAAGACACAGATAAATCCTACAGATTCAATTAATTTACTCTAGCCCATTTGTGCATTGCATACAGTTCACCCAAGAAGCCAAAACCTAGACTTACTTATACTCAAATAAGTTTTCATTGGTGGATGAAAAAGTGTGTTAAGTTGCAAGTACCCTTTAAGGAAATAGTATTTTTGTTCTAGTCAAGGATGCTACCAGGGAGTGGATATTGTACCAGTGTTTGTGAGTTCTACAACTTTGTGCCCAAGTCCCCATAGCTAATCTTTGACATAATATATAACATAACCATTCAGAGCTGTAGCCAGAAAAAAATGGGGGGGTTGAACTACCCCCCCCCCCCCCGCTACAGGCCTGTCAATATTTGCTTGAAATAGTGCTTGTAGTTCTGGAGGGACTCTTAATTTTTTTTTTTGCATCTCATAGACTTAGCATGGGGAATTGGTTAACCAGTTAAAATTCATGAGTATACCAGGTCTTTTTTTTAACCTGAAAAAATTCGGGGGGGGGTTGAACCCCTAACACCCCCCCCCCCATCTATAGCCCTGCAACTATTGACCTTTGGAAACATTGGTCCAGCCAGGACTAGGATTGGCTCTACAATTTAAGCAAATGAGGAATTTGTGGTGCTAGAGTTAATGTTTAGATATCTGTGCTTACTGTTTGTTTGAATGCTACTAAATAAGGGTGTGCAGAATTCTGTTTGCAAATAGAGATTCATGAAAATTTGGCGATCCAGCAGCTGGATTGTTGAAAATGGACCATGCAGGACCCATCTAAAGCCTTGACTGGAACTGATCATGAGCAGCCTATCTTTCAACTAATGGGGCAATGAGGCTGAGTGGCACTCTATCTTAGGAGGAGAGCCATGGCATGTTGGCAGCCTCACAAAGCAGGCTAGAATGGACACCTGACGACAGTGGTCCTCCTCTTCTTTTTTCCTTTCCTGAAGCTCCCTCTCTTGAGGCAAATAAGACTGGAAAGAGAAGGAAAGGTGGGCTCCACTGGGAACTCACTTTCTCAGCAGCACTTTATGTGGCGCAGGTATTGAAGAAGCCTCTGCACTCCCTCCTGGGACATGATGGGAATTGAGGCTTTTCTCTCTCTCTGTTTCTCATGTTTTTTTCTCAGCCAATCAGAGGGCTGGTTGGCTGTGTCCATTCTTCTTCCCCCTTTTGTGATGTATGCTGGTTGAGACTTCAAGTGCCAGAATTTCCTCTTGTGTTTATATATATATATATATATATACCATATATATATATATGGTAAAAAAAATAAAAATTCCCCAAAATCAGTACATTGGTGAAAGGTTCTGAAACTTGGCAAGCTTGCAGTCGTAAATGTGGCCTACAAGTAAGGCAAGTTTCATCCTGATAGGCCTAAAATGATGGAGAAACGAGCCTCTAAATTTTCCCCATTGGCGGCAATTTTTTTTTTTCATGTCAGGAGCAACTGGAGTTGCTTCTGGAGTGAGAGAATTGGCCATCTGCAAGGACGTTACCCAGGGGACGCCCGGATGTTTTGATGTTTTTACCATTCTTGTGGGAGGCTTCTCTCATGTCCCTGCATGGAGCTGGAGCTGATAGAGGGAACTCATCCGCGCTCTCCCTGGATGGGATTTGAACCTGGTAGCTTTCAGGTCAGCAACCCAACCTTCAAGTCACGAGGCTTTAGTCCACTACGCCACCACTGGCTCTTATCTTACTGAAATGAAAATGGCACCCTTCTCCCAATTTTGGGAATTTCCCAGATATAGATATAGATATATAGTATTACATGTTTGCTCGGGTTTTCTTTCCCACAACTTCTCTCTTCTTGTATCTATTTTTCTCTTCTCATTTCCTTTACATTAGACCATGTGCTTCATTATGCACACATTGTAAATGAAGCTACTTTCATTAGTTTGCAAAGAAGACTTGTTTTCTTTCCTTGACAGACTCTTTGTAATTGAGGTGTTTGTGTGTTCAGCTCCAGCTGGCCAAAATGGTTACTTTGCTTGAGAAATCCACCCCTGTCTCTCACATCTGCTGAGGCAACCAAATATCTCAGAGCAACAGATTAAAAGCCAAAGTGCAAAATGGGGTAGGGATGGGGAATACAGAATGAAACCCATGAAACAAACATCCTCAATAAGAGCAATAACTACTGGAAGAGAAGGAAATAGCCTGAGGAAAGTGGCAATATAGGAGGGGGTTTGTTTTTAAGGAGCCCCAGTGGCGAAGTGGGTTAAAGCACTGAGCTGCTGAACTTGCAGACTGAAAGGTCGCAGGTTCAAATCCAGGGAGCGGAGAGAGAGCCTGCTGTTAGCTCCAGCTTCTGCCAACCTAGCAGTTTGAAAACATGCAAATGTGAGTAGATCAATAGGTACCGCTCCGGCAGGAAGGTAATGACGCCATCCACATGACCTTGGAGGTGTCTACAGACAATGCCGGTTCTTCAGCTTAGAAATGGAGATGAGCACCAACCCCCAAAGTCAGACATGACTGGACTTAACATCAGGGGAAACCTTTACCTTTTGCCTTGTTTTTAAGTGAAAGGAATTTCTAACATTATCCACAAAATTAATAAGCCTTGTCAATGTAGATCAGGGGTCCCCAAACTAAGGCCCGGGGGCCGGAAGCGGCCAATAGAAGCCATTTATCCAGCCCCCATGGCACAAGGGCAGAAGGGGGTTGGGCTAAATGACCCAAGGGGTCTCTTCTTCTCTTACAACCATTATTATTATTATTATTATTATTATTATTATTATTATTATTATTATTATTATTATTACAAACACAACAAGATGAGTCCACAGCAGACACTCTGCTGACTGTTGAATTGGATCACACGTCGGACACTTCCCAAGTGTCTAGGACTGTGTGATGTATCGGTGAATAATGCACACAGATCCCAGTCAGGTGGCCTTCTGCAGCTGGCAGGTGGTCATTTTGTCAGCGCCGATTGTGTTTAAGTGCAGGCCAAGGTCTTGAGGCACTGCACCTAGTGTGCCCATCACCACTGGGACCACCTTGACTAGCTTGTGCCAGAGTCTTTGTAATTTGATCTTTAAATCCTCATATTGTGTCAGCTTTTCTAGTTGTTTCTCCTCAATCCTGCTGTCACCTGGGATTGCAGTATCGACAATCCATACTTTGTTTTTTAACACGATTGTGAGGTCAGGAGTATTGTGTTCCAAAACCCTGTATTATTATTATTATTATTATTATTATTATTATTATTATTATTATTATTATCATTGAAGCTGGGTGGCCTTCTGTCAGGGATGCTTTGCTGGTGCTTTCGGTGCACAAAGGCAGAAGGGGATTGGACTCGATGTCCCAAAGGGTCTCTTCCAACCCTCTTTTTTATTGTTGTTGTTATTATTATTAATAATAATTATTAATTATTATTGCTCAGTGGCCAACTATAGTCCGGCCCTCCAACGGTTCAAAGGATCGTGAACTGGCCCCCTGTTTGGGGACCCCTGATGTAGATCATTCTTTAAATGGAAAAACACCTGAACTAATTGACAAAGTCTTGTGTTATTTTCCATTTAAAGTAAGATTCTCTCTCAAACACATACACATTCAAATTTCCAAGGAAAATTAAGAGTCTGCAGTATGGAGCAGCATAGAATCTGTTTCAACTAAAATCTCATTGACAGCAAAAAAAACAAAAACAAAAACATGTTTACATCCCTTCTCTAGGACCTCTTCACACAGCCCTATTGGGCCATGCCATTGCGCCGCTTGTAGTGCCTCACATGACCTTCCTCCTCTCTTCATCACACAGTGAGGAGGAGACAGAGTGTGTTGGTACTCTGTTCCCATCAGATGGCAGAAAGGGCAGCAACATGTGGCAATGTGCATTGCCTCGCTGCCCTTTCTGCTATCATACAGCAAAAAGGGGAGAAAGATGCAGGTAGCTCCATTGGAGCTACCCAAACTACACTTTCCTCCCCGTAGTGATGGAGAAAGCGCCTTTCAGAGCTTCATTGGGAGGGATGTTGATAGGGAGGGATGTTGATAGCTCAAAGTAAATAAAGCTGAAAGATAGTGACTTAATTATCTGAATTCATGTAGAAGATGGTCCAAGATGGTTTTCTGCTACTGTATATACTCGAGTATAAGCCAACCCAAATATAAGCCGAGGTACCTAATTTTACCACAAAAAAACTGGGAAAACATTGACTCCAGTATAATCTGAGATACCAATAAAATTACATTAATTGAGGCATCAGTAGTTTAAATGTTTTTGAATCTTTACATCAAACTGTAATTTAAGATATGACTGTTCAACTCTGATTAAATCATTATTTTCATCTTCTTCAATGTAAATGTGCTTATGTATCCTTTTAATAATACAGTAATAGACTAAAATAATACATGTAGTAGTAATAATAATAATAATAATAATAATAATAATAATAAATGCAGCAAAATAATAAATGTAATAATAAATAGAGTAAAATAATAAATGTATTAATAATAATAAAAATAGAGTAAAATAAATGTAAAAGTAACAACAATAATAGAGTAAAATAATAAATATAAATATAAGTCAACCTGAATATAAGCCCACCAGGACCCTCACCCGAGTATAAGCCAAGGAGGGTTTTTTTCAGTCCTAAAAAAGGGCTGAAAAACTAGGCTTATACTCGAGTATATACAGTATTTCAAAGATTAGAGTGTGAACCAATGGATTCATAGAATCATAGAATCATAGAGTTGGAAGTGACCTCATGGGCCATCCAGTCCAACCCCCTGCCAAGAAGCAGGAAAATCACATTCAAAGCACCCCTGACAGATGGCCATCCAGCCTCTGATAGAATCATAGAATCATAGAGTTGGAAAAGATCTCAATTACAAGAAGAGACATTCCATGTAAACAGGAAGGATATTTATTATGATAAGAGGTGTTCTCTCCTTCTTTAGAGGTTTTGTATTCCTGCATGGCCGGGGGCTGAACCAGATAGTCCTTGCAGTCCCTTTTAATTCCAAGATTGTATGATTCTATGATTCTGCATGATTGCAATAATGTATAGTGCAAGTGCTAACATGTATTGAAGCACTTCAAGGCAGAGAAAAATTGGGGTGTTTATTGCTGCTGTGGAAATAAATGCCATACTATTTATTAAAAAATATGAACACAAGTTGTAAGGACTGATAGTTATTTCTTCTACCACATTTTACTGCCTTGTCCTATTTGTTGCAACCAGATATGAAGAGTACCCGCTGTTTTTGTGATTGAATATGCATTGTCTCATGTTTAAACGTGAGCTGTGTGTTTCTTTTTAGTATGAATGACTTTCTTACACTAGCCAGGATTTCATATAAATAGAACTTTCCAACTGAAAACTATCACTTGTTTCTTCCTTGGTTGTCCTCTAAAAACACAGATTGAATGGGAGATGTACCCAAGAAACGCACAGCAGATTTATTTGGAATGATGGATGACTCTGCCAGCATGTTCTTCCATCACTGTTTTCATAAACATTTGCCCATCTGTGCTTTGCACATTTTGTTTTGAGGAAGGTGTTTTTCTCAAAATCTATAGAGAAGACTTTCTTTGTGGTTTTGATTCTGTAAATACATGCTGGTGATATTGCTGATGATTATGAGGATAATGATATAATAATGATAACTGATATCAACCCTGCCATTTATATATAACAATATTTATCCCAAATTATCATACAGGCACATAATCAATAAATTCAAGACTTTAGGTCTATACTCGTTGTACAATGTGATAGATCTTTCTTCAGCACTGCAGACTGTTGGAAATTGGCTCCAAAGACTTTCCTAGCAGATTTTGGGGGTCACTGAAAACAATCTTCCCCCACAATTTCACTGTTTAAATCAAATTAGATCCTGGTCTTGTATCCTGTTGAGTGAAATCTAGTGTACATGTAATAACTGAATTGTTTTTGCAAAACTAGATGACAATTTAGACAACATGTCAAATAAGGCCTCTATTGGATAAAGTTTTCCTTGCCTCTGCACTCTATTAAGTGTTCAAAAATGTTATAATAATAATAATAATAATAATAATAATAATAATAATAATAATAATAATAATAATAATAACTTTATTCTTATACCCCGCCCCATCTCCCCGAAGGGACTCGGGGCGGCTTACATGGGGCCTTGCCCAACACAACAATGTAACAACAACAACAAGACAATAAAACAAATATCCCAACATAATTGCAATGGATTTGTGCCTTTCTGTCCATAATGCAAAGACCAAGCTGAAGGATATGTACAAATTTCAAAGCAGATGCTGAATATAGGATGCTAAAGAAGATAAGGACACAATAGTGAAACTTTCAAAAAAATAAAACAATTGCCTAGAGAAACAGGTGAAATTACAAATATCAGTTCCCTCATACTAAATCTTCTATCTCTCTTTTTCAGTATTTATTCTATGGCCTATAAAATACACAGGGTCTTACCTGTCCGGGTACCTCTCAGATATTTTGAAATGTAACACAATGTCTTGAGGTGTGTCAGTATGTTGTTTTAATTTGAATGTTGGACTGAAACACCAAAAGAGCTAAGTTTAAGTCCCAGTTCAGCCATGGAAACCTTCTGGACAATCCTGAGCAAATCAGACTCTCCAGCCTTAGAAGAAGGCAAAGGCAAATTCTCACTAAAAATTTTGCCAAGAAAACCCCATGATAGGGTGACTATAATTCAGAATTATCGAAGCTACCTAATAATAACACTGTCTCTGATCATTGACTATACTAACTGTAGCTGATCGGAGTCATTGTTCAAAACAAAGCTGACAGGTATGCTGTTCTTCATAGTAGTATCATAACATCTAGTTTGTCCTTCTATATGACTTCTTTTGGTGATAACTAGTGCAGGTTGGATGTTACAAAAGCTATGCATTAAATATTAGTATCTCTGAAAGCTATATACTTATCATTTATGTTTCTTTCCCCATTCCAAAGGATTCCTTAAGTTTTTAAATTCTCTTTTGCGTTGTCAGCTCCTAATCTGAAGTCCATAGTTGTCTTTCTCTCTCTTCCTCTTTCCACTCTAATACACTACAATAATGCCAGATTTTTCCAGTGAAGTTAGTATCTGTCAAATGAAATGAGAAAAATGCCCAGAATGTGTTGTCTAGATGGCCTGTATCTGTAAGAATTTTGTCATGCAATTTTGCTGATAAATATAACTTCACTGATTTGTTTGAGCTTTTATTTCCTAAGTTGAGATTGGCTAACTATAGATGTAATGAAATAACTTAGTCCCCCTAAACCTACATACCTGCTAACTCTCAAAAAAGGCTGTGTTAGATAAAAACAAATTATCCACATGTGTATTCTTATATAGTAGTGAATTGGCCTAGATGGCTCTTGTTGTCTCTGGCAACTATAATTCTATGAGTCTATGAAATGTAAACACAAAGCATGCCCAAGAAGGCATGCTATGTACTACCTGAAGAAAAGTATTGGCTTTTCTGGAAGGTGCTAGGCTTGCAAACCATTGACTTAATTTGCAAAGCCTAGCACCTTCCAGAAAAGCCGATACTTTCTAATGACTATAATTGGTAACACAAAGACATCTATAACTTTTATGTTTGTCAGAATTAGATGACATTAGCATATAACTATAGTCATCTCAACTGGAAAGGAGGATAAACTTGAATTATGATTCTATTAATGGTTATTGATATAATTTGGTCAGATCTTGCATTATCTCTCTTGATTACTTTGGTACATATCTCTTCACTATTAATACCACCCAATTTCTTCTTAGATTTTCATTTCCCACATAAAATACTATGTAGTCATCAACCTGAAAATTATTCATTCCTTGTCATGGTTTGCAAAGGCACTGTGCTGTGTGTGTTAACTGGAAAATGAAGTGCATGAAGCCGATGGAATGAGCCTGCAAAGACCTAGGAATTGATTTGATACTGTTTCTGTTCTGCTGCTGCAGAATCAGTTTGGTCAAGTTTTCAGTTGCTGATTACAGTGTTCCCTCACTACTTCACGGTTCACTTTTTGCGGATTCGCTGTTTTGCGGTTTTTCAATAAACTCTAAAAGACTATTATAAATCATTAAAAATTTACAATTTACAGCCTAAGGAAGGGAGGAAGGAGAAGCCAAAAGGAGAGAAAAGGAGCCCAAGCGGCAACAGGAGGAGGAGGTGATTTATCAACACAAGATTGGTTGATAAAGACTTAAAATAGTGTATAACTACTAAAATAATGTATAAATATTAAAATAAATATAGTGTCCCTACTTCGTGGATTTTCACTTATTGTGGGTGGTCCTGGAATCTAACCCCAGCGATAAGTGAGGGAAAACTGTCCATACTGTAGGTGAAAAGAGCAGTGTACTCAGAGAGGCCTTGCTATTTTAAGGCCTATTTTGTTGCTGAGAAAAGAAGAAGAACCAGGATTGTATTCTTCTCTGAAGCAGAGGGACCATTGTAAATGCTACTGTTTTTGATCTTTTGGAATCAGTAAAGTTCCTGCATGTTTGTTCTGCAAACCTGAATGGCATGTTATTATTCTGCGGGTGACTCTGGATTGTGGGCACACGTAAGAGCTTCCATTTATCAACATCACTCAATAACTTTCCTGTCCACTTTAGGTCATCCACTCCAAGTACTGCAATAATTATATGTTATATTTCATGTTTTAATATATCTAGCTTCCACTGCTTTATGTTTCTGACATTCCATGCTCCTGTAATAAGTATTGCATAGCTTTATACTTTCCTCTCACCTCTGAAATACATTAACAGTTGAATGTCTTCTTGGCTTGAGTCCAGTTTCATCGTTAGACACAGTGTTACTCATACTTGTCTTTTACTTTATCCCTGTAGCTTGTTGAGTGTCACCCAACCTGAAGGTGTCAGCTTCTGGCACCATCTGTTGTTTCATTTTGGATCGTCTCATCATAGAGTTTTCATAGTAAAAAATTCAAAAGGTGGGTTCTTGACTTCCTCTATGCAGTATGAAAAGGCTAAACTATGATGTCTCTGCTGTTGTCTCTGAGAAATCTTAAGCCAATGTCATCCCCCACTAATGCTATTGCTTAGTCGCTGGTTGGAATATTTAGTCTAGTTCCTCAAAAAAAAAAAAAAACTTGGCTGGCATGGAAGACCATACTAGAAACACTGTTCCCATCAGCATAGTCTTTTTTCTCACAGGAGCATGCAATTTCACAACTGTGGAAAGTTAGTAAGAGGTGATTTACCATTATTTACTTCTTGATACAATGGTGAGAGTATTGTCCAGTTTTTAACCAGTATTTATGTATCTCAAAGTATTGCAAACAATTACTCTGTGCACAAAAAAATCTCACACAATAAACCTATTCTACAAAAAAGTAATATTGCACAAAAATAGATACCTAGGTGTGTTGGGTAAGATTGCTGTTATGCAAAAAAAAATTGTGGGTGCTTGGAAATCAGTGTGTTTTTGCTTTGTTTTGTTTCTTTTAGAAAAATTATCATGCCAAAAAGAAAAAGCCCTACATATATTTCTGTGGAGAAACAATTTTCTGAAAGATTTCAAGATGTGTAAATATTGAATACGATCTGCACGTAAATATTTGCTTTTTCCCACAGCAGAGAGAAAACTAGAAATTAGTCATCCCCATATATTAAAATGACATAGTCAAATATTAACATCCCAAGGGAAGACAGAAAATATAATCTTCTGTAGCTTTATGAGGTTAATATTTGAATGCAATTCCAGGGCATCATACATAGTTTAAGTCTGCACAAACACCATCTCTTTTATTTTACCACTATCTGAAGTTCCTTCACCACTATCACTGTACATTATAATTTCAATAGTTTTGCTTACATATATAACTTGATACCTGTGTAACCATTGGTTATGGAGAAATATCAAAAAGCATTTCTGAATATTCTGCTCCTCCTATGTTACAAGTCAGATGCCAGCCAATATAAATAACTCAGTTTATTGCAAAACAACACAAAAGAGCCTGGAAAACAACCAAAAAAGGGCTCAAACACTTTCTCTTCAGTGTGAAGTAAAAATGTCCAAAAAGAACTCAAAAAACCCAAACTCGGGACATAATCCGGATTATCCTGGGAAATAATCCGGATTAAAACAAACTATGCCGAAACGGCTGGAAACTCTCTCCACCTACTCGATGGAGCTTAGCAATCACAGGAAAGCAACCAGCAAATACCCACAGTGACCAGCAGCCACACTGTGCCCCAAAACGTTGTTGTGAAGCCAAACCGCATCGTAAAGGAGAAGTAACAGCCGCCACATCCAGTTCGCGTCATTAGGGAGAAGTCACAGGCATCAAGTTCCAATCTGCATCGTTAGAGAGTAGTCACAAGCACCGAGTTCCAGTCCGTGTTGTTAGAGAGAAGTCACAGGCACCGAGTTCCAGTCCAAGGTCAACACAAAGAGCCAAAGTGACAGAGGCAAGCCGGCAGCTAATGCATAAAACCAACACAGGACAATCCAGTGCAAACCCACACAATGCCAGCCCCCATTGCCACTGAAAACCCGGGTTAACACTTACGTCCCAAAGCAATCTTCCAAACACGTCTTCTGAAACAGAGATCCCGAAAGTGCCCAACAAACACCTTGCCGATTGCAAGGTTACATTAGCAACAAACATACTTATATTTACAAGTCCTCCTCCGAACTTGAGCCAGCTAACACCCTATCCACAGCTGAACCTTGTAAATATGAGATTAATGCAGAGGAAAGAGTGGAAAAGATAATGGGAATTTGGGTCAGCAATCCTCATTCCAAGCAAGTTTACCAAATCCACTTCCCACCTCCTCTATAGGTCCAACAATATAAGATTTGTGCTTCTTATATAGTAACAATCAGTTTCTTGCATTTTTTGCTTTATATTATACTATTAACATTCAAATGTCCAAAAACTATATATTTTATTAGTAAGAAATAACCCTGGAAAAAACAATGGGATGCTTATAATAGAATCTAGGGGAGAAAATCAATAGTACTATCGCATCTTTCCACCAGAAAACTGACTGTGAAACAAATCAAAATAGTTTCAAGGAAAATAGGGACAAAACAGCTTGAAATTCTATTGTTTAAACACATTGCCATCAATCAAAAGACTAATTCTACCTCTGCAATATGCCAGTTACAAATGGTAACAACTTGCGTTAATGGTGTATAATTTATCTTCTCTTTGAAAGCTGAAACATTTTTGATAGACTAAACATTGATGGAGGTAAGGTATTTTCAGTGAAATATAATTAATATCCCAATCCAGGACAGTCTTTCTTCTAAAATAACGAGCTTGTCTTTCAAGGACACATTAAAGCACACAGTTTTTTTTTCAAACTCTTTAAGTAAATGTATTAAGCAAAGGGGAGGGGGGAAGATGAAGGAGGATAAGAAACAGAAAGCTGGATAACAGGGCAATCTATTCGTTTATTTAATTTATATCCTATCTTTCTCTCAGCACAGCACCCAAGTGAGCTTACAACGAATTTAAATAAGTGCAACAAAATACAAACTTTTTAAAAAATATATTAAAAACTGTTTAAAGCACAGATAAAACATAATTTAAAAGATAAACACTCCTTTTAAAATATCCTTCTGTCATACGTATCAACAGCAAAAAAGCCTGTCAATGAAATGGGTTTTGCTTTCTGGCAGAAATAGAGCAGAGAAGAAACAATTCAAACCCGTTTAGGAGTGAATTCCACCGTTTGGGAGCAGCCATTGAGAAAACTCTCTCTAAATTTTGATCCTGGAGATCCCCTAACATTAGAGCCTATGGGATATTTAATGTCCTACTCAGATTATGCCAGCAAAGTAGAAATGTAAAGAGGAGCAAATAATCTAATTACTTTATCTTCCCCACTCCAGTTTTTTTTTTTCAATTTTATTTTCAAAATCCTTCACATTAAGACTAACTAAAGGTGCTATATGCTAGCTGCAACATTGGTTGGCCATCTGTCAGGGGTACTCTGACTGTGCTTTTCCTGCATAGAACGAGATGTCCCATGTGTCTCTTCCAACTCTATTTTTCTATGATTCTATAAATTAGACTAGGGATTGGTCTGAGGTCTAGCAGGTCAATGGACCCTCCAAATCCACAGTGTTTCTCATATTCACCCACCATTCCACAGCACTTCTAGTGGAGTCAAACAACTTTGAAATTTAGTTTGAAGCTCATAAAGTTTCTGATCCTATTTTTGTAGATAAGATTCGGCACTTCCAATTGCTCATTTCAAGTACGGATTAAAAGCTGGAGGGGCTTCATAGCTCCATTCACATGGCAACTACCAGCCATCACTAGATAAGCTGGATATATCTTCCAAGAGTGTGGGTGGGTTGGAGGTGCTATTCACAGTGCCACCCATGAATAGCAAGGAATGTATCATATCAATAACACATTCGCTTGCTTTTTTTTTTTCAAAATCTGTTAACAGGAAAAAGAACAAACATACTACAAATAGCGATGCAAGACACAGTGGGTCTAGATCAGTGGTTCTCAACCTGTGGGTCCCCAGGTGTTTTGGCCTACAACTCCCAGAAATTTCAGCCAGTTTACAAACTATTAGGATTCTGGGAGTTGAATGCCAAAACATCTGGGGAGCCACAGGTTACAAACCACTGTGAAGACTAAGATCGTCTGGGGAGGCCCTGCTCTCGGTCCCACCATCACAGGCGCGTTTGGCAGGGATGAGAGAAAGGGTCTTCTCAGTGATTTCCCCTTGATTATGGAACTCCCTTCCTGGTGAGATTAGATCAGCCCCCTCCCTCCTGTCCTTCAGAAAGATGATAAAGCAATAATAGGAAACCTACTCCATTGACGAGAGTCAGCATGATGTCTTGAGTTGGTTTAAACAGCTGATTTTAAAGTAGATGTAACTGATTTTAATATATGTGTATATTTATAGTTATTTTATGTCCCGGCATGGAATGCTTGCCCTGTATATGTTGTGCTCTGCTCTGAGCCCCCTTCGGGGTGAGAAGGTGGAATATAAATGTTTTAAATAAATACACAAATAAATAAGTGCACTCAGAGATCTCCTGAAAGCACCAATAGCACTCAGACAAAGAACATGTATGCTAGAGCATTTTAGAACATGCTCAAGCTTTTTCAGACTGATCCAGAGAAGCACCATGTGTTTTGCACAACTGTTGATGTAAGTGGCAGGAAGCAGGTATCTGGGTGTTGTGAGTGAAGCATTCACCGGTTTTTCTTTTACTTTTTTAAAAAGTTAGAAATATAGTCAGCCCTCTACATTTGTGGATTTATTATTATTATTATTATTATTATTATTATTATTATTATTATCATCATTATTATTATTACTGTATGACACAGCAAACAAAATAGATATGCTGGATTTCATATCACAAAATCACAAGTCGAACACTTCCCAAGTGTCTAGGACTGTGTGATGTATTTTCGGATGATGTGCACAGATCCCAGCAGGGTGGCCTTTTGCAGTTGTTATTATTATTATTATTATTATTATTATTATTATTATTATTATTATTATTATTATTACCCCGCTTTATCTCCCCAAAGGGAATTCAAAGTGGCTTGACATAAAAGCATTGGTATCCAATTTAAAATATACAAATATAAAAAACATTAAAACAGAATTAAACTCAAACAGTATTAACAATTTCAGTTAAAAGCCATCAAGACATATTAAAAGTTAAAAACCATAGCATCCCCTAACTAGATCTTAAACACCTGCCACCAGGACAGCAGGGAGGGGGCCATTCCAGAGTTGAGGGGAAGCCACCAAGAAGGTCCACTCTATCATTCCTACCAACTGTGCTTGAGATGGAGGTGGGACAGAGAAAAGGGCCTCTCCTGAAGATGTCAGATTCCAAGCATGTTCATATAAGGGGATGTGATCAGCCAAATAGCCTGGACCTTAATTGTCTAGGGCAGGGGTCCTCAAACTTTTGAAGCAGAGTGCCGGTCCACAATCCTTCAGATTGTTAAGGGGCCAAATTATCATTTGGAAAAAAAATGAACAAATTTCTATGCACACTGCACATGTCTTATTTTTTGTAGTGCAAAGCAGCAACAACAACAATGAAAGAACAATACAATATTTTAAAATGAAAACAATTTTAACCAACATAAACCTATCAGGATTTCAATGGAAAATGTGGGTCTGCTTCTGGCCAATGAGATAGTCAAGTTAATTAGGATTGTTGTTGTTGTTGTGTGCCTTCAAGTCATTTCAGACTTTGGCCGAGCCTAAGTCTAAAATTAATTATTTATTTACTGCATTTATTTACTACATTTATATCCCACCCTTCTCACCCCGAAGGGGACTCAGAGCAGCTGTATGTACATACAATATATTATATTATTAGTATAGCACAATATTAGCATTATATATTACTATATTGAACTATACCACTATACTGTAATATTATATGTAATATATAACATATAATTAATATTATTATTAGTATTATATTGTGTAACATAATATTAGTATCAATACTATATGTATATACAATATATTATATTATTAAAACTGATATAAATATATTATATTATAAAACTGAGGGCGGGGCCAGGTAAATGACCTTGGAGGGCCGGATCCGGCCCCCGGGCCTTAGTTTGGGGACCCCTGGTCTAGGGCTTTAAACCAGCACTTTGAATTGTGCCCGAAAACAGACTGGCAGCCAGTGGAACTGCTGCAACAAGGGGGGGGTATTTACTCCCTGTAGCCAGCCCCAATGAGCAATCTGGCTGCAACTCTTTGGACCAGCTGAAATTTCTGAGCATTCTTCAGAGGCATTCCCACGTAGTTCACATTACTGTAGTCCAGATGGGATGTAACTAAGGCATGTATCATCATGGCCTGATCTGGCTTCTCAAGGAATGAGCGCAGTTAGCACACAAGTTTTTTTTGTGCAAAGGCCCATGTGGCTAGCGCAGATATATATGCCTCAAGGTTCAACATTGAGTCCAGGAGGAACAGCAAACTGCGGACCTGTGTTTTCAGGGGGGAGTGTGTCCCCATCCAGCACAGGCTGAATTCCTATTCCCTATCTACCTTCTGAATGACCAGGAATACCTCTGTCTTGTTTGGATTAAGTTTGAAATTTTTTGCCCTCACCTAGTCCATTACTGGTCCATGAGATCATGAATAGTCGGAAACGACTGAGTGATTGAACAACAACAACACTCCATTACTGATGACAGGCACTGGTTTAGGGTCAGGACAGTTTACTTGGCTTTAGGTGGAAAGGAGTAGTAGAGTTGAGTGTCATCCACATATAGGTGGCACCAAAGTCTGAAACTCTGGATGACATCTCCCAGTGGTTTCAGGTCTATGTTAAACAGTATGGGGGACAAAATGGAACCGTGAAGAACCCCACAGGTTTAGCTTTTGTGGGTCTAATTATTTGTGGATTTGATTAATACATGATCTTTAGGAATTTCTAGGTCTATCAGCATAACTATGGTCAACTTCTGCTGGACATTATCTATGGAATCGTGCTGGAAGAAGTAGACATTCCCAGGGAGATGTTTTTCCAGGTTTAAAAAAGAACAATTTTGAATTTATTTTTTCCACTTTCATAGGGGCCCAGTACCCTAACTCCCACAAACCTCCCTTGAGATTGACATAAACCCTCTTGAACAAAAATGGAAAGGTGTTAGGGAGCTTCCCTCTCTTGAGGGTAGAATCATTATCACCATCACTGTCATTTAATATTCCACCTGTTTTCCAATTCAGGATTCAACAAACGCAACTAAACATTCTCATCATATAAAAGTTACAAATATAATTGAAGTATCAATAAAATTCAGTTAGTTAAATATACTTGTTAAAAAGAAAACAACAAATATACAACACAACACATTATACAAGGCTTTTTCCTCTTAAGATCAGTCATCAAGGGCTTCTCAAAGAATTCTTAACTTGCCTGTGGAAATATAGCAAGGAGGGTTCAGGAAATGAGTTGGAGAGCTTGGAGGCAACTACTGAGAAAACCCTCTCCTGTGGTTATATCTACACTGCCATATAATCCCGTTTTAGAATGTAGATTAACTGCATTGAACTTCATTATGTGGCAGTGTAGATGGGGCCTGTGTTCCCACCTTTCCCTATGCACATGAACAGAGAGATTCAATATATTGTTAGGCCCTTGGATCTCCTATCAGGAACTATAGAGCTGTACTGCTAATTGCACTAAAATAATTATATATAAATATTATGTTAAACATTTCTTTTAATATAGTTATAAATGTTCCATTCAAGCAGAACACTCCCCAACGTATGCTGATTTGTGCTGACTTGGCATTTTCCCCTTCTGTGGCTTTTACCTCTTCCTCATTCTTGAATTAGTCACATAAGTGATCCTACCCAATAATTAATCAGGCAGTGCATGAGACAAAATTGCAAACACTACTTGAATTTCATGATGCGGTGACATCAGTGAAGACAAGCAAAAACAGACACAAAGAAAAAGGAAACACAGGTTGTCTATTTCCTTTCAGCTCACTTTTAAGCAATCCAAAAAAGCAATGCCAAGATATTAAGTTGATAATTTAACTGAGAAGTATGTATCCCCAGTAATGCTTTTAGGTGTGCATTTTTGTAGCAGTAAGTACATAATCTCAACATTCTGCTTGTCAGAGTACAGTGTGTGGTACTATATATTCAGTACACTTAGTCACAACAGGAAGAGTAAAATAATACAGAATTTAAAACCCTGGTCCAAATAAAATGAGGTCATTTTTCTGGGTGATGCAGTGATTCATGTTAGTATTTCCCCCAGAAACAGCAAAGTAAAGTAAACTCTTCCCCATCCGCTTTCGATAGCTACTGAAATATAAAGCTTTTAGAGGGCTATGCTATAGATATTATTAGGCTGTTAGTTGGATGATAAAATGAAGGCTACAATTCTAGAGTGCTTTTAAGTCAAGACAAAATATTGACAGCTTTGCATCTCTTAGTAACTAGACAAAAGTGTATAGTCTAGAAAGGGGGAAGGGGAAGGGGAAGGGAAGAAGGGGGTGAGTGGGAAGGAAGGAGTGAAGAAAAACACCATCATCATCATCTCTTCTGATATCAAAATTATCATCTTAATCATCATGCTTCTTATAATTCAAAGTATGTTCAATATATGTACAGTAGAGTCTCACTTATCCAACACTCGCTTATCCAACATTCTGGATTATCCAACGCATTTTTGTAGTCGATGTTTTCAATAAATCGTGATATTTTGGTGCTAAATTCGTAAATACAGTAATAACTACATAGCATTATTTCGTATTGAACTACTTTTTCTATCAAATTTGTTGTATAACATGATGTTTTGGTGCTTAATTTGTAAAATCATAACCTAATTTGATGTTTAGTAGACTTTTCCTTAATCCCTCCTTTTTATCCAACATATTTGCTTATCCAACGTTCTGCTGGCCTGTGTTTATGTTGGATAAGTGACACTCTACTGCAGGGGTCCTCAAACCTTTGAAGCAGAGGGCCAGTCCACAATCCTCCAGACTGTTGAGGGGCCAAACTATCATTTGAAAAAAAAATACGAACAAATGCCTATGCACACTGTACATGTCTTATTTGTAGTGCAAAATAGCAACAACAAGAATGAAAGAACAATATGATATTTGAAAATGAAAACAATTTTAACCTACATAATCCTATCAGGATTTCAATGGAAAGTGTCCGAAGTCTAAAATTAATTATATATTTCCTGCATTTATTTACTACATTTATATCCCACCCTTCTCACCCTGAAGGGGACTCAGAGCATGTACATACAATATATTATATTATTAGCATAGCACAATATTAGCATTATATATTACTATATTGAACTATACCACTATACTGTAATATTATATGTAATATATAACATATAATTAATATTATTATATGGTATTACTATTAGTATTATATTGTATAACATACTATTACTATCAATATTATATGTATATACAATATTTTGTATTATTAAAACTGATATAAAAATATTATATTATAAAACTGCGGGCGGGGGCCAGGGAAATGACCTTGGAGGGCCGCATCCGGCCCCCGGGCCTTAGTTTGGGGACCCCTGCTCTACTGTATTTAGTACGCTTTACAACAACCATGGCAAGAAGGTCAACTAACTACTATAAGGGAGAGATGGGGTGAACTACAAATTGAGCTATTTAATTGTGACTTTCATGGCTTGTTTGAGCAGTTACTTTTCTTACAATGGGAATCACAATATTGTAATTTAATCACCATATCACCAGTGCAAGATGCCTGTTGTTTCAGCAAGGAACACTGTTGTAAATCACCATTGTTAAATTAATTGTCACTGACCTTGCTTTCTGTATTCTAATCCCCACCCTCCAAATATTTTCATGTAAATCTGTTAGACTCAGTTTTAGTGATCTTATCATATGGGCCGCTGGAGTCACCATGCATTGTGGAGAATCCGGCTGTGCCTGGTGGGTGGTGGGGAAACCCATTGCCCCACATCCTACATTACCTGACTTCCCTCCTACCTCTTTCCACAAAGCATCCACTTCCCTGCTTTCCCCATTGATTCCAACAGAACTCTGGAAGCTTCCTGTGTTACCGCTATGGTAGCATATGCCAGATCCTCTATAGTTTTGCAACGGGGCCATGCCAAAAGTAGTTCTACATTGTGGAATGGGAGTCAGTGGGCTCAGCTGCAAAACTATAAAGGAACCAGGCATATGCCACTGAAAGTTACCCTATCTGATGAGGTTGTAAGTTGGTGCATGAAGTGGACTATTTCTATGATTCTATATGCCTAAGAAGTCTTATACCATAACCAACATGTTAGTCTCTAACATGCCACAAGAGTCTTTGCACTTTTTCTGCAATAACCAGACAGTAAAAGCAAGCTTGAACCAGCATCCCAGGTGCCACTTGGTGTCCAAAAGGTATTCCCTAAACCGCCTCAGCAAGGATTATCTGCTGCAAAGTTACACTGAACATGGTTCAGAGCAGCTGGGCAGAGGCCCAACTGCCACCCCACCTCCATGTCACTGATCACTATAGCAGCAAGATGAATGTCTACTTTATCCTTGAGGGTTTTCCTTCTTTCTACTAGGTTACATGACCTACGAAGAAAGCTGGGAGGAGGGAAATACCTGCTCTCCCTTTCTTGAGCCTTCTTCACAGTTCATGCAACCATTAGGAGGAAGGACTATCCCTTAGTATAAGGCAGATTGCTGTTTCATGGGTATAATCAATAGCAAAATAGTTGGAGGGGATGGGAGAAGACAGTCATCCTGCACCCTGCAGCCACCTTAGCCCAGGAAGCAAGGGATCGCTGTCAAGACAGCCACAGCCATTTCATCTTAGGAACCAGCTGCCCCTATCTCAGTACTGCCCCTAACTCATGAGAAAATCCAACTCCAAGTTCAGGAGTTAGATCTCCCTCCCATCCTTCTCCCAGGTTAGACTATCCCAAGGTAAGGCTGCATTAAGTGGCTTTGCCCTGGATTAGTTGGGATCAGTCCTGGCTACTGTGGGATTGATTGCTTACAGCACCAAAGTGGTCAGTCTAGAGATGCCCATGGCTACCATGGTGAAAATAATCTATATTTCTGATGTGGAAGGCCTCAGAGAGATATGGTAACCTGTCGAATTCTGACAGTTCTGTAGGCCAGAAAGTACTTCATATATGAAGATAGAGAACATCATGCTTTTCTGTTATGAATCCACAAGGCATATAGATATGATATCTCAAAACTTATTTTAATTTAAACTAATGAGACTGTTCAGAATTTACTTCATTCACTTTCATCATGTTTATTAAGGCCAATTACCACCAGCAAAGTAAGTTTGTCATCCCCACCCTGAGAGGAGAAAATAGTCTGCATTTTATAGCACCCAAAAACCTAAAGATCGCATTGAGTTGTTTGTTTGCACATGTGTGTGCGCATACACACACATGATAAGCTGTATACTCATGCAGAAATAAATCACACTGAATTCTTGAGTAGTTACATATAGGAATGCCCTCACAGGATGCTTTGCTTTTCTAAAATTCCGGATCTTTTCCAATTTCCACAACCCCCAATTGCATAATTTTCAGTACAGAAAACAGCATTTTCTCGGCAGGCATTACTTTTTCTGCATTGAAATATTGTTTTTCACACAAGCAATGCTGTTTCCTGTGCAGAAAAGGAAATAATCTGTGCAAACTCATCTGTGAATTTTGTACAGAATAAGTCCTGAACAGTGAAGATTTCCTTACCTCCGTGTTCTTTTCTCATCAGTGTTTCTCAACACTTGGAAAGCATGTTTTTTGACTTTAAAAAAAAACACATTTCCATCTCCTCCCTACATTCTACAGAGGTTAAGATGGCCCTAAGCTTGTTTTCCTTCCATCGGCATGTTGAAATACTTCTATGCTATCAGACTTTTTGGAATTGACTGAAGGCTTTTTAAAGTTGTGCAGTGCTATTTTTAAGGGTTGAGTTTTAATTTTATAAATGGTTTAAATGCTTTTTAAATAACAACTCTAAACACCTATATTTTTAAGGACTTTGTAGATATATATTTAAAATATTTTTTCAACCGCCTTGAATCCCATTATCAGAAGAAAGTGGGATGTAACTGAATAAAATAATGGTAAGAATAAATGGTGGCAGGATTCTGTTCAAGGAGGCAGGGGAAAATGATCTAATGAACATTTCTTGAGGAAGTCTGTCTGTTGAAAAGATCAATGCATTGCTAAAGATTTGAGATTGCCTGTTTTAGCAGCTCATTTGTCATCTTGTTTCTTAAATATTGGACTTCTATACCAAATTGAAAAATCTCACAGTAACAAAAAAATTTAGCCTGAGTACAATAGAATCTTATGTTATCTTTGGCATGTAACCCATTGTTTCCATGATAAAAACAAATACCTCTGCAAATGTTAGTAAAACAAAATGCATTCAAGCTGTAAGAGCCATGGGAGATTCACTTTTGATATCCAAACTATTCTATTTTTACTTTAAAAATCTCCCTCACTCCCACACAGCTGAACAACATAACAATCAGCATTTGCATTTTATTACTGGAGACCAATGAATCCACAGGAGATACAATTATACTTAGATTCTTGGAGTTTTGTGAGAAAACAAAGTTTATCATAAAATCAAGCTGGCTCATGACAGCATCTTAATAACATTATTAGTAATTGGTATAGCAAATTGTAAGGGAACACAGCTCATAAAACAGGAGGAGCATCTTGCATGAAATCATTTATTTAACTTACAAATACAAAAAAAGAATACAATATACTTGTCCTCCTTGTAATACATAAATCCCTCCTTCATTGACATGAATAGTCAAGACTTAAGTACCCTTGGGTCAGCGGTATTTCTGTTTAGTAAACTACAATGGGGGAGTTGCAATATTTCTCACCAGCAAAATCATGCTTCAACGTAGAAGTTTAGTATTAAATGTATAAAGGGTAATTCAGTATATAGGGGAAGGGGAAAGCATTTTCATTTAATTCAAGTTTAACATGACTTGAAGAATAATTTGAGACAAATTTAGGATGATGTCATGTGGTAGTAAATTATTTTATTCATATCTAGGGAGTCTCCAATGTAGCTTACAAACTTCTGTGATCATATCCTTATAATTGTGAAATTTAAAATAAACTTTGATCAATGTATTCCTTATTTGCTTGTACAGTGAAACGTTGACTTACAAGTGAACCAACTTACAAAGTTTTTGAGATAAGAGTCATCACTCATTTGATTTTTTTTTGCTTTGACATGCAAAATAAGATTTGAGTTAAGAGCTAGCGTGAGAGCAAGTCACCCATCATCTTAAGGAGGGCTTTAAAGGAACCACCAGGAGAGCTCCTTGTTCGTGACCTTGCTGTTATTTCTGCAATCCCAAGGCTTTGGGAGATTGTAGGAAAACTGAGGGGCCAGGTGTCCATAATCAGTAAACTTCTATCCTTGTGTTGTCGAAGGTTTTCATGGCCGGGATCACAGGGTTGTTGTATGTATTCTGGGCTGTATGGCCATGTTCCAGAAGTATTCTCTCCTGACATTTCGCCCACATCTAAGGCAGGCATCCTCAGAGGTTGTGAGGCATGGAGAAACTAGGCAAGGAAGGAAGGCAAGGAAGGTTAATATATATCACACCCTGGACTTCCCACAGATATATATTAACCTTCCTTGCCTAGTTTCTCCATACAACAACCCCAACTTCTATCCTGATTATTGAAATGAAACACTCTGAAAAAATTGCAATAAGTCATGCATTGGTGTTGTGTAACAACACTTTTGTCACTCATTTTAGAAACATTTTGAAAGGGAGGAAGAAACAAATTACCTTGGACAGGTATTTATTGAAACGTCCTACAAGTAAAAGTGAAGAAAATGTGGTGGAAAAAGCAAATGTCAGTGAGGAAGAATAACATTAAGTGAAGTCTGATCTTGAAGGAAAATACATACTCTACACTTAATAAATCCAGTTTATTTCTTTACATTCTCTTGTGTTATGTATTATTATTTTTATACATTATTTATTTATAAACTACATTTTGATTTAAAAACACAACAAAAATTGGTGTAGTTTTTAGGGAGCTGGAATGAATTAAAAGCAATTTAATGGGGACATTTGATTTCACATAAGAGCAATTTGAAAAGAGCTTGGTCACAAAACAAACTAAACTTGTCAGTCAAGGTATCACTGTACAACATTTTCCCAGCCTATATAATGGCTGTAAGGTAATGCCAGGAAAAGCTTCATGCCTTGATTTAAAGAACTAATGACTGATTCGAGGAGATATGCAAGGACAGCTTCTTTTGCCACCAACTAATAGAAGAAAATGTTGGACTGATACAGTGGATTCTAATCTAGCTAGTTCCACCAGGAAAATGATCTTTCTTTTGACTAGAACTGAAAATAAGTAGCCTCCAAACACTTTGCCTTGTTTGCAAACAGCCAAATCAAAAAACATATTGATTGGGATTGTGTCATTAAATCCTAGATTGCTGCTCTTTCATAAGGAAAGGTCCCTCCATTACCACAGGGGCAATCCTTTACAGCAAGCAGGAGGAGGAATAAAATACTGATCTGGCACCATCTTCCCTAAGCATACTAGCTTTTCCTTTCCTTGAAGACTGGGGAAATTGCAGCAATTAGGGAAATGGTTGGAAAGCCAGCCATTAAGTGGAGGTGGACTCACTCTTCAAGTGAGTCATTGGCTTCTAATCTGTCCCTACAACCTACATAAAATGTGTGTCATAATAATCAGCTTTGAAGAAATTTCCCAGCCAATTCCCTCACTTCCTCAAATTCAGCCATGGTCAACTGTTGTGCCTTATAAACTATGTTTTATCTGGCTGTAGAGCTTAATATACCCTGTTTCCCCGAAAATAAGACATCCCCGGAAAATAAGACCTAGTAGAGATTTTGCTGAATTGCTAAATATAAGGCCTCCCCCAAAAGTAAGACCTAGCAAAGTTTTTGTTTGGAAGTATGCCCACCAAACAGAACACCAGAGCATGCAGGATCAGTAAATGTAAGTACCATAGATTGTTGTACATGGAAATAGTGGTAGTAACAAGAAATTCTTGATAGAATTCAGTTTGTCTGGTTATGCTGGTTTATGATTACAACTACTGTACAGCATATAATAAATGTTCATTTTTTTGTTCAACAATAAATGTGAAATCTTCTTCATGGAAAAATAAGACATCCCCTGAAAATAAGACCTAGCATATCTTCGGGAGCAAAAATTAATATAAGACACTGTCTTATTTTTGGGGAAACATGGTATGTCTTAGGCCTGTGCGATCAATGAAAAAAATGTTTCAATGCTCATTATGAAATTAGGAGGTGGGGGAAGAATCGTTTCTAAAGTGTTTACGTAATTGGATGGGATCCATATCGTAACTATAATGACTTAGCTATTTCCTTTACTTTTTGTTAAGTAATTGTGCCAATGGGGAAACTTCAGGGGCTGCTTTCTCCCTTGTTGTTAGAATTATAGACATGAAACTTGCTACAATTATAGAACAGATTTACGACTGTTAGCCCATCAAGTTTCAGAACATTTCATTCATCCATGAATTTTTGGGGGACTTTTAAAGTTTTTACAAACATTTGTTTAAAAGAAACTGCACAAGCTATCTCCTTGAATTTTCTATACAATGACACAAGATAATAGGGGATCATTCCCCCCACATTTCAGAAATATCCACACATCTACTGATTTTAGGGAATGTTTTAAAATTTTAACAAAAACATTTTTTAAAAATAAAAAAGCTCAACAGCTATCTCAATGAATGCCTTTAACTAATAGAACTTCAATTTAGGGATTTCTTCCCAGCCCAGCACAGATTTATTTATTAGTATTGAAGTATCAGTCAGAACTCCTATTTGCAGATTCAACGATTTATCAGAACTCTAAGTGCTGCTAGGAGGAGCAAATCTCTCTCCTATCCTAATTGGAGCTTTCTGGTGCTGAGCAGAATTCTGGGAAAGGTAGTTTAGCACATGGCCTTTAGAATTCTCTGCCATAGGACTCCTTGCATTCCCAAACTACATTTCTCAGAATTCTGTGCTCTCTTAGTCTCTTAGGGCAGGTCTAGCTCACTCAGCTAGTCCTGCCCTGCTGCTTTCCTCTCCTCACGGCAAGAGGCAGTCTATCTCTTATCAATATAAAGAGGCTTTGCCTCACTTGCGCTGAAAATGAAACTGACTTCCAAGCATTACAAAATTAAAACAAAAAAGTATTGGGTGAGTTTTGATTCTTAAGTTTTTGCGTGGGTGACCCCCATTTCTTTATATTTGTTTGTATATACAAAACTTATGAATTACATACGACCAGCAATTTAAAAATTAAGATTTGCACACCTCTAATATGTATGTAATATGCTTCAATCTTGAGTTGTGAACACTTTGGTGGTTTAAGCATGGGGACAAGATTCATTCTGGGGAAATGGGGTTTTAATTCCTATCATACCTACTACTCCTCTTGATGGATTTTGTCAGTTGATGTTTCTAGCCAGCATGGCTAAGCTCACCTCCAGGTGACAGGACACCAACACAATGGCTTCCACTCTCAAGGAATCAGGCATCTATCCATCAAGATTTCTGGGGATGTGAGAATATGGACTTGCAAAAGAAACGGGTATATCTTGGAAGAAACCATGCTTGCAAACACTTTAGCTGACTTGAGTGAGAAAATGGAAATGAAGTTCTGCTGATGGTTGCAGACCTGGTGTACCAAACAACGGGCATAAGGCTCCTAAGCTAAACTTGGAAAATTATGACTAAGAATACACTTCAACTTTTGTGCAAAAACGGAATACACAGGATGACTCTGCCTTTGTGATTTTGATGCAGGACAAAATAGAAACAGATGATGCTTAAGGAACATATTTTAAATTATTTCTCCAAATGTGCATAAACAAGTGTTGCAACTGCATTACCAAGAGTGCAATGTGAGATTTTTGGAGATTATGAATGTGGTGATTTCATCAAAGGGTGGGCATGTTAGAGAAAGGTTTAAAAAGGTGTTACATGTTCTTTGTTCAATTTGCCTGTCTCCTTGACTCTTTGCTAAGGGGACGGTGTTCAAATAATAGTTTTAGCTTTGTCCAATTTTTCACTATATCTGTGTCTCATTAGAGTTTTGCCAGGGTTCAGATCTTAGGGAAACCCAGACTTTGGGCATAGGACAAGATTTGTCTGCTTCCATTCATTTTTAAATGTTGTTTCCCCAACAATGTCCATTCATTATGTAGGCTAAGTAAAGTGGCCTCCATTAGTTGGCAAGCAGGTTGATCAGTATTTGGATTCAGATACACACTGGGAAAAGCCTTTCCAGCTGTAACCAGTAATATTGTGTCCTCCTAAGATTCAAACAATGTGTCTTGCCAAGTGTAGTCCAACATTTTATCTACTGGGCATGCAAAACAAAGCAGATTATCTGTATTTGAATCAAATACTTCATATATTGCTTGTAGGCACAGTTCAGGAGCTTTAAATGAAGGTCCTCCCAGTTTACCCTTTTCTTCAGAAAGTCTCTTCCCTACATCATAAGAAACCATAGTAATAATTGCTTGGATATTCCTCATTGCTTTTATGTTCTAACTATTGGAGAGGAAATTTTAAGTCTGCAGTAGGGGTTAATTGCAAAACTTTAAAAATTGAGTTTTTGGGACATCTTTGGCTTTAGAAACTTCCACTACAGCCAGGTTTAAGATAAATTAATGTCCTCCTACTGAGAACGACAGATTACAATTATCAGGCTTTGTCAGGCTTAGGATAAAATTTGGCAGGTATGAGTAAATGGCTGGGTGTAATTCCAACAACAATGATTTGAGAGGATAAGTATTTGGAAAGTTTAGTTTCTAGACTGCTGAGAAGCCATGGAAGATATCCAGACAATGATGGATGGAAGTGAGAATAGTCTTAACTAAGAATGCTAGAAATGGCAGTATTAAGAATCAGAAAGGATGAACAGGAAAATAAAGGTCTCAAATTAATCTTATTGTTAGTGGTACTGTGGTAGCAAAGCAAAAAAGACTGAAATCTGTTTTTCTGGGATGAGCTTTGTACAATCTGAAGAATAGATACCTTAATATCTTTTTGTTATATAAAACATGTCAATAGAAAAAGAATCATATCCTTTCCAACTAAATGTGACATCGTTTCAGATTTATTTGTATTACAGCTGTTCTAAATTTTGGTTTCCCCTTCCTGCAAGCCTGGGAGGGGAGAACTATTTGCCATCCCGATGAAGTTGAGACAAGCAACCAAAACTAATTAGTCCCTGCTGGGGCTAGTTTCAAGGAGGCAGAGTGCTGCTCTTAAGGCTGCCCACCCCCTTTGGCTACAGGCATTTGCCCACCTGTCCCACCATATAACAGTGTACCAAGGGGTCACTTCAGGGCCAGGTAGGAGTTTTTTCCCTTTTAAGAGGGGTTTTTGGCCTACCCTATACTGTTTTGGTCCTGGGCAATTGGCATTGGGTGGATCCTTAAATAGGTTGTCATGCGAGAAATGAGGATACAATTTAACATCTTGATGTGCACCTAAGGCACCCATTTTGGTAAAGGCCAAGAATGGAAACCCCTACCTGTGCATTCAGTCAATCAAGGTGGGAGTGAACAGAAATTGCCTTCGAGCTGGAGGGGAATTCAAATACCACTGAAGTGCAAGACTTGGGGTCGGAATACTCTATGCAGCTTCCCTAAGCAGTTGCCCTGAATATGACTCGTGAAGCTACGCTCAGGGAACTCTGATGTCTTGCCCAAGTTAGCCGAGGAGTGTGTCTGGGATGGCTATTACCTCAGCTTATCCAACATCAAGTTCAACCCCCACTTTTAGTTTGTTGCAGTTCATGAAGAAAGTTTAAATAGGTAACAATTAGGCTTGCTCAAATAATTCGATTTCCCCGTTACCCGTTATTAATTCGTTATTTTCATTTGTTTTGAAGCAATATACGACCTTGAATGTCCACACGTCTGGATATTGCGGTTTCGAATCGCGAGAGGCCGTTTTTCGTTATGTCGTCGTTTTTTTCGTTAGGAAAAAACAGCTTTTGCAAATCACCCAAACTCCCACCATTCAGGCCCTTTCCTTTTGCCCCTCAGCAAAAGGGGCGTCACGGGCTCAGCCAATGGGAGGGGGCGAGGGGGAAGGAGGCCGAGGAGGAGGAGGAAGACGGAGGGGGGGAATGGCCGCCGTCGCCTCGCCTCAGCTCAGGCCTGGTGTCTCTCTGTGAGGCGGGAAGGCGGCGGATGGAGCCGGGAATGGAGAGACCGAGAGAGACAGAGAGGGGCCCGGCGGTGAGGTTTTGACGTCTGTGCGAAGCTAGGCAAGTGGGGTTTATATATCTGTGGAAGGTCCAGGGTGGGAGAAAGAACTCTTGTCTGTGGGAGGCAAGTGTGAATGTTGCAATTGGTCACCTTGATTAGCATTGAATAGCCTTGCAGCTTCAAAGCCTGGCTGCTTCCTACCTGGGGGAATCCTTTGTTGGGAGGTATTAGCTGGCCCTGATTGTTTCCTGTCTGGAATTCCCATTTTCTGTGTGTTGTTCTTTTACTGTCCTGATTTTAGCTTTTCTGTAGCTAAAAATGCATATAAAATTGATTCTATAGGGAGGATAAATGATTGGATTTCAACTCCTACAGCTTGGCTTTCTCTGCCAATAATGGTACCCATCTTGGATATTGTAAGGGATTTATTATTATTATTATTATTATTATTATTATTATTAGACCTTGCTCCCAGGAAGGTGCCTTCGCTGTGGCTCCCAACTTATCTATCTATCTACCTTTCCACATATTCTCCACATTGTGTGTATGTGTATGTATATTATATATACATGAGCCCCGATGGCAAAGTGTGTTAAAGCACTGAGCTGCTGAACTTGCAGACCGAAAGGTCCCAGGTTCAAATCCCGGGAGCAGAGTGAGTGCCCGCTGTTAGCTCCAGGTTCTGCCAACCTAGCAGCTTGAAAACATGCCAATGTGAGTAGATCAATAGGTACCGCTCTGGCGGGAAGGTAATGGCACTCCATGTAGTCATGCCGGCCACATGACCTTGGAGGTGTCTATGGACAACACTGGCTCTTGGGCTTAGAAATGGAGATGAGCACCAACCCCCAGAGTCAGACATGACTGAACTTAACGTCAAGGGATACCTTTACCTTTACCTATACACACACACACACAAACACACACACACATATGCAGGGACTATATATATATATATATATATACACAGTATATATCACACACACACCAATTTAACAAAGTTTCAGCCACAAAAACAAAGTTTCTGAAGTAGAACAATGACTTTCACAGTAAAGACAACCCAATTTAACAGGAAATAAGACTTTCAAACCAGGAACAGATTTCTAAAATTATTAAAAAATGGTTTATTATAAAAGCTATGAAAATTCGCCAAAAATCAGAGGATACGGGAAACGTTCCAAATTTTGGTGAGCTATCAGTGTTAAATGTGTTCTACCACTGTACCAAGTTTGAAGAAGATCACTCAAAAAATGAGGGTGGGAGAGTCCTGTAAAGTCCTCTCCCTCTGTGCTGTTTTTGGGAATTGCGCATGCGCGTCCGCCATTAACGAATAAATTTAGAAAATAACGAATTTTCGTTAATTTTGAAATTTTTTGGGGGCAAAATTCGGAAATACCTTCAAAAACGAAACGCTGCCCCCCTCTACTTTTGCAACGAGTTTAGAATCAAATTTTTCGTGGATCGATCAAGCCTAGTAACAATTAATAAACGTTGCCCATAGTTATCCCAACAAAGCGGTCTTGTCTAATTATTTCATTGTGGGTGGGCAATAGAGATGTGAAATTCGGCCAAAAGGGGTCCATTTCTGGCTAATCCCTCATTCTGCTTACTTGAATCGGGAGGAGTGTTACCATTTTCATTCAACAAAGATTTGGCCCATTGACTACAATGAGAAACTTTAAAGGTTCAATCCTCAGCCATTTTAAGGCCTCTCTGAAGGAAACCTTCCTCCTTTTTTGACCCCATTTACAACTGCAGGCCTGCCAAGTTTCAGAACAACTCCCCAATCTACTGATTTTGTCCTGTTTTGTCTTTCAAGAACAGCCTTAAGACACTGTGGTAAGTAAATGACAACTGCTTTACTTCAGCAAAACATAAAGTACAGTACACTCAGTGGAATAATGCAAAAGGAAGCAAGGAAGTCTTAGGGCAAATGCAGTTCTTAGTCTCTGATATAGTCCCAAATCAAATAGCAGTCTTACTTCAGACAAAGAAACAGCAATAAATCCAGATGCAGACTCTGAGCAGGCACACGGGGAGCGAAGGCATTAGAGTCAGTTTGTTACCAGCAAGAGCTGGCTGCACCTGCTTCTGCTTTATAGCTCTGAATCCCTCACAGCTGCTAGGGCAGTTCCTAATTACTCATCTACATTTCTGGCAGCTATTCTAGCTGAACGACGTCTCTGCTCTGTTTCCTTCCACCTCTCCTGAAAAGTGGGTACTTGCAAAGTCTCCTCCTCAGATTCCAACTCACCCTTAGATTCATGAACGATTTCCTGCTCCCCTTCCTCTTCTGAAGAAGAGGAATCCCTAACAGATTTTTAGATTTTAAATTTTTACCATAACATTTTTTTAAAAAAAAATACAAACCACAAGAGAGGGTTCTGGGAATTGCAGTTGCTCGTTGTGTCCACTCTCAGCCAATCAGAGCATGGACACAATAAGGCCTCTTATTGGCTGAGAAAATGAGAGCGAGAGAAACTTCAACTCCCATCATGCTCTGAAAGGAACTCAGAGACTTTTCAATGCTCACCCCATCCAAGTGCTGCTGGAAAAGCAAGTTCCCAGTAGTGCCCTCTCTGGAAGAGGAGCCTAGGGAACTTTTCTGCTGGTGGGGAGGGAGAAAAGTTGCTGCAAGATCTTCTCCAGGAACCCAGTGGCAGACTCTGCCTCAGGTATAATGCAGACTTAACTCCATCTTCTCCGGTAGCCATCAAATCTGGCTCTCTTGATCTGTTTTGCTGAGCTTTTTGGTTTCCTCCTCCCCATTCTGTTTCTGGAGATTACACAAAATGGGCAACCAAATATTACAAATCACTTTTGGTCAAACTGATTCAGGACCAAGCCTAGTGTGCAATATACAATGAAATATTGCCACAAACTATTTGTCTTTTTTTCTTTTCCTTTCTTTACTTTTGTTCAATGCTTTTAAAAAGTAAATGGAAGGATATCTGTGGATTGCAGCATATTATTTATCTTCCAAATTTAATGAATGGCTGCATACTGTTGACAAAATGCCAGACAATGTATAGCTCATAATCAGATGGAGTAAAAAGTAAATTCAGCGTATGCAACTTTCCTATGAAAATATCTGTGTAATACTGGGCTGTACTGAAAGTAATATCCATCAGGTCATATCCTCTCTGTTAACAATATGAGACATATGCAACTACCTACATGTGTAAAATAACTCTTGATCTACACAAGTGATTCCCAAAGTGGGCGCTGCAGCAATCCAGGGGAGCAGTGATGGCCACAGGTACATATATCTTTCTGTTTAATTGCTATTAAATTAAAAAAAAATTTCCAGGGCGCTGAGTAATATATTTTTTCTGGAAAGGGGGCGGTAGGCCAAATAAGTTTGGGAACCACTGATCTACAATGTGGTACTATTTAAAATCATCTCCATTTGTGGCAATACATTTGCACTACCTTTGAACCCACTTATCAAATACATTTTGGAAAAAAATCTTTAGGGTACTCCCTGCTTCAATGTCTGATATCCTCTTCCACTTGGCCTACAGCATTGAAGTGACATCTTTAAAGACTTCCTTTCATCCAACTAAACAAGTGAAAATCTCTGTGTGCCAGATCAGGGCTGTAAGGCAAATGTGGCAACATTGATCATTCCATTGGTGAGATATTGTCATGCAGTATTATGGTGTATCAAGATTGCATTCAGCTTTATATATTAGCTTTTCTTCCATAATTTTTCAAGTTTTGAAATGACACAATGTCACGGTTGCTGTTAAATGCTGTTCCATATTTGAAGAAGTCACATTTTTGTCATCCAACAAGACATTCACCATAATCCTCTATACTGAACACAGGCTTTTTAATGTCTTTGGCCTAGGAGAGGTGGAATGCTCCCACTCCATTCTGATTCTTATTCTATGTGTCATACAGGTATGTCAATGCCTTATCACTAGAATAAGCATTTTTAACAAGATGGTCTTCTGACTTTCACTTCCTGCTAAAAGATTCAAACACACATAAAATCTATTTTCTTTCCAATCAGCTGTTAATAGATGATAAACCCACATGGAACATACTTTCCTATATCCAAGGTTGAGAATTATCTGCTCAACAACACTGAGACCACAGCCAAATTTCTCCACAATCTCTCAGACAATCATACACTATTGTGTATGAATCATCTCACCTACCTTGTCGTCATTTTCATCAGTGACTGCTCTCAGTGTTTTTTTAACTGCATGGTTTATCTTCAGTACCAGCTTTGTCTTCTTTGAACTGTTTTACTCATACTGCAAATTACTCTCATCAATTGTCACATCACCATGCATATTTTTGAGCCTTCTATGGATGTCAGCTACAATTCGTCCTTCTTTAGTCAAGACCTCAATTACTGTTCTTTGTTTCTCCTATGTATCCATGGTTATGCAACATCCAGAATTACAGAAATTATGTTAGTCATGCAATAGAAATTTCTCTATCTAGTAGGGCAATTCGGATCAATAGTTTCAGAAAAAAATGGCATTACTTTTATTGTGACCACATCTCCAGCCAGAAATCAGTACATTTGTCTCTTTGGTTTTCATTTTGGGTTCTCCACATGTCTTGTAAATTTAGATCTTCCAGGTGAGATAGGAATTCTAGTGAAGACAAAACTGATGAATTTTCACATCTCATGTGTCAAAGACAGAACGCCACCAGATAAAGTTCAACACAGTTTATTAAAGTTACAGAACTAAAAAGTGCCCGTATGAAACAAAGGACTAGGCAAACACTTGCCTTCAGTGTAAAAGATACACAAAAAAGACTCCGCTAATACTAAAAGTGGTTCAAAAGATAAACCGGATTAAACAGGAGTTTAATCCGGGTTAAACAGAAAATGCTTACTTCAGCCCGGCAATTTAAACAAACAAAAGTTGATAAACAAGGATTCAAAGAAACATAAATAGCTGGCAGCAGATTCCTCTCTGCTACTCGAAAGCTGCAAATGAGTAACTAAGGTTGTTACTCCTCCGTGCAACAAACGGAATCCGGATCCAGGCACTTCAATCAGGGCAGCAACGGTCAGCAGGGTCCCAGTCCGGTCCGAGGTCGAAAGCCAGGTACAGACGTCTTTAATTCACCAATTCCACCGAAAGCCACAGAAGGGGTAGTCCGAGGTCGTAGTCAGTCAGTCAGTCCAGCGTCAATCCAGAGTAGGCAATTAATGTCCGTCAAGAAGACGACGGAGGTCCAAGATAATAAAATTAAACACAGGTTGCACAACAAAATCCCACACAGTTCCTCCCGCCGTCTATGCCCAGTGTCCTTGGTAACTTACGTATTCAGCAAACGAAACACACCCGTCTTCAGGAAATTCCCAACAAGAGCCCAAGCGTTCGTCCAGATTACCTTGCCCAACGCAATTAGCCCTGGATTCAAAACCCCATTTTATGCCAGTTTACAACTCCTCATCGCTATCAGCTGTTCCCCTAATTCCAGGTGCCTCATCATCATCATCCTCATCAGAGCTAAAACATCTTTGACTACGCCCCACAGCATCCCCAGCTGTGGATCCCGTTCCATCCCTCCAACTCGTCCACGGGTCCGATCCTGCAACCCGCCAGTCGCCTCCCATGCCATCATTACCAGGAACACCCAAATCCTCCCTCACACAAGTCCATTCCATGTCATCCTCTTCTGAGCTAACCACCTCTTCCTCCATTCCCTCGGTAAAACCCTCAAAGGAGTCTTCGTCAGTTGGTTCTGCAAATAAGTCCCGCAGCCGTTTCCTCTCTCGCTCCTCAAGAGAGTCTGACTCTCGAGGAGTCTTACGACCACGTCTCCCAGTATTGGAGCCATAAGGCTCAACCATAACATCATGTGAACAAATGGAGCCTGTTTAGATCCAGCATATGGCAAGCCAGCACCTCCTTGTCACTGCCTTACTAATAGTAACTGACAGTGATTCACCAACATGTCATTATATTACAGTGGTTCTCAACCTGGGGTCTCCAGATGTTTTTGGTTTTCAACTCCCAGAAATCCTAACAGCTGGTAAACTCTCTGGGATTTCTGGGAGTTGTAGGCCAAAAACATCTGGCGACCCCAGGTTGAGAAGCACTGTTCTATTACAATTCTAGCTCTCTGCATAAAGGTGGAGAAGATGTAGTATGTAGCCCTGAGCAAAGCAGCTGTTACATAGCTGTTGGTTGGAAAGGCGACCGGTTCTAAAGGACCTCTTTCTCTAAAGTTGGGATTTTAATAGGGTCCACTTCTAAACCAGGGCTTTCTGGAAAGTCTGCCCTGAATGTGAAGAGGTCCTAACTGTCCTTTTTGGAAAACCCACACAGAATCTAGTCAAAGACTATATAGAATTTCAGAATCATCAGCCTTCCTTCCCAACATTCATAGCAATGACTTTCTATGCTACACAACCCAGGAAAAAGCACAACAGCTACTGTAACAAGTCAACAATGTATCCGCAAGACTATCTGTAGCATGCCAATAATGTACCAACACAATGTCAGTTCTTGGCTTTAATTCATTTACTTGAAATAACCTCTTGTACTCCAAGTGGTATGACTTTTTTCCAAATATTTATTTTGCTATTCATGGAAAATGCTTTTATTTAGTTTTTTAATAGAAAAGGGATTATGACCTTGTGCTACCCTGATGTCCATTCATGCAATTTCAGTTGACATTTGCTCTTTAAATCTCTAATTAACATTTGCATTTTAAATTGTGCATGGAGAGTTATTATGACTCAATACAGTGCCTTTAATGTAAGAAAATGTTCATAGCAAGAAGACCCTAAGTAATTTTACAGCCACAGTCTGAACCAGCAGACCCTTCCAAGACAGCCCCATATATTTTTATTGCAACATTTACATTTTTAAATTGAACTTGAAACGGCTGAGGAATTTCTTTTATCATATCCCCATATTCCTAGATTTGTTTGTTGAAACTGATTGCAACTTGACAACCCGTGGCTTTTGACCCATAAAATTGCTTATCTGTTCCATTTGGTAATTCATTCTGTTATAGTGACAATACTACACCTTTACTACAAAATTTTGATTCTGGGTTAAATTTAGCAATTATTAACTTCAGTGAAAATATTTAACTCAGCTCATCAAACAATATCGGAGGTATCACACTTTAGATTAAATTAGAAATACACAAAAAAAATCTCCTCCTTTACCCAATGTCATGACTTGAGTATCAACTTTACTCTAAGAATCTTTGGGGAAATCACTGCATACTCATTGATGCCACTTTTCAGTTCTTCTAGCTAATCTCAAAAGGCAATTAAAATACAAACTAATTAACCTCTCTAAACCACCCTTCTAATTAATCAGCCTTTTCTAGTTTCATTAGCTATGAGACCAACAATCATATTTAATTTCTCACCAATTGATTTGGAAAAGATACTGTCACCTACCTTTGTGCAGTTACAAGTTAAAGAGGTTAATACTCTTATGCAATGCAATCTACTTTTATGATACAAAACATAATAACAGTGCACATTTCTGCATAGGAAAGATGCAGGATTTGAATGACTACTAAAATTTTATAACCCTAGTAAAATTTATTGTTTAGCCCAGCTGTTTCCCCCCATCACTTCATTTTCAGAAGCTATAATTTTGAAATGCCCAGGTGTGTCTACTAAAACAAAAGAACATTTTTTATAAGCCAGCCAAAGCTGACCAAGCATCCAACTAGTCAAACATCTGGTTTCTAGCAGTGACCAGATATGATGTTGGAAACTCACAGACCGAATGTTAAAGTGATAATGTCTCCTTATTATTTGTTCCTGGTTTCATAGGTTCAGACAAATATTGACACTGCACATTGGTAGAGTTTAACTTTAGCTAGAGCTTGCAAACATTAGAATGAATAGACCAGCATCCATACTAAATAAAGAACTAATTTGATTATGCATATAATTTAGTAACATTTTAATTCATTTGTTGCATAACTGTTTGTACGGTACTAGCTTTAAATGTGAAAAGGTTTTTTAAAAATCACAAAGACCAAAAATCATCCACTTAGATATCCAGAAAAGAATGAATGAAAGCAACATGAAGCATTAATTACTCAACCAATAACACCATCATGACAGAAAAGAGGTTATAATACTTTTTGAGATATCTTTAGATAACATTACTCATTGGAAAATACAATAATACTTGTTAAGGTGCAAAGTATAGAAGAAGAGGAAGACCAGATAGGATGATGATCAGTGCTCTTGGAGATTTCTCATTTACAGGGTCACCATAGGTCAAAGTCAACTTGATGGCAAATAGCAACTATAAATATATACCTTAATATTATAGTAATTAAAACATATTGGTGGTCTCAACTTGAACAAAACCTGTCTAACTGTCCATCTGTCTGAAATGGCAGCTGTGATGATTCTAAGCAGCAGTAGATACTGACAGGATGCAAAGAGGGAGGGAGGGAGGGAGAGAGAAAGAGATGAAGGGTGTGATGCCTAGGGCACCTTTGGCCCCTGACCCTGTGGCCATTACTGTCCAGGACGAAGAAGACTTGGGTTTTTTCCCATGTCAGCAAGATTCAACTCCTTTCCAGATGCCTCATGTTGACATTTCCGAGCCAGAGCCAATTAAGGATGCCCTTGAAACTGTGCCGGTACTCCTAGATTCTCCGGAAGGTTTAGAGTTTGATAGTAGGGCATTTGTACAACAAGAAAGATCACAAAGACAAAGTTTGAGGAGAAGCGCCAGATTAGCGGAGCGTGGAGACTATGGCTAAACCCTGTTCTCTTGGGAAGAATTTGGGAGTTAGACACCTGGCTGTGACTATGACAAGCTCAGTTCTCTTGGGAAGTTTTAGGGAGTCAGGCACCTGCTTTGGGGGAGTTTATGAAGTTCAATAAAAGTACTGCGCTGAGAACTTTCCTTTGCGGTGTCAACTTTACCTTTGACTGGAAAGCAACATCGTCTCTAGCTCCTGGAATTCAAGCGGCCTGAAGGTGCATACTCTTGAGTAGACCGGGCACCGGTCTACCTCCTTGCCCAAGTTTGGACTGCATTTCAGCTCCTGTTCATCTAGTTCCTGCCTTGCTTTGAAATCCTGTTTTTGGACATTTACTCCAGAGAACTCTTATATCCTCTTTGATCCTTTTCCCCACTCAATACTCGGCCGAGTTTGAGTGTGTTTTGGTTTTGGGACTTTGGACTCTAATACTGGACATAAGACTATCACTTATTGGACTAATTTTGATCTTTTCCGGAAGGTCAATTGCTTATTCAACTTTGCTGCTTATTTCTTTTTGGAACTTTATTTGCTTTAATAAAGATATTATATTGTTATTGGTCTCTGTGTTGGTTTTCGGTGCTCTCGCTGTCTTGGGGCGTAACACAGAGACAATCGGTCAAGAGGCTTTGTAAAATTACAGCTCTCATGATTCCATAGCATTGAGCCATGGCAATTAAAGTGATTTGAAATTTCATTAGCTCTACAGTTTAGATGCACCAGACTCAGTCAGTCAGGACAGCTGTGTCTATGAGGTTACCTGTCAGCACTGAATTTAAGCTATTTGGCCAGCAATGGAAAAGAATAGCACGGGGCCATATATTTTGACAAATACATGTGAAGCCCAGAGGAGTGGGTCAGCAACAAAACAGATAAAAGAATAAAGAAATAAACAATGATCAAATAAATCAAATTGTCACATGCCACTTCCCCCCTACTGGATGCCTTTTGTGTGAATGATGTATTTCCTTCTGTCTGATGATGCTTTAATGGTCACCCGGCTGGACAATCCCATATTGCTCATTTATTTTTAAAAATCTGGCTAATTTGGGAAAGGAAACTAATGGATGCATCAACACTGTAGAATTAATGCAGCTTGATGTCACTTAAACTGTCATGGTTTGGATATTATGGGAATTATAGTTTGGTGAGGCACCAGAACTCTTTGGTAGATAAGGTTAAAAACCTTGTAAATTCCTATGATTCCATAACATTGAGCCATGATACTTTCAGTATAGATACACCTTTTGACTTGTTTGCTGCTTAATTACCAGAAGAGTAAATTTCCCTTTGTATGTCATTTTCAAGTTCTATAGAGATTCCTTTTCTATTTCTATACATTTTTTCTCCAAGACTTCTTAGTGCATAAGACACATTAGCTCACACTTAAACTTTGGAATCTGCTTGTAACCAAGTACTTAAAAAAATTAATGAGCTGCAGCTACAATGAATGATTATGTCATTTTGAATATGCTGTACATTAATGCATTTGACAAAGGCAAAGGAGGAAGATCATTAAACTGGGTCTTTATGGCCCCTGAGGGTGAACAGCAGTTGATCTAATCGAGACAAAGTAGCACAAGTGGTCTCACAATAATTGATTAAACGTGACTTCACAGTGGCTGAAGTCCGAGAGCCTGGATTAGTTTGTTCCACATCATATCTAGATATGGTTAATTTATTTGAAAAAAAGTACCATAGGGTCATTGAGAGGGTATGATCTTATTCCCAGATATTCCAGACATCCCTGCACTTAACAAATACTAACTTGGAAATGGTAATAGAATTTGAAATTACATATTTATCTGCAATATATATTGGTTGCCTTAAATCAGGCACATGGACATGACAGCCTTCCTGATACTGGTGGACTGAAAGATCCATCATTCATAGGGATTAGCCAATTAACAGTGGGTGAAAAATTCTTCAAAGTTGTCTCTGTAGTCCTCAATGACTCTATATTTCTACGGTTACACTTTACTGACACATTTAGAGCACCTTAGAAACATTTTAATTGTCATATCTCCTGGGATTTAGTGAAAAACCTAGACTTTTGGAGCATCATACTCCTGAATTTGGAACACAGCCTGGATACCCAGGTTTTGGCACTGGCAAGAAGGGCATTTGCAGAGTTAAAAATCTGTGTACCAGAAACACTGATCCTTAAAAAGTCCTAGTACCATGATATATGCCTTGATTACATCCCATTTGGATTTTACTTTGGAAAAATCCAAAGTAAAATCCAGTTGCATTGGAAACTTCAACAAGTTCAAAGTGATGCAGCCAGACTGTTGAGTGGAACTAATTGGAGGGATTATGTCACACAGACACACCTATTGAAACCACTTGCTTCCATTTCATTAAGGTAAAGGTAAAGATTTCCCCTTGAACTCTGGGGGGGGGGGGTGTGTGTGATCATCTCCATTTCTAAGCCAAAGAGCCTCCGTTGTCCGTTGATGTCTCCAATATCATGTGGCCGGCATGACTGCATGCACTGAAGCGGAATCTATTGATCTACTCACATTTTCAAACTGCTAGGTTGGCAGAAACTGGGGCTAACAGCAGAAGCTCACACCGCTCCCTGGATTTGAACCACCTACCTTTCGGTCAGCAAGTTCAGCAGCTCAACTGTTTAACCCACTGGGCTACCAGAGACTCTATTGCTGGACTTAATTCAAAGAACTGGTTGCGAAACTCTATGCAAAAAAAAGAGACATCTTATATAGAAAGCCAAATTTTTGGATTCCATTTTGAATTTCATCGTAGAAGAAAGGTGGGATATAAATTCAATAAATAAACACACAAAATTTTAAAATCATTGAAAATATAAACCCCAGAATTCCTTATGATGTGCTCAAGTTCTATCCTTGTGTAGTGTAGATACATCCCCTTTACAAGGTTTGTGAAGGCTACCACCTTACTCCTTAATAGAGGTAGATATCCAGCTACGTTCAGTTTTGATTTTTTGTTGTTGTAGTATTTTTATTTGTTTGTTTTTTTCTTATTTACACTCCATGCAGCTTTTCAAGACAGAAAATCTTTTCGATATTTCGTTGTTGTCCATCCCTGATCTATATTAGTAAGTATAAAATTTTTGTTCTGTTGCAATAAGGTCTTTGAAAACTATACAGTTTTCTAAAAATGAGAATTATTTTGTGCCAAATGTGATTTTTTTATCAGATTTTTATAGGAAACAGCATTTTGTGCTGAACAGAAAATGCTGCTTTCTGCACAAAGCCCCAACATGCAAACTTAGCACGCAATGTCCCTTACGATTATAGATATCATCTACTGTAAGGACTTTATCCCACACTACCCCCCACCCCCCAATTTCTAAACACTTAGAATCCATTGAGGGTACGATTTATGATGTGGCCCTTCTGATAGTGCAGGGGAACTTCCTGTCAGTTTCATCATGCTTTGTTAAGGAAATGTCTGAAATAGTCCAAAAAAAGGGAGAGGGAAAAGGACAGTCAAAGATCATCTTTTGAACTCAGGAGCTGGGATATAGCTGGAGAAAACATCCAAAAATATGTGGGATAAGAGCTGTCAATTTTGTCTGGGTTGAAACATTTCTCTCCCAAAAACCTGTTTCATGAGCCTGGCATGTTTGTATTCGAATGATAACATTAATTTTATTTTTTTTAAATTAATGTTATCATTTGAAATACAAACATTTGTAAATATATTTGTTTTTACTATCTGTACTGCTAGTTTCTTGGGCCCCTTCCACCAGCTGAATAAAATCCCACATTATCTGCTTAGAACTGGAATATATGGCAGTGTGGACTCAGATAACCCAGTTCAAAGCAGATATTGTGGGATTTTCAGTCATGATATTCTGGGTTATATGGCTGTGTGGAAGGGCCCTCAGTCTTCTGCAATGAAGAGTCAGGGTGCTTTGAATACAATTTCCTGCTTCTCGGCAGGGGGTTGGACTGGATGGCCCATGAGGTCTTTTCCAACTCTATGATTCTATGATTCTAAGAGTACTGCGGTAGAACATGCAGATCAAGAATAGGTCTCTTCAGCCACCTAAGAACCCACCCCCAAGACCCCACAGATGGAAGACAATCATCCTCAAACTACGAATAAGTAAGTACTTATACATGTTTCATGTATCTCCATGTACTTTCATCAGTCAGTTTATCTTAACCCTAATATACATACAAGACATGCGTGATTGATTGTAGCTCTGATCATAATTAGGGTAACATTACTATTGACACTTGTAATAGCTTATGTGGTTGATAATGATACCTCCCTACCATAAAGGGGCAAAAAGTCAAGACGCACAGACAATTTATGATGGAAATATCTATGCTGCATATCTATACTGCTTGCATACAAATCAGGAATGGGAAAAAGTCATAGTGATATTTACAGCTACTGTCTGAGCTGATTTTAGGTTAATCATCATCTTTATTAAAGCACTTCATTATCATCCTTACAGCTGTCAGTCTTTTAGGTCATTCCCAGTGAGAGCTAATAGGCACTTCAGACAGCATTCCATCTCAATTAAAACAAAAACAATAGCCCCTTCAATTTCATCTTATGTATTTTGTTACATAGTAAGATACCAAGGAGCTTTAAATCATTATCTTTCACATGAGAGACAGGACATGATCATTAGGCAGAGTGAAGGATCTACTTCAACCAACAAGCAATGGAGAGGTCAACACATTGGAGAATCACTGACAGCCCGTGGCCTCTGTATCAGTGGGGTAATGAATCTTGTTAGAGTTTTAGTCCATCCAAGTTGCTGACATGTATCCCCAAAATAAACTGAGTACTTTGAGCAACTCTTTTAACTGTCTAACTAAGAACTTCTTCAAACGGGGAAAATAGCTCCATTTTGCCACTTTTAGCCTTGGCTTGGATGGGGCCTATTGAGTGCCATCAGACAATGCATGGCAGGCACCAACCACATTTTTCCCAAAGTGGAGAGGAAGCATCAAAATATGCTTCCTCCTCCACCATGAGGAGGAAAGTGTTTTTCGGGTAGCTCTGATGGATTTAACTGCACTTTCCTCTCCTTATCCCCATATGATGGGAAAAGGGGCAGCAGGACAACATGCGTTACTGCTCATTGCTGCCTGTTCTCCCATCTGATGTGGATAGGTACAGGGTGCCAATGCACCCTGTCCCATCTCCACTCATGGCCTGGATGAAGGGTGAATAAGCTGAAGCTTAATCCTGACAAGACAGAGGTCCTCCAGGTCAATCGTACTTCTGATCGGGGCATAGGGTGGCTACCTGTGCTTGACGGGGTCGCACTCCCCCTGAAGGCACAGGACCGCAGCTTGGGGGTCCTCCTGGACTCAACACTGACACTTGATGCTCAGGTGTCAGCAGTGGCTGGAAGGGCCTTTGCACAATTAAAACTTGTGCACCAGCTGCGACCATACCTCGAGAAGTCGGATCTGGCCATGGTGGTCCATGCCTTAGTTACCTCCAGACTGGATTATTGCAATGCGCTCTACGTGGGGCTGCCCTTGAAGACAGCCCGAAAATTGCAACTAGTCCAGCGTTTGGCGGCCATGCTTCTAACTGGAGCAAATTACAGGGCGCGTTCAACGCTACTGTTCAAGGAGCTCCATTGGCTGCCGTTTATTTTCCGAACCCAATTCAAGGTGCAGGTAATCACCTACAAAGCCCTGAATGGTTTAGGACCCACCTACCCTTGTGACCGCATTTCCCCCTATGAACCTGCATGGTCTCTACGCTCGTCGGGGGAGGCCCTCCTCTCGATCCCACCACCTTCGCAATCTCGGTTGGTGGGGATGAGGGAGGGGGCCTTCTCCATCGTGGCCCCCCAGCTCTGGAACTCTCTCCCCAGGGAGATCAGGCAGGCCCCCACCCTCCTGACCTTTCTGAAGAACCTGAAAACTTGGCTCTTCCAACAGGCCTTTGGTGACTGACCTCCATAGTAATGGATTGACCTGTTGCTTATCTCACTTATTATACCCTATTCCTTTAGTAGGCCATAGTGTATGCCTTCTCCAGCACTTTAACGGGACAATAGTTCTGGGATCTACCTCACCCTGATTGAATCTGACACCAATTGCACTTTTTTGGTCCAGTTCTTTTTTTAGAGCCGACCCAGGATTTTATCATAGTATATTTATTGTATCTTGACCTATGACTTGTTTTATTGTTGATTGATTGTTTTATTGTTATGTTTTTATATTGTTCGTGACCTGGGCTTGACCCCATGTAAGCCGCCCCGAGTCCCTTCGGGGAGATGGGGCGGGGTATAAAAATAAAATTATTATTCACATTATTATTATTATTATTAAGGAGGGAGGGCGCACAGGATGCCATAGAATTGTTTCATCATTCCACAAGGAGTCACAATGGAGAACAGGACACTATGTGCCATGTGGACTAACCTACACCTCCCATAAGCCAGCATGTTGCCTTGAGGTCCTTTACTATATTATTTCCAATGCTTATATAATGTTTAACTGCCATTTCAGTCAGTTTCTATATGTGGAAGACTGCGTGGATGGGTTTTGTCCTTAAGGAAGCAAAATGTCTTCAGCCAGTCCTCTGAAATGACATAGAAGTCATCCTTGAAAATGATTGTGAATGTGAACAGCAACTCTGGAATCAAAGAATTGGAGAGTTGGAAGAGACCACAAAAAGGCCCTCCAGTCCAAATCCTTTGCCATGCAGGAATACACAATGAAAGCATTCCAGACAGATGGTCATCAAGCTTCTGATTAAAAACTTCCAGAGACAGAGACATCACCACACTCCAAGGCAGCATATTTCATTGCCCAACAACTCCTATCATCAGGAAGTTATTCCTAAAGTTGAGGTTGAATCTCCTTTCCTGCAATTTGAATCCATGGCTCCGTGTCCTAGTCCCCAGAATCAGTTGGAAAGATTTTCTTAGCGCTGTCTTAGGATTTATATTTCTACTCAGACAGAGGTTCAGGAAACAGTAGAACACAAATGGAATCCATATATGAAAAGTAAACAAAGCTGCCTTATTATATCTGTCTAGAGATTTGAACTGGATTAAAGTTGCAGTCCATTCCCAGCTAGACACTGAATCTGTATAAAACATAAGGAATCTGGATTGCAAGTGCTCTCTTATTGATCTGCACCAAAAAAGCAGCAATAGCTATGAGTTTCTTTTCATTTTTTCACACATCTACAAAACATTAGAGTCCACAGGAGCCCTTAGTGGTGCAGTGGGTTAAACCACTGAGCTGCTGAACTTGCTGACAGAAAGGTCAGCAGTTCAAATCCGGGGAGTGGGGTGAGCTCCCACTGTTAGCCCCAGCTTCTGCCAACCTAGCAGTTCGAAAACATGCAAATGTGAGTAGATCAATAGAGACTGCTCCAGCAGGAAGGTAACGGCACTCCATGCAGTCATGCCAGCCACAAGACCTTGGAGGAGTCTATGGACAACGCCGGCTCTTCGACTAAGAAATGGGGATGAGCACCAACTCCCATGGTCAGACATGACTAAACTTTAAGTCAGGGGAAAACCTTTATCTTTACCTTAACTTCACGGAATTTTGTAAAATTAGCTGGGTTGTTTTTATTTTTATTTTTTTAAAGCACAATTTTCAACATGTTATATAGACAATTCTTGGCAATTCATGCAACTTTGTTTTTTACCAGGTGCTGTCCCCCAAAGCACTAGTTCATCCAGTCTATTGCAATTTAATGAAGATGCATAAAAATAGAATTGATATTGATCATAATGGTTAGTGTATCCTTGAAGAGAAATAGAAATGTCTGCGTGTATCTTCTTTATTCTACCAGCAAAGTAACTGGTGGAATCCACTGGTGCTGTTATAGGAAACATACTGTTATACTTTCACGTTCCTGCAAGCAATAATTATCATCAGTAATAGCCCATTTCTGCATAAAAGAAAAAATATAGCATGTTATTGATGATTGTACTAAACTTTACTCTCTTTTCCCCCCATTCATCTTTCTTCGGTACCTCCAAACTGTTCCCATATTGTTTTCCTAGCAATCCAAACCACTGATGATCCAGATTTTAATAGGAATTAGATCACACACTCACCAGTGCCTCTATATTCCACCAGCATTGGCTACTGGCATGATGTCTTGTTTTCTCCCCAAAGAAACGCAGGAACATTTCCTTGGGGGAAAATATTGTGTACCAAATTCCAGCTTGAGTTATTAATGAGCACAATTCCTCCCACCATCACTTTGTGATAACTCAGCCAGCATGGTTCTTCCAGCTTGCAGACTCAGCCTTTCTGATAATTGCTTCCTACAAAACAAAACTTTCTACAAAACAAAACTTCCCACAAAACTCCCACTCAGCCTAGCATCATTATTTGGGAAAGGAAAGTACACTTGCCGTAGCATACACAACAGCTATGTGGAAATGGTTTGGTTTTATTTCATGAGACATTTCTTTCAGCTTCAGAGCCCAGTGAAGGCAGGATTGGTGTCACTTCTTCCTTGGAGGGTAGGGGATCTCCTTCCAATCCGCCTTTCAAGTTTCTGACTCATATTTCAGACTTCTAGATTTTGGAGCTAGCCTGAATTCAACAAGACACCCTTTCTGTGTGTTTTAAGATTCGAAATTGCCAATATTATAGTGATTGCCCCAAGGGATGTCATAATGTGCTGCAAGCTTGTGGGAAATTTGCTCTGTTCTTTCATAATGCACTCCTTAAAAATGATGATTAATGCCTACCCAGAGATCCTTTCACACTATACATTAATAGCACTATGTTACTAAATGCCTAGGCTATTTCCTATGGAATCCTTAGTCTGGTGATCTTTGACTGAATATCTGTACACATAATGAAAGGGAAAAATGTCTATGTGTGTATGTGGAGGAGGTGTCCATTTACACAGACATCCTCCCACCTCCACAAACAGCAGTAATTCCCACTGAGCAGGAGACACCAATGGCCGTCCATCCACTATAGTGAGTGCTATGAACATGTAGCCCAAGCCCTGCCAGTGTCCTCCACAAACACCATTCTGCCCCCCACTCAAGTGAAGGCTTTCACGCGAGGACAATTTCATCCTAGATGTTCTGTTTTTCCTCCAGAATGGACATCCTAGGGTTCCTTAATTTGCATGACCCTGCCCACTGCCTCTCCCTTAACTCTTTCTTACCCTTTCCTATGGCACACAGTTAACAGAGTGTCATGATCCCCCATTTCATGTCATCTCCAAACACAGAGCCAGCTCTGACAAAGAACAGATGGCCAGCCATAAAACCGGCCAGCCATAAAACCTCAATTACCTTTTGGTATGTGCGGGCCCTATATAAATGGGCTACAGAGAAGATTCTGGTATTCCGTACAATAAACCTGGTTGAATCTACCCAGCGTGTGTCTTGGTGCCTTCTTCTGGGGAAGATCAGCAACTGAACAAGAGGTTTGGGGAGAATTCACCATGATTTACAGGAGTTGTATTTGACCAACTTCCAGAGAGCACTGTTAACCCAACCAATGATGGATCTGTACCAAACCTGCCATGGATAATGGGACTTGCAGTACCGTCACTCATACTGTGACCCCCCACCAACAATGAACTGGGACCAAAGTTGGTACAGAGAAGCCCCATGACCAACTGAACATACTGCAGAGGTTAGTGGGAATGGACCTTGATTTTGGGAGTTATAGTTCACCTGCTTCCCGTAAGCACTAAACCCAGCTGACATCAGAGCTGGACCAAACTTGGCACACAGACCCAACATAGCCAATTGTGCATACGGGCCTGGTTTGGGAGTGACTGACCTCAGACCTGGGAGTTGTTGTTCACTCTTATCCAGAGAGCCCTGAACCCAGCTGATGACAGATCTGGACTAAACCTGGCACACAGACCCAACATGACCAACTGCAAATACTGGCAGGATTTGGGGGTGATTGCTATGGGAATCTGGGAGTTGTAGTTCAATCTTATTCAGACAGCTGACCCCAGCCAAGGATGGATCTGGACCAAATTTTAGTGATATTAACTAACATCCCAAAACAATCAATGCCTTCTTCTAATATCCTGAGCACTGCAAGGTCCCCAAGCTAGTTCTAAGTAAAGGCAAATTTCAGGATTCCATGGAATGGCATCATATGAAATAAAATGGACTCACAGTAATATAATTTAGGATATGAATGGACCCCTGAATAGCATCTGCCCAGACACCTGGCTATATGTCATGAATGCAGCACACAGATGTGAGAAAGATCTGCTTATAACTCACAATATCTCAACCCTGGCAGTGGGAGAGGTCTTACTGTATTCCATAAATGTTCAAACCGGGCGTTGGTCAAGGAGAAACCATAGAATTTTTATGTTGCCATGGGAAAGTTAATTAATAGTACATTCACTCACCAGTTTTAATGATTAAAATCCAACAGATTTGCCGGCTGTGTAAAACTATATATAAATGCTTAACATGATAAATAAAGTATTCGATTCAATTATTTATTTAGCAAATTGAAGCTAATTTACAGAGTGTCCTTCCTTATACCCTTGCTGTTCCCATCCTGGAGCCTTTCTCTGGTAAGATTTGCTGATCAATATGTGAGCTTGAGATACCTCGAGGAAAGAAAACGAGGGAAAATATCATAAAATGTTTATTTGTTTATTTGTTATGGCCACTTCTCTTCCAGCTAGCTGCATATGAGAGAGAGAAAGAGAGAGATTGCAGATATTCATGTGAGATATGAATACTAACCTGAGGTGGGTTTTTTTTTCAAAACCATTGCTGAAAAAAACAGCTCTTCACAGATTCATATACTACATGCAAAAAAAAAAATACACTACGAGCAAAGCAGTACATGAATATCAATTCAAGCATTTTACCAGTATCATAACATTTTAGCCCCTAGATTGGAGTGAAATGTGTTATTAGGGTAGAAATCCATGCTTTCATTCCTCTTAAAATGAGCAAGAGCTATAAATGTTTTAGTGACATTCGAAGTGAGTTTAGCTGAGGTGCCTTGGTGAAGTAGCTATTAAAGAAGGACATTTCATATGCCTTTACAGTGTCAACTGAATTTCTTTTCATTTCATATATCTAGACCTTCAGGAGCAGAAAAATCTGGTGCTTTCTTTGATCTGTCTAAAATAATCAATTCTTTTCCACTATCTATAAGGAGTTAGGTGGAAATATAATCAACCAAAGGAGAAAGGTATATGAGATCCATTCATATTCCATTGAGTGTACTACCTTGCCCATCACAAGATCTTTCATTGACTAAAAAGAAAATTGGATACATGGCACTGGTGAACATGAAATATCTCAGGTCACTTTAGCCTTTCTGTCAAGCAGAGCTAAATCAATAACTGTCCACAAAGCATATGAAACTATTTTCAGTTCAGCGGAGCCCTATTGTAATGCTTAATAGACATCAGCAACAAGTAGCTACTAGATAGCATAACAAATGCATACAAATGGTTTAAGATTTTAAAAAATTGCCAGCTGTGCTCATTTCTACTCCATTTTTAATGCCAGGAGTGACTTGAGAAACCTGTGAGAGAATTGGCTGTCTTCAAGGATGTTGCCCAGGGGACACCCGGATGTTTCGATGTTTTTACCATCCTTGTGGGAGGCTTCTCTCATGTCCCCTCATGGAGCTGGAGCTGATAGAGAGAGCTCATCCCCGGGTTGTATTCGAACCAGCAACCTTCAGGTCAGCAACCCAACCTTCCAGTCATCAGTCCTGCTGGCACAAGGTTTTAACCCACTGCGATACTGGAGGCTCCTCTTCTACTCCATGAAATCCAATTTTTCTTGCCTTCTTGACAATTTATAGCTTACTTATCTGTTTTGCAAAATTACTTATAACATAGGAAGTAGGATTTGGCTTCAACCTATCTAGAAAACCATAATTAAAAGTGTATTTAATGACAAAATAATAGTCACTTGAGTGAGAGAGACAATTAGTGAAATGAAAAATAGATGGTATCGGATGTCACTAAACTGAAGAAAATACAGGGTTCTGAAGACTTATCTTGCTGATGCCATAATGTCCAAGGTATATGGTTTCAGTATATTTGATGGTTGTCAACATAACTCTAAACCGTCTTAATCACTCCTCTTTCAAAGTCTAGAGTCAACTTCTCCTATTTTAAATTATTTTTCATTTTTTAGTCTTCTTAACAGATAGCCATCTGTTGGCAAGTTTACTCTGCCTGAAAGGCAGATGGATGACAGATAGTGAAATGATGAGTGTGGTGGAGGTTCCTTCTTTGGAGGCTTTTAAGCAGGGACTGGATGGCCATCTATTGGGGGTGCTTTGAATGCAATTTTCCTGCTTCTTGGCAGGGGGTTGGACTGGATGGCCCAAGAGGTCTCTTCTAACTCTGCTTCTATGACTGGAATGGCCTTAGATTATGATTTTAGGTTGTTTTTAACCATTGATTTTAATGGTGTTTATGTTTTTAACTGTTAGTTTTTAATGCATAGGTTTATTTTATTCTATACATGTTATGCAGCACTGAATTGTTGCCTACTTTTAAGGACGCTCTGAGTCCCCTTTGGGTGAGAAGGGCGGGATATAAATGTTGTAAATAAATAAATAGACACCACAGTAGTTTATGAAGATAACATTGTGTTATGGTTTCTGAGACATTCTCAGCCCTATGGATTCCATAGATAAAAAGGAACATGAACGTGCCATCAATAATTTCTATAAGTTTAAAGGAAACATGAAGCTGAATACTAATTAGGCAAGTCTCATTGGATCAATTGGAAAAAAGAGAAATCAACACTACCTGAAGGTATGAATTGAATTTAAGAAAACAATCCTATTGTATTGCTACAGCATCCTTGAGACTGGAGGAAGGAACTGGTATCTAGTTCTGAATTCTTAGACAAAATCTTAGGATGTTGTCACATGACCCAGCTGGGCTATTCCGTCTCGCCAATGAAAGAGAAGGCATGTGGGGCGACTCGTGGCACCCTCTGCACCATCCTTCTTCACCTCATCATACATGGAGAGCGGAAAAGGGTGTGTTGGTGCCCTTTCCCACGCCGTCGCATGGCAGAAAGGGTGGCAATACGTGGCAACGCACGTAGCCCCATTGCCCTATCTGCCATCATGTCGGCTTTTGGGGCCAAAAGTGTGGGTAGCTCTGTTGGAGCTACCCGTACAACACCTTCCTCTCAGTAGTGGAGGGTGAAGCGCCTTTCAGTGCTTCACCTCCACTTTGGGAGAAAAGTGGCTGTGACCTTCAGTGCATCGTGTGATAGCACACAGCAGGCCCCATCAAAGCTGTACATGAAAGTGGCAAAAGGGGCATTTTTGCCCCATGTGATGAAGTCCCTAGTCTTCAGCATGAAAGAGTGATCTTAAATCCCTCCTCATAGGTCCCTTTCAGACACTGTAGTATCATAGAAAGGCATAAAATTGGTAACAGAGAACAGGGAAGGAAGATAAGACACGGATTCATTCAATCAATATCTTTCTAACTTTCAATCATGCATCGCTAATGAAGAGAAAGTTAAACCAACTCTGTGCCTCATCTAATGGAATTCCCTCACATTGTGCCCAGTGCTTTGGATTGCAGTTCTTGCAATGAAAAAAAAAGCCCTTTATTACTTCTACTCAGCTCACAAGAGAGAAAGAATGATTTGAAGATCTATCTGAAAACACAGTGTTCAGTCATTTGCAAAGCTTGTGAATGTTCCTTTTTGGAATTATAACAGCCAAGATTTGCTAGCCAGAATGCTGAAAGTTGTGGTAATAATAATAATAATAATAATAATAATAATAATAATAATAATAATAATAATAACTGCTTTGATTGAAGTCAAAAATCAGAAACTCTTCAAAGCACAGCAGACAAAAATCAGTACAAGAAAACCTCACTACGAACTAGAGCTGGCAGCTGGCACAACAAAACATTGCATGGAAAATTTCTTGACAAAATTGAAGGAAAAGCTGATAAAGAGAAGACCTGGCTATGGCTCACGAATGGGACCCTGAAGAAGGAGACAGAAGGCCTGATTCTTGCAGCCCAGGAGCAAGCCATCAGAACAAATGCAATTAAGGCTAAAATCGAAAAATCAGCTGATGACCCAAAATGCAGACTGTGCAAGGAAGCTGACGAAACCATTGATCATCTCCTCAGCTGCTGTAAGAAAATCGCACAGACAGACTACAAACAGAGGCACAACTGGAACTTATTGGAACTTATGCCTCAAGTACCACCCCCCAGCAGTAAAGAACTGGTGGGATCACAAACCTGCAAAAGTATTGGAAAATGACCACACAAAGATACTGTGGGACTTCCGAATCCAGACTGACAAAGTTCTGGAACACAACACACCAGACATCACAGTTGTGGAAAAGAAAAAGGTTTGGATTATTGATGTCGCCATCCCAGGTGACAGTCGGATTGATGAAAAACAACAGGAAAAACTCAGCCGCTATCAGGACCTCAAGATTGAACTTCAAAGACTCTGGCAGAAACCAGTGCAGGTAGTCCCGGTGGTGATCGGCACATTGGGTGCCATGCCAAAAGATCTCAGCCAGCATTTGGAAACAATAAACATTGACAAAATTACAATCTGCCAACTGCAAAAGGCCACCCTACTGGGATCTGCACGCATCATCCGAAAATACATCACACAGTCCTAAACGCTTGGGAAGTGTTCAACTTGTGATACGAAGTCCAGCATGTCTATCTTGTTTGCTGTGTCATACTATGTAATAATAATAAAGTTTATTTATATACTGCCCTATCTCCTCAGGGGACTCAGGGCGGTTTTCAACATGTTAATAACAATACAATACAATCCACATAATAAAAACAGAACCCTAAAACAATTTAAAAATGATACAAGTAATAAACATAAATACACAACATACAATCCAACAATAAAAATAAAAATAAAACTTGTAACAATACTCCATTTAGGGCACACAGCACGTTTTGGTTCTCTAGTCATTAAAGATCCTTCTCCTTAGAGATGCAGCTTTGAATTATAAGTTACCTATGATGCGATCACTATGTTTTATTTATGAGAAGACGTTTGAATTGTACAGCTGTATGTGGACATTTTTATTTTAACTTCTTGTATTTTTGTTTTGTTTTGTATGTGATGATAGGTCATTTGTGTGTATTATTATGAATTGAAGTTTGAAGCTCTAAATCTAAGAGTAAATATTCTATATAGTTTACATTTTAAATAAATCAGTAAATCAATTCCTGTGATAAAACAAAGAACCCAGAGTTCATTGATTTCATTGGGAAATGTAAGCATATGCATAAATATTTATCTTTGTAGTCAATGGGACTTAATTAAAAGCACTTCACTTCGATAGGATTAGACTCTAACATTTAATCAAGAGTGCATCTATATGTAATCCTTAGAAAGAGACATGCTCCCTTTGGTTTTGTCCAGTTTTCATCTCCTCTCAATGCATATGAAAGAGTTGTGAAGCAACTTGATATAATTTAATGGGTACATTTTCAGTATCTTCTTACACTAGATCTGCATGTGAATTTCAATTAACTGAATGCCATTTTGGAATTACATTTAACCAGGGAGCAAGCAAAAGTGACAAATAACAGGGTGGAAATCCAACACACAATTAACATGCAAAAATCAGCTGAGTCTTGTGTTCCTAAACAAACCGATTAATAGTTTTTCCTAAAAAGAGTTCATTTCTTGCCATCTGTACTGAATAGAGTAGCCTGCTTTGGGAACATTAGTGCCATTCATCAACACTGCAATTTTCCTGTTTCTGTTTGGTAGATCTTCATATCTAATTTGTTTATGTGCAGCTATTCCTGTTCTGAGTGACAGGCTTGTCATTCTCCATTACACAGTAGTGTTGACAACACTTCTCTTGCAGAACTTCTTTAGGTTATCTACTACTAATTCACAATTCCAGTACTTGTCAACTTAGCCCTATCCATGACACACCCAAAATGTCTTTCCATTTTTGAAAAACATTTAGATCCAGTTCCCTGCCCCCATTTTAAATTATTTTAAAATATGTCTCTGGGGTTTTCAGGGAAAATTCTAAGAGTCACCAGAAGTTTGATGCTTCTGGAATAATGTAAGAAAAATTAGCCCAAAGTTTATCATGAAGCATCTCTGGAAGTGCTATATAAAAAAGATTAATAGATGTCCTCATGGCATTCATTTATTGTTTACTTTCTCTCTGTCTTTCATTCGCAGATGGACAGATAAATTAATCTCTCCTGATCTCCTATTTTTCTGACTATAGGTCAATAGTGTTTATATGTCTGTATTTTAAAAAGAAACTGTGAGAATTAGTAAGCATTATCATGTTCATTGCTCTAAACATACACATTACTGTTTACTATTTTGCACAATATACATATTGCTGCAAGTTCTTTTGTCCATAATATGTGTACGTGTCCGCCAATGGAAAAGAATGCATCATCATTATAGTTACAGTTTTTAAAATGTGTTCCCATTTCCAAATAGGGTGTTTTTTTTCTTTCTCTATTTAAAAAAATATCTAAGCATTATAGGCTATCTTACCATAGACTTTTACTGTTGCAGCAATACCACCCAGCATGGGTAGCCACAGCAGCAACCAGCATTTATACAATGTAATCCTTCTCCTCCATCATTTAATGAACCTGTAATGCATAAGTGAGCAATAACCTATCTATATATATATAAAGGAGTAATGGAATTGCCGCCTCGGATAAAACAACAAAACTAAATGCCCCACAATCTCAAAATTTGGCAGCACAACCCCTCATCCATGCCTCTAGGTTCATACAACAAAACTACACATCATGAACCTCCACGGGGCCTAAAAAACCCAGCACGCTCCATGTGCGTCTGTGCCAAAATGGACCCCTCGTGCAGACAGAACAACCCCCACCCCTACCCGCATGGTACCCTTTCCCCAGTGATGCTGCCACCACCACCATTTTGCCCACCATCTCCGACACAACGCGCGCTATTCACTTGCCCAGCAGCACTCAACGACATGGGCTCAAGCCTCCCAGGCACCTCTCCTGGCTCTCCTCCTCTTCTCTCCTCTCCTCACCGCTTTTGGGCTCCACAGCTCCCCCCCCCCCCGTCACTGAAGATAGAACAACAGCAGGGAAACTGCCACACCTGAAGAGGGGATGGCACACTTCAGGAGCAAGGTGTGTAGGAAATGGCGGCCCTCACGGTCCTCACCAGGGGAAACAGGATGGCACAGGCGAGCAACATCCCCTCACAAACTTCGAGGGAGAGAAGGGAGATTTTGGGGACCACAGCTTTCCTCCACCCACCCCCCACTGACCCCGCTTTGCCTTTGCCGCTTTTGGGGGTGGCGGCTTTCCTCCCTCCCCCCCCCCTGACCCTTGCCTTGCCTTCACCGCTTTTGGGGGCCACAGCTTTCCTACCTCCAGTTCTAAGCAGATAATATAAGAATATACATATAATATGTAATAATTACTGTGGTCTAATAAGAATACAGAACAATATAATCTCTAAAATCGGGACACTAAATAACACTCAGAAAACAGGGGAATTCCAGACAGGAAAACATCAAGCCCAGCTAACACCTCCCAACAAAGGATTCCCTCAGGCAGGAAGCAGCCAGGCTTGGGAGCTGCAAGGCCATTCAATTCTAATCAAGATAACTAATTCCAACATTCATACCTGCTGCACTGAGACTATTCACTGCTCTTCAACCTGGCCAACCAAGATTTCCCCTAGATGGAACACCTTCAGGTTTGGAAACCATCAGGCCACTCCGTCCCATTCAACCAGCCCAACGAAGAAAGTCCCTATATAGAAAGTGGCCAGACTTTGAAACAGCGAGGCTATTCAGTGCAATTCCAATTGGCCACAGTAACATGTGGAAGGGCACAGCTAGTAGTAATACAAATAAATAAAAAGTGATCAGTACACCCAAAGAAAAGTGAGGGAAATCCACTGTTGAGTTATAACTGTAAGGTAATACAAGAACAAGGGTAGTATAATAGTTTCAGCACTGGATTGTGAATTTAGAAACTATGGTTTGAATCCCCAATCAACCATGGAAATCCACCGGGTGACTTTGAGCAAGTCACACTCCCAAAGTCTTAGAGGAGTACAAAGACAAACTCCCTCTGAACAAACTACTCCAAGAAAACTCCATGACAGGTTCACTTTAGGGTTGATGTAAATAAAAAATGACCTGAAGATACACAACAATAAGAACAAATTTAATTTTATATTTATTGTTGGGAAAAGGCAATAAGTACAAATAACGAGTTACCTATAATCGGCTATTCTTAGATTTAGAGCCTAATCTCTTTAATAAAAAGCCTTATCACACTTGAGCATGTATCCCCTTTAAATCCAGTTTCTGCCTCCTGCAGAATTTTGGGGTTTGTAGTTTGGTGAGGCCCAGGACCTGTATGGCTTGAGCTGTTTAAAGGCCCCTCCCTAAAGTGGATCCAAACTCTAATGTGATGAAGTGGAAAGAGAAAGCTCTTGGTCTTTGTCCCTTTTAGAGGACATTCAGTACCTCTACAGATTTCATTAAATGTATTAGATCAAATCCTAACTGTTGCCATCCAAAATCATGGGCTTAAAAGGTTCCTAAGAAGATATTAAGAAAAGCCTCCAAAACTAATATGTTATAATAATATAATATTATCTGGAACATGAATGGAGATTCTGCCTCATTACACGGCACTACCTTTCCTTTTTATGTCTTCAGGTAAGAGTAATAAAGATATGAATTTGTAACAAATAACTTCAAAGATATGCTTGAAATTGTGCAGTGCTATTGAGTGAATTTCAGAGTAAACATTTTTTCACATTTCAATCGGTTTATATACTTCAGGACTTACTGCAAGAAATTAATGTGTATTGGGGAAAAATATTTGGCTTTCATTTAAAATCCTACATTTTGGCCAGAAAAGAGTACATTCTCCCATTAAAAATGTGGCAATAAATCCTTCAGAAACATATCCCGAGATACAAAAAATATATAAATCACTCAATGGTTGATCATTTTCTGGACAGGATGTGTCAAAACACCCTTTTGCCCTGAGAGCATCAACATTTCTGAGCTTTATTTTACTCCCATTGTGACCTACTTAATTTACAAGTGGCATTCTTGTCTTCTTTCAAACTTTCTGTGCAAACTCCAAATGATAAACCAAATGCCTGCTTGTGTTATTTCCCCCCCCCCCCCCGGCTCTTTACTGATCCTGTTGTGTGATCTTGTAGGAAGCTGCTGAAATGAACAGAAGTTGCACACTTACTTTTAATAAGCATTACTTCAAGTCGAACCTCATCAAAACAATTTCCCAAATGCAAATTTGTTACTGCTTAATTCAAATTTCAAGATAAGAGGTTATAAAGTTAATCCGGTCTAAGTCTTTGTGGCAAAACAAGCATAGTAATTTCATAGAAAAGACCATGCACCATATGATCGGTATTAGCTACAGGAATTAAATGTAGTACATCAATGGCTTTACAAGATTAAGATGAATATGCAAGCAGAATCATCCATGGGGCTTCCCCTCCCTGTAATATTTAACAATTTAAAATTGTCACTATTCTGAATACCGTTCCTATGTGGAAAAAAAAACCTAAGTTTGTAATGCATTCAGATTTTATCTGTTGGAGGCTTTGAAGTAAATGTTTGGACCTGTTTAAAAAATAATTCAGATAAGGATAGGCTTGTTATCTCATATCACAGTGATGCATAGTGTAGGTTACATGGAACCTTTTTATGATTTACAAATCAGAATGCTACTTGACTACAAATCTTTTTTAATGTATTCCTTTCAAGGTAGAGACACAAGAGAAAACGTCGAACAAATGAAACAGGGAAGTTTCATTTGTATGTTGAAAGTCTCATCAAGACAAAACTTTAGCAACTGCATATTTTCCATTCTTATATATATTAAAGTTATAAAACAAGCATGAATGTTCTGAAATCTTTCCAGAATGTTGATGGATGGGTGGATGGATGGATGGATACAAAAAAACCCCACCATACTTTCCATCCAAATAGGAATAATTTAGATGACTTGACAAAATACAATAATAAGAAAAATAGGAGTAGCAACAATGCAGCAGTAAAATAACGTTAACAGATTTAAGACTGAGAGCCTACTTTGAGACTCCATTATGCAAATCACTGCCAGAATCCTATATCAGCTACTTCGTTAACCTCTCCTGGCCCAACTTTTCCATACCTCATGGAAACATCATTCACCCATGATCCAGTTTCTTGCAGAATGTACCTCTTTCTCCCCACGCAGCTGAAAAATAGGTTTGGCAGGAAGGTATGCCTATGGCAATAGTATTACATCAATGACTAAGTAGCCATCATGAATATGAAACAGTTGCCTAGATTTATTCATCCATAACTATTTTGTATTCCTGACTGCTACTTAGGACTCAACCTGAGTTTGCTCTTGGCTGTCCCTACAATATCCTTGCACTTCTGGTAATATTATGAGCAAACCTGGTTCATCCAGTTTAGTCCTACATTACGAAAAGTCAGGGAATGCTCCAGAATGTGCCCGAAACTCCAGGGTAAATCTGTGACTCTGAAAAAACAGCTGAATTGGGTCCAATTTGGACTGGTTCACTGTTCATGCAAGGCACTTTCCCCATCCCCTTTCTCCTGCCCTGATGAGCACAGGGGAAAAGGGACAGATCGTGCATGTGTCATCACCAAACAGCCACAAAACTTTATGTGAAGTCCTGGCCATTGTGGATACCCTGTGCTGACGGAAACAGAAGCACCTAACCATGAAGAAGGTGATGAGATCAACCCTCTCCTTCTTTTTCATAGTTCATTGCATAGTTGCCTCCTCTCATGTGATGGACCTATGGATACAGCACAAGGTTTTTTGGACGAATGAGTCTGATCAAATGTTTTAAATTTATATATTGTAATTTTATATTGTGTTTAATAGTCTTAATTGATTTTATGTATTGTTTAATATTGTTTTTATGTGGGCATCAAATTGTTGCCATTGTTGTAAGCCGCCCTGAGTCCAGGGCTGTTGTATGTTTTCCGGGCTGTATGGCCATGTTCTAGAAATATTCTCTCCTGACATTTCACCCACATCTATGGCAGGCATCCTCAGAAGTTGTGAGCTATGGAGAAACTAAACAAGGAAGGTTTATATATATCTGTGGAGAGTCCAGGGTGAGAGAAGACTCTTGTCAGTTGGAGGCCAGCGTGAATGTTGTAGATAATCACCTTAATTAGCATTGAATAGCTTATTCAATGCCGGGCTGGGCTGTGGCGCAGCTGGCTAGTAACCAGCTGCAATAAATCACTACTGACCGAGAGGTCATGAGTTCGAAACCCGGGTCGGGTTAAGCCCCCGACCATTAAATAGCACGGCTTGCTGTTGACCTATGCAGCCCCGAAAGACAGTTGCATCTGTCAAGTAGGGAAATTTAGGTACGCTTTATGCGGGAGGCTAATTTAACTAATTTACAACATCATAAAACTGCCAGCAAAACACGAGGAAAGGAATGAGGAAGTACAGCCACTAGTGGACAGTGAAGCAACAGCTCCCCCTGTGGCCGGAATCATGAAGCTGGAAAAAAATGTTAAATGCCTCTGTGTCTGTCTATATATGTTGTTTGTCTGTTGGCACTGAATGTTTGCCATATATGTGTTCATTGTAATCCGCCCTGAGTCCCCTTCGGGGTGAGAAGGGCAGAATATAAATACTGTAAATAAATAAATAAATATTCTAATGGCTTCTTCCTGCCTGGAGGGCATCCTTTGTTAGCTGCCCCTGTTTCCCATGTCTGGAACTCCTCTGTTTTCAGCGTGTTGCTTCTTATTTACTGTTCTGATTTTTGAGTTTTTTAATACTGGTAGCAAGATTTTGTTCACTTTCATGGTTTCCTCTTTTCTGTTAAAGTTGTCCACATTCTTGTGAATTTCAATGGCTTCTCTGTGTAGTCTGACATGATAGTTGTTAGAGTGGTCGAGCATTTCTATGTTCTCAAATAATATACTGTGTCCAGGTTGGTTCATCAAGTGCTCCGCTATAGTTGATTTCTCTGGTTGAGTTAGTCTGCAGTGCCTTTCATGTTCTTTGACTCATGTCTGGGCGCTGCGTTTGGTAGTCCTGATGTAGACTCTCCACAGATATATATATATAAACCTTCCTTGTTTAGTTTCTCCATACCTCACAACCTCTGAGGATGCCTGCCATAGATGTGGGGGAAACGTCAGGAGAGAATACTTCTAGAACATGGCCATACAGCCTGGAAAACACACAACAACCCTGTGATCCCGGCCATGAAAGCCTTCAACAACACATCGCCCTGAGTCCCTTTGGGTGAGAAGGGCGGGATACAAATGTTGGAAATAAAGAAATAAATAAATTATCCAGGAGCTAACATGGAGCTTTCTGACTGTCTTGGAGCAAAACCTATAGTTAGGGTATTGGTCTGAAATATGGGCTCTTCCACACTGGTTCCATTGAAAGCTTCCACATTTCAAGTAAAACAGTCAAGTTCAGAAAGATTTACTGATCTAGATGAAACCCTATTGCTTAATTTCAACTAAAGTAGATAAACTGAGCTAGTTATTGAATGATGAGTCAAGACATGAGTAAATCCTATTGATTTAATTGCCCTGCTTGGGATGAGGATGTAGGCCCATAGCATTCCTTTCTTGGTTTATTGTGAGATGATGGTTTTCTGTTGAAGGCCTAATTTGCACAGGGATAATATGTTGAGAGCTGCATTCTGGCAAACCACAGTATTGAATCCAAAACTAGATAAAATTCAAGCCGAAGACATATAATCCCATCCTCTCTTCCTCTGTCTTTCCCCTCTCTCTATCTGTGATCCTTCTGTTTCCCTCTGTTCCTCCACATCTTGGAGATTGTTGCAAAATGGACATAGAATTCTTGTGGAGGTAAGAATTAATTATGAGTAGAGAGCTTTTGGAATAAGTCCATTGGTTGCCCATTTGGAGTAATGTCAGAACTTCAATTTGATACTTTATTAATGTAAAGCAAGTCCTTTCTCACTAAGGTACTTTTCTTGTGTGCACGCACATGCACACCTTGCAGTAATTGTCTTGCTCCCACTAAACCTTCTTTACTTGAGAGCAGGTTCCCAGCCATGTATGAAATTTCACTGACAATGTATAAATAAAAGTCACTACAGTACAAAATGTATTTAAATTATCTTACTAAGCTATCTTAAAAAAAAACAAAATATAACACATTTTGTCAAAAATTGCATAGTATTATTGAGGGAAACAATGAAACAAAATTGCCTCCACAAATGACTAAAATTCATTATGACTTGAATTTTGTTTTCACCATGAACTATTTTGATGCATTTGCAAATACACAATATTATTGAAGAATATATCACTCAGATGAGCTGCTGTTTCCAAGATGACATCAAGCCCTGAAAAGCTATAGAATGAAAGTGTGATCTTGCAAAATACCTTGGAGAGAGAGATACTTTCAAACTGCTGTCATTTAAATATGAATGTTTTTCCTACAATGATTTTCCACAGCTCTCTAAAGGAAAAGATTGCCCCTTCCCATGTGGGTAAGAATTCACATGAGGAGGGGGAAAGTAAAAGCACTGCAGATTTCAAGCTCTGCTGACTGCAAAGATATTCAGAATAAGCACATGGAAATAAACTTTCTTACAACTCCTGAGCAGGATGGACTTCAAATCATGGGGAAGTTTTTTTTAGCACATAAAGGCGGGTCTTATCCACTACACAATCTTAGCCTAGATCAGGGATATAACCCAGATGGCCTCCCAGATATCACTGTAATGCTAGCTGCCAGTAGTTATAACCAACATATTTTGAGTGTGAGACTGCAATCCAACAAAATTTGAGTGTGCTGCTTCAGGAGATCACTAATTCATAGCTGCTCCTACAATTATATATTTCCTTTTAGAGCAGAATTGATGCTTGGATATGGTGACTGAAGGGATTCAATTAACTGCAATTGTTCCCTGATTTTCTTTGTGTCTTGCTTTAAAAGGTGAACATACCTTCCAGCTATCATGTCCAAAAAAGATATTGTTAATGCAGGCATCTTGACAGAGGAACTGAGGTGACTTCGGCGATGTCTACATGCACATACACACAAAACATACTCACTGCAACTTCAGTGCTTGACCCAATTTTGTTCCTCACAAAGCAAAACTGGGGAATAACCCAGAGTTTGTGGAACATATCAGAGTATCTGTGCAGGGAAGGGCATAGATTATTCTCATATGATCCTACTGATCCTTGCCAGCCACAGAACTCCTTTCAAGCACCTGGTCTTTATGGATCTACTGAGATTAGAATGGGGCACTCATGCAGTCAGCATGAAGCAGAAGTTTGATCCATTCCCTCCTTCCTAATCATGTGGGTGCCCTGTTATGGCCTCAGCAGATAAGACAAGTGATGACTGAACATGTACAGGGAGCTCTGTGGCTGACAAAGATTGACATGGGCGACTCATGGAAAAATGGACCAATGTGGATATAAACACTGCTGCAGAAACTTGAGCCTGGTACATGTGTGGTGGCAGAGATGTAGCAAGCCAATGGAGAATTGGGGAAATATCATGTGGGTTTTTTTCCCTTTTGGTTTATTACTCAGCCAGCCAACCAACCGATTCCTTGCAAATCTAATAGAATCCCATCAGACTGCAAAGTACTGTTGCATAACACCAGGAAGATATGTATGATCCAGCACTTGATCCCAGATAAGCAAGCTGTATGTAAAACCTAGTTAACTGAAAGGTGGGGGTGACCATAACCCAATTATGCCCACCAGGTTTCTGGTGGAGGCCAAATTGGATGGGCAAAGAGGAGGAGTGATTCTCAGTATGCAGCCAATAAAAACCATTCCATGTCCTGAAGATGAACCACAAATTTATCTTGTTCACCCATCAAGCTACATGCAATACAACAACACCAGTATCTATGAGGAATACGTTTCTGAACTTACTATGGAAACAGGAACCCATGGATAATATTGAACCCAATTGAAATAAATGACTTCAACTGGACATTACTATAGAGTTGTCCTGGAGGTCCTAGAAAGGCCCTACAGAGTAATGACACATTTCTGGTGGAAGCATGTCATAGAATTGACTGGAGGACCTTAGAAAATTCCTTGAAAAGACATATTTTATTTGATTCAGGTGCTGGTACTGTAGGTAAAAGGATCGTACTGTAATATACAAGCCCCAACTTAATGTAATATTTGAGATAGAAATTCTAGCATCCAATTCTTTCCTGGCTATAAAAAATATGAGCAGCAAGAGAAAGAAGAGAGAGCGGGAGAGAGCATCAATGAGTTTTTTGCCACTCATATCACCTCAGTTCCTGAGGAGGCCATCTTGCCCAATCTCATGATAAATCTGGGCCTCTGTTTTAAAACTGAGATGGAGCCTCTTCCTCAGGCAAAGAACACATCATGTTTTCCTCAGACTTTCTTCTGCAGAATATACAATAGTTAATTCACATCAACAATGGTTCAGTATGTATTACTTGTAAGGTAACTGCAGTTTTGAAAATCATAGCACACTCCACTTTGAATGTCAATGCTTTACTTGCAAGTGGTTACTAACCAGATTACCCCCTTTGGAAAAAAAAGGCTGTGTTATACAGCTCTATAGATCCTTCAAAAGCAATCAGCTTTTTAAAACTCTCATTGAAAATATCTGTATATGAAGCAATGCTTCAACAGGCCCTTTAATTGCACTTGAAAAAACAAGACTTTTATCAGATCAATTTTATGTCTGACAAAAGTAGGATAAAATTAGAAATTAAGCTTGAGTAAATTTTGGTTAAAGAAAGGTTTCCGTAAAATGCTTTCACTTGAACAAGAATGCTTTGTAATCTCCATTTTTTACCCACTTATTTAATGTTTGTACATCTGTAGCCACTTGGAAGATACGAGCCTAGTGGGAGATGAAGATACCATTTTCTGAATCTTCTATATAAAGCAAAACAGTTAGGCAGTGAAGAACGGTGGGGACTGATCTCTTTGATTTTGAAAGAAAAGTTATGTTTTACTTCCAAAGTTTAACAAGTCACGTGTCATAAGGGTATTATTATTATTCCTAGAAAAAAATATGATACATAATTCCTTCCTAAGCAAAGAGTTTCAAACTAAATTATAAATCTAACAATTAAATCTCACTTCTATTATTTCTTTGGATGCTATTGCAGCTCAATTGTTATGCTGCAGCTGGGACTTATATCAGTGTTTCCCCTTTTAATCAAGTTCTTTGTATAAGCAATCACATTTAACACATAACTATTGCAAATTTATCACAGGCCAATTTGCAGATTCCTTCAATGATTAAGATTTTGGCTCACAACAGTAGTTTTAAACTAGCAAAACTTGATGAATGTAAAAAGACACAAAAGAGAGAAGTGTCAAAGGCTGGTTCTACACTGATTATATAGTGCAGTTCAAATTGCACTATTTGGAAGTGTAGAACCAGCCAAGGTCTAGAAGCACCTAAAGAACTGTTTGCTGTTCATTCCAACTTTTGCACATTTAACTTATAATAACTTTATTCTTATATCCCACTCAGAGCTGGCCCTAGGTATTTTTCAAGTGTAGGCGAACAGAATTTCGCCTACAGAGTTTCGCCTACAGAGTTTCCCCCCCAAACCAATCACTGAAAAATAAAAGCGTTGGATAAGCAAAAATGTTGGATAATAAGGAGGGATTAAGGAAAATCCTATTAAACATCAAATTACATTAAGATTTTACAAATTAAGCACCAAAACATCATGTTTTACAAGAAATCTACAGAAAAAGCAGTCTCGACTGCGCCCCCGTATGTTTTGCGCCCCAAGCAACCGCTTAATTCGCCTCATTGTTGGACTGGCTCTGATCCCGCCCCATCTCCCTGAAGGGACTCAGGACAGCTATGAACTAATAAACTATTAACTTCTGAACTACTAAAAAAACCCAAGTCATCCTGACTGCCATCCTAACTGGGTAATCCATAATTGCTTTTATTATGGAAGGAACATTATGTTTCTATAATATCATGGAAGTCAGATTGACTTACTGAAATGATGCATTCATTTTAATAGGTGCAGTACAACCTGTGTATCTATTGGGTTATATTCCTGAACTTACCATTAAAACAAGAAACCATAGATAATAGTGAATCCTATTGAAATGAATGACTTTTTCCAGAAGTTACCATAAAGTCACCTAAGAGGACCTAGAAAATTTCTAAAGTGGACATGTTTTTAAAGTTTATTTATTTATTTCGTGTCAAAAGCATGTTTTTAAAGTGATCATAATATACTGTTGACTCATTTGGCTGTAGTGCAGAGATGAGTCTTTTGTGTTGTGATTATCCCCATGTGGAATTATGTGTCTATTGAATTTAAGCAAAATTTCAGTTCAGCGATTTCAATTGCCAAATGAATATATGCTTCTTCAGTCATGTTTCTGATGAATCACAATTTTTAAAACTATTTTTGCTATCAGTTATTCCAATTTTCCACAGGTTTTATTGATTTACTTCTTTTAACAAGTGGTTTTATTGGATGTCATTGTAATGCACTTTGCATACATGGAGAGAGAGTTGCCAGATGTACAAGCTGGGTTTAGAAAAGACAGAGAAACGAGAAACCAAATTGCCAATATCCACTGCATAATGGAGGAAGGTAGAGAATTTCAGAAAAACATCTATTTTTGTTTTATTGACTATTCTAAAGCCTTTGACTGTGTGGATCATAATAAATTATGGCAAGTTCTTGGTGGTATGGGGATACCAAGTCACCCTTCTATCTCCTGAGAAATCTGTATAATGACAAAGTAGCAACAGTAAGAATAGAACATGGAAAAACAACAGACAGGTTCAAGATTGGGAAAGGAGTACAGCAGGGCTGTATCCTCTCATCCTACCTGTTCAACTTCTATGCAGAACACATCATGCATAATGCGGGGCTTGAAGAATCCAAGTTAAAATTGCTAGAAGAAACATTAACAACCTTTCATATGCAGATGATACCACTTTGATGGCTGAAAGCAAGGAGGAGCTGAGGAGCCTTATAACCAAGGTTAAAAAAGAAAGTGCAAAAGCTGGGTTGCAGTTAAACATAAAAAAACAAGATTATGGCAGCCAGACTGATTAACAACTGGCAAATAGAAGGAGAAAACATGGAGGCAGTGACAGACTTTATATTTCTAGGCACAAAGATCACTGCAGACGCAGACTGCAGCCAGGAAATCAGAAGATGTTTACTTCTTGGGAGGAGAGCAATGGCCAACCTCGATAAAATAGTGAAAAGCAGAGACATCACACTGGCAATGAAGGTCTGCATAGTGAAAGCAACCTATGAATGTGAGAGCTGGACCATAAGGAAGGCTAAGCGAAGGAAAGCTTTTGAACTTTGGTGCTGGAGGAAAATCCTGAGAGTGCCTTGGACTGCAAGAAGATCCAATCAGTCCATACTCCAGGAAATAATGCCCAGCTGCTCACTGGAGGTAAGGATATTAGAGGCAAAGATGAAGTATTTTGGCCACATCATAAGAAGACAGGAAAGCTTGGAAAAGATCATGATGCTGGGAAAAATGGAAGGAAAAAGGAAGAGAGGCCGACCAAGGGCAAGATGGATGGATGGTATCCTTGAAGTGACTGGCTTGACCTTGAAGGAATTGGGGGGCAGCAACGTCCAACAGGGAGCTCCGGCGTTGACTGGTCCATGAGGTCATGAAGAGTCGGAGATGACTGAGTGAATGAACACACACACACACACATCATCAGCTTAATATAAATTGAATGCTACATGCAGTTGGGCATCTTGTTTCATTAGGGGATTCCCAATTATATGGACTTTTATCATGCTCATTTAGAGGATAGAACAAATACTTTAAAATATTGTACAAAATGATTAAAATGGAGTTCATGGATTTTGGGAAACCTGACATGGAATATCCAAGGTAAATGAAAGTCTTCGGGAATTATGTGTATAAAAGAAATGCACTTGAATTTATTATATGTGTGTGTGCACGTAGAAAACAATGTAAGTCCGAAACTGCAAATAGTTTTCAAAATTTGCCATTTTCCGAGACTTTCTCAAAGCAGCAGGGTGGGAGTATTAAAATTCTGATTGATGAGAATGACATATGTAAATAAGTGGTGTTCAAGCTTTGGTCCTCCAAGTGTTTTAGACTTCAGCTCCCAGAATTCCAGACCGTTGGGCAAGTTGTCCAGGGCTTCTGGGAGTTGGAATCCCACACACATGGAAGACCAAAGGTTGGATATCACTGCTGTAAATATTTGCTTCCCTCTGTGCCATTAGAAAAGAGACAAAGTCCCAGTTTTAACTGGGAAAGGATGGGAACAGCCTGCCCCCATATGCATTTGAATTGTTAATCTAATTGCATAACAGTAAACAAAAACTCTGATTAAGATCTGTATTCAGAAGAGCCAGGGAGAAAATGGGCAGAGAAAGCATTATGTGACAGATGAATAAAATTATGTCCAAGGATACAGTCACAATGCTAGCAGAAAATGAAGCCAGAGGAAGCAAAGCCTTGGGCCTCTTCCACACAGCTGTATAAAATCCACATGATCTGCTTTGAACTGGATTATATGGCAGTGTAGACTAAGATAATCCAGTTCAAATCAGATAATGTGGATTTTCTGTTTTGATAACCTGGATTATCCGGCAGTGTAGAAGGGGCCTAAGTAATTTCACACATTCCTATGCTAGGAAAATTTTCAGTTTAACACTATTTCAACTGAACTAGCATTGGCTTACTTGGCCCTTAATTATCTTTGCCAGTTAGAATTATGTGTGACCTGTGTAATGTAAATGATATACCTAGGACCTAATCATACACATCACACTTTTTAAGGAGGAAACGCCTTTTAAGTAGGCAACCCAAGGCTTTTGAAAGCTTGATGAGGACTGGATACATACTAGATACAGTACATACAAACCCCATCACACTTGTGGTTCTTTCTTTCCTGTATCTGATAAAATAATGCACTTTGACTAATCACTCAGCAGTCAGATTGTGCCTTCTAGTCCATCTGAACTTCCCCTATATTACTGTCAACCCCTTAAAATGTTTTTGACAAATCTTATGCAACTCATTTCTTTCATCCCCAGTGGAGAAATGTCAAAACATCTTTTGTTTCCATGGAGCTGTGCAATTTTGAAAATTAAAATTATGAACAATTACAAACAATTTTGAAATTTAAAAAGGAAACAATTAACGGGAAAGAGGAAAACATTTATGGCATTGTTTATGGTTTCCCTTTTACTGACACTGGAATTATACTGCTGGCTGTTTCAGAAAAGGAGAATCAAGCAGTAGGAAAAGACATATCACTTGCTCAGCTGATGATCTGCTGATTACGATCACATGTCAAAAGTTGTGTGTCTTATGGATGTAGAGAAATAAAGGACAAGTGGAGACCATTGAAAATCTGTCTTTCAAAAGGTGCTGGCAGCAGAACCTCTGCCTACAGTGCCCATGGGTTACCAATTCAAAGGACCATGCATCTTGTGATAGGCCTTGTAGGAATCAGTATGCAAAGAACATCAGAGGCAGAGTATATCACTGTGTGATAAGGTCATTACTTAGACTGCAGTCCTAATTCACCTTATTCTTCACCATACACCATCTTTTCTTGTCTAGCAGATTTTAGCCAGCAGAGAAGTTCTGCCTTCATGTTATTCTGTTGGCAAATCTTTTGAGGTCAACTAGCAGTAGGAGTTTGTACTGAATCCCATGCCTCTACAGCTTGTGCATATTTAAGTTTGCTTTTCATTGTCTGGTTCTCAGTTGTATGGTTACTAAACTTTAGAATCTAGAAACACTCCTCTGATTTTGCATTTTAGGTAAGGTAAGGTAAAGGTTTCCCACTAACATTAAGTCTAGTTGTTTTCGACACTGGGGTTGGTGCTCATCTCCATTTCTAAGCTGAATAGCTGGCATTGTCCGTAGACACCTCCAAGGTCATGTGGCCAGCATGACTGCATGGAGTGCTGTTACCTTCCCACCAGAGTGGAAGCGCTGAGCTGCTGAACTTGCAGACCGAAAGGTCCCAGGTTTAAATCCTGGGAGCAACTTGAGTGCCCGCTGTTAGCTCCAGCTCCTGCCAACCTAGCAGTTTGAAAACATGCAAATGTGAGTAGATCAATAGGTACCGCTCTGGTGGGAAGGTAACCGTGCTCCATGAAGTCATGCCGGCCACATGACCTTGGAGGTGTCTACGGACATCGCTGGCTCTTCGGCTTAGAAATGGAGATGAGCCCCAACCCCCAGAATCAGACATGACTGGACTTAACGTCAGGGGAAACCTTTACCTTTACTTTAGGTTGGCAGAAGCTAGGGCTAACAGCAGGAGCTCACTCCGCTCTCTGGATTTGAACCACTGACCTTTAAGTCAGCAAGTTCAGCAGCTCAGCAATTTAATCTGCTGCACCACTGGGAGTTCCCGTGGCACATTTTAAGTACTGTTTTAATATTTTAGACTCAACATAATTATGGAAACGGCAAGCATAATTTTTCATGAAAATTGAAAAGAAGCAGTAAGAAAAACGGAAAAGGAGAAGAAAGAAATGACACACATTATTCACAACTTCCCCATCCACAGGAAAAATAGAGATAAACATCTTCAAATTTGGTGAAAGTCAGCTAAATGTTCCATTTATTTCTAGGATATATTCTCTGACCTAGTTCTGCAGTGAATACATTTATTTCCCAAAAAAGGATTTCCCCCAAAGTCTCCACAATGCTTTCTTCCAATTATATTTTTCTCTGTTTAAAACTGTTTTAGCACGACATTAAGGCACAGCTGGGCATTCAATAATAGGGTAATAATCCACACTTTGTGCATTTTACAGCACTGTATACAGCCACACACCTAACAATGCACAAGGTGTGAATTATGACTCCATAAGCTGCACTCTGTTATTTCCCATTACTTAAGCCTCATGCTAAGTCCAAGGAAATATGCAGTGCTTTAAATATTTGCCTCCCATTAAAATTTACCCTGAAGATCTGTGTTGTATTTGTCATCCAAGAAACAGATTATTAATAAAGCATGAATACAACATAGAATGCAATGTTCTAAAGGAAAAAGGGTGACCTTATCAACACTCTTAAGTAGTAATTTACTTGAATAATGTTAAAATCTTGTTTATACAACTTACGGGTGCAAAGCCACCAAAGCTAAGCACTTCTGAACCCCACCGATTACAGTGAGAAAGGACCAAGAAACATTGTGGAAAAGAATTAAGAATTAAAAGTGCTTAATTTGGGCTTTATGCATTTCTCCTTGCCCAGATCTGGAGAATTCAGGATATTCAGACAATCACACAGATTTCTTGTCAAGCATATGCAGACCTGTTTCAATTAATGAGTTGATCCCCGGGTTCAAATGATGGAAATGGGATACTGGCTAAAGACAACTGAAGATTTTGGTCAACATTTCCTTTCTTACAAAAATTATTGATCAATCCTATTGATTACTGATTAGTGAAGTAAAAAATGATTTTCTGTAATGTAGAGAGTGTGTGGAACGAAAATGCTCATGGAGCTCAGAGAAAACAACAAATTTAAAGAACCAAACTGTCAATTTGGGCTTCTTCTATTTCCTCCTTTTTCCACACTCTTTAAATTGCACCACCTCATTTTCACATCAATTTGCTGGGTTTTGCATTGTTTTTGAATTGCATGTGAAAAATCTGTTTGTGCTTCTCCTTTTATACATAATATACTTCTATACATTTTCCCCAGTAAGCACTTTTTTGTTTTTAGTTGCATGAATGTATGCAGTTGGGGTACCATGTTCCTCTTATAGCCATTAATTAATTAATTTATTTATTTGCTACATTTATATGCCGCCCTTCTCACCCCGAAGGGGACTCAGAGCGGCTTACAAATTAAATTTACATACAATATTATATTAGTATAGTACAATACTGGTAACAAATTACTATATTGTACTGTATCAACATATTGTAATATTATTAGTAATATTACATGTAAAATATGATATATAATTAATATTATTATATTGTATTATTAGTATTATATCGTATTACAATATAATATTATGAATATTATATGTATATACAATATGTTATAATTATTACATATTGTAAATTATATTATATATATATATATATATATATTTATATATAAACACACACACACTAAAATGCTTCTGATACATGAAATCCCTCAAAAAATCAGAACTGCTATTTGGCTCTGATATAGGGCTGTGAGTTAGATCAGTTCACTTCTAAATGTACAAACAGATCAAAAGGATTTTCAGTTGCTGAAAAACAACTTGGAGATGTAAAACTACTCTGCAAGTCCAATGTGGGATACTTTTAGGATTGCTATATGCCTCTACCTGTGATCTATTTGTGCATATGGACACAATTGGAGGCTGATTTTGTTCTCCAAGGACACCGTGAGTAATTTTAGAAAATTTATTTCCAGTCCAATCAAATCTTCATACATTGTATATTTTTTTGATAATCTATTTTCACTTAAGGACTTATTCAACATAAACTTTACATGGGAAGTTTTGCACAGAAAACTATTTTTCATCGATAGAAAATGCTGTTTTCTGCATTAAAAGGCTACATGCAAATGTTCAGCAGAATCAGACTCCAAATATTGAAGATCCTCATCTGTCTAGGATTCCCCTCATTACGGTTTTTCAATACTTGAAACATGTTTTTAACCATTTAATTTTTTTTCAAATATTATCTCCATCCTTAGTTGTATATTTCTAAAAATAACCCACACAAATATTTTAAACATACAGTAGAGTCTCGCTTATCCAATGTAAACGGGCCGGCAGAATGTTGGATAAGCAAATATGTTGGATAAAAAGGAGAGATTAAGGAAAATCCTATTAAACATTAAATTAGGTTGTGATTTTACAAATTAAGCACCCAAACATCATGTTATACAACAAATTTGACAGAAAAAGTAGTTTAATACACAGTAATGCTATGTAGTAATTACTGTATTTACGAATTTAGCACCAAAATATCATGATATATTGAAAACATTGACTACAAAAATGCGTTGGATAATCCAGAACGTTGGATAAGCGAGTATTGGATAAGTGAGACTCTACTGTATATCTTTGTAGTTCACTCTCCTTAGAACCAATCAAAGATAAGCTCTGACTACTTGGAATTTCCCACCAGTGAATGAAAGGATGGAAATCATCATAATCCAATAGCTTTGGTTAAGCATGCCTGAACCCATCAGCATATGGGCATTGCGAATGGTGGGCTATAACAACTGCACTAATGCAAATCATCAAACAAGATATTTTTCTGGCATCACATGCTGTTAGGGCAGAATTGCTTTTAGATGTGCTGGTTCCAAGTTTTAGAATCAAGCTGTAAATCCTTTTGATTGCTTTGGGATGTAGGCATCTGTATGAGCAGCTTGCAAACAGATTTACGGTTCATTTTTCTTCAGCACATTTTCTCACTGAATCACTAAACTATTTTTAACAAAAATAGTTACTTGTAGGCTATGACAGCTGTATATTAAAGATGCTATGGATTCACAAGTATAATACTAATTGCCCTAAAAGTGGCCCATCCAAGTGAACCTACATATACAAAGCCCTCAAGAGTGCTTATAAAGTTCCATATTTGGAGCCATCACATGTGAATTGCAATTTAGGCCCCTTCTACACTGCCACATAATCCAGATTATTAAATCAGATAATTCACATTATCTGTTTTGAACTGGATTATATGAGTCTGCACTGCCATATAATCCAGTTCAAAGCAGATAATCTGGATTTTATATGGCAGTGTAGAAGGGGCATCAGTCACAACTTTCAGCAGTTTCTAGTGGGTATCACAGGGGTGTCTTTGATATTTGATTTTTATTTGGTTTTGGTTTTGGTTTAAATAAACTTTTCCTTGCTTTGAGCAAAGTCTACGGGTAATCCAGAGTATGCTTGAAACCCCAGAGAATCTTACAGCTTCAGGGCAGTTTGAACAGTACAATCAGGTGCAATTCAGTGCTTTCACTCTTTCTCTGCATGCATCAAAGGGGGTAGATCATACCCATGTTACCATAATCATTGTGTCTAATGTGCCACAGAGCTCCATTTAAGCTCCTGACTATTACTAATAATAATAATAATAATAATAATAATAATAATAATAATAATAATAACAGTACAAGAAAACCGCACTACAAACTAGAGCTGACAGCTGGCACAACAAAACACTGCATGGAAAGTTCCTTGACAAAATTGAAGGAAAAGCTGATAAAGAGAAGACCTGGCTCTGGCTCACGAATGGGACCCTGAAGAAGGAGACAGAAGGCCTGATCCTTGCAGCCCAGGAGCAAGCCATCAGAACAAATGCAATCAAGGCCAAGATCGAAAAATCAGCTGATGACCCAAAGTGCAGACTGTGCAAGGAAACCGATGAAACCATAGATCATATCCTCAGCTGCTGTAAGAAAATTGCACAGACAGACTACAAACAGAGGCACAACTATGTGGCCCAAATGATTCATTGGAACCTATGCCTCAAGTATCACCTCCCTGCAGTTAAGAACTGGTGGGATCACAAACCTGCAAAGGTTGTGGAAAAGGAACACGCAAAGATACTGTGGGACTTCCGAATCCAGACTGACAAAGTTCTGGAACACAACACACCAGACATCACAGTTGTGGAAAAGAACAAGGTTTGGATCATTGATGTTGCCATCCCAGGTGACAGTCGCATTGAAGAAAAACAACAGGAAAAACTCAGCCGCTATCAGGACCTCAAGATTGAACTTCAAAGACTCTGGCAGAAACCAGTGCAGGTGGTCCCAGTGGTGATGGGCACACTGGGTGCCGTGCCAAAAGATCTCAGCCGGCATTTGGAGACAATAGACATTGACAAAATTACGATCTGCCAACTGCAAAAGGCCACCTTACTGGGATCTGCACGCACCATCTGAAAATACATCACACAGTCCTAGACACTTGGGAAGTGTTCGACTTGTGATTTTGTGATACGAAATCCAGCATATCTATCTTGTTTGCTGGGTCATGATATAATAATAATAACAATAATAATAATAATAATCTGATTTTTCTTGCTAATGCCAAATGACTAGCAATACATTAAAATTGAATTAAACATAGGACTATTAAAATAAATGGTTATATCAATTAAAATAATTTAAAACCCATTAAAAACACAAAATATTATTACAGGCACCTTTGACAATGTCAGAAATGACACAGAGGTGGTAAGACACAGGCTGCCCCAGCAGAACAAATGCCCGTAGAAATTTTCTGTTTTCTTCCCACATTGATACTTGTTCACTTATGTGTGCATTTTTATTTGCATATTTTGAATAAAATTTCCATTGACCATACACACATTATAGCCATTTACCACTTGAAACATACACACTGCTTTGTGTATACGTTATCTCTTAGAAACATTGTGTAAGCCTTGCAAATGGGCGGATACTCAAGCAGAAATTTGTGTTTCCTGACAACTAGTCAGAGGATTGGGGAATACTGAGAGTTTGTTTCCATAAAAAGAAATATAAAAGAACAAAATGCAATAATCAATGTATCTGGATACCATAACAAATAATGGGAACAAAGAGTGATGGCAATAGTGTCAAGTCAGGCTAAATCAGATCTGATTCTATTGTCCAGAACAGGGATTCTCAAACTTTTTCAGCCACGGAGCCCTTTTTGAAGCAAAAGTTTATTGTGGAGCCCTAAGAAAGGTTTATATAGTATATTGTATATTATATTATATATAATCTGTATATATCAGGTATGGGCAAACTTTTTGCCACATTTTGTTTTAAAATTTGACAGACAGGCCAAGCCAGTGGCAGATGGACAGTGTTTGTGTGAACTAACTGAAGAAAACATGAACAAATTCCTATGCACATTTGTTGGTAGTGCAAAAGAGAAAGGAAAGAAAAAACAATGCAATATTTAAAATGAAGAACAATTTCAACCAACATAAACTTAACAGTATTTCACTGAAAGACCCCAGGGGCCATCCAGTCCAACCGCCTTCTTCCATGCTTCAGGAAACAGTTAAAGACCTGGATGTTTCAGTTGGCCTTTGGTTAGACAGTCATTAGATAATTTAGCCCAAGATGTTATTATTCTATCCTGTATTTTATATCCTTATTGTCTATGCACTTAACTTTTTCTATTCTTGCATTGCTGCTCCAGTTTCTCCACTTAAGTAGATGATAGAACTGCGCCTGGTGGTTGAATGATACTATCAACTGCTTTATTCTTGTTTTACATTGTATTACTGTTTTTATCTTTTATACTGTGAATTGTATTTATATTGTTGTTTATTTCGTCAATGTTGTTCAGGCCTTTGCCCCATGTAAGCTGCCTCGAGTCCTCATGGGGAAATTGTGGTGTGGTATAAATAAAGTTTTTTTATTATTATTATTATTATTATTATTATTATTATTATTATTATTATTATTATTATGCAGTAAAAGCACAATCAAAGCACCCCCTGAGTTTTGGAAGCAAGGAAGACGAGGGGGAAAGGATGTAGATGGTGAGGAAGGCAAGGGAAAAGGGTTTCTGTCAGCAAGGAGAGGAACCACTGGACCAGAGATATATCTAATTCCATCTACTGGCTGGCTTTTCCACTATTTTAAAAAAAATTACATTGAAGAAACATCAAGCCTTTGCCCAGAAGCAAAGCATTTTCTAACAAGCAGTTGTGACAGGACTTCACAAGGGTCCCTGAGATTTCTCCATTGAAAGTTCCTCACTGCTAGAACACTGGGTATCCTTTTCCTTACAATCCCACTTTTCAACATCCCATTAATCCTGCTGTTCATGGCACTTCCTAGCTTCTAAGTTGGTCTTCTGAGGATTGTGTCGGGAAATGTAATGATGAACCTCCTCCATCACAGCTACATTATCTGAGGCAATGGCTCAGCCCATTTATTTTAAAGGATTTATTTATTTATCATGTCAAAAGCGAACCAAGGATACAAGTTGTAATGTAATGTAATGTTAAAAAACTTGTCATTATTCTAAATGTCTTTTAACCAGTAGCTGGCTACTTGGAATGCCTCTGGTGTTGCTGTAAGAAGGTCCTCCATTGTGCATATGGCAGGGCTGAGACTTCATTGTAAGTGGTGGCCTTTTTTTTTTAATCTTCACCACACTCGCATGCCGTGAACTCCACTCTGTAGCCCCATTTCATAAGGTTGACTCTGCATCTCAGGGTGCCAGGGTGCAGTCTGTTCAGCACCTTCCAAGTCGCCCAGTCTTCTGTGTGCCCAGGAGGGAGTCTCTCATCTGGCGTCAACCAGTGATTGAGATTCCTGTTTGAGATTCCTGCCACTTTTAGATTCTCACTTGCTAATGTGATCCTGCAAGAATCTCTGTATATCTTAGAAAGCTATTTCTTGGTGTGCTGGCTGATGCCTGAACAGGAGCTGGGCTGGAGATGTCAATGCGTTGGTCCTTTCATTGCTGGCTGCTACTTCCCAGCAGATGTCAGGTGGTGCAATGCTGGCTAAACAGTATAATTTCTCCAGTGGTGTGGGGCATAGACATCCTGTGATAATGCGGCATGTCTTATTAAGAGCCACATACAGCAGCCTTTGGTGAAGAGGCTATATTACCATATTTTATTATTTCTACAATTTTGATATTAAAATTCATGTTAAAGTAAAATTATTCCACTCCAGAAAGAAGTGGGGAACAGTAATTTCCTCCAAATGATTTATTTCTTGTTTCTGAACACACAAAGAATTCTGAATTATTTACTTGACAAATATGGTGAGCTATTTGGTAAGTTATTGCTCAAATTAACCTGTCAAACTAACCATGTTATGGTATAATGATAATGCATTACCGTGTTCCAAAGATGAATTTATACAAGTGTTGCAACTGGCCGCAGGGGGTTACTGATTGATGAACCAATATTTTATAATGGCCTACTTTCTGAGGGGGTGTTCCTATGCAAGAATGCAAATGTGTAGCCTTGCTCTTTTTGATGCTTGTCTAACTCACCAAATAATTAAATTTGTCAGATTTGGAAATATGTTTGAAGATTAAAAATGCAAAAAAAATATATCTATCATCAGCATCAGAGCAGTACAATAGGAACCCCTATTCTCAGGGGATATGTTCCTAAACTTACAGTGGAAACAGGAAACTATGGATAAAAGATACCATATAGTTACCCTGGAAAACCTAAAAAATTCCTAGAAAGGTTATGTTTAGCAATGTGCTCACCACCAAAAGTTTTGATCAGCCCTTCAAGATGTGTTTGGAAGAAGTAAATAGTTAAGGAATCTGTGATGAGGGCATAAAGAACTTTTCTAGAAGCATTTTAAAGGATACTTTAATGATCTTTTTAAAAAGTGGAGAGATAGATCCCAAAGTGTATGCGATATGCTGACATAAAGAGCGGTTTTTAGCAAGAACATCTTAGAAGGCCTAGTAAGCCATTCTCTGTTTTATCACTTTTTGGTAAGAAGTAATTTCCTGCAGAAGGAGAGAGAGAATTATACTCCTTTGCCTTTAACTGCCTGCACTAGTACTTTGGGCTGTTAGGTGACCTTTCTTTTTATTTGATCAGACAAGTGTCTGAGATGCTCTAAGGTTTGAATTAAAATCGTTTTTATTTCAGATTGTGCTTTCCCTCCAGCATACCATTCCAGAGCAGAACCAGAGCCAAAGTGGGGACCAGCTGAGGCCAAAATTGGACAGACTAAAGACCAAGAGTCAGAGGAATTTCTTGCACTTTCGTTGCCTTTCTCTGTACCTATTGAACTTGCTCTCTTTTTCTCTCCATCTCTGTTTTTCTGCAAAGCAATTCCACCTATACAGTCTATTTATACTCCATTATAGTCCATACCACTTTAGATATCACTTTAACTGCAGTAGCACCACCCTGAATATTTCACAGGTATGTAGACTTCTTTGCTAGAGCATCCAGGACAATACACTTCCCCAGACTAAAAACAGTAACACTGTTGTTTGGAGCTACACAAAATATGCTCCTTCTACTATTTTAAAGGATACATTACCGCAAAGCCTGAACTGCTAAAGAATGAAAGTAATATGAAATGTGTCATAGACAGAACGCCTCCAAATAGAATACAACACAGTTTATTGAGGTTACAGAACTAAAAATTGCCCGTAGGAAACAAAAGACTAGGCAAACACTTGTCTTCAGTATGAAAAGTAACAAAAATAGCTTCGTTTGAGTTTAAACAGTTCAAAAGAATAAACCAGATTAAACAGAAGTTTAATCCGGGTTAAATCAAAGATGCTTACTTCAGCCTGGCAATTAAACAAACAAAAACTGGTTAACAAAAGGTCAAAATGAACACAAAACCCAGCAGCAGATTCCCCTCTGCTACTCAAGAGCTACAGAAGTAACTCGGGCTGTTGCTCCACCATGCAACGGGCGAAAACCAGGTCCAGGCACATCAATCAGGGCAACGACGCTCAGCGGGGTCCCAATCCAGTCCGAGGTCGAAAGCCAAACGCAGTCATCTAATGTTCCACAAGTTCCACCGATAGCCACAGAAGGGTTAGTCCAGAGTCGTAGTCAGTCAGTCAGTCCAGCGTCAATCCAGAGTAGGCAAATAATGTCCATCAAAAAGACGACGGAGGTCCAAGCTATCAAGATTAAACACAAGTTGCACAGAAAAAGCCCACACAGTTCCTCCCGCCGTCTATGCCCAGTGTCCTTGGTAACTTACGTATCCAGCAAACGAATCACACCCGTCTTCAGGAAGTTCCCCAACAAGAGCCCAAGCGTTAGTCCAGATTACCTTGCCCAACGCAATTAGCCATTGATTCTAGACCCCATTTTATACCAGTTCATAACTCCTCATCGCTGTCAGCTGCTATCCTAATTCCAGGTGCCTCCTCCTCATCATCCTCATCAGAACTAAAACACCTTTGACTACGCCCCACAGCATCCCCAGCTGTGGATCCCGTTCCATCCCTCCAGCCCGTCCACGGGTCCGATCCTGCAACCCGCCAGTCGCCTCCCATGCTATCATTGCCAGTGACACCCAAATCCTCTCTCACACGAGTCCATTCCATGTCATCCTCCTCTGAGCTAACCACCTCTTCCTCCATTCCCTCAGTAAAACCCTCAAAGGAGTCTTCGTCAGTTGGTTCTGCAAATAAGTCCCGGAGCCGTTTCCTCTCACACTCCTCAAAAGAGTCTGACTCTCGAGGAGTCTTACGACCTCGTCTCCTAGTATCGGAGCCAGAAGGCTCAACCATAACAAAATGTTTTCAGCATTCCCTAAAGGGAGAAGGAACTCACATCTTTTTCTTCCCAAGAGGATTATGAAATATTAAAACATACAAACTGAGGTTCGAGATCTTTATGAAAAGAAGACAACTGTGATTCCAATGGTGACAGGTGCTCTGGGAGCATGCTCAAATGGATTGGCGAAAGATCTAAATAAAGTTTCCATAGCTAGGTTCACAAGAGCACTGTTACAAAAAGTGGCATTACTTGAAATGTGCTAGGTTATCCAATGGCACTTCACTGCTTCGCAGATTCTTGGATAGAATCCAATTTACTAATGGTCCCAAACTCTCAGCTGGTAACACTTACTGGACTGAGAAGGAAAGATAATAGCAGTAGATTTATTATTCTGAGGAGCTTAGATTCAGACAGTGACCTAGAAATGAACCAAGAACCACAGGAAAGATATTATGGAGACACTAATTTAAAAGAAACCTACAGACAGGAGTTCATATCAATGGCATTCATATCACACAACCGAATCCAACATCTTGCTGATTAGAAAAATAATTCTGTAAGTTATGTCAGGATTTGGAAATTATCTGACATTTTCCAAGTGATAGCATACTTAATATCTCTGGCCTAACCACCTGTAAAAGAATTCAGCCACTGAAATTAGGGTGTAGTGTTTAATGCAATGGGAGTAATATATAGGTTGTAGTTATACTGAGTAACTTTTACAACAGACAGATGGTGAGTTAGAGAATTGTTACTGTGATTAGTGAGGAAGAAGAAGCTGTAAAGTTTGTATATTTTGTATACTGCCACAACAAAAGAGAAAGAAAAGCTTGGAACTCAATTTGATAGACTCGTATTTCTAGATCTGATTGCGCCTATCTGCTATTTTGTACTATATTTTATGAATGCTGTTGTAATTAATTAGTTAACTATTTTAATTGACTTGCATTGTATTTTATATTTTATATGTGTGTTTTTATTGTAAGCCCCCCTGAGACACCTTCTGGGTGAGAAGGGTGAGATAAAAATGTTGTAATAAATAAATAAATGCCAGTGCTGAAGTGTAATGGCTAGTAACATTAAGCTCCTACATGTAGGATGGGAAGGAGATATATCTTTTCTACATCAGGAAGCAAAATGTCTTTAGGCGTTATGAAAATAACAGGATTATGCACAAGCAACCTTTATAATGCATGCATAAGGAAAAATACCCCCACATAGTGGGTAGCAAGTAGAACCTTCCTCTAGCCATGAGCAAGGAATACCAGCAAGGCTTCTTCATAAGCCAGTGTCAGCAAAATAAAATATTGGTAACTGGCAAATAGAGGGAGAAAACATGGAGGCATTGACAGACTTTGTATTTCTAGGCACAAAGATTATTGCAGATGCAGACTGCAGCCAGGAAATCAGAAGACGTTTACTTCTTCGGAGAAAAGCAATAACCAACCTTGATAAAATAGTGAAGAGTAGAGTCATCACACTGACAATGAAATTGCACATAGTTTAATAGTATTCCCCGTAGTAACCTATGGATGCGAGAACTGGACCATAAGGAAGGCTGAGCGAAGGAAGATAGATGCTTTTGAACTGTGGTGTTGGAGGAAAATTCTGAGAGTGCCTTGGACCGCAAGAAGATCCAACCAGTCCATCCTCCAGGAAATAATGCCTGGCTGCTCACTGGAGGGAAGGATATTAGAGGCAAAGTTGAAGTATTTTGGCCACATCATGAGGAGACAGGAAAGCTTGGAAAAGATCACGATGCTGGGGAAAATGGAAGGAGGAGGAGCCGACCAAGGGCAAGATGGATGGATGGTATCCTTGAAGTGACTGGCTTGACCTTGAAGGAGATGGAGGTGGCAACAGCCAACAGGGAGCTCTCACATGGGCTGGTCCATAAGCAAACAAAGAGCCGGAAGCAACTGAACGAATAAACAACAAAACCAGCAAAATAAATTATGTTATGATGGGGACATGTCAAGACACAAACTTCCCTCAGTAGGTATTGATGGCAAGAATGTCAATGACATTCTAGGATCTATTTGGGAATCTTAGAAGGCAACCTATTGACCTAACATAAATGAGGAAGAATCTGATAGTCAAGCAAAATTCATTTAAGTAATTTCAGCTTGGTCCACAATTTGTGGTGCAGCAACTCACTGATATTTTGTTAAAATGAGATCATTGGAGATATAACAAGGAAAATTGATATAGTATTATTTACATTTCTTCTGCATTGTTTCGTTATTTCATTGGTTACTTCATCATTTCATTCATTCATAATGCATCGCTGAGAAGTAATAACATGTTATATTCCATTAGCATTATAGGATTCTGCTTTGAGACAATTTAGATTTGTAGCATGCATTCATAAAATCCTTTTTCCATCAAGCAAACTCTCCCAATAATTTTCTGAATTCATTGTCTCACAGTTAGGTAATCTCTCCTCTTTGCCAACTGTAATTTTGTTAACCAGATTGATTTTGGTCAATAATTTATTATTGTTTCATTCCCCCTTTATGGGAGGCATTTTTTAAAACTGTCTTCCCATTTTCCATTTATGAGGCTCATTTTTAAATTTCTCTTCCCAGTCTTTGCAGAAATAGAAATAACTAATATACAGACCAGTCTTTGGCCTGCATCATGTTTACATAGTGGTAAAGAGAACAAAATTAAAGCTGATTTGAGCTTACCTGAAGCTTCCCAGGGTGTTTGAGGCAGACTCCTTTGGCCAAGGTTATGCAGTGCAATGTCTTGACTCTCTAGCATGTTTCACCAAGAAAGAGTTTACAAGTAAAAAGCAAGCAGGCAGAATTAAAGCTGTTGTTATTGTTGTTATACCCTTTTCCAGTTTGGGACTCAAGGAGGCTTATAACAAGTAAAACAAACAGTTTGTAACCATATAAGAATCACAAAGCAATTAAGCCATCATAAAATTAAAACCATTTAAAAACAAAACATTAAGTAGCAAAACATAAAAGACCTGAACATTTCCCATTAAAAATCCATTTCCAAAGGCCTACCAGAATAAGAAGGTTTTTATCTTTAGCACAAAGATAGCAAGGATAGTTCCCATCTAGGCTCTCTGGGGAAGGGGTTTTAGAGCCTGGAAGCATCTACTGCGGTAGTTCTCAACCTGGGTTCCCCAGATGTTTTTGGCCTTCAACTCCCAGAAATCCTAACAGCTGGTAAACTGGTTGGGATTTCTGGGTGTTGTAGGCCAAAAACATCTGGGGATCCCAGGCTGAAAACCACCGATCTACTAAGAAGATCATCTCCTGTATTCCAACCCAAGGTACCTGTAAAGATAGTGGGACAGAGAATAAGACCTCCCCAGAAGAAATCAGAAGATGGGCAGATACATATTGGAGAATATGATCATTGAAACAATCTGGGCTTCTGTATTGCATTACCTAATAATCACCACTGCATAATAGTCACACACCCTTTTTGGCTTCCCAAATATAGATATTTTGCTTTCATCACATAATAATTGCAGCCATGATTCATAGCCCCAAAGTATTCACATGACTGAGTCTGGAAGAACTGGGTTGAAGAGACTGAAATACCAACACACTTCAATCTGGTGCTTTCAGACTCAGCTGAATGAGTTACCACAGTTGAAAGGATAGTGGACAGGTGAGTGAAGCTTCACACACACACCACTCCTGCAGCTATGGTGCTTCACTCACCTGCGTTCAGACTCAGCAGAGTGCCATAGCAAAAAGGGTAGCAGATGGGTGGGTAGGTAAAGCTTTCCTGCCAGCTATGGTGCTTCATGCACCCACTTTTGGAAATTATCCTAGTGAAGTGGCATAGCTAGAAGAGGGCCAGTGAAACTTTACTCACTTGCCCACCTTCTCCCCTTTCAGCTATGGCACTTCACTTGGTTGAGTCCAAAAGTGGGTAGGTAGATTGAGGGATACACTCATGATACCGTATATAAAATGATTGGGAAATCCATAAAACTGATGTTTAAGCTCAAATACATAATATAATATAATATTTCAGAGTGGAAAAAGTACTGAAGTACAAAAATTCTTGTTTTTTTAAACTTTGTCATAGTGAGACAAAAAATGATAAAACTACAGTAATTATTCTTGCTTGCCAGAATGAAATGTACGTAGATTTATATCCCTAAGATAAACACAACCGTTTTATGACCAAGTAGGTTTTGAATTTGTCTAACTATTTTACATTATTGTCTTGAGCCTCAGGTTTTGGTAAAAAGTAGGGTATAAATAGATAGAAGCGATTCATTCATTGTTATTGAATTTAATTATTTTACTCTGCTAATAGTTTCTTTAATAGCACGTCATTCTACCTCATTTTGTGATTAGAAAAATTGTAAAAAAAATATTATGTTGTGTCCTTTCTCCTGTGTATATACTTGTATAAAGTTTAACATTTGATATTGCATGAATTCCTTTTGGAATTGTATCTTAACTCTTTATATTGTTCCACTGAGTCCAGTGGGATTTACTCCCAGGTAAATGGACATTGGATTACACCTGCAACTTGTGTCTTAGATAATAATTATTGTATTTCATTTGGTGGCAATTATCCTTACTTTAGTCAGTGGCTAAAGTAGATGATAATCCTCCACCATGCTTAAATTATGACCTTTTGACTAATGTTCAGTATTATCCAGGGGCTTGTCTCTGCTTGAGAGATCCACTGATATGGAGTTGTCTTAGCTATAACCTTGGTATCCTGACAGCTCTAGAGATCACATTTTATCAGAGATAGATAATATAGGCTGGTAGGGAATTAGTTCAAAATTGAATTATCCCCATAAGTAGGTACAAAAATATATTCTCCGGGTGGGGGGAGGACATCATTTCACTTCTTTTTGAAACAGTCATTTCGATTTGAACATTTGTTAAGCAAGGTTCAATTAACTCAGATCTGTGAGAAGAAGTCTCTTTACAAGAGTGCAGTAAGCACTCTTTCTACCAGGATCATACAGTGTTAAAGGAAAGATCAACTTCAATCAGAATGCTTAGATTTCTGTGATAAAGTACTGCATTTTCACACATTTTTCAAAATGCATTCTCAATGTGATAAAGAATTTCTTTAATTTATTCATAAATGAATTATTTTGCTCATCATGAAATATTTATTTATTTATTTATTTTTCAAACTTATATGCCGCCACTCCCCTAGGGCTCGGGGCGGCTCACAAGAACCGGCTAAAACAACAATTTAAAAACATGTTAAAAACATCTTTAAAACATCTTTAACAAAACATCTTAAAAACATCCTAAAAGCACCTTTTAAAACATCAATAACAGAACTCAAAAAACTCAAATATGGATAAATAGTTTTCATGGAATAAACCCACAAGGTGTATTTGAAACGAGGTTTATATATGAATAGTTTCTGAGGAATCATCTTGCAGTGAGAATATGAGATACAAAATACAATGTCATGAGATATGAATACCCCCATCTCAATGGTTTCCCCTCCTTCTTTCTATCTGCCTCTGAGGTTGAGTCTATACTGGCCACTTAATTTGAGTGCCAATCCAGAACACAAAGCAACATTGATGGTGGTCATACACACTTGGGTGAACCTGCCGGGATGTAACGTCCTTCATGTCACTGCTGCCACCCCACTTGTTTCAATGCCTAGCCATTGTGGTTATGTAACAAGGAGAGAGCAAAACACAGCCAGATACTTGCAGCAAGTTTTGTGGCTGGCAATGAGTGGCATCACCAACACCACAACAAACCTTTTCCTCCCCCTGCAGTAATTAGGGAAAGTCATGTTAGGGGAAGAAAACCCAGAATACTTCTCAGAGGTCCCTGTGCATCCAGTGGTCAATCAACAGTGGATTTGAGGCAAGTCTGAGTTTTATTTTTAGTATAGACAACTCCTGAGAAATCATATTCCCTAAGAAGAATGGAAGAAATAAGAAAACATGATTGAGGGAAAAAATGCTTTCAGAAGTGTACCACCTTGTTAAAAATAATGCAGAGAGAAAACTCTCTTGTTGATTGCATGTGTCATCCCTGTGCTCAACTGTTTTGAGTCTTTAAAGAGCTTTTGTGACACACTCTGAAACATTACACATGATTTCCATTTCTCTGAGGTAAGGAAGAACGTCTTTATTTTTCTGTCACCCGTACAGTATGTTACCATTCAATTAGAAATCCGTGACTAACTAGTGTGTGCATTTAAGTGCTATGATGCAGAGTCCAGGAACAACAAGAGTGTTTCTCACATTTTTTTAAAATGTGCTACCTTTGAGATTCTCAAGTCTTTGTGGACTTTTTTTTCATAGAAAACACTTAATTTGCAAATGCTTTTCCAAACAAAAATGCTCCCTGGCACAACCAGACCACTAAGGAATATTTTTCTTCACCCCTGGGAAACGGTTAAGCCTACTAGGGAATTTATCAACAGGCTAAATTGCCCGTTGTACGATGGAGCTACTCTATGTGCACCTCGGAGTCTGCTGACTCCCATCCAGGAGCAGCCCTAGGTTTTCTCAGTATGTAAGCAAACCTAGGGCGCCCCCCCCCCCCCCCGAAATTACGCCCCCCACTCCAAACTTACCACCGCCACCGCCGGCGGCGACCATTGGGTCGCTCGCTGCAGAACAAGGAAGTATTTTGTATTCTCGTGAAATTTTGTGAGATTTTGCGAGATTTCTGCAAGATCTTGTGAAATATCGCGAGAATACAAAATACTTCCTTGTTCCGCAGCAAACGATCCAATGGTCGCCGCTGCTGCCGCCGCCCACCGCTGCCACTGCTGCTGTTTCGAGTGCACCCAGGAAAGGCTGCGCCCAAAGCGGCGGCTTCATGGGCTTCAATGAAGAACCGGGCCTGCTCCCATCACATAACATCAAACTTCTTCCTGCAGGACTCCACGAGGCATGTAGAGTAGGACTATCATATGCTTCCACTGCGACAACATGGGAGGCTTCCTGTGTTGCATAGCCAACATTAGCGAAGCAAGGCAGTGGACACTTTTCCCCATGGAATGGGGTAAGGAAAAAGCCAGGCGATGCGAGATGTAGGGTAATGGATTCTCCACAGCCCGTATCAGGCCCCGTAGATTCAACATGATGTGTAGCAAATCCCATAGGTAATGTGATGAGGTCATAGATCTTATAGTACAGCAACAACTGTGTAAATTGTGTGTTCTCGTGGTCTAGTAATTGTCTCTATTTACATCTGAGGTGCTTTATTAAGAAGCAGTAATTCAAGAGAAAATAAAAAATATTACCTAACCTCCCAAAAACTGAAAAGGGGCGGGGGTTAACTTAATTCCAACTGAAAGTAAATTATGTAAAAACATACAAACAAATGAGGTATTTTAATATATGCACCAGTGTGGACAGATCAGTATTAAAAATATACTAAAATGTGAATATGCCTAACTGTAAATATGCAAAAATGTGACGTATTTTTACAAATAGGGAGTAGTGGGTGTGAGCAATGGAAGCACTCCAACTACCATGATTTCAGTTTTTTTTTTAAAAAATGAAAAGAATCTAGAAGATTCAGAGTTTGAGCAATTTTAGGGCCACTACACAGGTTTGTAGTGCCTGATGGAGATTACAAGTTTCCACTTTCCCTATGCCTCCTTTAAGCAGTGGAAAAATCACCTGATGGATTTCTCTGACTTAATCTAAGGTTAACATCATAGGGGCATCAACAGTAAAATGATGGCAACTTATTTTTAGATCATTTTTAGAAGCCAACCTTTTGTTGCTTTTACTGCATAACTTATCCAGAAGCCACTCTTGTTTTAATGTGACAGCAAGTTAACTTCCCAGTTCCACAACTGCACACTTTTTCCCCCACCCACCCATCTAATTAAGGCTACATAAATCACTTTGTAAACTAAACTGCACCTGTATTTGTATAAAGGATAAAAGGAAATCCATACTGCTCTGCCTTTTTCATTAACTAGCTAGCTATCAGACAAGTTTCCTAAATTGTTCTTCCCTCTCTCTTTAGAAAGCTTTGTTAAAATGAGTGAATGAACAGATGGAAAAGATGAAGTGTGATGACAGCTGCCTTCCATTTTTAATAAGTTTCCTATAATGTATTTGCAAATGCAGCATAACAAATGCATAACTTCTTCCATCAGTTTCCATTTCAATTACATTTGTTTAATTCTTAAAGAAGTATACAAAATCAAAACAAGAAGCAATACAGAGGAGTAGTAAACATATCTCCATATAAACTGCTGCCCTCAAGGGAATAGCATTGTTTGAAGCACGGTGAAGAGGATGAGGAATTTAGACAGGGACAGTTTTAGACAGTGTTAGATGTGTTAGACAGGTAACTGCCAAGAAACTTAGGGGTGATTTATATACCGAGATGGGCAACCATAGAGAGGATGGGACAATTTTCCACTATTCCTCCTTCACAGGCTGTACTGTTGGTCTTGACATTGTTCTGTCAACTCTGGCTCCAGGAATCATATGAATATATAACTAATTTACATAACAGAGATTGGAGGATTTGATATGGCAAAAGGTAAAATAACAGAGTTGTCCATATAGGCAGAAGGTTCTGTTTTGGGTCACGGTGTGATCGGGCCACTTTATGATGCTGAATTAGGACTGGCACCTTTTTATGATAGGCTTCTTATACTTGGCCATGGTTAATAGGCTTGTGCACAGATTTGTTTTGGACATTTGCTATTGGCTTGTTAGGAAACCCATAACAGCATGGGCTCTGCCACCATTTTTTTTTCTACCAGCTGCAACATAACAATGGCTGTTGAAAACCATCTGGTTTCAGTTTCTTCCAGTTACACATGGAGTGCAGGGAGGGAAGCAGCCACTAAAAGGAAAAAGATCCCAGGAAGCAGAGTTTCTTAAGCCCTCTCTTCTCTCTTGATTTGGAAGCAGAAAGGAGATTGAAGCGCCTGGGGGGGGGGGGAGATATTTTAAGGCACCAGTTCTCCTTTCCAGTGGCCCCAAATCAAGAGAGAAGAGCGGGCTTTTTAAAGGTAGCCCAGGGTAGGATACCTCCAGGTCAATCCCTCTTCCTTCCCTGGGAAGTGGGAAGCCCTTAAAATGCCTTGGAAAACTGCCTCCTGCAGGAAGATAGCTGTACGTACCTGCAGCTCCTGTCTCCTCTAGAGTAGAAACAGCTTTAATGGAGAATTAATCCCAGGTCGCCTCTACAGACAGAAGGGAAAGGATCATAGAAAGAGTGGTATCTGAACTCTGATTCTTTTAATCCAGGTCCTAATGAAGGATATAAGGACAAACAATGCCTAAAATCATAGAAAGGGGAGCTTGGGAAGTTCCACCCATTGCCACCAATGGGCCAGATAGAAAATTAATATTTTGGCTTCTTGGATTGAAAACAAATTTCCTTGGAAAGGAAGGTCCTAGACCAGTCGATCTCAACCAGGGGTCCCCAGATGTTTTTGGCCTTCAACTCCCAGAAATCCTAACTGCTGGTAAACTGGCTGGGATCTCGGGACCTCAGGTTGAGAACCACTGAACTACAAAGAAGGTTGTCTCCTATATTCCAACCCAAGGTACCTGTAAGGATAGTGGGACAGATAATAAGATATCCCCAGAAGAACTCAGAAGATGGGCAGATTCATATAGGACAGTGATGGCCAACCTGACACGCGTGTCAGCACTGACACACCTAGCCATTTTTGCTGGCACGCTGCCGCATGCAGATTGATTGGATGACTAATGTCTTTTGTAGCCAAATTTGGTGTGATTTGATCCAGTGGTTTTGTTGTTTACTCCATGGGAATTATGCACATTACACACACACAATCATTCTATTATTATTCTATTATTATTGTAGTATATTATATTATTACTATTATATTATTATTATACTATTCATTATTCATGACTACATTGAAACTGCAATAGAGAGAAATCAGCATGGCAATTGCAAGAGGTACCATAGATTGTTGTACATGGAAATAATGGTAGTAAATAGTTTTTGATTTATTAAATACAGTTATATATTACAATTATATATTTTTGTTATTTAAACTATATATATTGTGAAATTACGGGTTTTTTTCTTAAACTGACACACCACCCAAGTCATCTTAGGTTTTTTGGTGAATTTTGACACACCAAGTGCAAAAGGTTGTCCATCATTGATATAGGATAATATGATCATTGAAAAAACCTGGGCTACTTTATTTCATTGCATTATAAGCACCACTGCAGAATAGTCACACACCCTTTTTAGCCTCCCAAATAGATACCTTTTCCTTTCATCACATAATAGGTGCAGCCATGATTTATAGCCCCAAAGTATTCACTTCATTCACTCACCTGGTTGCCTGTCTGCCCCCTTTCAGATATAGTACTTCACATGACTGAGTCTGGAAGAACTGGGTTGAAGAGATTGACAATACCAGCTGACTTCAATCGGTGCTTTCAGACTCAGCTGAACGAGGCACCATAGTTGAAAAGAGAGTGGACAGGTGAAGCTTCACACACACACACACACCCCTCACCTGCTTTCAGACTCAGAAGAGTGCCATAGCTAAAAGCTTTCCTGCCAGCTATGGTGCTTCATGCACCCACTTTTGGAAACATCCTAGTGAAGTGGCATAGCTAGAAGTGGGCCAGTGAAACTTTACTCACTTGCCCACCTTCTCCCCTTTCAGCTATGGCACTTCATTCGGTTGCGTCCGAAAGCACTGGGTTGAAGACAGTTGATATTTCACTCTCTTCAACCCAGTGTTTTCAGACTCAGCTGAGAGAAGTGCCATACTTAATTAACCAAGTTTGAGCATCAGGAAGAGCAGCCATATGGAATTTTGAAAAATTAGGAAAAAGTAGTAGGTAGGTAGAATTCTTATTTGGGATGGGAGATTTACTAAATAATACCAAGAATCTCCAGGTAAGTTTTTAGAAGAATTAACGTAGTTTAACACCACATAATTATATAACTCAATGGGAATCATGAGAGAGTTAGTTTGTTAAGATATTAGCACTATTTGTCAGAACAGAATAAAGACCTTGAGCCATGGCAGTTAAAGTGGTGTTAAATTGCATTGGTTCCACAAATACCTTCTAGGAAAGAGTCTTGCTTAAAATCCTGGAGAATCACAGCAAATCAAAGTTGATGATACTAGCATTCTGTATTTATTTTTTTCATGTCAGGAGTGACTTCAGAGCCCCTGGTGGCACAGGGGATTAAACCCTTGTGCTGGCAGGACTGATGACTTGAAGGTTGGGTTGCTAACCTGAAGGTTGTCAGTTCAAATCCAACCTGGGGAGAGCGTGGATGAGCTCCCTCTATCAGCTCCAGCTCCATGCGGGGACATGAGAGAAGCCTCCTACAAGGATGGTGAAAACATCCAAACTTCCGGGCATCCCCTGGGCAACGTCCTTGCAGATGGCCAATTCTCTCATGCCTGAAGCTACTAACATTCTGGATGGAACTAGCATTCTGACTTACTACAAGGAAACTCCCTAAGTTACTTTCTCCTTGGCCAGCAAAGTGCTTGGCCTTGCTATTTAGAATTTCAGGTGAACAAACTGTGATTAGCTAAATGTGCCACAGGTATGATCCCAGCATTTTCAAGCCACCTGCAACCTGCTCCCTTGCTAAATTTCTGAAGGAAGGGTTTGTGAAATAGAGAAAAGTAGTATTATCAGCTATGTGTCTAGCAACAAATGAGATGGGGAGGGTGATAAGGAGGCTTTTAGATTAAAGATGGCAGGGGATGGGGCAAAGAAGCAAAGAAAGACCTGACAAGAAAGAAATTCTTAGAGGGAAATGAGCATTGCTGAAAATAGACAATAGAGAAGAATGACAGCACAAAAGTCTAATCCAGTACAGAGCTCCATTAATGAGATGTGATCCTGATCAATTATATAGCACTTAGATAGTAACGTTCTATGGAAATAAGGGGGTTTAAGATAAGGTGAGCAGAGAGAATATAGAAAATATGGTTGCTAGTAAAATAGAGGGACTTACACAACAAACAAAAATGCTGTTTTCTACAATAGCCTGGCTTCAAAGGAAATGGGTTGTTAAAAAAGGGAATGTGTTGTAATGGGCCTGCTAATTATTAATAGTGTAAATGTATAGTGTTCAAAAGCTAGATGGGCAAATTAATTTTGAATGAACCTGAAAACACTGTACTGCCATTCTAAAAAGTCAATAAATTCAGTAGAATTATCTGTGAAGATGTTTATGAGTAATGGCAAAGAAAGGAGGCCATTCCAGTTCTATAAATTCATTGAATGAAATGTGCCTCTCAGTAGTCTTTTATGTTGCAAAATATTCTGCACTTGTTTTTAAATAGAATAATGTTTTCATCATCTTACTGACTTTAAAGTCACAGCAACTCCAGCCTTTCTGGTAGGTAAAGGTAAAGGTTTTCCCCTGATATTAAGTCTAGTCGTGTCTGACTCTGGGGGTTGGTGCTCATCTCCATTTCTAAGCCGAAGAGCCAGTGTTGTCCATAGACACCTCCAAGGTAATGTGGCCAGCATGATTGCATGAAGCGCCGTTACCTTCCCCCCGGAGCGGTACCTATTGATCTACTCACATGTGCATGTTTTCGAACTGCTAGGTTGGCAAAAGCTGGGGCTAACAGCAGGAGCTCACCCCCTCCCCGGATTTGAACCGCTGACCTTTTGGTCAGCAAGTTCAGTAGCTCAGTGGTTTAATCCGCTGTGCCACCAGGGGCTCTTTTCTGGTAAGGGTTTAATTAATATTCAATTCATTCACAAAGAAAGCAATGAGTAATTTAGCAATTTTCTTCCAGCTTAAAGAAGGCATGCTAAGACTTCACAGTTTTCGAAGACTATTCATTAATAAATATTGTGTGTAAAATTTCCATATGAAGCTTTTTACATTTTTCAGAAAATTTTTACATTTTTCAGAAAACTTTTACATTTTCTGCAGAATACACAGGATTTCTGATGGAGAAAAATAATATTTCTGCCAAAAAATTGCATTTTCTGTGCATACCATTTTGGTACCTGCATAGAACATGCATCAATTCTGGTCATGTTCTAGGCAAATATATTTTGCATAGGAATATTATTTCTGAGCATAAAATGTATCGCTGACAGAAAATACTGTTTTCTGCACACACGCACACACAATTGTGCAACATTTGAACAGAAAAGTCCTAAACTCCCCAGCATTTTCATCAGTTCAATATTTTTTTCTTATCAGTGCCATCCCAAAACCCAAGAAAAACATTTTAGATTTTTTTTTAATTCTCATATTTTTCTTTCCCCTTTTTTCTTGTTCTTGTAATTTCAACAATTTGTGGCTGCATTGTACACATGTCATACTACTTTCTGACATCATCGTGTAGAATGTCTCTAGGATCTGAATAATCTACTTTCTTACTGCAATCCAATGATTTTATTGGGCAGTGCTATTTCAAGTAGTTTTAAGTTGACTGTACTGGTCCATGTGCCATCAACTGCTGGTTGGTGGCGAGTTTACAAGAAAGAAACAGCTATTGGCAAAGGGTAAAAATATCATAGCAGTTCCTGGTACATCAGAAAAAGAAATGTTCAGTAGCCTGCTTCATATATCTTGGGATGCATAGCTTTAGATTACAGGAGGATGCTCTGATATCTTCCTGCACCCAAAGGAGTTATGCACTTGCAGTCAAGTGTTGGTAGCAAGTGCAGAAGCAAGCTGACAGTTGCCAATAGGTAAAGGTTTCCCCTGACGTCAAGTCCAGTCATGTCTGACGCTGGGGGTTGGTGCTCATCTCCATTTCTAAGCCAAAGAGCCAGCGTTGTCCGTAGACACCTCCAAGGTCATGTGGCCGGCATGACTGCATGGAGCGCTGTTACCTTCCTGTTGGAGCGGTACTTATTGATCTACTCACATTGGCATGTTTTCGAACTGCTAGTTTGGCAGAAGCTGGAGCAACATCAGGCACTCACTCTGCTCCCGGGATTTGAACCTGGGACCTTTCGGTCTGCAAGTTCAGCAGCTCAGTGCTTTAACACACTTCGCCACCGGGGCTCCTCAGTTGCCAATAGCTTACCATTAAATCATGGTGTTAGCAGCAAACTCAGTTAATTGTTAGTCTGCAATAGGTTCTAAGAATTTGCTTACCTTTGATTTATTTCAATGCAAGATGCCTTCTATTTAAATAGCCACAGCACATTGGAGGATGGATAAAACTATCAAATGTTATTTAAAATTTCTATGAACTTTTGATGTTTAAGTAGATTAGTAGATTAGTCAGAGGACAATGTATGGAATGAGTAAATTTGAAAAGAAATGTTTTACCTTGAAACATTCTTCTGGTTTTGTAAATGACTTACTTAGTAATGAGAATCCAATTTCAGTTTGCAATTCAACAGCCCATACTTCCCAGAAGGCCTGTACACTAAAGTATTTGCATCCTAAAATCCTTATGTGCATAAATATTTCTAGAAAGGAATTAACATAGAAAATGCACCTTGATCAACTGAGATTGTACATTTTTAAATATTCACATCTACAAGATGGGGTGAATCAGAAAAAAATTGCATGGAGACAGGTAAACATAATATTCTAGGTCTAGTCCCCTTGGTCTAGTTCGCTTGGGTGAAAGGGATGAAAATGCCATTTTGAAAATATTGCTTTGGGTTCCCACTGGCCACCCTTGATATCTTGGGAGTTGTGCCATTGTTGTTGTTGTTGTTAATGGCTGTCAAGTCAACTTTGACTTATGCTAACCTTATACCATATGACATTATATCACATCACTCCCAGGGGCAGTTGGTGACTAGACTGGCTTTTTTTTTCCCCACAACTTTCCATCAGCAGCACTCCCCAAAGGAATTTCTTGAAAGCTATGCAACCTCACATTCCACTTTCTATAATACCTTGGGAACCATATGACCCTACATTTCTCCCATGACATTCTCAAAGTGCAGTCAGCAAAAGAGATGTTTGCATTTCTGTGAGTAGCAGAGGGCTTTTCAAATGTTATATAACATACCATCCTTCAAAAATGTTTGCAAAATTCTTTCAATTCCTTCCAAGATATCTGTAGAAAATATGCCCCATTTTCAAGGAGGAACTACTTTATCAGAAAAATAGAGTGGACGTTCTGGCACAAGTTAAATAAAAGTGTATGTAAGTAATTATGAGCAACTAGCTTATCCAATGAGTAAGCTATATTTATAACTTAATGAGGAATAATCTCACTCCTTCTTTTCAGTGTAACGGTAACTTTTTGGTTAACTTTGCAATTTAAGGAATGTAGGCTCATTAAACAGCAAAAGTAAAATATCATATACCTTGGGCAGTGGCTCATACTATCTCTCATGATGTTGTACCCCAAGGCAGCGTGAGCACTGGAAACCAAACAGAGACCAATAATCATATAATATCTTTAATAAAACAATTATAAATACAGGAATGAATAAGTGGAAAGGATGAGTGGACAATCGTCCTTTGTAAAAAGGTATGAATTCGTCCAAAGAGTTGAAGAGAAATGTCCAATATTATTGTCCAAAATCCAAAAACTGAAACATGCTTAAAACTGTTGGAAAGTTCTTGAGCGGGGAAAACAACAAGGAAGCAAGACTGAATAACAAAGTCCAAAGTCACTAGAAAGTCTGATATCAAGGCAGGAAAGAGACGAAGCTAAAACCAATCTTGATTCAGGAACAAGGCAAGGAAGTGGATTTACTCTGGTTCTAATTGGGAGTCACGGCTCGGCTTGGCCGCCAGGAACAGGAAACTTGGCTTGGCAGAATCAGGAACTAGAGTCGGTGAACAGTTCTCAGGAAATCGCTACATTGACACCGCAAAGTGTTCACAGTGTAGGGCACTTTTATGGAACTTAGATCTGATCACAGCGAAGGGAAGCCAAACTCCCCAGAGGTTCCCAAGGGAATCTTCTACCCATTATCCCCTCGAGATGCCAAATGTTGACTCCTTCGGAGCCCTTGTTTTTCTGATCTCTGGCGATGCAGAAACTCCCTTCTGTTAAAGGATACATTTCTTGGGGAAGTCGGAACATCTGGTTCAGCCACGGGAGTAATATTTTCAGTATCTCTCCCAATTAAGGAAGCATCCTGTCAGCTCACTCCAGCCGCTTCCAAATGAATACAAGAGGCTTGCTCTGTTGTCACTGAAAACTTTACTGAAGAACACTTTGACACACATAAAGCCGAGATTGATGGTCGGCCCAGCAAGATCCCCTTATATACACTCCCCCCACATTCAAAGTAGTCATTCCCACCTAGAGAAAACCCCCGCACAATTCTTCCCGCTCGCACATCAGCCATTTCCCTTCAGAGTCAGGAGCCGCAGGTGCCTTATCAGTTCTTGATTTCTGGCGCCAGAGTACAGGCCCAGAAATTATGGTCCTGATGCATCCGAGCTATCAACAGCTGGGAGCTGTAACTGGAAGGAGCTCTGCGGACTAGGCAAAAAGTCAGAATAAGCTTCATCCTGGTCAAAGTTCATTTCTGAATCAGGTTTAGAAGCCAAAGGTGGCTGGGGTATGACACATGACATTAGGTGAAAAATAATCAGACCTTTTAAAAAATAATTAAAACTTAAATATTTGAAAGTAACATATCTTTGAGGAGCCAGAGTGGTGCAATGGTTTGATCTTTGGACTCTAACTCTGGAAACCAGAATTCAAATTCTCGCTTGACCATGAAACCCACTAAATGACCATGGGCAAGTCAACTTCTGCGGAGGGCAATGGCAAAACTATGTGAACAGTTCACCTTAGGATTACCATAGGCCGGAGTGGAGGGCATGAAGACACACAACAACAACAACAACAACAACAACAACAACAACAACAACAACAACAACAACCTGCCCATGACATATTGAAAACAAAAAAGTCACATCCATAAAATTATAACTCCAGTGATAGCTAACTACTGGGGGAATTAAAGCCACAACTAATTTTACTGTTCAATAGTAATGTCCCGTGTCCTGTTTGAAAATGATAGCACAGACAAAGGCCTAAATCCTATTGTTAGATCCAAGTGGAGTCAATCCTTTGAATCTATCAAAATTATCTATGACTTGACTCAACAATCAATAAGGCAATTAATTCAAAGCGTCACCTCTATTTACAAGTTACCAATAGGATGCAGGCTATTTTAAATATTCAGGGATCCTCCTCTAGAGAGCTTAGTCTCAGTACAGACACAGATAAAATAGCTTTACTGAAAGCAGTCAATATTCAGGTGGAATGGAGTTTGTGGATACAATAGCAGAATCTTCTGTTTGACTTCTCCATCAAGTAGAGTGAGGATATGATACAGAGGACAACATATCTTTCCCTGAAACCTAACATGCATCCCGACTGACAGTGAAAACACTGGATTGCTCTTCCTGATCTTTCAGCATCGTGTTCAAGCAGTAGTAACAAATTACTACTATATAGATAGCTGCAGTCATATCTTGCTGGATGTTTCATTTCTAAGGGACTCTTTTCTGAACAATGAGCATGGCGAGGAAATTTGTCATCCTCTGGAATGCATCCATAATTCAAGCTCCTTTCCACTAAAGCCAACCATCAGGGCAGTGCAAAGAGATGACTTCCCTGGGGCTATATAACTGGGGGCAGTTTGCCATGATGACACTATTAAACAACAATATTCAGGGACACATTTGGACATGAGGCAGATAATGTTAGTTTCTAATCATTCAGCTCAGGATCATAAAATCAACTGACTCCAGCCACATGGCTGGTTTCATTTTTTGCCCATTGCCCTTTAGAAACATTGTCATAAATTTTCCTTGATAGTTCATCCTGATATGAAGAAAATGTCAAATGGTACAATTTATTCAAGTGTTTTAATGTTTCCCAAACAGAGAATGTGATGAGGAGTCAAAATGATATTTTCTTCTTGCTGTGCAGACTTTCATAAGCATGAAAGTGCGGTGTGGCATCACAGTTTCTGAGTAAAACTTGGTGAAGAAGGTATCGAAGCACTTTATCAATGGAGTAGCCTTGCCCTTTTTACTGCTTCATGCCATCCGATCCTGCAGGCATCTTATCTTCAGGCTTCAAAGTTATCATTGATTTCAAGATAGCCCCTTGGCAACTGTAGGACTTGATTGTAAGATAAGGACTTCCCAAAGTAACCTTTGTGACACACTACAGTGTACTGCTTGAAATTGCTTTCAGCTCATTTCTTTCACTGTCAACTATACAAACCTTAAGAAAAAATATTGAAAACTGTTCACTGGAATTGCACGGTAAATGGTTTCAGGGGAGACAGCTGAATCCAGTATTTCCTGGATGTTTATTTCTCTTTTAATAAACTGCATCTAAACAGAATTCTACAACTGTGTGCCTTGGTAATAGGGACTGAAGTTTAGAGACTGCTAACTTGAGAAGACTGCCACAGAAACATCTATCAGGATAAACATAGTGGGTTATATGCTGGTCTTGGGCTTAAAGCAAGAAATTATTTACCTTTAAATCACCTATTCACTTATGGCATATCTATGAAATTAATAGGGCTTTCACATGCAAATAAATATGTAGAGGTGTTTGTACATTCCCTTCCTCTGATTTCTTTTTTCTACAGCACCTGATATCCCTTGATGATCTCCCATCCAAGTATTAAACAGGACTGACCCTCCTTAGCTTCCAGGATTGGACAAGATACGGTGTCTTCAGAGTATTTAGGCCCCATGTTGTTTACTGTTTGCTTATTTTGAACCATTGTTTATAATGTCAGTGCTAAATTTGGAAAAACCCTATACCATTTAGTAGTAGTTTTACTTTCCCTTTCCAACTATTGCCACTACTTTTGAGGAAGATTCTAAAAGGTGGAAGAAATAATGAACATGAAATAAAATTCTATATCCAAGGTTTAATAATCTTTTTTTAAAAAGTCCAAATGGGTAATTAGGATTTTACCACACAAGGTACTAAAGGTGTATTCTGGTATTGCTAATCCATTCTTGCAGAGAGCTGGAACACCCCAGGATAGCCACTTTTCACATTGCATGAGTGTTATCAAAGCCTGGAACCCTGAAAGGACCCCAAAACTCATGGCCACGGAAGATGCCATCAAGGGTCCTACTAGCTAAGGCCCCTTCCACACAGTTGAATAAAATGTCACATTATCTGCTTTGAACTGGAATATATGGCAGTGTGGACTCAAGATAATCCAGTTCAAAGCAGAAATTGTGGGATTTTCTGCCTTTATATTCTGGGTTATATGGCTGTGTGGAAGGGCCCTAAGTCCGAAGGTGACCTTTTCCCCAGAACCCCACTTTGGCTGATATCCACAGACAACCTCTAGTCCGTATCCACAGTTGCATAAACACATATCAGGGGAAACACAAGGCTAATCTCATTATTACTTTGGGCAGATGGCAAATCATGCAGGGATAAACCCTTCCTGGCTAACTATAAACGCTTGCACCCAACAATAAAATAATCTCTGGCCAGCAGAAATGGTCATGAAGTCACCTTTGTCTTTCACTGAGAACCCATCCAAGTGTGTCAGCATCCATTGTTGCCCCAGACCAGATCAATTGTCAAACCCAGCCTGGCAGAATTAAAATCATCAACACCCATCAACCCTACCACATTCTAAAGGCGGACCCAGAAAATAGCCACAGGCTTCAAACTGAACAGTGACAGTTTATTAAAATTCCCACTAGACCAGGAAACCAAGACAATGCACCTCCACCAATAAGCATGCAGATCATAACTTGCATCCATCAGTGCTCAGAGCAGTCAAACATCTATCAATGTCTCTGTATGTATCCATTGCCTTTATGTCTGATTTGAGAGCATTGTCTCTCCAACATCCACTTTTGGCCAAAATGAATTAAAGCCTCTGCTGCTTGTCTGCAACCTGCTCATGTCTCATTTGATCTTCGGAGCCTAGGCATGCCAGAACCCCAAACAGCTGTTCTCATGGAGCTGAAATTGCATATCATAATCTTCTGTGAAAGCACTTTCAAAGTGCTTGGTGCACCAGCTCAACCTCAATTCCTCCCAACCATGAACCCCTCATTGTCCATGCTCCCTTTTTTATTATGTTTTTCCCAAATGAATGGCACAACTCTGAGATTTGAGTCATTCTTGTGAGATGGTCATTTCATGGCTTTGTCTCTGAGAGAACTCACATTTGTGTGGGAAATCACTTCCATGTTACCCCAGAGCACAAGCACTATCCAAATACATATTACCCTATACACTCACATAAAAGTCAAGAAATTTTAATCAAAAATCAACCCAAATCACTGGGTTGATTTATCCAATGGGCAATGTGAATACCATACTATATCTCAAATTTTGTCCAAAAAAGGAGCTATCTCCTGCTCTAAATAGAGTGGCAAAAGTAAAAAAAAAAAAAAAAAACCTTACTTCATCCTGAAGAACCTTTAAAAAGCACCAACTCCCTCCTCTCTCCACCATGGCATGGTGTTTAGCCTTTTTTGAATGCCCGAGCAAGGAAATTGGGGTGTCAGCCAGGGGCTGGTGGTCCCATGAGGTGGCGTTCGTGAACTGCTTTCTCCTCTCTGTGGAATGACCTCTGAATTATCCATAAGTCATATCAAAATTCATATTTTTGACCCTAAACCTGCCCTTGACTTATACATGATGATGCATTGTGCCATTCTCAGCCTTTTCTTATTTAGTGTATTCTGAGGGGGAGGGGGAGTATTTTCAGTGCTAATCCTTGTTTTGGGTTGCAGGGGTTTGCACAAGCTTAAAGTTTTGTAAAACAGAAATGGGAAGTGCTTAATTGATAAGGGAAATCAATTTAAGTGCCAGGAATTACCTACAAAACTGAGCAGTTATCTGGAATTAAAAGAATAAATAAAGGGAAATAAATGGAGTGAAAATGGGAGCTTATGGCTTTGTAGCTGGAGGTGTTCCTGCAGTGAAATGGAGAGCAGCTTGTGGATAGGGGAGTGAAGTAGTGGAAAGTCACTTGAGCAAAATATACATTCTTGCTGCAGCAGTGCTTTTGACTGATCACAAAACTTGGTTAGAAGGTGCTTCATGCAACCTAAAAATGGGAGTCTCCTATGTATAGAAAATGACAGCCTAACACAAAGTTGCAAACTGATTTGAAGTGAGTATGGAATCACATTGTGTAATTGGGAGTATTTTCATTTGTTGTTAGGGATTTTCTTTTCTTTTTTAAAATAATTTTTATTAAATATATTTATACAAGAAAATAGGTTGCAACAATAATTGTCACTGAGGGAAAGGAAACTGTCTGGGAAATGGGTGAAACAACGAAAACCATAACATCTGATGTGTAACATAGACGTGTATGTGACAAAACACAAGAAAACAAAGACAGAAAAAATAGCATAAAAAAGAGAGTCAAAAAATAGGAAGAAAAAAATGAAAAAGAAAAAAATAACACAATAATAAAACAGAACAGAACCACCGAAGATCTAAGTTGTGATTACATACATACAAAAAACAAAACAAAAAATACCAACATAAAATTGACTTCCATCTATTGTGTGTTGATTCCTATATTAATCTCTTAATATCTACTGTGCTCTTTTCTCTCTTTTCTTATCTATTCTCCTTCGTGTCCTTTCTGTCCTAAAAAAGGAAAGGAAAGAAAAAGACTGATATTGAGACGATTGGTTGGCTCCTCCGCCCCTGTCTGATGAACAATCATATTATCAATTTACAATTTTCTTCTTTTAAGTAGTTTTTAACTAAATCCCAATTTGTTTGTTTTTTTTGGCTTGCCTTGAATTTTGCCAATAAATATGTTAATTTATCCATGTTCATAATTTCCATTATTTTTTGTTAGGGATTTTCTAATATGTTCCTTAACTCTCATGAGATAAAGTCCCTAGATTCAAGCAGCCTGGATGTTTTTAGAATTCATTTCTTCTTTGCTCAGATTTTTACAGCTCTAAGAGCATTGTCATTTCATGGTCATTGGCCATTTTGTCTTGTATTCGACATATCTTTGAACTGCTCATTCTGCTTCTTATGTCAAAAATCACTGGAATTGTCTTTTTTCTTCTCCATGAGTATTCTACTTTAAGAACCAAATTTGTATCAGAAATGTATGGAACCATTTTCATCTGCCTATAGTTTATTTCCTTTTTAGACTTCAATCCCATTGACATAGGTATACTGAGACGTCAGTCCAATTGAATTCAGTGGGACTTATTTCTAAGCAAACTTGTGTAGGCTGTTGCTGTTAATTAATAAATGTCAGTGATCTGCCATCTCAGTATATGACAACCTGTTTACAAAACCAAGAAGCATGCAACTGTGCAATGTGAGTAGAATTTGAAATAAAACTTAATTATTCAACAATCAAGAAATCATCCAGTTATTCTCTGCCTTGTGGAAAACTGTTATGCTGATTGTGCAACAATATTTATTTTCCCTATGTGCTCGTGTTTAAAGAACTGACTTCAGAAATGAATTTCTCCTGTGATGCACTGAGAGTAAAGTGCAATATGTTCATTTAATGGAGTCACCCTTACATTTGGCATACTTCCCTTTAATTACATTATACAAAACAAAGGCAACAGCACAAATGACAGATCTCTTTTATCTTGCATACTTTTATTCTTGGTAGAAGTCATGGCATACTTCTTTTGAATGTTTAAATACAAAGTCTTTCTGTCTGATGAACATTTGTCATAAAGTATGGGCAAGAAAAAAATCAAAGCAGTAACTTATCTTAATCCAAATTCCGTTGTCATAACCACAAAGTAATTAAAGAATGCATTGACTAAAGATGACAGCAGGGAGAATATCCATTCCTTTGAGGTGTTGCATTAAAACTGTCAAAACTGGTTAAGTAGACTTCCATTTTTGTATTATTTCCAGGTTTTACAGTTAACTCATTATAGTGCATGAGAGACAGCGATACCGTTGAAAGTTCAGGGAAACAGCATGTAGTGTAAAATCATTAGGCCCAATTCACAGATTCTCTCTTGTTGCAGATGAGTAATACACTTGTAATTACATTTACCTGGATCTGAATACAAATGTCTCTATCTAGAAATTTTGACCGCATTACAAATTCCATTTCCCTGAAAGAGTCTTCTCCTGTTCAGAATGTACAGTCATCCCTCCACATTCAACAAGGTACCCCAGGACTCCTAATTCTCTGGGACATAATATCTTGTACCTTGGATACTGTCATAAAATATTAACAGCAATCTTGTACATGAGCTGTTGCAGATATTTCCAGGAAATTTGTGATACATTTCTACAAAAGATATGTTATGGAAAATTGTATTTTCTAGAATCTCTTGTATTTCAAACAGTTTCATTTCAGATATGATAGCTGAAATGAATTTCACTATTGTAACAAACAGATGGCCACAGAGCTACTTCTCACTATTTATGTTTCTATTGATGTCAGCAAGGAGCATTCATCATGGCAAGATTAGAGGTGGAGAGTGCAAACACCTCTGTGGTTTCTAGGACCAGTCAGGATCATTTCTGCTCTTGACTGTAACCCAAATAATTGGCTGATGTAGACAACCCTTTCATCTACAAAAGCCTTTAAAATATTATTTATATTTATTTAGAGAAATTTAACCCACTCCTCAGCTACAAAGACTCTCAGAGGGGCTTATAAAATTTCAATTTGCCTTCAGGCTTACAATGTACATAAGATCAATAATTATTATATAAATATCACATAAGACACAATATTAGTCTCTCAGTCTCTAAGGTGTTCCAAGATCCCTTGGCATACCTCAAATTAAAAATATTAAAAACAATTTATTTTTATTTATTTATTACAACATTTATATCCCGCCCTTCTCACCCGAGAGGGGACTCAGGGCGGCTTACAATAAACACACATATAAAAAATTATACAGTACACATAAATCAGATTAAAATTATTGATTTACATCAACATTCATAATTCATAAAAACATTATAAAATACAAATGGACATGTTCAGGTTCAAAAGATGAAAATCATCATGCAAAATTATTTAAAAGGCATATAAATATGAAGCCTCAATACGAAGCCTCATTGTGAGGAATTACATATAATAATGATAATGATAATGATATCTTTATTTTTTTTTATCCTGCCTCCATCTCCCTGTAGGGACTCGGGGCGGCTAACACAGGGCGAAGCCCGAAAACAATAAAACAGAGTAAAACAGATAAAAACAACATATTTGAATAAGTAAAACACAATAAAAACAGACATGCAAATGCAATACAATAACAGTAGATACCAATTTAAAACATGAAATAATGAGATAAAAAGACCACCAATTTGGAGAATGGAGTAAAATGAGAGGGCAGTTGAAACAAAAGTGTAATGATATATTTTATGGTGCCTTTTGGGGGCAAAGAGGACAAAGTGCTAAGCATTCTCAAACACTGGAGTGAGGTAGGATGCCCAGTTGAATCTAGGAGAGGGTGGAATAAAGTGAGAAGTATGATGCATTCATTTAGGTAGGATTTTGATGATGGGGACTACGTTTCTTTCCTTTTTAAAAGATGTTAGGGTGGGTGCTTGCCTGATCTCCCTAGGAAGGGAATTCCGGATCCGGGGGGCCACTACTGGGAAGGCCCATTCTCTCATCCCGACAAGTCGAGCTTGTTATCGGGGTGGGTGCGAGAGAAGGGCCTCCCCAGCTGATCGAAGAGATCATGCAGGCTCATAGGGGGAAACACGGTCACGAAGGTAGGCGGGTCCCGAACTGTTTAGGGCTTTATAGGTAAGAACCTGCACCTTGAATTGGGATCGGAAAATAATTGGCAGCCAGTGGAACTCCTTAAACAGGGGTGTTGACCGTTCCCTGTAATTCGCTCCCGTTAGTATGGCTGCCGATCATTGAACCAATTGTAATTTCTGGGCCATCTTCAAGAGCAACTCCACGTAGAGTGCATTGCAATAGTCCAGTCTAGAGGTGACTAGGGCATGGACCACCATGGCCAAGTCAGACTTCACAAAGTAGGATCGCAGCTGGCACACAAGTTTTAATTGTGCAAAGGCCCTCCCGGCCACTGCTGACACCTGAGCATCAAGCATCATCACCAAATCCAGGATGACCACCAGACTGTGGACCTGTGTCTTCAGGGGGAGTGAGACCCTGTTGAGCACAGGTTGCCACCCCATACCCCGGACAGATGCAAGCATACTTAAACAGAAAAAATGTTTCCTGCTAGCAAAAGGAAAACAGGTAAGGGTCAGTCTAGCTTCCTGTGGAAGGGGAATTCTGGAGAGTGGGAGCAGCCACTCTAAAGGCTCTCTCTCTCTCTATCTCTATCTATCTATCTATCTATCTATCTATCTATCTATCTATCTATCTATCTCTCTTATCATTATGACGTGAATTTGCAAGGATGGTGGGATCAAGAGAAATCCTTCTCTGTAAATCTTAAGATTCTGGCAGGAAACTCGCCAGTAGATTTGATAACAACACATCTTATGTGACTATAAGAATTCTGATATTTAATGTGATATACAACATCTTATCCAAAACAATTAGCCCGCCTAATTGTTATTGTTTATCATCACGGTAAGAATGTTATTATGACATTGGTATACAAACCAACATTCATTTCCAGAATTTATTTGCTTTTTTCTAAATACCAGATAGTTATGTCAACCAATATCCTGACAAAACTAGTCATATCAGAACAAAACATACTTCTGAAAATGGTGAGCCATTAAAGTGTATTTTGCTATTCTTAATAACTGTTCTTAAGTGACTTTTTAAAAATGTGTTCTCATCTGAGCTCTTTGCCATTTATTACCATCAAATGATCCTCTTTATACAGTATTTTTCCACATCAACCACTAAAATGGGAGAGGGTGATATAAACATTAATACGCATACTGTTAGATATAGTATGCCTCTGGAATGAAAGAAAAATGAGTTAAATGCACCCTTTGGGCATTTGGCAGGTCTAATTAAATGCCAATTGCATTGTAAAACACTCTGAAGATCATTCCAGCTTTAAAGCTTTTAGAGGTCTCAGAATAACACTCAATGGAATATTGTACTTGCATGCCAAAGCAGCATTCCACTGTGTTCAGTTCATTCAGAAATGAAGTCCCCTTGTTGTTTGGTCAGAATGATATAGATGTGAGTGGATGCCCATTTTGATTGCATCCTGCAGCTGTCTACCTTTAATTGGCAGGTTTTATTGGGAGAGCTGTTATGTCCGAGGAATTATGATGGTATAGAGAGTAGTGCCAAAACATCGAGGTGATTTTCACAATCTCTTTAATTGATACTTTTCTACAACTACACACAAGAAATCAAACCACTTATATTAAGCACCATCAACAAAATGGGATTACAAAAACAGAAAATATTCTCAAGCATTTTGCTCTTTTTATATAGAATGAAGGAGTTTTTAGGTATCAAAGAGTCAATCTGGTATGTCTATCTGTCTGTATGTTTATCTATATATGTTCTGTATTGGTTTTATATGTTGATACATAAAGAAATACATCAAATCTTCCCAGGAACAGATCCAGGGACAGCATTATGATGTACCTACAAGGTGTCATGAATTATGTTTCTGGTGTGTTCAAGACACCAGAACACCTCTATGCAATGAGTTCACAGCCAAGGTTGAGGAATGTAGACAGAGTGAAAACATCTGGGACCCTGCATGGGAAGGAGCCCAACAAGATGATCTAGATCAGACTGGAAGACCTGGAGGCTGTACAGAGGAACTTTTGGGAGTTGAGGGGGTGGGGCTTGGGGGGGCGGGTTTCTCCATTTGTGGCTTTGCTGCATTTCTGCAAAATCTGTGGAGATGGAATCCCATGAGCATCGTTTGATGGGATTCCATCTCTGAAGTGTATAGAAACAAAGGAAAGCTTCTGTCTGATGAGGTCATAAGCAAGAGCGGCCGTAGGTTTTTTCAGGTTGTAAGCCAACCAAGGGCCGTCCCCTCCTCCGAAATTACGCCCCATCCCCACCCCAAACTTACCGCCGGCAGCGGCGGGCAGTGGCAGTGGTGACCATTGGGTCGCTCTCAGCGGAACCAGGAAGTAGCTTATATTCTCACGAGATTTCCATGAGATCTCGCGAAATATCACGAGAATACAAAATACTTCCTGGTTCCACAGCGAGCACCGCTGGTGCTTTGGGTGCGCCCAGGAAGGATTGCACCTGAAGCAGCGGTTTCAGCGGCGTCAATGAGGAACTGGGCCTAGTCATAAGTCAGGGTCAAGCAGGAGTCTCATTCCACCATAGGCATGGCCAGGTTGATTGGAATGAAACCATTTAAGCAATGTGACATCAGTCTCTAATTCAATCAACATTTTCAGAAGACTGCAATAAGAATCCTAGAGAAACAGAAGATTGCATGTCCCTTGTCTTTTTCTTAGGTGACCAAGGTAAGTTCAGTTACCAAGAATGGTTTAAAAAGGTTAAAGTGTATGGAGATCTGCAATCCTGGTCCACACAGGTTTCCACTGTTGGTACAATTCCTTTTAGATACCACTGAAGTTATATGACTTTAAGATTTCTTTAGAATCTTTCGAATCAGTAAAGAAAAAACAAAACTATGTTTTTGTGTAACTAGGCAAAAACTGTATAAAAATGTTAATAAGGCAGTCAGATAATAAAGAGATAAGAGCCTTGCATTGCAAATTCCCTCTGGAATTTCTAGCCTTTCATAACTGCTTTCATTTTACAGTATATTAATGAGATATCACTGATCAAATTCAATATTGCATTCTTAATTACATTAGAAATACAGCTTTCAGATTTTTAATTATACAAATTATCCAAGGCATATTAAATGCACGTCTCCCATATAAGTATGATGTTCCACAGTCTATTCACTTACAATCAGTGTTGCCTCCTTGTTTAACACTCTGTTTCTTTATTAGATTAAAATATCATACAAATTTGATTTGTTTCCCACTAAACCTATGTCCTTGGTACATTGGACTTAATCTAAGCTGAAATGACATAGTAGATTCAATCCTAAACACCACTGAATAATGTCTTCAGAGCTTCCCAGATTTGTTCATTTGGTCTCTTGATGGACTGATTTTTCTTTTCAAAGAAAGATTATACCGTACATTCAGGTTCAAGTAGTATCAGGTGAGTAGAAAGACTTATTGTCTTCCTTAAAAATACATTTCTCAAGCTTGTTGACTAACAATTATGCACTACATTGCAATTTTCCTGATACAGTCTGTCCTCAAAAGCTGGTGGTTACAGAAAGAGCTCCCAGAATACGTGCTCAAGTCCCTTACAGAATTTTAATACATGAGCAAATAGAGGGCAATCCGGGGAACAAAACCAGCTAGGCCACCATGTCTTCCTATTGTTCTAAGACAAAATCAATATATTTATTTTAGTTGTTTAATGTAGAAAGGCCAATTTCTCCCAATCTTAATTTAGGCTAAAAAAAACCTGGGCTCAAGATATCAAACATTTTTTTTTGGGGGGGGGGGGCTAATTTCACCAGCATTTGAGATTACAGGAAGTTGAAAGAGCAAGCTGAGAGTGCTACTATCTCTAGAGATGTTTCCACTTAAAGCTGTTATCTGAGAACCAGCTCTTCTTCAAGACTGCCAGGCTAAGGTAAAATTATAGAGCCATGTGCTAATGAGCTATAATTAGTAACTTAGGTAAGATTTCTATCCAGGCCTTTCTTGGGGTGGTTGCGATGTTCTGTCAAGCCCACTCACTTTGGGAGACAAAACGTTGTTGTGCATTTTAACTCCTTCATTAAGCCTGCGCAGGTGGGGGATAAGCACACATACTGGAGGTTACACTTGGACAATTAATTTGATTTACTGTTCTATTAATTTTGTATTTAATGGGTTGCTTCACACTAATTGATCTTGTTTTCAGCAAGACACATACCATTTTCCTTACTAATTAATAGCAATTGCTCTAATGATTTTATAAATCTTTTCATCCTTTAAATGACTTTCAGGACTTGACTGATCACCTCATGATCCCAGCATAGCATAGGAGGCACAGAAATAGTCTCTACCAGGGAACTGTTGTCTGCTGTAAACCTCCATTTCAGAAAATGTGGTTTCTTTTCTTACAGCTTACCTCCCTTCATCCCATTCTGAAGCTTCATGTAAGACAAGGAGAAGGACAATGTTGTACAGTAGATACACTTGGCAAAAGGGATTGCTACCAGTCCAGTTGGCCTTTGTACATGGAATTGTAGAAAGCATCATAGTGTTCATTGTCTCAGGCAATAAATGTTCTTGGGCCTTTAGCCAACTGATTTTATTAAGGCTTTCATAATATTTATTTTATTTTATTTACAGTATTTATATTCCGCCATTCTCACCCCGAAGGGGACTCAGGGCAGATCACATTATGTACATATAGGGCAAACATTCATTGCCCATGAACACATCAAACCGAGACAGAGACAACAGACAGACAGACGCAGAGGCAATTTTAACCTTCTCCTGAGGGGATGTTTGATTCTGGCCACCGGGGGGAGCAGCTGCTTCATCATCCACTCTGATGGCACTTCCTCACTTCCTCATTCCAACATTGTAAACTAGTTAAACTTGCCTCCCCACTTTTTATGAGTGGTACCTTATTTCCTACTTGATAGATGCAATTATTTTTCGGGTTGCTAGGTCAGCAACGAGCAGGGGCTATATTTTATTTTTAATTGACGGGTGCTCACCCTGCCACGGGCTAGCCTCGAACTCATGACCTCATGGTCAGAGTGATTTATTGCAGCAGCTGTTTACCAGCCTGCGCCACAGCCCGGCCCCCTTTTCTGTAATATTCATGTTACAGAAAAGTAACACACACTATGCTAATTTAAATGTCCCTGAAGACTTTTTCTACATATGCCCTAAGCAAAAAAATCCAGAATAGGAGAAGAAAACATGGAGATGTCAGCATGTAGCTCCCATCTTTTTTAAAAAAGCATTTTCTTTGGAAAGCTCTTTTGTCAGTAATATAGGACCCCTTCATGTATATAGGACCCTGTCATGACTTTTGGCCCACCTTGTATAAGCATAGACTTAACTTTCAGTTATTGATTCAATTGATCTAGTTAAATTGTGATTGAGTATTGGATTTAGGATCTAGGAAGAAATGGTTTGTAGTTTGGTGAGGTACCAGAACTATCTGGAAAATAATTCTACAGACCGCAAACCCCAGGATTCCATATGTGTTGCCATGGAAAGTAAAACACTGTAGTATTATAACTGTGTAGTATGAAAGCACCCACTGTTCTACGCTTCGGCATCAAGTCTGGTGAATTCATCTTCCGGTCTTGTCAGATCTTATACACAGAGTGGGAAGGGGGTGTCTGGAAAGCTCCATTTATGAAATGGCTATGCCTACACAATTGGCCCACTGTATCCATGGAATCAATGTTTTAATCCATGTTTTTATTAGTTCTTGTCATTTGTTTTTAATGGCTAATGTTTAAATTTTTATAATTGTGCATATCTTTTGTCTATTGTTGTGTTTTATATTGCTATTGTTTTTATTCGGGCTTGGCCCCATGTAAGCCGCCCCGAGTCCCCTTTGGGGAGATAGCGGCGGGGTATAAAAATAAAGTTGTTGTTGTTGTTGTTGTTATTATTATTATTATTATTATTATTATTATTATTATTATTATTATTATCAACTATCCATGGCTTGAAAATGTTTGTTTAAATGATTACAAAAAACACACCGTGATTTTGCCATTTTATATAAAGGACACCATGGTATATAACAGGATGTGAACATCCATCCACTTGGATTATGATGTTCACAGAGGGTCCTGGAACCAAGCTCCAGTGAATGGATATCAAGCAACCAATTTAGTTATCTATAGATAGATATGACTATGTTGTATGGACTCTGAAAGTTTCTTGTGGATTATTTGTTTGTTTGTTTAAATAAGGATAACGGAAGTTCTTTAGATCACAGTAATAACAACATGTAATGTGTTGTCGAAGGCTTTCATGGCCGGAATCACTGGATTGCTGTGAGTTTTCCAGGGTGTACGGCCATGTTCCAGAAGCATTATCTCCTGATGTTTTGCCCACATCTATGGCAGGCATCTTCAGAGTGCCAACAGATCTCACAACAGACCCAACAGACATCACAACCACTGAGGATGCCTGCCATAGATGTGGCGAAACATCAAGAGAGAATGCTCACAACAATCCAACAACATTGTAGTTTAGGATGAAAGGCCACATCTCGGATGTGTGAGGGAGTATGACAGAAATCCTTAAACCTGACTCATTCAGTTTATTCCTAGATTGTAATCAAGTGTGCTGATTGGACACATCTTAATACCTTATTATCTCAGACTATCATGTTCTCCTGCCCTAAAACTAGCATGACAAAAGTTAGAACACTGACACGAAATATGAATTGACTACAGTGTATTAAATAGGATGTAGGAAATATAGCTCCAGAGGTTAAACTGGGTCATGGAAACAGAAAAGCAATAGAACCATTAAAAAAGAGGGACAGAATGAGTCATGCTGTCAAATTTTGATGTGCTAATATTTTAGGACAATATTTGACATTTCAATGTACAACAGATTTTAAAAGAAACATATAGTTAATGACATGCATAGCACTCTGCATAATGAGCCAGAGTTCATTTCTTTATAGTTGCCCTTTTAGCAATTTGGAATCATATTTTCTCGGCAGTAGTTTTCTTGTTTTCATTTTCTCTCATCTCATTTTAAATCAGATTAGTCTTTTTTTTCTTGAAACAGCAGATGCTTTTAATTATGCAGTTGTAAAATTTTGACAGAACCTTTACAATGTGCAACCATATCTATGTGTGTATGTGAGTGAGAGAGGGGGGAGAGATGAGAAAGAGTTGGGGCTGGTGTAATTTCACTGCATTTTTATTAGGCAAGCTTGTTAAAGATTCACTGTGCAAAAGAGATTCAGGCATCGCAAGCGCTTTTGAGAAATCTGATCTTTTAGGTAGTGTCCTATGTTAGAAGTCCTTTTATCAGCCTTCACCTGTGACGGCACCTTATACTTCAACATTATGCAAACAAAGGGTCTTTAAAGCTGGGAAAGAATAGGAGCTTAGGAGCATATTTCCTTCAGAAATTGTCATACTGGTTTGGAACCTGTATACTACACACCTTGCTCACATAGGAAATAATGAACTGCTGCTTCTGTATGCTTGCATTGTCGATCTATCTTGGGACCTCATTAGTATATGACTTTTTTGCAATCAATGAAAGCACATCTTAGAAAGTTACAACCCTCTGAAGAATTTACTAAGTAAAAGTAAGAGCTTAATACTTTCCTTTTCATTTCTTCTCGTCTCTTGCCAACTGCAAGAAGGCTAAATGCAAATTGGTGTTTTAGCTCCCTAGTTGATAAAGAAGAAACACCTAAAAATAGCTTAGCATAAAATAACCAGGTCTGTAAAGTGAAATGAGTTGTAGCTAGGATTGACCCACAAGTACTCAGTATTTTGTCTGGTTTTTTTGTGAACGTTTTCAGAAGTATCAAAAAGTGCCTCTTGTTTTGAGATCGATTCATTGGATGTTGCTGCAAAAGTGTTTTTATGAGCTACATAGGGCACTTAGCTTGTTTGTTTTTACTGCCAGGAACATAGTGAAATCCAATTGGCTATATAGCAGCATGCCATCCTTTTGTTCACTGTGTGCTCTCAAAGGTGCTAGGAATACCAGTATAACTGATACAAGAACCATTCATCAATTTTTAGTTGATACAATTTTTTCTTATTGTAATTATTAACCATGCATCCAAGTTTAGTTCAATGTACTTAGAACATCATTTACTAGCTTAGGTACCCAGTGACGCCTGGGTTAGATATTTGGTAATTTGTAACACTATTTATTAGAAAAGAGGAGCCCCGGTGGCGAAGTGCGTTAAAGCACTGAGCTGGAGACTGAAAGGTCCCAGGTTCAAACCCCGGGAGCGGCGTGAGCGGTCGCTGTTAGCTCCAGCTCCTGCCAACCTAGCAGTTCGAAAACATGCCAATGTGAGTAGATCAATAGGTACCGCTCCGGCGGGAAGGTAACAATGCTCCATGCAGTCATGCAGGCCACATGACCTCGGAGGTGTCTACGGACAACGCCGGCTCTTCGGCTTAGAAATGGAGATGAGCACCAACCCCCAGAGTCAGACATGACTGGACTTAACGTCAGGGGAAACCTTTACCTTTTATTTATTAGAAAAGTCATTGTTTTGGGATTTTGTGAATGCTCCTAGTTTTTTTAAAAAAGTATAAGAATGTGTGTGGACGGCAAGTCATATCATGCCAAGTTAATCCCCCTCAAACCCCTCCAGTACTTTCTGTTGGTCATAGGGGTTCTGTGTTTCATGTCTGGTTGAGATCCATTGACAGTGGAGTTCAGTGTGATTTCTTGATGCAGGCTGAACTAGAAGCCCCACCTGGGTGGGTCAATCCTTTTAAACCTCTCCAGTATATTCTGTTGGTTATGTGGTGTGTGTGTATGCCAAGTCCCCCTTGACGTGGTGAGGGGGCTTGCGTGTTCCAGTGAACCTGTGGGCACAACCATGGGAGTCACACACTCCCAGGAGTGGCCACAGGGGAGGATCCAAACCAAGAACAATCCGAAGACCCAAAGACCTCAACGGCGGAGCAGGCGGAGGATAACATGGTACATGTTACAACGGCTGTGAAGGCGGAAGAAGGCTGCAACAGACTGAGAAGCCACTCTCGTTGTGTTAATCACACCACTGCTGGGACCTCAATCTGTGAAGACTGTGTGTTGACTGGCCGTGCACCGACCTCCACACATTTAAAAAAATCATGCACAGGCGTCTTCCAAGAAATGGAGGACCATCATCCTCGAACTACGAGGGATCGCCTAAGTAAGTAAGTAAGTAAGTGTATGCCATGTGTGGTTCAGATCCATCATCAGTGAGATTCAGGGTGCTCTCATGATAAAGGGTAAACTACAACTCCCGCCTGGGTGGGTCAGTACCTCCCCCCCCCAAAAAAAAAAACCCTTCCAGTGTGTTCTGTTGCTCATGGGGGTTCTGCATGCCAAGTTTGGTCTAGATCCGTCATCAGTGGGGTTCATAGTGCTCCCTAGAAGTGAGGTGAACTACAATTCCCACCATGCTGGGTCAGTTTCTCCAAACCCCTCCAGTATTTTCTGTTGCTCATGGGAGTTCTGTGTGCCAGGTTTGGTCTTGATCCATCATCCGTGAGGGTCACAGTAGTCCCTGGAAGTGGGGGACAATAGGAAATCTGCTGCAAACATACTCGCCCACAAATATACATGCATACATATGTTCACTCCATTGGAGCCAGTACATCATGGGAAGCCTCCCATGTTGAGAGGGAAGTGCTATATGATGGAAGCTTCCTTGTATCATGTGATGGGCAGCTAGCCCATCAATCCTCCAGCTGGAGTGGAGTCGTCATAGGACACTTCCCAAGGTAAATGTGATGAGGTAATAGATCACAACAATGTTCAAGAATCTAATTTATACTTATCATGGAATAAAGAGCCTACTGCTACATGAACATTCTATCAAATAGCATTATTTTTCATGTAAGCACCCCCTACCCCCCCCCCAAAAAACCCCTTGCCTTATCTGTTTCTTCCCTGCTTGAATCCTTCTCTAATTATACTTTCAATTTTTGCCGTGAAAGCTAAATATAAGAGTGGTGGGGTGCCCCAAAAATTGACAAGCTGTAGTCTCAAAGCCCTTTCCATGAGAAACATTAGTTCTCTCACACATCAGTGGTTTTTACAGCCCTTATTAAAAGAGCCGAGAATTCAGTTTATTTGATTTATAATTGGAAATCATAAACTATAACATCCACCTGCTGTTCTTATCTGTAAGAAAAATGACACAAAACAGTTCCATCCCTCAGTGTTGCAATAGCCACGAACTGCCTTGCTTGGATGCCTCTCCTTCTACTCCCACAATAAGCAGTATCAAGATGATACAATAAAATGAGGCTGGAGACTTAAAAGGTAGACAAAGAAAAGAAGAGGAATTGTGTGTCAACCTCTTACACTGGAATTCACAGTATTAAGCATGGACTTATATGTGAAGGGTTTTTTCACTCCTTTTAAGTAGGAGTTTTTGCCTCCCCTCCTACCTTTGAGGAGGAAAGAGAAAAAGAGGCAGGGAATCCTGTTCCTTTGGCAGTGAGACTCTAGGGAGACTTGCAAAAAGATTCAGATTGAAAGAATAAAATCCAACTATCAAGCTCAGCTGAGAGACTTTCTAAAAATTTCCAAGAAGCTCCTGTGTTTTTCAAAACAAGGCAAGGAAATTCTTCACTTGCATGAGCTCTTGCTGCTGTCTTCCCACTAGGCCCTGCATTGGGGGGAAATTGGGTGTTGTTGTCCCCACAATTCACCTGAGGATGCACCTACATTGTACAATTAATGCAGTTCAGCACTACCAATGCTATGGAATGATAGTTTTCAAAGTTCTTGAGCTATCTCTGCCAAAGAGTACTGGTGCCTCACAAAAACTGTAGTGAATAATGAGGACCATGGATAAGAGGATCCATGCCCAATGAGTGCAAGCTAATCTGAATGGGCCAAGACAGAGAACAATCACCAGGTTGAAGACAAGCCACAGAGGTTTATTCAATTCAATCAAAAGGGATAAAAGTACAAACAGGGTACTTCGAAAGTACAAGTATAAAACATACAGAGAATTCAAGACCTCTTTTACAATTTGACAGCTATTCAAAATTCCCACTCCCTGCCCTGATTGACTGAAAGAGGGGACAGTCAGGGCTGCACACTGGTTGGCTGAGGGCACCACTCAGGGCCGGTTCTTAATGGAGGCCCATGAAGCCACTGCTTCGGGTGCAGCCCTTGCTGGGCACTCTCAAAGCGGTGGCAGTGGCAGCAGCCACGAGAATAGCAAGTACTTCCTTGTTCCGCAGCAAGTGACCCAATGGTCGCCAGCGCCAGTAAGTTGGGGGGCGTAATTTCGGGGGGGGGGGGGCTGGGTTTGCGTACATACTGAAAAAACCTAGGGCCACTCCTAGCACCACTGACATTGCCACATCCAGGTAGGGATTCCCTTCTGAAGGAAATGTCAGCCAAAGATTCACTGTCCGGGAAACCAATCAGTTGGTGGGACATCTCCTCAGAGGAAATATCCTTTGTGAAGATAATGCCAAAAATGATAACGAGCTTTGGTTAGCTCAACTGTCCAGTTCCATATTAACAAAGGTGTGAGGCTCCTGAGACAAAAGATGATGATCCCGATCAAGGATTGGGCTATCAATAAAAAGGTTTACAAATGTACATACTCTGACTCTCTGTTTCTGTGGTCAGCAATCTCTCAGCATAAAGTAGGGCATTTAACTGGACAAATATTTTCTGGCTTATCTGGGCTGACACAGGAAACTGTCTGTCTTTGCATAAATAAACAATGGATTGTGATGATTGCTCTGCTGGGAAACAGCCAGAGGGTTTTGCCCAACCTTCCTGCTCAGGAAATCCTTCAGTGGGTTACAGAGAGGATAATGTCTCTGGGCTACATCTTGTTACATTGTGTGAAGATGTTTATACATTTTATATAAAAGAAAGAGATACATCACACAGAAAGATACTAGTTACACAGACCGTTAAGATAAATCGATACAGTTTATTGAAGAGTTAGAATGATAATGTCTTTTTTTTGGGGGGGGGGGCTGCTGTTGATCCACTCCCAATCTCCGCTGCTTCAGATCAAAAGTTCTAAAAGGTTTTAAAAATAATAAAAATATTATATTTATTGTGGAATCCTTGGTAAACTATAAATCCCTCTGGGGGCTATCATGGTTCAATAACAAGATTGGAAATGCAAGGATTTTGTGGGGTCTCAGTAGGGGGTTTTGGGGGATGGAAGTGGCATGTAGAGATGTATTAGTGAATCTCCTGGTAGTTCTCAGGATTGCTGAAAAAACAAAATTTGTTCCTATAAGAATCTACCAGAGTTTGCTCCTGAGAGGAATTTGGGGGAGTGTGAGTCTTTCCCTAGGTCAGAGATAAGGTCATTGCGCGGGGGGGGGGGGGGGGGTTAAAAGTGAAAAAAAAAAAACCTGAAATGTGTCAGGTTAAAAAAAAACCCTGGTTTACTTATAAATTGGTTAACCAGTTAAAATTCATGAGTAAACCAGGTTTTGGGGGAGGGGTTGAACCCTTTCGGGGGGGTTAGAACCCTTAACCCCCCCCCCCTACAGCCCTGGTCAGAGGGTTGCAGTTGTGCCGAGAGAGTGTGAAAAAGAGACAGACTTGCTTTTCCCAGCAGCTTTGAGATAAGCAGCAAAGAATTAGGTGTACGGGAAGTAATGTTATGGGAGGAAATTGAGGCTTTTAAGTGGACTCCAAGCAGACCGTTTTTTGTGAGAAAAACATTACATTTCAAGTGGGAACAACTCTTAAGCTCTATGGCCTTGATTCCAAGTGTTCCAGTTTCTGGATTGTAATTCCTGTTCATGTCTTCATTGTTTTTGGTCTGGTTTATTCTCTGTTTTGATCTCAAGTTCTGGATATATCACTGATCAAGTGAATGGAGTTTGCCTTGTTTCACTGTATTGACTAAAAGCGAAGTTCCAAATTCATAATTGCCATGTTTACTCAGCAACTTTGGAGTTTCTGGATTTATCTTTTGGATTTTCGATTGTTCTTTTTTATTGTGCTTCTTCTTGTCTTTTATATTTTATTAATAAACTTTACTTAGTAGATTCTCTCATCCCTGCATGGTGTTTAGGTGAAAAGGAGTCCCATGGCTGGGACACAACATCTTTCATACAACACCTGGGATGTGCACAAGATAAAGTTGGCAAGTTGGATACAGGATGGAAGTCTTGTAACTTTATGTCAGGTTTCTCCCTTAATTGCTTCTGTAGCAGTCAGTAAACAGTGCAAGAGTAGTCCAGAGTCATTCCTGGATCTAATCACTAGTCAATAATCAAAACAAGGGATAAGTAATGAAGCAAACCATGAGTACGTTCCAAAGTTCTGAAGCCAAGATATCCTAACAAACACAGTTCAAGGTATAATCCAAAATCTGAAACCAAAATCCTAGATCCAGTCCATCTCTCAAGAGCCCAGGTATCACACACAGTCTCCAGAAATCTGCTCCAACAATAATGTTGCTGCCAGCAACTAATCTTTTCTAAAACCCAGATGTTTATGCTGGTTTTGCAGCTGTTTCCAATTGCTGGTCCTCTTTTCTGCCAAATGACTGGATCTGAGAATTTCTATTCCTTGGTCTCCTCAATTATAACCAGGTTAAAATGCTTAACTCCTTGTCTTCCAGCTTAGTGACCTGACCCTGTTTCTGATCTGTAACCTGAGAAGTGGTGGGGTCTTCGCTATTTGGCTGACGGTGCTGTTACTCTGTGTTTGATTCTAACTTGGATTCTGGAAGAGATAGTCCCTCTTTCTCATCATCACTGTCAACATGGGTCATGACACTATAGTCCTGAACATAATGGGGACTTGGATGAAACAACATGAACCTCCATCAATTAGGACAAAGGTACTTATTCTGCTTTATCTTCAACCTCAACTTTTCCCTCCCAACACGACCTTTGGTTCACCAGTGAAAAATGTGGGGAGGAGGACTGGAGATGACAGTGACATGAACAAAGCTAGAAGCTCTTTCATGAGCCTCCCTGCAATCCACTGTGAATGTAACAGCTATTTTGAGAGAGGACGCGTGTGGCTTGAAAGTTGAGATTTGGTAGATGCAGGAGAATAGTTACCTTCATCCCACTTGACACAGCTTTATAGTATGGTGTCCTTCTTCACACTCTGTTCTAGATCAAACATTACAAAAACACAATCCTGTGTTCAACTTAACAACCCCAGCAAAAGGCCTTGGCAGGCACTAATAAATGTGTCTAGGAGCAGTATGGCAGTCATGCCCTGAGACCCACACCATACACACCTCTGGACTTTTAACATGAACCTAATCTCAAACCATAGACACTGTAGACCTATGAACCTCTCTTGGATGCAAATTGTAGTCATGATAAATCCTGAATGCCTTTGAACTTGTACTTTATTTATTGCTAATGTGTCGCTTTTCCCTAGGAAGTGGGAATTCCATTAAGTTTAGAAAGTAAAGTGAGGGAAATAGGCACTTTACCCAGCTTTCTTCATTTATTTGGCTGTCTATCTTGTTATTTTGTATCAAAAGAAACAGATTTAGCACTACTGTACATTGTGTGGTGGGCCCTTGGGGTTGCTTTGATCCAAGCTTAAGAAAGGAAACACATTAAGCTAAAGCCTTCACTGGAGTGATTCTGTTTCAATTGAGTTGCTACCAAAATAACTTTGGCCCCTGATCCCTAAATGGCTTTGTGTGGAAACAATGTCTGTTGCTTTCAGCCCCAGTAGAAACACTGAGCTTACATGTCTGCAAAATAGACTGGGAAAGCCCTGACTCTTCTCTGATATTATTGTTGATAAGAACCACAATATTCTATTGCATTTGCAAACATCTTCATCATTTAATATTTATTTAAAAAAACTTGATTAAGAAGCTATCCTATTGTGATTGTACAATGTTGATATTCCTGTGATTTTTTTATTTTTTTAAATATGTATTTTCTGTCTACATTTCTATGGCAGAAAAGGGGGAAGGGAGAGACCAAGAGAATGCAAAGTAAGATCATGAGCAAAAAAAAAAATGAAATGCAAATTAGAGCAGAAATTATAATGAAGTAATGAAGTAATGAAGACAAGACTAAAACATGTTTGTTTTCATCTTCTTTCACTTTGATTTTTCTTTTTTCATATCTCACAATAGTATGACAACATACGATCAGCTCAGATAAAATTGTTAAACAATGAGAATTATATTTCTCTTTATCCTAACCTTCATTTGTTTAAGTCACTGAGTTTATTTAATCATTTCAACTCATATTTGGCAGATCCAAAAGGAATTTGATTTTAACATGGCATATAAAACAGAGGTACAGATGCAAGCTTAAGAATGCTAAATACACAAGACTGGCAATCTTGACTAATGTGCCAATTTTCTCCAGCTACATGCTGTTGTTGTCTTCCATGTTTTATATGCCATTATTTCCTTATATGGAGGATATAATTCTAGTTGGAGTTTTCTTGTTTTGAAACATCTGAAAAGCTTTCTGCTTTTCCAGAAGTTTGGAATGGATTATTTGCAGGTTTTGATGTTCGCATCCATATGCAATGGCAGCTCATAGCTCCTGTGTCATTAAAGAAATACAATTCTTCCAGGATTGAGTCTGAACATTAAATCAGTTGTCCAATAGGTTCAGGATCTTAGATAGACTGAACTCCTTTAAGATTCGGTCTAAACCTGCAGCACTTTCACCATCTCACCTTATGAGGAATCTGTGGGAGCCAGAAGGGGTGTGCAGAATTCCGTTTGGTGATTCAGGGTTCAGGAAAATTTGGTGATCCAGCAGCTGGACCAGGTAGGACCCAGCCAAAGCTCTAACCAAAACTGATCATGAGCTGCCAGATCTATTGGCTAGTGGAGGCGATGGGGCCTTCTACCTGAGGTGGAAGTCATGAGGTGTGGACAGCCTCAAAAAATCAGGCAAGAACAGATGCCTGGCGGAGGTGGCTCCTCCTCTTCTTTCTTCCCCAGCAGCCTTCTCTATTCCTTCCCAAAGCTCCCCTCCATGGCAGAGCACCTGCTTGAGGCAAATAAGACCAGAAAGAGGGGGGGGGGGGGAAGGTGGGAAAGCCTTCCCTAGGCCTCTCTCCCAGACAGAGCCCCTCTGGAAACTCACTTTCCCAGCAGCACTTTGAGCAGCATAAGCATTGAAGGAGCCTCTGAGCTCCCTCCTGGGGCATGATGGGAGTTGAGGTTTTTCTTTCTGTGTTTCTTACATTTCTTTCTCAGCCAATCAGAGGCCTGATTGACTGTGCCCATTCTCCTCCCCTCTTGGGACTTCAATTCCCTGATTGGGACTTCCATTCAAAGAACCCTCCTTGTGGGTTTTTTAAATGTTTAACTTTTTTAAAATTTCCAAAAATCAGTAGATTGGTGAAAAGTTCCACAGCTTGACAGGCTTGCAGTTTTAAATGTGGCCTACATGTGATGCAAGCTTCATCCTGATAGACCTAAAAATGAAATGAGCCTCTAAAGTTTCCATATTGGCACCAATGAACCTAATTTCCTGGAAAAAAAATTGGGTGGCAGCCAACAACAGACCAAAAATGGTACATTTTTTGGCATTGTGCACATCCCTACTGTATAGCTCTCAATTTCTCTTAACAGGTATCTTGGTGTTGGTGGTGAAATAGAACTGAATATATTTTGGGAAAAATATTGAACTGAGATGGCTCTGAAAGCTGATGCTTTTCTGGTTTAACATCCATAGCATTCACTTAACTGCTTAGGATCTCCCACTGTTATTTCCATCAAAGAGATTTTCTGGGTTAGTAAAGATCAGATCATTGTCATCAGAACACCAGACTTCAGCAGCATGATCTAATACATTATCCAATTCCTGGAGAACTAAAAGAAAATTTGAGGTACATCTGCACTGTGGAATGAATGGAGTTTGACTTGTTTTTGTCCTACAACTCCCAGAAATCCCAGCTAGCCTACCAGCTGTTAGGAATTCTGGGAGTTGAAGGCCAAAAACATCTGGGGACCCCAGGTTGAGAACCACTGCTATAAAAACTTACAATCATTGATCTGAATGTGTGGGGTATCTCTCTGACCATATCTGCTTCTTTTCGGGAAGCATAGATCATAGAAATAAGACTTCTGCATCAATTCCTCTCTACAAAGTAAATGTAAGAAAGAGAAGAAAGGCTATGATGGATTACTTCACCTTGATTGCCCAAGGGTGTCTTATCTGTACACCTCTGGAACAGAACTGGGGGCTTGTGGACATCTCAAGGGTGGTGAACTGCATACTCCAATCCTGCACCAGCCAGGATTAGCAATCCTGGCTGGTGCAGATAGAATTTAAGCTCCACAGAATATGGAGGACATCATTTCCAATTCTACTGGCTGAGAAGCTCTACAAGATTAGGAAGCCAGGACACTCACCTTGGCTTACAAATACACACACAGGTTTGCATACCTTCCACATATGTATGCACACAGCTATCCCTTGCACATGCCAATGAGAGAAACAGGGTCAATGATGGAGCTTCTTTACCCAGCTTCAGTTTTGTCCAGCTGCTCCAGCTTTCTCTTTCCATGATTGTTTTCTATATATTCTGGAAGATTCTCCCATGAAACCTGTCCCCCCCAAAAAATCCATTCCTCCGTTTGTAGCATTATCAGTTGCCTTGAGATTAAAAATCATAGACACTAAGTTGGCATTCGTTCTCCTAAAGTCCATAGCTGGATTATTGTCCCATGGAAACCATCAGCTTCATGGAAATATCAAGGTCATCAAGCTACTTGATGTGTCACCCCATCTACCGCTGTTTTTAAAGGAATGTGATGCCAGGATGACGGCAAGTTAATTCACTTCAGTTGGTTTGTATTCCTGCGTTCACAGTGGCACTGCATGTTTTCTACTCCCTGAGAAGTCACACAAATGCATTATGTATTTCCAGCAGGGCAGAACCATTCCTATGCATTTCTAATGCTCAGTTGAGTCTGACTAGGATTTTCATCCAAGATTCACTCCTGCTAGGTATACCAATATACTTAAATAGCAGCTACTGTGGAGAGAAATGAAAATGTATGCCTATTGCTGCCACATGAATGAAAGCAGTAAACTAGATTCAAAGAACACTGTGGCTAATATTGCATACCACATCTCACCTCTTTTTCATTAATGTGCTGTAGGGATGATGCCATGTCATGCAGTGACTAAGAATAATAGACCTCATCTAGTCAAGAGTTCCCTTTGTGATATTAGACAAGCCTCTGATGGAGATCCTCTTCACCGCAAACTATAAAGTTTTACAGGCATAGTGCACAGCAGTGAGATTTTGGGATACATCACAGTGGATAGTCCAAGCTGTTATAGTATAGTCATGAGTCATGGGGTAAGTGGAGTTGTAGCTTAATTTTGGACTAGCCTTTGAGCTAAACTATTGTAATGCAAACAAATGGGAAACTGCTTGTAAAGAGATATTGGATATCTTCTTCTGCAACTACTACAGTGGATCTTGGTATTTGTGGGGTTTGTTTCCTATTGACAGCAAAAATCCATTGATATGCAAGTCTTATTATATCCAATGGTATCTGTCGATACAAAGGATTGACTGTACCAGCATAACCTAGCATTTTTGGATGTTATAGATACTGTGTTACTGATTTCAGTCCCTCAGTGCAATGCAGAAACAATTCTCTTGATTTCTCTTAGGACTTTATCACATGGACCTGGAGAAAATGAGGAAAAGTGGGGGAAAGGGTAGTGTTTCATGGGATTCTGTTTTTAAAGAAAGCAAAGAATTTACTCACTCCCAACATACTAAGATCACCTCCTCCAACTTCTAACTCAACCATCCACTTAATTCCCATCACATGGGCAAGCAATGACTCCTCCCATTTCAAGGATACCAGCACATTTTTAAAAACAGGCATCTTAAGACAGCACTGCCTTCAAGACCCTTCTATTGAAACAGAAGCACCTTTCTTAAGGTGGCACTTTTCCTGGGGTCATTTGTACCGAGATTTCCTCCCATTGTCTTGCCAGGTTTTCAATTATTTATCTTTTTTAAAAAAATCACTCTGGATTATAGGAAGTGGTTTTAATTATCCGTCACCTTTCATTGGCGATCGTAGAAGTAGTTTTAAATTAACCCTTTCCTTAAGCCTCTCCATTGGTGATGTGGGGAAATGGGCATTTCAACCTTTCCCACACACAAAGTTATAGTTTTATTTACATGTGGGCAACAAAAGCAGGCAACAGGGATTAACATCACAAGGAGAAATTGGTCATTTTGCCCGCCTCTATGCAGGGAATTTAAAAATAAGTTGATTGCCAACTAGCTTAGGATTCGGAAAAATCAACACTAGAAATGGCAAAATACCTCACCTCCACAATTGAAGCTTGCATTGTGTGAAGGGCACATTGAGTTGCCATTTCCTAAATGTGTTAGGAAACTTATTTTATCGTGTGTAAGTAACTAGAGGATTGTTGCAACAATGACAATTGTTCGTTGTTTTAAGCATACAGTATATAAATGTTAAATATTTTCAGTATGGTTATATTTTCATCCCCACTCTTCTTTCAGCACCCATGGTTGGAGAAGGAAAGTGGTAATTCACATTTCACTGTGAAACTATCTGAGACTACCAATGAAATGATGTTTGACAAATCTGTTTGAACAAACATATGCACTTTTTTGTAGAACATTACAATATGACAAATCTGTTTGATCAAACATATGTAATTTTTTGTAGAACATTTCAATGTTTCCATAATGAGAAATACACACAAATCCAAGCATACATTCCAAAATGTGCAGAACTAAAAATGAATATAATTTGAAAAGTGTGTGTAAAATGTAGACTTTTTTGGGTTAGGGTGGGGTGGATTATCTTGTCTTGGTCTAGTTTTTATGGCATTGAATATTTGCCGATATTTGTTTTTAACTGACCTGTGTCCCTCAAGGAGGTAGGGCTGGAGATAAAGTTATTATTATTATTATTATTATTATTATTATTATTATTATTATTATTATTATTATTATATTGTATGACACAGCAAACAAGATAGATATGCTGGATTTCGTATCACAAAATCACAAGTCAAACACTTCCCAAGCGTTTAGGACTGTGTGATGTATTTTCGGATGATGCGCGCAGATCCCAGTAGGGTGGCCTTTTGCAGTTGGCAGATCGTAATTTTGTCAATGTCTATTGTTTCCAAATGCCGGCTGAGATCTTTTGGCATGGCACCCAGTGTGCCCATCACCACCAGAACCACCTGCACTGGTTTCTGCCAGAGTCTTTGAAATTCAGTCTTGAGGTCCTGATAGCAGCTGAGTTTTTCCTGTTGTTTTACGTCAATGCGACTGTCACCTGGGATGGCAGTTATTATTATTATTATTATTATTATTATTATTATTATTATTATTATTATTATTTAGACAATAGTTTTCAGCATCCATAAAATTTTTATCTGCCAATATATAGAACAGAGGTCCTCAACCTGTGGTTCCCCAGATGTTTTGGCTTTCAACTCCCAGAAATCCTAACAGCTGGTAAACTGGCTGAGATTTCTGAGAGTTGTAGGCCAAAACACCTGGGGATCCACAGGTTGAGAACCGCTGATATAGAGAAATAAATGTAAAAGTAAATAATGTAATGTACATTGAAATAGAAAGTTCTTCACCAGACTATGCTACAGTTGCAAGTTGAAAACATTGATGTCATTGTGCTGTTCCATCCAACAAGTGGTGGCTCTACCCTATTTACATATCACTCACCCCAATTACTTTAAGCAGAAAAGTGTTGAGCCCTGTCCCCCTTTGCTGTCATATCTGAAATGATGTGACTTCAGGGAAGATGTCCTTTGTGTGGAGGATTATCACACAAGAAAAATCCTTGCTCACAATGAGATCCTTTAAATAAGCAAGAAACTGTACTTTGTGGACATACCACTTTTCACTTTCTAACAGTGAAGGTGACTGGGTCTCAGTACTCGTCTCCTTCTGTAAATAATGAAGCAATCAGATTGAGCCATGAGCAGATAGGTCTTATTTGTCCTCTAAATTAATTAGTTCTGTGTTAAATCATGGTGGCATTGCCCAGATGGATAAAGTCTTTTTTCAAAGGCCCAGTATCTGCCAGATGTCTATCATTTCAACATTTGTTTGTGATAACGATGAACCAATCTGTCAAATACATTTCTGTGGACTTCTGCTTCTCTCCAACAAGCCCTCCCCCTTATTGTCTCCGTGCCAGGTCTGTAAATTTTTAATGGGGAAAATATGCATATTTCTGTGGGTTTGTTTTCTCTCAAAAGGCATTCTGGGACATTTTCTCAAAAGGCATTCTGGCAATTGTTGGCAGTGTGAAGGTTGCAGAACTACTGCTTCTTGCCACTGCTGCTGCTTCACAAGACACTCAGTTAAACTCTGCCTTAAGATGTAACAGTGCTAGTAGGTTGGTCTTAAATGGGAATTTAAAATATTTTTGGGGATCAAGCATGACTACTAGTCAAAATGGTTTGTGCATTTCTTCCAGTTTAAGGAATAATAAGCCAGGTACTGACAAACTTTAGCCCTTCAGGTGTTTTGGACTTCAACTCTCACAATTGCCAACAGCCTACTGGCTGTGGGAGTTGAAGTCTAAAACACCTGAAGAGCTGAAGCTTACCCATGCTTGCAATAGACCAATCAATTTCAGTTGCTGGGGAATGCAATTCAGCGAAAGTTGCCTTCAACTATTGCTGAGAAGTATCTCTTAGGTGGTCTGTGGGTAATGTGTTAACAGATTAGATATGGGGTAGATAATTATTGCAGCATGCTTGCTTTGACATTTTTTTACAACCACTACTACTCATGCTGCTGCTAAAAAGGACAACTGAGGGTGGAAATGCTGGTATTAGGATAACTATCAAAAAGCATTATACTGGGAGATCCCTAAGACCTGGTACTAACCACAAAGGCTCCTCTACACTGCCATATAATCCAGATGATTAAAGCAAATAATCATTATCTGTTTGAACTGGATTATTTGAATCTACACTTCCAGATAATCCAATTCAAAGTAGATCATCTGGATTTTATGTGGCAGTGTAGATGGAGCCATAGAAGGTGCATAATGCTTGAGTTTCCATGCCTTGGCTGTCTCAGGTTCTGAAATTTCAGGGTTGAAACCTGAGATTTGTGGACAATTCCTTCTTTTATCAGAGATGGTGGACTCTGGTGATGCTTCAGAATGATGTAGCAAAGAAATTCCCTAGTAATATGATTGGGCATGAAGCATCCACCACAACTGCAAAGGGTATATTATTCAAATGAGAGGAAACACAGAATAAAACACATGAGAACAGGGGTCTCCAAACTAAGGCCCGTGGGCCAGATGCAGCCCTCCAATTCATTTATCCTGTTTCCCCGAAAATAAGACATGCCCTGAAAATAAGACTTAGTAGAGGTTTCGCTGAATTGCTAAATATAAGGCCTCCCCCGAAAGTAAGACCTAGCAAAGTTTTTGATTGTAAGCATACCCACTGAAGAGAACACCAGATCATGCAAGATCGGTAAATATATGTACCATAGATGGAAATAATGGTCATAACAAGAAATTCTTGATAGGATTCAGTTTGTCTGATTATTCTGGTTTGTGATGACAACCACTGTACAATATATGATAAATGTTCTTTTCATTTTTTTTATTCAACAATAAATGCAAATTCTTCTTCATGGAAAAACAAGACATCCCCTGAAAATAAGACCTAGCGCAACTTTGGGAGCAAAAATTAATATAAGACATTGTCTTATTTTCGGGGAAAACACGGTATCTGGCCCCTGCCCCCAGTTTTAAACTTAAGCTCACCCTAAAAGAAGCCCCCGGTGGCACTGTGAGCTAAAGCCTTGTGACTTGAAGGTTGGGTTGCTGACCTGAAGGTTGCCAGTTCAAATCCAACCTGGGAAGAGTGTGGATGAGCTCCCTCTATCAGCTCCAGTTTTATGCGCGGACATGAGAGAAGCCTCCCACAAGGATGGTAAAAACATCAAAAAACATCTGGCCATTCCCTGGGCAACGACCTTGCAGACAGCCAATTCTCTCACACCAGAAGTGACTTGCAGTTTCTCAAGTCACTCCTGACATGAAAAAAACCAAAAAAAACCCCCCCTCTAATTCTGAAATTACTTGAAGGCACACAGCAATAACAACAACAATAACAACAACAACAACAACAACAATCCTAATTAACTTGACTATCTAATCAGCAAGAAGCAGGCCTACACTTCCTACTGAAATCCTGGTAGGCTTTATATTGGTTAAAATTGTTCTTATTTTTAAATACTGTATTGTTCTTTCAATTTTTTTTTGCACTACAAATAAGACATGTGCAGTGTGCATAGGAATTTGTTCATATTTTTTTCCAGACTATAGTCCAGCCCTCCAACGCTCTGAGGGACCGTGGACCAGCCCTCTGCTTAAAAAGTTTGAGGACCCCTGCATGAGAATATGTGTAGTTTTCCCACCTCTTGCCTCAAAATTTCCCCATCCCAGCTTGAGGGTTGGAAATGAAAGACCAGACCCTGTGATTTGGGAACCCTCCACATTGCAATAGCTCCCACATTATAAAGTTAATATGGTAAAGGATTCAAGTGTCAGTCCCTTAAAAATGCTGTTAGAGTATTCTATGAGAAATATTTATTAGGAGCAGATAGTTAAATATCTCAGTTTTCACATGCATAATGTTTATTTTTGAGTGTTGGCCAACAAACTAGTATAAGCTCTTTAGAGTAACTAATAGCTCCTTGGTCCCAAAGTGACAGCCTAGCTCATTACCCACATTTTGCTTGGTGCAATTTCTGCTGCTCATCTAGTAATTAATAAACATAATGTTGTTGGTGCACTCAGTTGCTATGGAAATGACTATATCATCTTCAGGCCTTTGGAGCATTTTGAACAAATCAGCTGTAAGTTTGACCTGACTTTGTCACTTTTTACTGTCTACAGTGAAATACGTTAGGACGCCTGGGACAAGTGTCTGAATTTCTCCTTACCAGCAAAGTTCTATAAATCTGCATTGCAATTATCCCCAAAGAGTGTGGCCAAATATAGTTCCAAGATCTTATTAATTATATTCCCCAAACGAATATTATTAGGCATTGCATAAAAACACTCTGCTTAAGAGAATGAAATATGATTTACTAGAGTCTCTTGTAAAGGTAAATTGAAGTACAAAAGATAGGTGGCTTTAAATTGAGAAAGGAGTATCTTTTAAGGAACTTTGACCTGAAACATTAACCGAAAAATTTGCATCAGCGTATTGTCTTGAACATCATCGCCTTGTAGTGCTGTTGTGATTATTTAATTAAAACACTCCAGTTTAAATCTATGTCAAAATGACTTAAATGCAAATAATTATTTTTATCTTCTTGAGACAGCATGAAGACACAAGATTTCAGCTGATGACAACTCTATTATTGAGTTGCAATTGTTTTTTATTCTTATTTTTAAAATGATTTATATCATGTTTTCAGACAAAAAGTCTTTCAAGGTGGTTCACATATGAAAACATAAAGCACAATGATCCTACACTTCTGCAGAGTAACTTTAGGGGCACAGGACCCCCATGAAAGTGGGGAAAAAACTACAGATAAAGTTAAACCTGCAAATGTAGAGGACTGGTTGTAATTGAAATAAAAACACTTAAATAAAAATGCTAAAGATTTTTTAAAATGATAGTTAAAGGTACAGCAAAGCATAGAATGGAATGTAAGGCCTATTTCATTAAATGTCTTGTTAAAGAGAATTCGAATGGAGCCACCACTAAAATAATCTGTCTGTGGTACTTGTAATTTTTGTGATTATATTGACAAGCCTTTAAGCTGGGGCTTTACAGTTGTTCTTAAAATTCACAGAAGTCATACAGATACAATTCTAAATCTGCTTCCACAGATTCAACCAAATACAGCTCCAAATGTCCAAAAAATCCAAAATCAAACTTTGATCTTGGCATTTTATATAAGGGTTGACATTTTACTAGCCCATTGCATATCATGGGAATTGAGCATCCAAGGATTTTGGTATCTACAGGTGATCCTGGAACCAAACCACAGTGGATGCCAAACTGTTGTGACACAGCCGCCTCTTAAAGAGCCACACACACAATAAAAGTTCTTAAATGTTTATTAAATAATGTTTTAAACTCAAAAACTCTTAACTGCAGTGTTTCTCTTAAAAGGTAAAAGTCTTAGTTCAAAAGAAGTCAAAAAGCAGGAACAAAAGGATAATCCGGATTATCTGTCTTGATAATCTGCATCAAACATAACCCAAACGCCACCAAAGCTGATGCCATGTAATGCTGTGGCTCAAAGGGCTAAAAAGGAGCTAAACGCTTCCAAACGGCAGCAAACAGAAGCGTAGTCAAAAGTCAGGCCGAGTTTCAAAGACCAAAAGAGGAAACTAGAGACGCCAAGCCAGGAGCAAGCACAGACATAGTCAGGTGTCAAACCGGGTTCAGTAGCCAGAACCGCCGAAGTAGAAACGCCAAAGCTCGGACTGTGGCGCAGGCTGGAGAGCAGCTGCAATGAATCACTGCAATGAATCACCCTGACCAGGAGGTCATGAGTTCGAGGCCCGCTCGGAGCCTATGTTTGTCCTGTCTTTGTTCTATGTTAAAAGGCATTGAATGTTTGCCTATATGTGTAATGTGATCCGCCCTGAGTCCCCTTCGGGGTGAAAAGGGCAGAATATAAATGCTATAAATAAATAAATAAATAAATAAATAAAGCAGGAGTGCCAAAGCAGGGACACCAAGGCAAGCACCAAGCTGGAAACGCTGAAGCAGGCTCACCGAAGCGAATGCCAAACTGGGAGCGCCAGAGCAGGAAAGCCAATGCAAACGCCAAACTGGAAACGCCGGAGCAGGAACACTGAAGCCAATGCCAAGCTGGAAACGCCGGAGCAGGAATGCCAAAGCAAACGCCAAACTGGAAATGCCGGAGCAGGAACGCAAAAGCAAATGCCAAACTGGAAATGCTAGAGTAGGAATGCCAAAGCAAACGCCAAACTGGAAATGCCGGAGCAGGAACACCAAAGCAAACGCCAAACTGGAAACGCCAAACTGGAAACGTCATTGTCAGGAGCTGAACAGGAGTCAGAAGCCAGGAACACCGAAGCAGGATTCAATCCGGATTATCAGGAAGCTGTATAGCCAGGACCCAAGGAGAACAGGCAGCGACAAAGCAATGTCCCTAAAATGACACCTTGCCTTCTGCAAGGCAATAGCTCTTGAAACTCCACTTTTAACTTACTCATCGGAGTCTGATGCTGATGAGGCCTCCACCCTGTCCTCATCATCCACAGCTGATCTTGATCTCATTTGTGGACGTCGCCTCTCATCCCTCCAGTCGTTCAAGACTTAGATCTCCCCATGTCCCAGGAGTATGAGAGGCTTGCCAATCCCCTGATGCAGCCTCATGAGCTGGCTCATCATCCACATTTACTTGAGTCCAATCAACATTCTCCATCTCGCTCCCAGACCCATCATTCCCAGAGAACCCTTCAAATGTCTCGTCATCCATGGGAGTAGTGAGTATATACCGGATCTTTTTCCTTTCTCTTTCCTCATCCAACTCCTGCTCTCGAGTAGACCTTTTAGTTCCTCTACTCTCTGTGAAACCATCATCTTCCAGCATCGACTCCTCATCACTAGAAAACTCATAAAACGTCTCATCCTCTGAAGGAGCCATGAGTATTTCCCAGACCTGTTTTACTTGTTGTTCTTCATCAAGCACCTGCTCTCTATTAGACCCTTTTCTCCTTCCAGCTGTTTCACCCATAGAACCATTACTGCCCCTTGGCCCAACTACAACACAAACATTCATACAGATTTCATTTTGTTATTATTACTATGGTAGTGTACCAATTGGCAAGCAAAATGTCTCATGTGCAGATAACAGTAGAATAAATATAATTAATCCATTGAAAACAAAGGTCCCAGTAAGATGATTTATATGTATACGCTTACTTCCAAAACCATATCAAAGAGAAACTGGCAAAAAATTGTTTGAATTGTTTTTTTCTGAACTATCAACAGCTTTGTAGAGTGGATGCTTTTGAAAGAAAATAACATTGTTTGAGTCATTTTTGAGGAAGTGGAGCCAATGTCAGGTGAAAATGCCAATTGAGCATGTGAGTGGGAAAGCTGTTATTTTCATTTGTTGTCCCAATGTCATCCTACAGCCAAATCAGATTGGTATCACAAGAAGACTATTCAGTATGAAAGAAACACTCATATCTTACTAATTTTTGGTTATGACATTGTCATATTGCCACAAGAAGTCTCTTTTTGTTGCTGCAGATCCAGCAAGGGGTCAGGTGTGAACAGGTGTCCAACAAAATACAAGTGTGTCATGAGGGACATTATCAAGGTCCTCTTCCATCTCTTTCCATCCTGGGGAAAAAAGAATAAGCTAAAATTAGTATTCTATACTAATTGTGGTCTATAAATCAGCTTCAGCATAAAACAAGCTCACAACTTGAAAATAAGCTAAAACTGATTTTGCAAAAGAGAGAAAAGAGGGAGGGAAAGAGAAATAAAAAAAGAAAAGTATTATTAACATTTGGAGACACTTATTTTCAAAGATACTATATGTCTTAGAGCTAGCTAAGATATGCAATCAAGTGTTTTGCTATAATTTTTAAATAAATGGGATGGATGGCCCCTTGTAATATGGCGAAACAAAATCTATGTAACAGGCAGACAAAAGTGACTTCTTTTACTTGACTCACCCTACATTTATTGTTCACAATGTAATGAAAACTTGTTGACACAGTTTCAGATTAATCCTCTGATCAAAATCTCCACGGTATTAGTAAACTAACAGTGTTGAATTGTTCATGAGGTTCTGTGAAGACATTTTGGATGACCTGTGAATTTAGGCCATCTCATTTGCCAATTTTTAATTTAAGATTCCTCTGTTGCTAAATGCAATTAAGCTGTAATCGGTACTATATCTGGCCTGATCTTGGGAACATTTACTCAACAGTAAATTCTACAGGGAAGGTGACTCTTAATAAAAATTTCTTCCTAAAGGAAGCAATAAGTAATTTTGGCAATTTCCTTCTTTCTGTGAGTAATGCTTCACCAATTACAGTTATTCAAGACTATTTGTGGATTGGGACATACTTCATGCAAATTAAAATTCATTTTTTGTACAGTAGTTTTTTCTGCACTGAAAATAACAGCTTAGGTCAAGAATAGTCCTTTCTGCACAGATAGTGCTGTTTGCTCCACAAAACAACTACAGTAGAGTTTCACTTATCCAACACTTATCCAATGTTCTGGATTATCCAACGCATTTTTGTAGTCAATGTTTTCAATACATCATGATATTTTGGTGCTAAATTTGTAAATACAGTAATTACTACATATCATTACTGCATATTGAACTACTTTTTCTGTCAAATTTGTTGTATAACGTGATGTTTTGATGCTTAATTTGTAAAATCATTACCTAATTTGATGTTTAATAGGCTTTTCCTTAATCCCTCCTTATTATCCAACATATTCGCTTATCCAACGTTCTGCCGGCCCGTTTATGTTGGATAAGTGAGACTCTACTGTACATGTTAATTTTGTGAAGAGTAAGAAGTGAAATTATCATCAGTTCAAGATTCACATCACAGGGGTTTCTCAACACTCAAGAAACATGGCTTGGGGGCATTATTAAAATATATACAAATATTCTCCCTTATTACTAAATTTTACTGAGTTCAATGAGACTTAATCCAAAGTGAGTGTGCATTTGACAACAGCATTCATGAAAAAGATCTAGATAACCTCTAATTAGATTCATTACATTTTTGCAATACACTGTTGAACTCATGAAAGGCATTTTAAACAGAGGCTGAGAGACCGTCTGTCAAGGGTACTTTGTGCTTCTCCTGCATGGCAGGGGATTGGACTAGATGGTACATGTGGTCTCCTCTGACTCTATTATTCTATGGTTCTATAATTTTTGAAAGACAGAATATTTCTGAAATGGCATGTGCTTTGATTTAGAAAATGAATAGGAATCATGAGTTGCATGCATACCCCCATCTATTTCTATCCAACAGTACAAGGATCAGTGCATCCTCCAAAAATCAGTATTTGACTCTTAACAGTCCAATTCACCATTTCGAATCGGCTTTTCCCCCTGCAGAGCCTGGAAGGTTAATTTTAAGGAATCCAGGGCATCCTATTACTACCTTTCCTACTGTTCCTGTGTCTGATTATATTCATTCTTCTTCTCCTTATATGTAACTACCCAAATTCTGTTCCCACTGTACTGCCTTTCATTTAAAATAAAATCTGGATCTATTTATTTATTTAAATAGAATATTCTGTCAGTTGTATCTGTGTTGTTTTCTAACATACATGACACCAAGTAGTTTGACTATACACAAAGTTCTTCTCTTTTTCTCCCTCCATTGTTTGTTGCTTAACAATGGAAGGGTTAGGTCCATCTCCCAGTGCCATTATCTTTACAGAATAATGAGTGATCTTTCATCTGTAGTTCTGTTGATCTGCACAAATGAGTCTAGTGCTTCTATTTATTTCACATTCTTTTATAAAAGATATACGTAACTGCTATTTTTCTCTTTCTTATACAGAGTGAACAGATTTGTTTGCAGTTGCCAATATCACAGAGTAATTATCAGAGAATATAATGAAGTTCCTCCTCCTCCATCCCCTGTTATTATTTTCCCCCTTCTTGGTTAAAGGAAGGTTGGCTCTTCTGCACTGCAAACCTTTGCAAAATAATAGATGATCTTTCTTCTGATTGTTTTATTTGTTTAAATGAAAAAGAAGTGTGAGTGATTAGATGTATCCTCAAATGTCAGGATGGCTGCTACTCTTGTCATCAGCCCTGTGGTGCCATTTGGAATTATTAAATAAATTGAATTTAGAATGGCTGACATTAAATAGACTACCTGAATCATTCTGAGGAAATCAAAAGATTGTTTTCATCTTACCAAACAATGGTTGAAATAAATGCTGGAGTCAAGAGGTCAGAATTACATTATTATTTCCAAAGCCATCATACTACAGCTTCTCAACAAGAAGAACTTAAGGGATCTGATAAACATGGTTATTGTTCTGTCATGAATTAATACTGTAATGCAATCAAATTTCCCACTAAATGCTATTATTATGTTCTCTTGTGATATTAAACAAAGTAAGGAAAGTTGATATTATGTCATCGGGAATCTTGAAGGAACTCCACAAAGTTCATACATTAATGCCATCACCAAGCCAAGCCCATTTCAAATTTATGACTTCAATAGCAATTCCAATGCAGCAAGAGCTCACATTCGAAATCAATGTATACCTTTAAAATATGGTGGCACAGTATGTTAAAGCGCTGAGCTGCTGAACTTGCGGACCAAAAGGTGCCAGGTTTAAATCTCGGGAGTGGAATGAGCGCCTGATGTTAGCTCCAGCTCCTGCCAACCTAGCAGTTCGAAAACATGAAATGTGAGTAGATCAATAGGTACCACTCCGGCGGGAAGGTAACGGCACTCCATGCAGTCATGCCGGCCACATGACCTTGGAGGCTCTTCGGCTCTTCGGCTCTTCGGCTCTTCAGCTTAGAAATGGAGATGAGCACCAACCCCCAGACTTGGTCACGACTAGACTTAACGTCAGGGGAAAACCTTTACCTTTACCTTTACCTAAAACAAAACACAATAACAAAAATAAAAAGTTACCTTCTTAAAATGTATCCACAAAGACCCTTAAAATCAACTGTGTTGAAAATCATGGTAAAAAGCACATTTTTTTTTTTTTAGAAAACATCATTTAAAAATTGTGATGATTTATATATGTATTATATTTTAAAAAATCCAGACCAGTGAATGGCAGAGAATAAATCATGATCAGCTATTAAATTTTTGTTTTGTCTTTAACTTGATCAGCTAAGGATCTCTAATTCCCAATTGTTTAACAAAGGCTTTTCTTTCATTAGTCTAGGTTGATGAAATGAAGAAACCTTGAGATCAGTTTTCTTCGACAAGATGCTGAACTCAGGTCACTTCCGGTATGGAACATAACCTTCTAGGACCTCATCATATGCGGAGAATTTAGCATCCTTGGATACTTTCACCCTGTCTAGTGGATGGATCCCCACGCTGGTCATCACACAATGTTGTGTGACTTCCAGCAGAGGCTCTGTCCCCAACTGAGGTTAAAGCATCACTGGATGTTTTCCCCACAACACAAGTGGCTTCACCATGATGGGGAAAGCGTTGTCAAGAGGCCGCATGAAGGGAGACAGATTTGCCCCACTGCTCCTCTCATTTGTCAGTGATGAGGCCCTATTAGTCTCAGTGTATGCTTGGGGCACCCGCATTCTATGATACTAAGGCTGCAATCCACTACACATTTATCTAGAAGCACATCCTATTGAACTGAATGCAATTTTCTTTTAAGTAGAAACAAGTCCTCTATATGGAAGCTGTTCATGAAAGCACTGAAATTTGCACATTAAAGTACCACCAGGTGTGGAAACCAGGTCTGAGAATAGCAATAGTTTTATGCAATATCAGGTCTTACATTATCAAGGAACTTTGCCTCTTCAGCTAGTAAGCCCTTACTCACATGGCATCCTAGGTGCTCATTTCTCTCATTAATATTTAGAAGCAACTTATTTCAATAATCCATTTTATTAATTTCAAATCATTCTAACAATGGGATATTTCTTTGCATGGTTCTACAATCTATTACAATAAATAATACAAAGGGTGATGAAAAATTAACTAAGGGCAGGGGGAGGGAATTGAAGCAGGAAAATTATAAGGAATAACAGCATGGTACCAAATGAAAGTGTTCAGGGTCAGGTCTCCCACAGTAGGGAGCTTCTGCCATTGACATGTCTAACACTGCAGGGACACTTGGGGGCTGCACGGATTTGAGCTGTGTGATTTAGTAGAAGAGAGGACCAGGAATTCACAGACACAAAAGCCTTCTTCAAAGTTTTCTGGTTCCTTCCCTCCCACATACACCAAAACAGTTTTTTGTATCCATGATGCCATTGTGATGGAAGTTCTTACTAGCTTTGTAGATCAGTGAATGTCTATTTCTGTGTGTTTTGTGTTTAAAAATGGAACACCACTGTTAAAAAGAAAGGTTGTTGAAAAGTAGTTCAAGGATTATTCCATCTTCACCCATGGGTGAGAAAAAAAACATCCAATCAATTAAAATATATTAACAAGAAGAAACTGTGGCAAAACAAGTGCTATTTATAAGCACTGTATGAATGTGTGTAGTTCTACCTGTGAGAAATATGCCCTACTCTGTATTCCCTAAATAATAATAAACTCATCATTATAATTTCCGGTGCATTAATTAATGAATTTTGTTACAATAAAGCTCTAGATTACTGGATCAAACTCCATATTTGCCAACCACAGGGATTATCTATGGATATTGTAGTGGCATCCATCAGTGGCTGTGGCCTTTTGCAGTTGGCAGATCATGATTTTGTCAATTTCTATTGTTTCCAAATGCCGGCTGAGATCACCCAATGTACCGATCACCACCGGGACCACCTGTACTGGTTTCTGCCAGAGTCTTTGAAGTTCAATCTTGAGGTCCTGATAGCGGCTGAGTTTTTCCTGTTGTTTTTTGTCAATGCGACTGTCACCTGGGATGGCAACATCAATGATCCAAACCTTTTTCCTTTCCACAACTGTGATGTCTGGTGTGTTGTGTTCCAGAACTTTGTCAGTCTGGATTCGGAAGTCCCACAATATCTTTGCGTGCTCATTCTCCAATTCTTTTGCAGGTTTGTGATTATATTATTATTATTATCTGGAGACCACTTTTATTTTTTAAAATTGGTTCCAACTTGATTGAACTACTACTCAGCCTGTACCAAATTCTACTGAAGTATGCTGCATGCTTTAGCCAGTGACTTAGAGTAGCAGACCAGTTAGTACTCATACAACTTTGCCTTTCAGAGTACCCTGACCTAAAATAAGAAGGTTAAGCATGGTCTATTATCACTATCAAGAACAACTTTATTTCTTAAACTGACACTCCTGTTGAAAGTACATGAATTGGTTAAGTTAACCAGTGATGAACCTTATTCATAAATACTTGAGGCTATCCTGATCGTTTCATATACTATCTAATTATTTACTTTAATTCTATCTATATAAATCTTACTGCAAATGATGTGCTGATATGTCCCAAAAGTCAGATTATGTCCTTGACTTCAAGTGTGGTTATTTCACTATAGGAGAAGAGTAACAAATCACAGGAATTCAGTACAGAAGGAAACTGACTTTTGTATTGTGGAGAACCACATGCCAGGTACTTTGTTTTATCTATATATTTGTCAGATGTGTTTCCATAGTAGCATCTCAAAGTGAGTCAGTGTCTTTAAATATCTCAGTGCATGGGTTTGTGTGTATTCTTTATATCAGAAATTCTCAGGCCATCTGATGTGGAGTGCTGACAATTTTTCCCCAGTGTGCCAAGGACTGGAAAGTTTTCATGAACTGCCAGCCAACGGCTTGCAGACCAGCCTGAGTGTAGGGAGCACCAATTTGAGCAGCACTGCTTTACAGAACATTTGAAGCCAAATCCATGTCCCGATGAACCACCCTACAAATATAAGAAAGCAGAAGTACGACTCAGTTAATAGAATGCGAAACCTAAACGTCACCATGAGAAATCATAAGATTGTACCTGTTGCTAATCTGGTTTGGAATAGTAATAGGAATATATGCATATGTATCTATTTCTGCTGTATTAAAACTGGAGTCCTGCATTTAGAAAATTAATCTGAAAATGCTTCAACTGAAATAAATTTAAGTTCCTCAAGATCTAAGTAAAGTTAAACTTTCTTACAGAATGTCTTCTGACACTCAGTGTTTGCTATTCCCAACCTTTTCTCCATCTCACTCCTAAATGTTAAGCAAATTTTTATATTAACTCAAATTTTAAATGCATAATATCTAAATACAGTAGAGTCTCACTTATCCAACACTCACTTATCCAACGTTCTGGATTATCCAACACATTTTTGTAGTCAATGTTTTCAATATATCATGATATTTTGGTGCTAAATTCGTAAATACAGTAATTACAACATAGCCTTACTGCGTATTGAACTGCTTTTTCTATCAAATTTGTTGTATAACATGATGTTTTGGTGCTTAATTTGTAAAATCATAACCTATTTTGATGTTTAATTGGCTTTTTCTTAATATCTCCTTATTATCCAACATATTCGCTTATCCAACGTTCTGCCGGCCCATTTATGTTGGATAAGTGAGACTCTACTGTAACTGCAATTGCCTACGGTATTGCACTGGCCACTTTTGCTATGGTCCATATAGCCTATAAAACCATGGCAACCATCTTGTTATAGTTCTTTGTCTCTATGCACAGATAATGAGAGGCTAGTGTGGTGAACCATATCCCAAAGCAAATAACATGTGGATCTTGTTTGTGCAAGTGATATCTCACCAATTGTTTTGAACTGGAACCGGTTGTAATTTCAGACTTCCCCAAGACTTTGTTTTGTTTTGAAATTCATGCTACGGTTATAAGATAAACTCAATTAGTGAATGATTTGTCAACTGGTCAAGTACTCCAATCCTTTTGGATGCAATCAAATACTCTAATGCTGATGTGATCCAGCATTTTTTTCACAGCAAGTGATGGAACACGACCTCTAGGATTTTTTTTTTACTCTCGATATCCCACAATACATTGCAAATGCTATTAATAGTGATTGAATGGCAGGATAGTCATATTTCCCATGGTTAACTAAACCCTAAACAGAGGTGCAACCCCACCAGGGTAAGCCTGTAGAAGATGGATTTCTAAAGATTATTTAGCAGAGAAACAAATAAAAAAAACCCCACAACATCTAGATGTACTAATAGCTATAAGAACTGTACAAAAGGCCTCTGAAAGGGAAGTTGATCCTTTTACTTCATTCCTAGCTGTGTGTGTCCTGTACTGTGTGAGGTATAGCAGCCAATAATGTTTTCTCAACATCATGTTAAGGTGTATAGTAACCTTGACCATGCAGAGTGTATGTTTCAGGAAAGAGACATGCACTCTGCATGTTACTACTCTAATTTCTGTCTTGTCTTCCCATAGGGCTGAATGCACAGACAGGACCGGTGGCTTTGAAGAGGCATTGGTCCCAAAAAACAGCAAAAGTCTATACAGTGTTCCCTCCCTACTTCGCGGTTAACTTTTCGCGGATTCACTGTTTCGCGGTTTTTCAGTAAACTCTAAAATACTATTATAAATCATAAAAAATTACAATTTACAGCCTCAGGAAGGGAGGAAGGAGAAGCCCAAGGGAGAGAAAAGGAGCCCAAGCGGCAATGGGAGGAGAAGGACGCGATTTATCAACACACAATTGGTTGATAAAGACTTAAAATAATGTATAACTACAAAAATAACGTATAAATATTAAAATAAATATAGTGTCCCTACTTTGTGGATTTTCACTTATTGTGGGTGGTCCTGGAACCTAACCCCAGTGATAAGTGAGGGAACACTGTTCATACTTTATATATGTTTCCCTTGCAAACATACTTTTGCTCCACATCTTTTCCCAGTTTCAGACTTTCAAGCTGAAGTGAAATATCCAGCAAAGTTATTAGATATAAATTAACCTCTTTATGCCATTGGAAATTTGTCAACATTTCCTCATGATGTTCAAAGATACCCTGGTGACAATGAAGACTCTCAAACCCATCTGCCTGCTGGCAGTGCGTCAAGCTCACAATGGTTGCTTCGTTTCTGCATGTCAAGTTGTTGAAATATGTTAAAAGCACAGATATAGCATCAATTAAACAACAACAAAGCCGAAATGAACAATCTTTGCAATCATAAGAAAGTAAGGTCATCTTACTGTCTTTCACCCACAGAAAGAAAAGAAACATAAAGAAAGAGTTAGAATGGTCCTTTTTTCCAGTAATAACGTCTGCAGGACTATAGTATTTTATTCTACAAACACAACTTACGTTTGTTGAGTTTCTGCTCATCTCATGCACAGAGTTAGGTTACTACTGCGAATAATAGTGTGTGCACTTTGGGAAGAACCTCTTGCTACATCTTTCAGTGTGAGATGACTTCAAAATGCTCAGTCAAAGCATAAAAAATAATGACTGGGCACTGATGTAATATGACAAAGAAGGGCAGAACTCTTCTTGCTTCTAATGGGATCATTCTGTGCCCTGTACTTCATGCAGAGCATTATTTTAAAAGCAAAATTAATAATCCTGAGGCTTGATCCACTCAAGTACAGATGGAACTACCACTATATAATACAGTTATATATGTTACATGAGAACATAGTAGTATTCAGAGGGATAGCACTGTTAGTCTGTTTTCATATAACAATATATAAAACTACTTGGGACTAACTAGGAAGATCAAATCTCTGTTCTAAGCTTTCATGAATTTTGTCTGATAAGGTGAATTGGGTCCCCGAATGCCTGGCTAGAAAATTTTTCTTCCCAGTTAGGCTCCAAGATACTACTGGATACTTTTATGACTTTTGAGCATACACACAGTCTATTAATTACACAAGGCTGTTCTATGGATGTAGAACACAAATGACAAATAGGAAGAAAAATCCACCTGGCCTTTAACAGATGAGAGCGAAAACCCTTGCAGGTTTTGTTGCACAGGTTCCCATGATACACTAGGACAGTAGTCTATAAGGTGGGGGTTCTCTGGACAGACATCTTCCACCCAGAGTGAGAACAAAGTGTTCTTGTTAAACTTTTATGTAAGCTTTCCCCTAGCTCTCAAAGCTGTCATGAGGGATACAGACTAGGAAACAAATTACTTTCTCTGTAAAAGGAGGTTTCAACCCATCTAATGAAGGAGGGGAAGAACCATATCCTCCCCATGAGATAGCCAGAGGCTTTGTTATCTCAGTAGAGATGAAGTAAACTGCAGGCCAAATCAGACAGCTGTAAGATCATTAATAGCAAGAGCCTTATGCACTTGGCACCAATTAATCTATGTGAGAAACTCACTTTACCAACTGGGAAATGTTCACCGTAGTGGTCTCTGTACACTAAGAATGCTGTATAGGAAATTGCCCACACGCTTCTGATTCCTCGCCCTTCTTCCATTCTCAGTCCCAGTACAAAAACCTCACTGTAGTGAAACCTGATCCTTCTTGAAAAATTACCCATTTTTTAGATGTTGATTGAATCCTCAGTTTTGGATGTTCTGCAGCTACAGTTGTTATTTATCTCTGAAGTCCTATTTTGGAACTACAGCTCCAGTTTAGGCAAATTGGCCATTTTCTTTGCATTTTCCCAATTGTTTCTGTTATACCACTACAGACTTCAACATTTGAAAGGTGCTGAAAGAACTCACTAAGAAAGTTGAGAATGATCCCATTAGTTACAAGGTCATCTCTGTTTTCCCAGATAATTGGAGTCTTCCTGAAGCTCATGGGACATTACAACAAGCAGCCAGGCTAAAAATGTTCTCTCTTTATAGCCTGAGATGCACACTCGTGCTTTAAAAGTCCATCTCTTCTTTAGTCAAAAACTTTTCTCCCTGTCCCAGTAGGGTAGCAACTTCATTAGCAGAGTGGAGAGTCATGCCAAACTCAAGCTGTTGGACAGCTATATTTAAAAGAGGGGTTTTGGGATGTAAACTTCAGCTCATAAAATATGACCAGCCTACAGTCTGGTAGGTGAGATATATTTAACTGTGACAGCAATGCCAAGATTAAATTTTGTAATGCTGTCTCAGCATATTTTAACATTTTCGGAATGTGTAAAGCTTAAGAAAATTACTTGTAGCAGACCCAATTTGCCCATACGAGCATATCTCCCAAAGGGTATGGCCTCAAGTTGTATAATCCCAAAATCTATAAATCGCCTTTGATAAACAGTGCTGTATATATTGGGGAAAGATATGAATTTCAATGGTTTTTCCTATATGCAACTGTTTGAAAGATTTAAGCTTGCTAAAAGGAAGCATAGGTTTGATTTGTTTAAAATCTAAATTTGAAACTTCATTATGTATAAATAATGAATAACCTATAAGTAAGGTATATAAGGTTTTGTTAAAATTTGAGATGTAGAAGAGACAACTAAAAGTGTATGATAGAATGAGTGAGAAATTTTGGATATAATATACAAATGGCTCAGTGGGAAAGAATGTGGTTGAAAGGCTTAACATTTACTTGATGTTGAAATTTAAGAGAAAACTTATATAAAATGATGTTGATATATGACACCAGAGAAATTATATAAAGGAAGTTGGAAATACAGTAGAGTCTCACTTATCCAACACTCGCTTATCCAACATTCTGGATTATCCAACGCATTTTTGTAGTCAATGTTTTCAATACATCGTGGTATTTTGGTGCTAAATTCATAAATACAGTAATTACTACATAGCATTACTGTGTATTGAACTACCTTTTCTGTCAAATTTGTTGTATAACATGATGTTTTGGTGTTTAATTTGTAAAATCATAACTTAATTTGATGTTTAATAGGCTTTTCTTTAATCTCACCTTGTTATCCAACATATTCACTTATCCAACGTTCTGCCGGCCCGTTTACGTTGGATAAGTGAGACTCTACTGTAGCTTAAATAAGAATGGTCGTTTAATCACATGTGGTGTAAAAAGGCTAAAAACTATTGGTTTCAAATACACAGTCTTATTTTTTTAAAATCAAGGTTAAGGTTCAATTAAAACTTACACTTTTTCTTCTAGGTTTGCTGGATGACCAATTAGAAAAGAGCCATGGAAGAATATTTCAGTACATGAGAACAGCTGCAAGAATATTATATACTCAGAAATGGATGAGTGGTTTAAAGAGAACTGGTTACTGAAAATGAATAAAGTAGCAGAAGCAGAAAAATTATCATTTTTGAATAAAGAAAAAATGTTTCAGAAAAACTAGAAACCCCTGATTGTCTTTTTAAAACAGAAAAAATGTGATGTGATGACTGTTGGGTATATCAATCAATATGATTAAATATCTATATCTATATCTATATCCATAATAAGTGAAAACCCGTATGTGTGTATGTGGCACGGTGTCTGCTCACACAGACAGCTTCCGGCCTCCACAAACAGATGATGGTTCCCAGTGCTGTGGAGCCACCAAGTCACTCCTTTCTACTGACATTGCGGTTACAGCGAGCTCCATGAACATGTAGCCCAACCCCTGCCATTGTCCTCCCCAAACACTACAGCCCACCACCCAAGGAATGCTTTCATTTGGGGACCATTTCATCCTAGATTTTGCATTTTCCTCCACCACAGGCAGGCATCCCAGGGTTCTCCATTGGTGTGGAATTTGCATGATCCCGCCTACTGCCCTTTCAAATCTGTCTATATAACAAACACAGCAGAACTGAGCTGCAACTAAACTTACTGGAGGAGTCCGGGGGATTGACTCCGCATGGTGGAAGTTGTAGTTCACTCTGCATCCAGTCAGAGCACTGTGATTCCTACTGGGGAATTTAGAAGAGTTGTAGTTCACCTACACCCAGAACGCTGTGAACTCAAACAATGATGGGTCTTTACCAAATTTACCATGCATACCCGATATGCCCAGATTTGAATACTGATAGCTTTGGAGGGGAATTGGCCTGAACATTTGGGAATAGTAGGTACTGGGATTTATAGTTCACCTGCAATGTAACCCCACCAATGATGGACCAGGACCAGACTTGGCACACAGAGCCTCCATAACCAATAGAACATATTGGACAAGTTTGGGGAAAAGGGAGTTCACCTGCATCCAGAGAAACAGTGATCCCCACGGAAAATGGACTAGGACCAAACTTTGCACAGAGAAGCCCCATGACCAACTGATCATACTGCAGGGGTTTTTGGGAATGGGCCTTGATTTTGGGAGTTGTAGTTCACCTGCATCCAAAGTCCACTGAACCCAGCCAATGATGGATCTGGACCAAACTTGGCACACAGACTCAGCATAGCCAGGCCTGTGGCGAGGGGGGGGGGGGGTAGGGGTTCAAACCCCCCCCCCCCCGAAATTTTTCAAGTTATAAAAAAAATCTCGTTTACTCATGAATTTTAACTGGTTTAACAAATCCCCATGCTAAGTCTATGAGATGCAAAACATTAAGAGTCCCTCCAGGCACTATCTCAAGCAGATATTGACAGGTTTGTAGCGAGGAGGGGTATGTGCTAGGGGTTCAACCCCCCCCCCCCCCGGAATTTTCAAAACCCCTCCCGAAAAAAAATTCTGGCTACGGCCCTGAGCATAGCCTACTGTGGATACTGACAGATGTTTCGGGACAATTGCTCCAGGAGTTGTAGTAGTTCACCCCCATCCGGAGAGCACTGCAGCCAGGCAATAACCAGCCAATGACTGATCTGGACCACACTTGGTACACAGGCCCAAAATCGCCAACTTTGAATACTGGCAGGGTTTGGGGAAAATTTACCCACGATGCTGGGTATAATTGTTGGACCCCCATTTCTATCAGCAATTGCCTTAGCAACTGCCATTCCAAGAGTTTTTTAGGTTGTTTATGCAATCTGACTGATTCTGTAGAACAGCAGAAAAACACTACACAATTACCAAAGCTTGGGAAAGTTATTTTGGAATATAATTCCTTAGCTTTCTTGGCTACTGGGAATTCTGAAAACTGCAATAGAAAAGTAACTTTTCCAAACTGTAATTACTTCTTCACCCTTTTTTTCTTCCACTCTTCATTCTATCTGCTCCATATTTGGACACTAGTCTGTGGCTTCCTAATCTATAATTTATGACAGGACGGGCAAACATTGAAGCCATTATTGTTCCTCCACTCTCTTTCCCCCATTATGTGCTGACTTCAATTCTTCATAATTTTCATCATGGCAGAGTTCCCGTTACGCATGAGTCAAGGAAGTCCATCCTAATGTTGTGTGATTTCAGCTCCCTTAAATTGTGATGTTTGGAAGCCCAAAGTGAAGATCGAAAGAAACACAAATTGGTTTGAAGGCAAGGCAGAGATCTTTATTCTTCTTGATCAATAAGGATATCAGCAAAGTTAGTGCCAGGAGGAGGAGGAGGAGGAGGAGCAGCAGCAGCAGCAGCAGCAGCAGCAGCACATACAGTAGAGTCTCACTTATTTTATTTATTTATTTATTTACAGTATTTATATTCCGCCCTTCTCACCCCAAAGGGGACTCAGGGCGGATCACATTAAGTACATATAGGGCAAACATTCAATGCCCATAAACCCATCGAACTGAGACAGAGACAGAGACAACAAACAGACAGACGCAGAGGCAATTTAACCTTCTCCTGAGGGGATGTTCGATTCTGGCCACAGGGGGGGGCAGCTGCTTCATCATCCACTCTGATGGCACTTCCTCACTTCCTCATTCCAACGTTGCAAATTAATTAAACTTGCCTCCCCACTTTTTATAAGTGGTACCTTATTTCCTACTTGATAGATGCAACTATCTTTTGGGTTGCTAGGTCAGCAACGAGCAGGGGCTATATTTTATTTTTAATTGATGGGTGCTCACCCTGCCACGGGCTGGCCTCGAACTCATGACCTCATGGTCAGAGTGATTTATTGCAGCAGTTGTTTACCAGCCTGCGCCACAGCCCAGCCAACATAAACGGGCCAGCAGAACGTTGGATAAGCAAATATGTTGGATAATAAGGAGGGATTAAGGAAAAGCCTATTAAAAATCAAATTAGACTATGATTTTACAAATTAAGCACTAAAACATCATGTTATACAACAAATTTGACAGAAAAATTAGTTCAATATGCAGTAATGTTATGTTGTAATTACTGTATTTATGAATTTAGCACCAAAATATCACGATATATTGAAAACACAGACTACAAAAATGCATTGGATAATCCAGAACGTTGGATAAGCGAGTGTTGGATAAATGAAACTCTACTGTATCTCCATCTTTATCAATAAAAACAGGAAATTCATCAATGAATACATGGGATTTATGAATTAAAGCAAGGGATAGGAGAAGCAGACACAAGAACTCCATGAATGGGGTGAGAAATCTATGAATGGCTTACATAGAGGTGTTCCATGTCATTGTAAAGAGGTTATGTTCATTTGGGGTATTATCGAAAAATCCAAGATGTGGTGAATCAACATTCCAGTGAAATTAATGGAAGATTACTTTTTAGTGCAATTAGAAATGACCATGTGGCTGACTATATTTTCCAGTGGAACTACATCTTAGAATGCAAATATTTTATATAATTTAGATTATTGGTGTGGATGTGTCTAATTTCTTGATAACTCTAATATCAATACATGAATGTGATGAAAGCTTGACTTTTCATGTTGATTTACTAAAAAACATAAAGTAGCCAGGTTTGCAATAACAGGGAGCTTTGGCTTCATGCAAGCCACAAATGAAATGCAGTGGGAGCAGGAAAATCCAGAGGTGATGGGCAAATGAGGTGCATGCTTCCATGAGGCCACAGGAAAATGTCTGAGATAGTTCCAATATCTGCAGTGATCAGAGTTCCCCATCAGGTACCCTCCAGAATTTCAGCCTCTTATGCTTCATAAAATCAATAATCCAAAACATTGGCTGGAGACCCCCCGCCCCTACCGCCACTGCCTCCCCAACAACACCGGCATTTTGAAGAATGTTCAGTTACTCTGCTTTCTGTCCCTATGAAACCACTACCTGCATGTAAATTTTCAGTAGGAGCAAAGGTATGATAAACTCATTGGACTGGATTTGTCTTGATAGACTGTGCTTTCAGAATTAATTTTGCCCATGATTCCTGCAGTCTTTGCCTTTGAAGAAGCAATGTTTTCTGTCACCTGAGTGCAATATGTGTCAAGGACATTTCACACAGGAGAGAAAAATCAGCTGTACCTATACAACTGCTAATGAAATCTATCTGGCAATGTTCCTGTTAGCCATACAATGAATTAGCGTTAAACCGATGTGACACACATTTCAGCATTGGCTGTTAGCAGCAGTAACACATTTATCTCATAGGTGAAGAATCTACACCTCTCTGAGTGAATGATTTTTACTACCACATTCTCCTATTCACGATTGCTAGAGGTGTAACTTACCGATCCCTTCTTTTTCCTATTAGTAGAACTGAAGTTTTAATATGGCTCGCTGCCCTCTGGTCAATTGAAATTCCCAGCTGTTATCCATCCTCATGCCTCACTGGTAAGAGTTTTTAAAATAAAAATGCACACTCTTTTTATGGAGCAGCAGCACACAATCCAGAACGGGGATCCTACCATTTATGAGAGCTTCTGGAAAGCAACTATTAACACGGTGGCAAACGAGCTGCTGAGAACTCTCACTTTCCCGACACCTTTATAGCTGCATGGTTTGAAGCTTATCAACCCAGAGCACTGCTAAACTTAAAATGGAGCAGCTACTGCCAATGGATTTTCAAAGCCGGCAATGGATGAAGGTCTCTAGCTATGAATTTAACATTTTGTTGCAGTGCCTTTAAAAAAAGAAGAAATGTGTGAAGCTACCCTGCTGGCCTTGTACTGCAACTTCAAATTGATTATTTTTTCTTTAACGTGCTGCCTGATATTCATGCTTATTGCAAGCTGTATATCTGAAACAGCATGTTTTTAAAGCTAGTCAGCATGTCTGGTGAGCTCTGGAACAATCACTCCTCGCTTTGAACAACTGGGCTAAGTCAGTAGGGGGTTCAGCATGTGCTTTTTAATCCATACAAATACCCCCCCCCTTTTATGCTTGCAATGAAAGGGTATGAAAATCCAAGTTTCTTTATGGAAGAAGCCACCAAAAACAGGAAAAAGAAAATATGGGGGTGGGGGAGAGACCCAGCAGAACTGAAAATGAATCCTCATAGCAGATGTTATCTTTTAAGGCTCCCAAACCTGATTTATCATTATCACTCTGTTTTAGAACTCTTCTTCCATCCAGCAGGGATGCAATATAATTACCAATTTCAGTTTTTTCCTCTTTTAGAAAGATATTCAACAGCATAGGTGGCTTCTCAAAGTATGTTTCTTTCACAAAGACGTGGAAAACATGCAACCAAAGGCAATACACCTGGTGAAAGTCATTTGCGAACATTACGATGCACAACTGATCTCACCCAGTCATGTCTTGGCAATTCATAGTCAATGAGTCACAGCTACAGGTAGTTCATTGCATATAAACTAGATGCCAAGGAAACCTCATAGGAGGGGAAAAGTGCATGGAAACATCTGACCCCTTTATTGTTAATGCAATGTCAAACAATTGGCTGGCAACTGAGAAATGAAAATTAGTAAGGTTTTGATCTGTCCTGAAACCACTAATGTAGAGCAAGTTTTATATGCCAATGCCAGCAATGTATGTCTCTCCATTGTATAAATTGCACAAAGGACTGGATGGGGTCATTGAGTCATGTCCACAAATTAAGAACCTGAAAATTTAATTAATTAATTAATTAATTAATTAATTAATATACCGTTCGTCTCCCCCAAGGGGACCCAGAGCTTTTATTTGAAACTTTTTTATTTTGAGCTTTCGTATTTATAACGTTTCTTATAAGAAAGTTTACATGACACATAGCAATTAAATTAGAAAAAATGAAGATTTTAAAAAATATATTTTTATTGAAAAAATATACATCAAATGTTTACACATCCTGCTTTCAAATACAGAAGAATTTTTATTGTTTCCATATTATCTAGTTAATTGTGTAAAATATAACGTTATACATTTTAAACATGAAATCCCCATGTTGGAATTTTCTTTTCTTTTAGGAATTCTTTAAAGGGTTCCCAGTCTTTCTTGAATATTGAAGGGTCTTTTATCTGAAGATATCTTGTCAAAATGTTAATTTTTTCTATTTCAGGTATTTTTACACACACTTCCATTTTTTATATTTCTTCTAGTTTCCACATCCGCACATACACAATTCTTGCTGCAGTTGTAATCAGAATGAAATGTCTTTCATATAACATATCCCCATAGGATGGGAAATGGTGCATTTGCCTGTTTTCAGTTCATTTTGTGAAGTTCCAGTGTAGGAATGCATGTGGGAAATCTTTTCATGCTTCTCGATGCTCCTATTGTAGCCATTCCTTTTTGGACACAGAAAAAAACTGTTAATTGTATCCTCCTTTAAAAATTTTTGCTGTAACAGTGCAATTTTAAACCATTGAAATTCTGCAATTGCACAATTTGGAAAAAAGGGGGAAAACATTTGCAGACATTGGAATGGGAGGAGACAACAGCCGCCTCTGCCCATTCTCCAATCTGCAGACTGCCTACATCATGGAGGTTCCCCCCCCCCCCATTTTTTTTCCAAAAAGTGCAATTGCAGAATTTCAAGGGTTTGCAATTATGCAGTTATAGCAACCAAAAATTAAATAAAAAGAAGGATAGATGTGTGTTGAAAAATTGACCTTGTGGCTTAACTAGAAATGGGCAGAAGCACATTCTTTGTGATGGAGGTGAGTAAATTCTATTCTTCCAAGACAGAACTCCAATGAATGCAAGGGGAAGAAAATGCTGCCTCCCACTTCCTTCCCCTCCCCATCCCCTGTACCCCTGTCTCCTTGTGTGATGAGGTACTTTATCCCTGTTTCCTGAATACTATGTCAGTCTGGGGACACTTTAGCCACATCAGGGTTTAGGGAAAATTGAGAAATGCAATCTTTGTTAATTTAAATATGATTTGAAGCTGAAAGATGGCATTGACATTATCGAGCCCTTCCACTAATCTTTCTGTGTCAATGGAAAGTGTGTGTGTATGTGGAGGGGGGGGGGGAGATTTAACACTCAGAAAAGAAGCAAGAAGCAATGGATAAGTATTTATTTATTTAATTCATAAACCATCTTTTTGTAGTATAACATTTAAAAGGATAATACAACTGTAAAAACTCTTAAATACAAGAGCTAAAACACACTAAATTTATATTTAAAAACTAGCTTTGCCCAGCCACACGTTGCTGTGGCTTATGGGAATTATTTGTTGGCCAGGTGGAATAGGAGTGAATAGCCTTGCAGCGTGAAAGTCTGGCTATTTTGTGGAGTGGTTGGAGTCGTAGCATTAATCAAAGAGGCTCTTTGAAGTGTGGGTACTACCTTAGTAGGGGAATTCTTGTTTGGCTAGATTGAATGGTATTGAATAGGTTTGTAGGTTAAAAGCCTGGTCAGTTTGTACATAGGGTATTGTTGCTAGGCAAGGTTGAATGGGACAGAGTAGTGTTGTGGTTTCAAAGTTTGGGGGTTTTTGTATGTAGGGGAAATGTTGATTGGCCTGGTTGAAAAGTATTGAATAGCCTTGATGGTTGTAAGCCTGGACGGTTTTTACCTTGCGGAATCCTTGGTTGGTCAGTTTGAATAAGAATTAATAGTGTCGGTGTGGGAGGTTTGAATGGTGGAATTAGCCACCTTGATTAGTTTTTAATGGCCTTGCAGGTTGAAAGGGTGTTTGTTTACTGTCTGGAGGAATGTTTTGTTGGGAAGTGTTAGCTGGCCCTGATTGTTTCGTTTGTAGAATTCCCAATTTCCCTGCTTTCCAAGTGTTGGTCTTTATTTCGTCTCCTGGTTTTAGAGATCATATTGTTTTCTATTATTATACCATAGTAAGTCTTATATATTATATTTATAATGTTATATTAGGTGGTTAGAATTGGATTATATGAGGTCAGTTGTACATAGTTGTATAAAATGTAGACTGAACTGGATTAGATGGCAGTGTAGAGTGAAGGCGATGTCATAGAGGAATATTATTTAGAATGCCAAGGTAGATAATCCAGTTTAAAGGAGATATTGGCAGATGTGCCTTGGTATTCTGGGTAATATTGTTGTGTGGCAGGGGTTTGAGTGTAGACTGCCACATAATGGAGTTGACGTTTAAAGCGAGTGAAGGGAGGCGGAAGCTTGCCTCTCCTCCTACTGATTGAAGAGTGAATACAGTGTTGTGATAAAAAGAATTCGAAATTATATAAGGGTTGATTATGTATACATCATTATGTAGTAGTGTGTCCAGGTAGTTATAAATATTATATGTGTCGCTGTGTGTATATTTTATGTTATCTGTGTAAATGTACATCTTCTCTATATATAAAAGGCTTTGTGCGTGTGCACGGGAAGGGTTGGGAGGATTGTGGCGCATGCACACATCGCCTGTTGTGGTTGTTGCTGTTGTGATTGTGTTTTTAGTGTAATTGTATTGTATCTTACTTGAGACGGGGATGATTGATTGTGTTGGCAATTTTTGAGTTTGGGGGGTTTGGGGTTTTGTTGTTTTGTGAGTCGCCGTGATGCCAAAACCCTTTTATATATATAGACTACAAGTTTTAAACAACACTGGCAAATTAAAAACAGCATTAAAATATCCTTAAAATACAATAAAATGACAACAAAAACACACACCAATGAAGTTTTTATCTGTCGCAACACACTAAAAACCAAAAGCTTCCTTAAATGCTAAGATCCTTGCATGTTGGCAGACACTATGAGTACATTGCAGACTCATGTTAGGACACCAAGTTGTCCGATCTCTCTCCAGATGTTTATCTGGAAATGGCTAATTCCAGGCTCAATGTATTTATTCCCAAGTAGACATGTCTCTGTTAGTAACTCCTCCCTATAATTACCACATGCAAACTGGTGAAAGTGAATAGAAATGAAACCTGAATGAAAACCTGCTGAAATGTCATCAGCCTGTTGGTGAGAAAAACATGGGTGGCAGAGGCAATTTCACCAGCTTTCTTCAGAAGCAGGAAATATTCTCCAAAATGATTACCATTTAACATTATCTCCTGAGGCTCCTGTCATTTTGGGCTGTTACTAGGGCAAGAGGTGACAGTCCTATATAAAAATGATGGAGAATATTCTGAACAAAACCTGAACTCTCTCCCTTTTGTGGTAGAGGAGTGAAACAATGGAAAATGTCAAAATTGTATCTCATGCTAAGTTCCAGCTCAACCCTAAAACTTGGATTGCATTTATGCACCTTACATTCTTTTTACAAGTGCTTTACCCTGTCACCACATTGGCCTTTGCTCTTCTCATGTAAATGCTGGCAATTTTACGAACTGGAAGTAGGAGGTTTATTAGGCTAGCCCTGTGTCTAATGACACTTAGATAATTGGCTGGTAGATACCACCTGATCCTGCATGGCTTTGCACACATCTCCTTTTTCCTGAACTTCCCCAAGTTGGTTCAGCATTAATCTTGTTCCAAATCTGTTACAGTCAACTGCCCTTTTCAAGCTGCAGCCATTAGCTTTAATTCTAAAAGCGAGTCATCCTGAAAGTTGCTCAGTGCTGGCAGTTAACTGGCTACGCAGCTTTAAATCCCTTTTCCCCATTTGCCTTGTCTTCACAGCAGGAACATCTCCTATCTAAATTAGTAGACTTGGGTCTAGGGAAGGTCAGAGAACAGGCAGTAATTTTTATCCAGGTTTATTGCTTGTCCTACCTCCAAGGGCCTAGAGTAGGTAATGGAATTTTTAATTGAAGATGACAGATTCTTGTCCCATAAGGCTTCCCAAAGCTGAGAAGAGAACCAACTCATGCAACCATTTTGATCCAGGAAATCCAAGTTGCAAATTGGTTCATGGGAAAATACATACTACGTTCTTTATTTTGAGTTACTGTCCACCATTATTATTATTATTTTATTGTATGACACAGCAAACAAGATAGATATGCTGGATTTCGTTTCACAAAATCACTTCCCAAGTGTCTAGGACTGTGTGATGTATTTTCGGATGATGTGTGCAGATCCCAGTAGGGTGGCCTTTTGCAGTTGACAAATCGTAATTTTGTCAATGTCTATTGTTTTCAAATGTCACCTGAGATCTTTTGGCACGGCACCCAGTGTGCCCATCATCACCGGGACCACCTGCACTGGTTTCTGCCAGAGTCTTTGAAGTTCAATCTTGAGGTCCTGATAGTTTTTCCTGTTGTTTTTCATCAATGCAACTGTCACCTGGGATGGCAACATCAATGATCCAAACCTTTTTCTTTTCCACAACTGTAATGTCTGGTGTGTTGTGTTCTATTATTATTATTATTATTATTATTATTATTATTATTATTATTATTATTATTATTACTTGAAACACAACAAGATGAGTCAACAGCAGACATTCTGCTGCTGTTGTACTGGATCACACGTCGGACACTTCCCAAGTGTCTAGGACTGTGTGATATATCAGTGAATAATGCGTGCAGATCCCAGTAAGGTGGCCTTCTGCAGCTGGCAGATGGTAATTTTGTCAGCACCGATTATGTTTAAGTGCAGGCCAAGGTCTTTAGGCACCGCACCCAGTGTGCCAATCACCACTGGGACCACCTTGACTGGCTTGTGACAGAGTCTTTGCAGTTTGATCTTTAAATCCTCATATCGTATCAGCTTTTCCAGTTGTTTCTCCTCAATCCTGCCATCATCTGGAATTGCGACATCGACAATACATACTTTGTCTTTTAACACAATCGTGAGGTCAGGAGTATTGTGCTCCAAAACCCTGTCTATCTGCATTCGGAGGTCCCAGAGTAGCTTGACATGCTCATTCTCTGTAACTTTTTCCGGCTTGTCATTCCACCAGTTCTTTGTCGCAAGCAGATGGTATTTGTGGCACAAGTTCCAATGAATCATTTGAGCAATGGTGTTATGCTTTTGCTTGTAGTCTGTCTGTGCGATCTTCTTGCAGCAGCTGAGGATATGATCTATTGTTTCATCTGCTCCCTTGCAGAGTCTACATTTGGGATCTGTCGTTAACTTTTTAATTTTGGCTTTGATGGCATTGGTTCTAATGGCTTGTTCTTGGGCTTTCAGAATCAGGCTCTCCATCTCCTTTTTCAAAGTTCCATTTGTGAGCCACAACCATGTTTTTTCTTTGTCAATTTGGCTCTCAATTTTTCCTAGAAACTGTCCATGGAGAGCCTTCTTTCACTAATTTTCTCTTCTGCTCTGGATTGTGTTTTTACGGTATTCACTCTTTGTCTTTTGAACTTGAAGCAGTTCACTACTGTTGACTTCCCTCAATGCTGGTTCTTGACTGCCTTTCACATAATCTACCAGAGCATGTTTCTCTTCTTCTACCATTTGTTTCACTTGCAGAAGCCTCCTGCCTCCTGATTTTCTGGGCAGGTAAAGTCTGTCGACATCACTATGCGGGTGTAATGAGTAGTGGATTGTCATCAGTTTTCTTGTTTTGTTTTGTTTTTGTTTTGTTTTTGTTTTTTGTCAAGATCATCCAGCTCAGCTTGTGTCCAGTTCACAATTCCAGCAGTGTATCTAATGACGGGGATGGCCCAGGTGTTGATAGCCTTGATCGTATTTCCACCATTTAGTTTGCTTTTCAAAACCTTTCTGCCTCTTTGGATATATTCTTTGCTGACCACATTTTTCACATGCCCATGCTTGATATTGTCCAACTGTGGCACATTTGTCTAGGCCGAACTCCATGTTTATGTCAGTGCTGAAGATTCTGACTGTGTTGGTCAGTGATTGGATTTCTGTTTCTGATTTTCCGTAAAGCTTTAGGTCATCCATGTACAGCAAGTGGGAAATTATTATTATTATTATTATTATTATTATTATTATTATTATTATTATTATTATCCACCTCTCCTCATGGCTTGAGGAGGATCACATCACAGCCAAAGCACACAAACATTGCAAAAATTCTATAAACATATATATTAAAACATATTTCTATAAAATACATATTAAATACATGGACAGAGATTAAAACACAGGACACGAGTTTAAAATAGTGGCAGATTGTGACTTAGTTCACTTTATTTTATGCTGGTGCAGTGGCAAAAAATAGGTGTTTGTCATGAGAGAAATTATAGCCTGTGTCACTGCAAATGCACAGACAAAGCATATGGTATGTTTTCCAGAACTGTATTCTTTAAGAATGCAGATATCAAATAACAATTTTAGTACTGCATTAAATCAATAGTTCACTGCATATAAAAGGTAGGCATTCACAAGAACACGTGAAAATTGTATAAACCTTTGTTGTATATGGCAATGGCAATATTCCAGTTACTGTTGTATAGCTCCTTTCCACACGTCCAATTCAATATGAGAAGATACAAACCAAGAAGGTGGTAAACCTACCCTGGGGGTAAGCTAAACAGTCATTGTGGAAATACTATTTGCTGTAGTAGCCTATTAGAATGAAAGACAGCTTTGTCCCATTGCAAATAGCAAGGTCCCCAATCATAAAAAACCAGAAATCTTAATTAAATTATATCCCTGCCTGTTACTTTCTTAAAAATAAACTTCCATGCAGTTACCAACATTCCACCTAGTTTGGTCCTCAGTTCATGGGCCTTAGTAATGCAGCACCCCAATAGCTCTACAACCTATGCAGTACAATCCGGAGAAAACTGATTCACCTTTCTCATGCAATATTTTGACAAAACCTGTGTGCCATTCAAAAGCTACAGAAGAAATGAGATGGGACAAAAAAGATGAAATATTTTATTCTAAAATACCAACCAACCAACCAATCTCACATGAAGAATTAGCATTTTTAAAAGTGTAGAAGAGAATAATCATGTTCCCTAATTGATCAACTAAGTACCTCATGCTTTTAATGGAGCTTGAGGCAGTCCATTGTGACTCTAAAATAGGAAGCCCAAAATCATTATTATTATCAGTAGTAGTAGTAGTAGTTAGTAGTATTTATGTTCCGCTTTTTCTCTGCCAAAAAAGATTCAAAGGGGCTAACATTAAAAACCAGAATGATACACGAATTAAAACCTAACACATATAAACTTTAAAATAGACATGGTTAAAGATAATAAAACTATTACCCAAATTTATTAAACTACATAAAACATGGATTGATTCTAAAATCTTTCATCTTTAAAAACCTGTCTGAACTGACTGAGCATGGAAGCCACAAGGCTTGTGACGCAGTTCAAAAGATCAACCAAACCAAACATTTGTTTTCTTTAGAGATATAATGCAAGGCTTTCCCATAGGTTAATACTCATTAAACAGATTTATTTTTCCATTGGCTATTTCAGACCTTAAAATTTCTGAGTACTAAACTACTTGTAACATGTTTTCAATATTACAGGGGCCAAAGCAGCCGTAGAAGAAGCTATGCCTTTCCGAACTTGGTATAACTGTATCTAAGGTATAGAGAAAACGTTAAACTATCCCATGTTGGTTGTCCATTTCCCCCTGTAGGATATAATGATCAGGATTGTTTACACAGTTTCCTGAACTGAATCAAGCTATCCATAACATACATAATATATATAAAAGACTTAATCGATATGCATCTGTGCCTCACTACTGGTTTTGCTGAAATTATTTTTGCCAGAACTTTTCCTGGAAAGAACATCCTCTGAATCCTGCTTGGTGTTTTTGTTGGAATCATTTCAAGTAGGATTTCTACTTGTATTTTTATGTAGCATGAATAAACAAAAATGTAAAGAAAGAATAATAAAAGAAAAGGTAGCTAAAGGTCTCTTACAGAAAAGGTTAAAGGTTACACAAAAACATTAATGTTTTTCTGAGATAGACTTCTTCCAGAACACTTGGTGAGCTACATTTCACTTAAGAATGCTAACAGATAGTTTTTGCCCAGAATGGAGAAGAGGTGAATATAAATAGAATAAAGTATCTGTAACATGCAAAGCCAAAACATTAAATTTCTGTAACTTTGCAGGCAAAGTAACACCAACTTAAAAGACGTACACAACTATCTCTCACAATAATTCTAGAATTTTCTCCTCCCCAAACACTTGACCATTTGGAAATTGGGGGGGGAGAGAGAGAGAGAGTCAAAGCTCACTTAATGCACTGTTTAAACATTACATTACATGGTTAAAACTGTTATGTGAATAATTTTAGGTTATTTTTTCTTGTTCTGCAATTCAAAGCTCATGTATAACTCATTTTCATATTTCTGTGACCACATCCATGTCTTTCTAATGAAATCGTAATGCTTGGTTTTGTAAACAATATTCTATCTATGTCTCAGAAAAAATAAGTGAAGTCTAAATATGCCCTCAACTGTCTCACAACATTTCTATGGACCACTGAAGTGAAGCTCATGGACCATTGGTGTGGGGTGGTAGGAGAACCTCTAATCAACAGATAGAATCTGGCTTTTTCTATTCCTTTTGTACAATAGTGATTCTCGGGCATATGATGTGCCAGAACCAGCAGTATAATTGCATCCATAGAATACAACTTTTTTTTTCTTTTCTGAAAAGTTGTCACAGGCTGGCAACCAATAACTTCCAGAGCAGTACTGATCCATGGACCAACACTCTAAATAGCATTGTTGAAAGTTATGTTGCAATGGGTTTTTTTTCCGTGTCAGGAGCAACTTGAGTTGCTTCTGGAGTGAGAGAATTGGCCGTCTGCAAGGACATTGCCCAGGGGACGCCCGGATGTTTTGATGTTTTTACCATCCTTGTGGGAGACTTCTCTCATGTCCCCACATGGAGCTGGAGCTGATAGAGGGAGCTCATCCGCACTCTCCCCGGGTGGGATTCGAACCTGGCAGCCTTCAGGTCAGCAACCCAACCTTCAAGTCACAAGGCTTTAATCCACAACTCCACCGGAGGGTTGATACGGCATATTTAGAACACATATGCCAGTTTACTTTCTTCCTTGTCCATATATAACTTCCTCATTATTTTATTATATCTTTGATTGTGTATTATCCCATTGATTCTCTTTCAGTAATTTAGAAAGAGAAGCATCTACTCACTTGACAGAGCACATTGCAGCCAGAATAGAAGACACAGATTATATTTAAACAGCCAGAGTTGTATAGAGCCAATGGAATACACCTCTCAGAGAGGGTGGATGTGCCATTTGACTTAAAAGAGGGGATAAAGTGCTTCTTAGCCAGCTTAGTGGGGAAAAGGGACACCTGCTCTCTTTTGGTGGCATTAATGAGATAGTCACACTAGGCACTATGGCACCCCCCCCCCTTTTAGGGGTGAAGTGTTGACAACCATAACAGTTCCTATACATTTTGGGGAACAGGGGCCTGCAATAAGGGGATACCCTTAAGACTGAAATGAGAAATCTTACTCTTTAAATACTCTGAGGTTTGAGAGGGAGCACCCTCATAGATTATCACTGAGCACCGCAGCCATGGTACTCCTATGCTATGGAAGGTGGTCAGAGGGAGTGACACTCGAACCAAGGACAGTTATCCCAGGTGACTAATAACATAAGTGTTAAGTCTTCACAGGTGAATTCCCCTTAACAGTGTTTTCGTTCACAGGTGATTCCAGAAGTTATAAATAAATAGATCATAGGACTCTAGATAGTTGTCAATTTTATTTTTTCCTGTAATAGACAAAGACCTAACAGCTAAAGTCTTCCACCAAAACCAAAACAAACAAAAAACCATCAATGTTACATCAATGTTATGTGTATGGCACATAAGGAGATTTCCATGACATTTGCAAATCCATCATTGTAAACTAGGCAGATTTGTTTTTGCACTCAAAGTCTAATAAAATGGTTTGGCCTTGCTGAAGAATATCAGTAGCACCCACCACCTTCATAAATAAGCTGTAGGAGATCATGCATTGAGTACGAAAGATAGGCTTTTCTTTTCTTTTTCTCTTTAAATATACATATACATAGTTTGAAATATATTTTCTTTCCATTTTGTTTCTTCATTCCTAAAAATGTCATTTATGCATCATTTGGCTCGATTTGCTGCATTCATTTCCTCCTTTCTTGTATCTAGTGGCTTTTATTACACAGCACCGACATTACTTTGGTTTAATATGACAATCTCTTCCTTAAAACAATTCAACCTCCTATGAATTTTATTATTTAGCGGTTTTTAAAAGTCTGTCACATTTAGAATAAATATATAATTTAGACTGTCATTATATGCCCATGTAGCTGACTGTCAAGCCCCACTGAATTCAATTGAGATTATTTCTGAATAGACATATAGAGGGTCATTCCAACATCTTCCTCGACACCTGCTGGGAACAAACAGTCACTAACTAATCTGAACATGTAGTCTAGATTTAAATTATCACATTATCAGAAAAACTACCTGACCTTATAGGGCAGGCTCTACATAAACAGTAGTAGGGAGGTGTAATTGTACAAGTGTTGAACTAGGACAAGGAACACCAAGAGTAAAATTCTTATTGGACATGCAGATTACTGGGTGATCTTTGGAGGACCACAGCACAAGATCCTGTATCAGACACAATATTAGCTATGTTATTTTCCCCCATCTGACCACCAAGACTCATCTTAAAGTGATGAGGAAGTTTCCAAGCACATGTAAATTGATTTATGGATGAGGAAACGTTTTTATACAATGGAAGGGAGTTGCAGTTTACATATACACAATGCAGAGTGGAAGAAGAAGGAAGGTCCCAGACAGATTAGGATCAAATATTCAATGGAAAACTGAGGACGCATCCAGACAGAGTGCAAAATGCACACCCTCTTGAATATTCACAAGGGAAGTCCCATGAAATTGAGAATGCTTTCACCATAAAGCCAGTAAACCCTGCTTTGTAGCGAATTAATTTGTTAGTGGGTTTGTTCCATGCCTCCTTGGAAGGCACTGGGCAAAGCCAGTATGGCTGCTGTATGGACTGGCCAATCAGAAGTCCTGAAACTTCTGAAGGGACCATCCACACAGTCGTCTCATGTTTTCTGGGCTGAATTAGACACCGGAAATGCGAGAGGGCTCTGACCCATTCTCCAAACCCGCTAAAACCACTTTTAAAACCCAGACTCGATTAGCGTGGTGCCGGAGCTCTCCTAGCCTATAGAAATGATGCACCAAGTGAAATGGTGGGAGAAGGAAAATCTCTTCTGGTCTCTCCTTTTCCTGGCGGGTCATTCCTATGTGCCAGGAGAACTCTGGCTCCATACTAATGGAGGCTGGGTAAGTTCTTTTATTTTTAAAAGGGTTTTGTGGGGGTTGGGGAGGGGTGGGGGCTTTCTCCCTGTTCTCCTGGTAGGTGCCGGGAGGACATGTAGACAGTGCCAATATAAAGTGTGGGCTTTTAGACCCGGGTTGAAGCAGACTTTACCACTGTCCAGAACCGCCCTGAGAAAGAGAAAGGAATAATAGGATTCATATATAACAAATTAATAGATAACCAATACAATTTGAAATCCACCCTGTTAAAAGTATGGAATGGGGAAATCAGAAGGACACAGAACTATGGATATATTTAATCAAATAGCTTAAACATTTAAAAATCAAGGAAATATGATGGAAAATACTGACAAAATGGTAGGATCCCCTGCCAAATAGCCCATATGACAAAAAGAACATGTAAATTCTGTTGGAATGAATGTGGGGAAACTGGAAGATTTATCCATATGTGGTGGGACTGTGCCAAGGTACAAGAGTTAAAGGGGGAAATGGAGGAATTATTACGGCAAAATATAGGGTTGAACAAGAAACAGTTTTTTACCCTGAAACTGGAATGAGAAAAGCAGCAATAAAGACTGGGCCAATATGACTAAATACATGCTAGCTGCGACACAAGCTACAGTTGCCCTGGGATGGAAAAAGCAGAAAAATTGGTTACACAAAAATAGTACGAAAATTTAGCAGATTATAAGATTCAAGATTACAACATGGATAGGAATACACACACACACACACACACACAAATGGATACCCCAGATAGCTAAGGAAAGGGGCAGCAGAAAAATAAGGAATTGAACCAGGCTATTCTTATGATCCAACAAACTAAATGTATGACTATTCCCAGAGGTAGGGGATAAACAGGAGTGGGGGGAAACAATGGAAAAATCATGGATACAAGTAGGAGACGAGGCCGATTATTATATATTTTTCTCTCTCTTTGTTAAATTGTTAAAATATACATACTGTATATATCACTTATGTTATCTTCTAAACTTCCTCATGAAGAAATGTGGTTATGTTATACTCTAATTGTTCGACCTCAACGTTTTTTTTTTTAAAAGCATAAAATAACCCAGAATATATTCTTTGATTAAACAAATCAGGGTTAGAGTCAGGGTTCCACAAAAATAAATACCTTCTGAAAGGTTCTGTAACCGAAAAAGCTTGGGAACCATTGCTTTATTATCTTTTTTAATGGGTAGCAAGGCCCATGTACTTTTCAACACACAGTAACTTGGAAAGAGACTCTCTTTAAGAGAGAGTATGTGTGGCTGCAGGCCCAAAGTGACTGCCAGGGGACCTTGCAGTTATCTTCAACCCTGAAGAAGAGCCAAGGGTTGAAAAAACAGCATCAATGAGCCACAGACTGCATTTTGCCTATCCATATTCAGAGATAGGGGTTTATCCCACCAACCCAAACAACTCAAATGAATGCTGGAGAGACCCTGAAGATCAGTGAAATGGTGAGACCCGCTAGCCCTAAAACTGAGGGAAAGGGGAGCATGGGAAACCCACTCATTGCCACCAATGGGACAAAAATCAGGCAACTAAACAGTTACTGTTCGCACTTTCCTTTTGTTTCACTGCTTTTTCTGTTTGGTGAGGGTTCTCCCTTATCATGCTAAACAAATTAACAGCACAAAACAAAAACACAGATGAAACAAATGAGACTAATTTCAGGCCCATGACTATTGGACAGTGTTCTGAAAGGATGTTAAAACAGCTTTTTAACCTTTCTAAAAGTCTAAAGAGATTGCAGAGACAAGGAATTGGTAAGGTAAGAGTCACTAATGAGGCAATGAATTCTGTCTTATTATTCCTTCTGTCTCTGTTCCCTTTTACTATTGTTTTCTGGTAAATGCAAAAGACTCAATTTTGAAATTTATGGACAGCATATTTATACCACATGTCAGTGAACAAGCATCAGGAAGCATCAACTTTATGGGGAAATTAAATGTGGTTGTTATAGACGAATTTGTTGTTTAATCCGTTGAAACCCCATAGACATCTAAAGGTTAGACCACCAAATCATAAAGAACGAGCATCACAATCATCACCTCAATAATCAGGATAATATAGTTTAGCTGTAAAATAAGAGAGGACAGGAAGAGATAAAAATATCATGCAGATGAGTTGCTCACGATTTATACTTCTATGGGCTTTGTCCTTAAGAATCCAAGATTACAAAGCAACCATGCTCTCTATTCCTTTCTGAATCTGAAATCTGGAGGCTGCACTGAAATAAAATGCTTTGAGATGTATCAGATAAGTTAAAGTATGAATTGCTAAGGCACTTCAATAATATTCGTTTGATCTACAGCTATGTACATAGCCGCATTCAGTGGACGCCAATACTAAAAGACAAGGGAGTTAAGGATGGATGGGAGTTTTTCAAGAGTGAAATACTCAAGGAGCCAATGCAAACAGTGCCAACAAAATAAAAAATAAGACAAATGCAAAGAAACCAGAATGGATGTCCAAAGAACTTCTAACTGGGCGCAAAAGAGACATGCACAAGAACTGGAAAAGGAGAGAAATCTCTATAGAAAAATTTAATCAAATAGCCAACTCCTGTAGAAAAAAGGTTTGCAAGACTAAAGCGCAAAATGAGCTCAGGCTTCCCAGGGACATTAAAAACAATTTTAAAAAGGCTTCTTTGCTTACATTGGTAGAAAAAGGAAGAACAAAGAGGTGATAGGGCCTCTGCAAGGAGAAGATGGGGGTAATGCTGACAAGGGACATGGAAAACGCAGAATTACTTAATGCCTTCTTTGCCTCAGTCTTCTCATAAAGAAAGCCGTCCTCAACCTCAGCAACATGGAATGGATGAAGGATCATGGGAAATCTAATCCCAAATAGGGAAACAAATCATCCAGGAATACCTGGCTGCTCTAAACGAATTCAAGTGCCCAGGGCTAGATGAATTACATCCAAGAGTATTGAAGGAACTAGCAAAAGTTATTTCAGAACCACTGGCAATCATCGTTAAGAGTTCTTGGAGAACAGGAGAAGTCCCAGCAGATTGGAGGAGGGCAAATGTGGTCCCTATCTTCAAGAAGGGAAAAAAGGGGGATCTAAACAATTACCATCTGGTCAACCTCACGTCGATACCAGGCAAGATTCTGGAAATGATTGTTAAGGAAGTGGTCTGCAAACACTTAGAAACAAATGCAATCTTTGATAATAGTCAACACGGATTTATCAAAAACAAGTCATGCCAGACTAATCTGATCTCTTTTTTCAATAGTTACAAGCTGGGTCAATGAAGGGAACGCCGTGAATGTAGTGTACCTGGATTTCAGTAAGGTCTTTGCCAGAAGGTCAAGATGAACCTTGTCAAACAAACTAGTCAAATGTGAGCTAGGCAAAAATTATGGTTAGGTGGATCTGTAATTGATTAAGCGAACAAACCCAAAGGTTGCTCACAAATACTTCCTCTTCATCCTGGAAAGAAGTGACGAGTGGAGTGCCGCACAGGAACAAATGCAAGATACTCCATTTAGGCAGGAAAAAAATGAAATGTAGAGATACAGAATGGGGGATGCCAGGCTCGACAGCAGTATGTATGAAAAAGATCTTGGAGCTCTCATGGACAACAAGTTAAACATAAGCCAACTATGTGATACAGCGGCTAAAAAAGCCAATGGGATTTTGGCCTGCATGAATAGGAGTATAGTGTCTACATCCAGGGAAGTCATTGTACCCCTCTATTCTGCCTTGGTCAGACCATATCTGGAATACTGTGTCCAATTCTGGGCACCCCAATTGAAGGGAGATGTTGACAAGCTGGAAAGTATCCAGAGGAGGGCAACTAAAATGATGTCAAATAGAAAATATGTCAAACTAATGTTAGTGTTTCAACCATTTTGTCTGACTAGCAGAGTGTGGAAGAATATGAGTACATATCCTTTTGAAGATATAATAGCCTATTCTTATACATGTGGCCTTCAACTCAAGTCTTGACGAACAAAAATACTCCTGAGTCAGTTGTGCTTTTTAAAGTAAAAATGATAACGGTTAATTCACTAAGAATAACAAAGTCACAAAACAGTTCACAGTAGTTATCCTTACCATAGGACAATGATGGGCAACCTTTTGTGCTTGGTGTGTCAAAATTCACCAAAACCTAGCATGACTTGGGTGGTGTGTCACTTCGAAAAAAAAACCCATAATTTCGCAATATGTATAGTTTAAATAACAAAAATATATAATTGTAATATATAACTGTATTTAATAAATCAAAAACTATTTACTGCCATTATTTCCATGTACAACAATCTATGGTACCTCTTGCTGTTTCCACGCTGATTTATCTCTATTCTAGTTTCAATGTAGTCATGAATAATGAATAATATAATAATAATAATATAGTAATAAAAAGATAATATTCTACAATAATAATAGAATAATAATGTGCATAATTCCCATGGAGTAAACAACAACACCACTGGACCAAATCACACCAAATTTGGCCACAAAAGACATAGTCATCCAATCAATCTGCATGCGGCAGTGTGTCAGCAAAAATGGCTAGGTGTGTCAGTGTTGACACGCGTGTCATAGGTTGGCCATCACTGCCATAGGAACAAACTAAACACTTTCTTCTTGAGTAGATTTCTTCTTCATACAATGGCAGGAAACTGAAACAAAATGACTTCTATTTTCTTCACAAAGTCAGGATGTCCTTGACTGGTAATACAGTGAGATAAGCACCCATTCTCCATGTTGTTACCAGCAGCCTCTGCTAGCTCAGAGCTCTGTTTTTACACAGTATGCTTGATACCACACCCGACTAACACATTCGAGCTGCTTTATTACCGTAACAGACTGGCTTTGATTCTTATTATCACTTTGAAAAAGCTCATAGTAAATCATGGATAGCGACAGGAAAGCAACTCAAGAACCTGAGGAATATGGCAATAGTTTCAAAATTAGTCCAAGGAAGAGTTTTTTCTGCACTGAAAACCGTATTTTTCTGTTCAGGAATAACATTTCTGCATAGAACACAAGTTTCCTGTCTTTTAAAAGAAAACTTTGTTTTCTGTGTGGAAAATGCTGGCCTTTTGTGCAAGAACTTGCACAATGTTTTCACCAAGTATGTCAACTCACAGCAATGAGACCTGTGGTGCTTTTTTCACTCTGCTATGTGGGGGTGAAATTTATGAAAGCTTGCATCCCCACACCTCACACAAGGCTATCTTGCAATTTCCTCTACACCAGCCCTGTGCATTACTAGCAGAAGTCAAGTGTTGCCTTTTTTCCAAGCTGTTAATCATGAAAAGTATTCTTTCAACTGTCAAAAATGTCTCCCTTTGGGGGGAACACTCATAATTCAATGTTGGAGAAATGCATTACTTGCAAAACATCGTAGTTTAATTAGGAAGGACTGGGAAAAGCTCATTGGAAATGGAAAATAGTTGCCTATCAGTGCTGGGAATTCTGAATTATACAAGTGGTAGGTTTGAGTGGGTGTTAGGGAAAAATTATTAGAACTGAGGAAAGAAATTGTTGTGAATGAGTCTTCTGAGGATGTGAGTGATTATGGAGGGATCAGGAGAGGAAGGAAGAACCCTCGCGAGGAGGGCTCGCTGGAAGATTTATACAGGAAGAGAATCAGGGAGATTGATGAGGAGTCTTCTGAGGAAGATTCATGTGCGGACTTGGGAGGGGATCTTGAGCTGGAAATGGATGCTGAGGAACCAGTGGTGATGGAGGAAGTTGGCATAGATTGGGCACGGGCTCCGGAGGATCTTGGGGAGGAATCTGGGTCCATGGATGCTGTAAATGCTGGAGAGACTTGGGTATCTTCAGAAGCAGATCCCACATGGTCTGCCTGGAGGAATGAGGGTCGTTCCACAGGTGTGGATAGAGTTGAGTGTGGGCAGGATGATCTTGACTCTGATGAGGAGTTTGGGACGCCTGATCCAAGGGCGTTAGCTGTTTGGAGCTCAGATTCTGATGAGGAGTTTGGGACACCTGATCCAAGGGCGTTAGAGGTTTGGATGCCCAAGGAAACCTAAATAAATTGGGTCACTATGCTTTGCATGTGGCAAGGTGTTGCTGGGCGCCATTGGGTTTCCTGTACGTGATTCTGAAGACTGGCTTGGGACTTTGCAACAGATGTAAGTTTGATCCGGGTTATTCTGCAATGGAGGGCTGGAATTGTGTGGGTTTCCCTGGACTGCACTGTTATTACTATTTTGCATTAGCTGCTGTTCGCCTCCGTTGTCTTGGCTCTTTGTGCCATTCCATGACGTGGACCTTCTAGTGACGACTTCACCCCTTGGACCTTGAACTGGAACTCAACTCGGCTTATCTCTTTGCTCCCAAACTCGGCTTGGCATCATTCCTGTCTTTGTGACTGTCTACTGTTGCTGACTACTGGCTTTGTTTCTGACCCTGACACATTCTCCTTATCCCGACTTCGGACCAGCTTGACTACGTTACAGCGTTCTGCTCCTTTAACTACTGGCTCGGTGTTTGTCTCTGCAGCGGTTTGCCGCTAATTCTTCAGCGTCTTCCAGTTTCACTTGTTTTTGCCGCTCACAGCAAAGAGCTTTTTAGCCCGGTTTGGGTTCTTGTTTCAGTTTGGAATCGTGGTTGTACTTCTGGGGTTTGGGAAAGTTTTGGGGGCTTCATAACTGTTTGCCTTTGTTTGTTTTGCCATTTTAAGCCCGTTTTGAGCTTTTGGGCTGAGTTCAAGTATTCTATGTTAAATCCGGATTATATCTCTGGTTAATCCGGATTATATGCCAATTAATGCTTTTGGCATTTTTTCCTTCTTTGACTGCCTAATAACACTGAAGATTAAGTGTTTCAAGTCTCTGTTAATTTACTGAACTATTTTTGGACTATTACTTTAATAAACTATATTTTGGCTATCAGTTGGCGTCTGACCTTTGACAGAAATACAGTACAAACAAAACACAACTCAACATGCCTTGGTTTGTCTACTTCTGTTTCACTGCATTTTACCTTTAAATGTTCATTGTTGGATTAATTCTTTTTTGGTAACAATTTAGTAGATTAAACAAGAGCTATTTACACTATTGCCCCACTGCAGAGTACTCTCTGAACTAATTACAGCTCCTTGGAAAACAATCCATGTCCCCTGATTTTTCAACATGGTTCAGTCAAAAGTTCATTTGTTTAGAGACACCACAGTAAGAGACAGTTATAAATCCATTTGAAAAAATCCATTGTTATTTAGCTGACAACAACATGTCAGTGGTACATACAGATAAGCCTCTAGAATCTCAGACATTGGAGTGAGGAAAAATTGACTTTGACAATTCTACAGCCCATAAGCAATTTTAGCAATTTGTAAACTAAACAATAGAAACAGCAAAGCAAAACAAAAATGAAAATAGCACAATTGTGTAAAGAATGAGACAATGAAACAGTCATGCCCTGATTCATGTAGTAGTTGGTAATATCTGAAAAACTCTTCATCAAGTGTAATCTCAGTTTGACAAGGAACAAAGCATTTTATCATAAGCTATCCCTTGTAGTTACTCATCTTTAGATATTTTGAAATCCTCTTTCCATCACAGAGAGGACTCTAGGAATTCAAGTCTTTTTTTAAAAAAACTTTTTAAGCTTTCCTCCTCTTTATGATCAATTGCCACTTCAGGTAATGATGATGATGATGATGATGATGATGATGATAATAATAGACACAACAACATAGTATGACACAGAAAACAAGATAGATATGCTGGATTTCGTATCACAAAATCACAAGTCGAACACTTCCCAAGCGTTTAGGACTGTGTGATGTATTTTTGGATGATGCGCGCAGATCCCAGTACGGTGGCCTTTTGCAGTTGGCAGATCGTAATTTTGTCAATGTCTATTGTTTCCAAAGGCCAGCTGAGATCTTTTGGCACAGCACCCAGTGTGCCCATCACCACCGGGACCACCTGTGCTGGTTTCTGCCAGAGTCTTTGCAGTTCGATCTTGAGGTTCTGATAGCGGCTGAGTTTTTCCTGTTGTTTTTCATCAATTCAACTGTCACCCGGGATGGCAACATCAATAATCCAAACCTTTTTCTTTTCCTCAACTGTGATGTCTGGTGTGTTGTGTTTCAGAACTTTGTCAGTCTGGATTCAAAAGTCCCACAGTATCTTTGCATGTTCATTTTCCATTACCTTTGTAGGTTTGTGATCCCACCAGTTCTTTACTGCTGGGAGATGGTACTTGAGGTATAAGTTCCAATGAATCATTTGGGCCACATAGTTGTGCCTCTGTTTGTAGTCTGTGCGATTTTCTTACAACAGCTGACAATATGATCAATGGTTTCGTCAGCTTCCTTGCACAGTCTGCATTTTGGGTCATCAGCTGATTTTTCAATCTTGGCCTTAATTGCATTTGTTCTGATGGCTTGCTCCTGGGCTGCAAGGATCAGGCCTTCTGTCTCCTTCAGTGTCCCATTCGTGAGCCATAAGCACTAATAATTATTATTATTATTTGTACTCTGCCACCATCTCCCCAAATGGACTCAGGGCAGCTCAGAGAAGAACTTCAAAGTGCCGCATATAAACAACAGTACATAAGCATATAAACAGCAATGTTAATTAAAAAACAAACACACACACACACACACACATAAAATCCATCTGATAAAAAATGTAAAATTCCTAAAATACAGTAGAACCTGCAAACAAAGCTGGCTATCTATAGTAACAAATCAAAGAGCAGAGTGAAGCAATTGGTGGATCCTCAAGTCTGACCCTAGATTACACTATGTCAAATGTCTGTCTAAAAAAACATGTTTTTAAACTAGCCCTAAAGGTTTGGAGAGTGGAGGCTAACCTAATCTGTCTAGGGAGGGTATTCCAGAGCTGGGGGGCCACCACCGAGAAGCGCCTCTCTCTCGTTCCCACCAACCATGCTTGAGACGGTGGTGGGACTGAGAAAAGGACCTCCCAGCAGATCTCAAAGCCCGTGAGGTATACTTATTAGTTACAATACAGCATTCTGCACAGCAGATACCCTGTTTCCCCGAAAATAAGACAGCCCCAGAAAATAAGACCTAGTAGAGGTTTTGCTGAATTGCTAAATATAAGGCCTCCCCTGAAAGTAAGACCTAGCAAAGTTTTTGTTTGGAAGCATGCCCTCCAAACAGAACACCAGAGCATGCAGGATCGGGAAATGTACGTACCATAGAGTGTTGTACATGGAAATAATAGTAGTAACTAGAAATTCTTGATAAGATTCACAGTTGGTTTGGTTATGTTGGTTTGTGATGACAACTACTGTACAGTATATAATAAATGTTCATTTTTTTGTTCAACAATAAATGTGAATTCTTCTTCATGGAAAAATAAGACATCCCCTGAAAATAAGACACTGTCTTATTTTCGGGGAAACACAGTAGGAAAAAATACAGTAGTGGTCTTCTACATGCTCTTAGGTCTTTGGGGGTAGAAGCGCGTTTAATTCAGATGAGAGGCCATAATCCCTGGGGCTCTATAAGAAAAATACATTATACCTTTTTAAAAGACAGAACTGAAGGACCTAGCGCATCTTTGGGAGCAAAAATTAATATAAGACACTGTCTTATTTTCGGGGAAACACAGTAGGTATGATTTATTGAGGCCTTTGTATTCATACAATTTGACTGGAGACTTTCTTGTGTGCACTTTTGTCTGCTGTTTTTTTTTAAATCCTCAGTAAGGACAAAAATAGTAAATGTTCATGTTTTAGGAAAATGTCTCACAGAATATAAATGGGCACATACAGGGTGTTTCAAAATGATGTACCCAATTTCAAAGCAAAAAGTTGGAAACAGTTCAATGAGTTATCAAATGATCAGCAGTAAAGTGATATCAGGGGTGCTATTCTCTTTCCTTCGCTGATCTCCCCCTCACTATTTCTGAGCTCTTTGTTTTCATCTTATCTATATCTATATCTTTCTATTGCCTTTTTTATTTTCATTACTGAAACTGCTAATTGCTAATAAAAAAATTTAAAAATTACAATACAGTGGACAAGTAGGAAGCCAAGGTTATGGGGTTATTTGGAAGTATGATCACCAGACTATAGCTTGGTGAACTGGAGTCATCATGCAAATGAAGAGAGGTGCAATCTTGAGGACACGTATGTATCACTTATGTGATTTTTCAACTGCAGTGGAATAACAGATTCTTGTGATAAAGTCCCCAGGATCAGCTAAATGCTGAAGCTCCTGGAGCCTTGTTCAACCTGCCAATCCTAAGGTTTACCACTAAAGAAAACAGCATGTTTGCTTGAGGCTATGAATAGTGCTCAACAGCACCATATTTACAAAATTGTATAAGTAGCAGCTTAAGGACTAAGAGTTTATCTGCTTCCTGGATTCCATTGCTGAGCATTGTTTGTGATACGAACGAACAACCCTTTCCCCAAAAGATAAAAGAAAGCACAAGGAGTTTAATCATTAGATAGTTATACCAAATCATTTAAAACAGTCGGGGACCCAAGTAAGTAAACAAGGTCTCTGCAATAATAATTTGAAAAGGAACAGCCTTTCTTCAGCTGAGAGGTATATAGATTTTTTTTAATTACAGAAATTGATTACTCATTTTTCATTAGACTCTGTGCATTTCAACACTGCTTTCAAGAGGGAACAATAATGAAGGAGCAATTAATGCAAGGAGAGAAAGAAGAAGAGAAACACATCTCTGTGAGGAAGATGTGCTGGGCAAAGGACACAATAGGCCCGATGCAGCATTAAGAAACAGAGTCAGTACTCTTAAAATGTTAAGGTGATAGGTTAGATTTGCCACCTCCTGCGTTTGAGCAGATCCTTTGACAGCTCGTATAACACAAAGGCAATGCAAAAAAAACAAAAACAAAAACCATTGACAACCAATGAATTTTCATCCCTGCTGAATGAAATTATAGATCTCACTCAGAGAATAGAACAAAGCTCTGCAGAGACCTTACTATTTTCTTTCTAAGGAAATGTCTACCCTTCTACGTCTTTTTTCAAGACACTATTCCCCATTAGTACTGACAGTATTGTTTGAGATAAGACTCCAAGAAGTCTGATTTAACGGTTTAGTTTCCTTACCACCAATGCTCAAAAAACGTTCACTGGGTGAATTTGGGGTGTATGGCATCTTCCACAAATTGTGGTGTTTTCTGGAAATCAAAATATTAATTTGATGAGGAGAATGGCAATGATGTGGCATCTGTCCTGCCTGGACTCTTAAGTTACATTCGTATTCTGCCATTGTCATGTGAGGATGGCTAGTAGGCATCTTCCTTCTGACCTCCTTTTGACAGTAGATAGAATATATATGTACAGTGTTCCCTCACTACTTTGCAGTTCGCTTTTTGCGGATTCGCTGTTTCGTGGTTTTCAATAAACTCTAAATGAATATTATAAATCATAAAAAATACAATTTACAGCCTAAGGAAGGAAAGAAGGAGAATCTGAAGGGAGAGAAAAGGAGCCCAGGCGGCAACAGGAGGAGAAGGTGGCGATTGTCAACACATGATTGGTTGATAAAGGCTTAAAATAGTGTACAATTACTAAAATAATGTATAAGTATTAAAATAAATATAGCATCCCTACTTTGTGGATTTTCACTTATTGCGGGTGGTCCTGGAACGTAACCCTCGCGATAAGTGAGGGAACACTGTATATGTATATGATATATTGTATATACAGTAGAGTCTCACTTATCCAACATAAACGGGCCGACAGAATGTTGGATAAGCGAATATGTTGGATAATATGTAGGGATTAAGGAAAAGCCTATTAAACATCAAATTAGGTTATGATTTTACAAATTAAGCACCAAAACATCATGTTTAACAACAAAATTGACAGAAAAAGTAGTTCAATACGCAGGAATGCTATGTAGTAATTACTGTATTTACAAATTTAGTACCAAAACATCACAATGTATTGAAAACATTGACTACAAAAACATTGACTACTGAAAGGCAGACTGCGTTGGATAATCCAGAATGTTGGATAAGCGAATGTTGGATAAGTGAGACTCTACTGTACTGCAACTTGTGATATGGTACAATATATTGTATAATACTAATAGTATAATGTACTGGTAGTGTATTTTATATATATAGTGGTTTAATAATATAGTACAATGTAATAGTATATAATAATATGATAATTGTATATTATATATCACATATAATATTATTAGTAATGTTCCAGTACAATGTGTTATTATTTTTGATGTAAATGTCAATTTGTTTTGGGGATTTGGGGATTGGTTATTTTGTCTTTGTTCAGCTTCTCATAGCATTGAATTATTACCGATATCTGTTGTAAGCATCCCTGAATTAGTTCAAGTGATATCAAACTGCTATAATTCTGCAAGTGCTTTTTCTCTCAGTCTTTCAACTAACAATGCTTTACTGTATGGAAAAGATCTCTACTTTACACTTTGAGAGAAATTAATATATTTGAGCTATGGCTTATTATTATTTTATACATTATTTCTTGAGTTAGGAAGACAAGCTATTTTCTCTTCATAAAACTTCAGCTTAGCTGGAGGAGAGAAGAAAACTTTAATAAATGGCAGCTGCATAAACACGTCTTAGCTAACTCACTCAGGTTTCAATCAAAACCTTAAGGTAGAAGTGGATTAGTTCAGACCTTGTTAGGCTGCTGAGAAGCTGTTATAGTGAGAAATATGAAAAGAGAGGAAACATCCACTATGGATTAACTATATTGTTCTTATTTATGAAGATCTTTGTATAACAGAATTCAAATACACACAAATGCTGAGTGGCTTCTTATATGAGCAGAACAGTGTGCAACCTGAAAATGATTGCAGGAATAAACTCAGAAACTCTGTCTCTCTGTAATACATACCTAATTTGCATTTAAAATAAAGCTAAATTAATTGGCTATGCATTTCATTCAGAAATATGCATTTTGTATTTCCTCAGACTGCCTCCCATGTCCAAACATTTCTGAACCTTGTGGTCTATTTTTTTTTTCAAGAAAATGTGTTGAAAAATCTTGAAGATTGCACACAGCTAAAAGTTGCATGTTAAGAAAATATACAATATTTTAATCCGGAGGGAAATGCCTAAAATTTGATTAATTAAGCAAAATGAATATCAACATATAGAAAAATTCAACGCCAAGATAATAGTGGTTGGTGGGGATGCAAGAGAGAGCAACTTTGAGTCTCCTTTGTGGAGAAAAAAGTAGAGTATTTATAAACATGAAGAAGAAGAAGAAGGAGGAGGAGGAGGAGGAGGAGGAGGAGGAGGAGGAGGAGGAGGAGGAGGAGGCCTGATTCTTACAGCCCAAGAACAAGCAATTAGAACAAATGCCATCAAAGCCAGAAAAGTGTAGACTCTGCAAGGAAGCAGACAAAATGATGGATCACATCTCCAGCTGCTGCAAGAAGATCTCGCAGATGAACTACAAGGAGAGGCATAATAACATTGCTGAGATGATCTACTGGAACCTGTGCCACAAATGCCATCTGTGACAAAGAACTGATGGGATCACAAGCCTGAAAAGGTTACAGAAAATGAACACAAATTACTCTGGGATTTTCAAATTCAGACTGGCAGACTTTTGGAGCACAATGCTCCGGACTTCACAATCATGTTAAAAAACAAATCATCAATGTTGCAATCCCAGGTGACAGAAGAGTTGATGAGAAGCAACTGGAAAGGCTTACAATATGAGGATTTAAAGATTGAACTGCAAAGACTCTGGCACAGGCCGGTAAATGTGGTTCCAGTGGTGACCGGCACACTGGGTGCTGTGCCTAAAGACCTTAGTCAGCACTTAAAAATAATCAATGCTGACAAAATTACCATCTGTCAGCTGCAAAAGGCCACCCTACTTGGATCTGCATGCATTATTTGCTGATACATCACATAGTCCTAAATACTTGGGAAGTGTCCGGCATGCAATCCAATACAACAGCCAGCACAGTGATCTTGTTTGCTGTGTATTAATCTTGTTTGTGTATATAATAATAATAATAATAATAATAATAATAATAATAATAATAATAATAATAATAATAATAATAATAAGTTTCCCCTGGGCTCAGGAACTCCCTTTCCAGGCAGATAAGAATAGTCCCCTTTTTGTTGTTCTTATAGTGGCAAGCAAGGATCATTATATTCATGCAGGCTTTTAAAGCATAAAATTTTTAAGATGGGCCAAAGGTTGCTGCATGAGGTTAACAATGGGTTTTACTTATTTACTTATTTTAATAATGGTAATATTTAAGTGTGTGTGTGTGTGTATATATATGTATATGTATATATATATATATGTATATATATATGTGTGTGTGTATATATATATATATATATATATATATATATATATATATATAGAGAGAGAGAGAGAGAGAGAGAGAGAGAGAGAGGTTTTTAAAAATGTATAATGGCTAAGGCTGTGAACCATTTTAAGTCTGAACCCTGGGTGAAAATTGGGGTAGAACAACAACAAGAACAACAACAACAATCATCACCATCATCATCATCACAACAACTATTTTTGTTCCCATAAACAAAGTCAAATTCCAGTAATGTTTTCTACTAATAAATCTGCTTTATGAGTGACAGCACAATATTGGACCATCTTCAGAGTCAGAGAATTTGTTCTTGGATATCCAATGAGATGCAAATCGATTTCAAGATCCAGAACACAAACTACTATAAAATGTTCTGGCCTACCAGAAAAATCATCTGAATAGTCACAACTTATTCTAGGAGCCTCATTGTTTTGTTGCTAGGTCCTGATTCCAAGCCATGTGCATAAGGGCAGAATAATATAATGGGGAAAATTATTGTAGGCACTGTTCAGAAGTGTATCTGTGAAAAAGAAAACAATAAACTGCTAGAATACTGTAATCATCAAGGTCTTTAATCATTTTGGCTCTGTGGGTAAACTATATTTATTTACTCTATTTTATTTATAGCCTGTCTTTCACCTAATAGAGAACCCTAAAATTAATAATAATACAAATAAACTTTTATAAAATTGCTATGGGAAATACAGGGTGGTGGCCCCAATTAGCTATTGCAACAAACCATGCATTTCACAAAATGCAAACTATGAAAACCACAAAACTGAGTGAAAGGCAGAGGTCAAGCAAGATGCTCAAAATCAAATCTTACATCTAGAGACTGATTTTAAATCACACCGTCTGGGAAAGATCCATCCATTACTTCATTTAAATTCAAATTGTATTCTTCTATCAATTTTATCTCATCTTGTAGGATTCCTAATATCAGTTAATGTAACTCTAAGCAACAAAATATATGAGCCCATACAACAGAACGCATAGGTGTTTTGAAGCAGTGTATGCTTAGTGTGTACATTGAAGTCAAATAAATGCCTCTTTGTTGGTCTACAAATTCCTTTTCAAAAGTCCTACCATACTGTAGAAAGCATCAAAATGGAAAAATATCCACAACCAGTCAACTTTCTCCATTGTACAGTAAACTGGAAAAATAGAAATCATACAATATAGGTGGTACTCAAAGGTTTAACTACGCTTTGGTAGGATTGAAAATAAAAAGAGTGAAGTGGTATGGTAGAAATCTTCCTGGATTTAAAGGCTAGTGCTGCAGATGCATTTCACCTTATTAAAATTCAGTGTAGAGAAGATTGCTGACACATTTGTTTACAGAAGGCAAAAAAGTATTTTTACACTCTTAACCTTGCTGTTTTGTCAAAAAGTTGACAAGTGGCTCTATTTTGCACATTAAGATGAGTTTGTTCATTTCTTTTAATTTTTTTCTGTAATAACCATACTCAGTTCATCCATTGGAAACTTGGGATTGAAAGTATACGAATTCTAAAACAACACTTAGAACACCTGTCACATGAAAGGAAAACATGAGAAATCATTATATTCATAAGATCTTTAGTTAAGTACACTATGCTGTTTTTGTTCACTTTGTATAGTGACTTGGTGTTATCTAGTTCCACAGTCTTTCATTCCCAACTAACAGGATCTTTTTTGACACAATGTGATTTGCATTTATTTCCAGAAGATACTATACAGTATAGGAAGAACGGTGCCTAAGCTGTTTTGTCGGAGAATGTTAACACCGGAGCTATGTAGTTGTCAACATGAAACATGGTAAAGACATCTCATCCTTGCTGTTCATTGATTGGTTTGGCATACAAATGAAGAGGTGATTAAAGGAAAGAGAGAGGATTATTGAGAATCTGAGATATTGGAAGGTCAAATAAAGATAAAACAATTCCTTTTACAATCACCCCATAAGAATTCCAGAGTTCTACCGCACAGTCATCAGAGTGAACAGCTCTGATCTATAGCAAGGGACATTTGGTTGGAAGTTACAAGATATAAGGACAGGAAGTAGTTGATAACGCTAGCTAAATCACAAACAGCTAAATAGTTTTGGACCAAAAGCGGGCAACAGCAATCACATTGTCCATAGCTTTAAACAACTCCTCCTCCATGCATGAGGCAGGATATTGTGGGCAAGCATACATATGAGGAGTTGTTTGTTCAGCTCCACAGTCACACAAGGTGGAAGATTCCTCCAGGTAGTGCCATCTTGCCAGGTTGTCTTTTGATCTGCCCACTCCGATTCTCAGTCTGTTTAGGGACTTCCAAATTGCCCATTCTTGGTTTGCCCCTGGAGGCAGACCCTCATGGGGGACCATTTAGTTGGAATTGCCTGGTTTAGCTTCCCAGAGGGACACCCTTGCTGTTGCTGGAGGAACATCAAGAGGAGTGGTGATTCTCATTAAGCTTTTCCTTGATTTGAGTCTACTGGCAGGGGGCTTATAGTCATGCAGTGGGTGGCTTTCACAATGTTCAACCTTATTTCTCTCACAGTTAGCAGCAACTTCCCATCGCACATGGGAGGGGGGCAATGCTAGCTAGCTTATATAGAGTTTATCAACAGGTGTAGGTTTAAGGCATCCTGTGATTATTCTACATGTTTCGTTCAGTGCTATGTCCACCTGCTTCACATGGGCAGACTTGTGCCAGACAGGACAGGCATACTCTGCAGTTGAGAAAGACTAGGCCAGGGCTGATGTTCTTATTACTTGTGGGTCTGCACCCCATGCACTGCCAGTCAGTTTCCGCAGGATGTTATTGCGTGCAGCTACTTTGTGCTTGGTGTTCATGCAGTGTTTCCTATATGCTAGTGTTCAGTCTAAGGTGACACCAAGATATTTAGGATGGAAACAGTGTTCCAACTCTTGGCCTTCCCAAGTAACTTTCAGTTTCCTGTTGGCTTCACAATTAGTAGGTGGAAAGCACACACTTGTGTCTTGGCAGGGTTAGGCTTCAGGTGGTTCTCTTTGTAGTCGCTGGAGAGATCTTTCAAGGCATTAGTGAGCTGTTTTTCAACTGATTCAAAATCTTTTTTGCAAGAACGCTTCCTTGGGGTCAACTATTCCTTTGCCTCCTCCATCTACTTTTCCTGCCCTGAAACTCCACATAGAAGCTGCGGTTTTCCAGGAGGGTTTTTGGAAAGTCAAACTCCCGGGTAATATGGTAGACTTTATGCAGCATTTTTCTATGTTGCATCATGTCATAGGCTGCCATAAGGTCCACAAAAACTGTTCCCGTAATGCAGCCTTTCTCATAGCCTTCCTCAATATGCTCAGTCAGATAAAGAATTTGATCTGTACAGTTTTTCCCTGGTCTGAAACCTGCTTGTTGTGCAATAAGCTTAGGTTTGATGACAGGTCCTAATCGATTTAATAGCATCCTCTCATATACTTTATATAGATGACATAAGAGAGAGATTGGTCGGTAGTTCCTGGCATTGGAGGCATCTTTACCAGGTTTTATAATGGCAATGATCTTAGTTTTCCTCCATACTCTGGGAATCTGATGTGTGCCAAACATTGATACATGTTTTTCTGAAGCTTATTTATTTCTTGTGTCAGAAGCAAACCGAGAGTATAAGTTGTAATGTATTTGAAAACACAAAGTCAAAACAACAACAACAACAACAACAACAACAACTTAGCATTACACTAAATGTCCTTTGACCAATTGGAGTGCCTCTTGAGTTTAAGGTCCTCCATAATGCATGTTGCAGGGCTCAGATTGCATTGTAGTAGGTGGTCTGTGGTTTGCTCTTCTTCACGCTCGCATGTCGTGGACTCCACTTTGTAGCCCCATTTCTTAAAGTTGGTTCTGCATCTCGTGGTGTCAGAGCGCAGTCTGTTCAGTGCCTTCCACATTGCCCAGTCTTCTGTGTGCCCAGGAGGGAGTCTCTCGTCTGGCATCAGCCACTGATTGAGGTTCCGAGTTTTAGCCTGCCACTTTTGGACTCTCGCTTGCTGAGGTGTTCCTGCGAGTATCTCTGTAGATCTTTTTGACTCTGTGAATTTTTGATTTTCCTAAGGTCATTCAGTGGGTTTTCATGGCCAAGCAGGGGGATTCAAAACCTGATCTCCAGAATTGTAGTCCAATGCTCAAACCATTACACCAGCCATTTTAGTAAAATACATTTTAGTACAACATTAAGGATGGATGGGAGTTATAATGAATTCATTCCCTCTATTTCAATGGCCAGTGCTATGGCTTCAGAAGGAGAATGGAAGATTAGGCATGGCTCCACCATGTTTCATTTCCAATTATGGTTTTCTCCCATAAGCACCTCTCTAAATGAAAAATCCATTTTAAAAGGACAAAGACTTGTTCCTTGCTGCAATGCTACAGGGGGAATGACACTTAAACCTATATACACATGTGTACATCCAGAATTTTTTTTTAAATCAATCCAAAAAACTATGTTGACTTACCCAGGATCAATGTTAATTCTTATCAAAGAAGGATACTTATAAAAGTTCAGACCCCATGAGAGATAGGTAATGGGTTAATTCTTATCAAATAAAAAAATGGACCATTCCCTTCTGTGAGTAGAGTGGCAAAAGGCAAGAGCTTGTGCTGGGAGAACATAAAATAAGCACTGACCCTCCTCTGTTCTCTCTGCTGGATGGGGAAATGGTGGCCAGGGGCAGTTGCCTCCCTGGAGCAGCATTGGTACTTCCCAATTTCCACAAAATGACCCCCAATTAATCCCTGGGTCATATCAAAATTAATCCCAAATCTGCCCTTGACTTATACGTGGATATAAGTCAAAAATGAGTTCTGCCTTACTTATTTAAAAATGAGATATGTGCTATTTAATCCATTACCCGTCTCAATGACAAAAATTGTCATGGATTATTTTATTGTTTAGTTTAAAAAAATCCAAGTTGTCATTGATGGCTTCCATTGTAGCAAGTTGGTAAATGCACCCCAGGTTTTAGTCTGAACTTTATAGGCAACTGATAAGGAAATACCAGCCAAGCCATGGCTTCCATGACTTTGAAAAAGCACAGTATTTAAAGATGTGTTTAACATAAAATATAACTTTGTTCAATTTATTAGAGTGAACATTACATTTAGAGCAGACATTTGTTCCTGAGCTTCCTTTCCTTTTTACTATTGATTGTTGTTTTTGCTGTACATGATAGTTACTGTTGTTTTAAAATGTCATTTTGTCGTCCACCTAAGTGAGAAAGTTTGATGTGTCCATTCTGGGCTTTACTCTGAAAAGAGCTATCCAAGGTGTTGAAATGTGTCATGAAGTGGGAATAGAACCTTGGATAGATCCCTTAAAGTCTGGATTAGGACCCATTTTAAGCCCCATCTACACTGCCATATTCAATTTAAAACTGGATTATACGACAGTGTAGCTGACGCCTTAGATTCACTCTAACCCTGAGATGCCTACCATTACCTATGGCATTCTTACATGGCATGATAAAACTAGTTTGAATGAATGAAAATGTATAGAATCAATTATTGTTTCATATACTGTTTCTCAAGATCTAATTCGCATCCAGTGACAAAAGGCACATTTGCAAGATGTAATACAACAATTTTGTAAATATCTGTATATTAAGATTTCTTACAATTTTTTCTCTTCATTCTTTTTCCCTCAAACCCCTTCCTATGGTATTATTAAATGAAAATAAGTGCTTTCTGCATTTCCATTTGACATCCAACTGACAGCAACACCAATATTGATAGAACAGTAAAGGCCAGAACTCAACATGTTATTTTTATTCCTTGAGATTTCGAAGACTCTGCATGGGACGAAGGTTATGTCAGTGTTTACAGGACTGGACATTTATTAGCTAACTGAATAGCTATGTCAAGGTAGCAGAGGCAGGAAACCAGAAAATTAAATGCTCCCAAGTTATCTTACTGAAATTGTAGTTCTTCTGACTTTATTGTAGAAAGCACGACAGGAATTTGAGAATAGCATTATGATCCTTGGATATTTTTTTTATGGAGTTCCTCTGCCTGACTACTGAAAGCTGAAATTACCACAATAAACTGCAGGAGGAGATGCCAATATAACACCTTTTGTGCCAATGCCTCGAGATATATTTGGCAAATAAATTCAACTGGAATTGTGCAGATTATTCTGGAACTGCACTGCAATAGAATCCGAAGTAATCTCAGCAAGTGTGATATGCATTCCTTGCTTTAGCAGGTGGGCATGAAAAACATTCACCTGTGTAGCCATACCTTGCATCTACATTGTGTATTTCAAGCACTGAATACACGTCATAAGCAATATCTCAGTAATAAGCTGTCATGCAATTACAATCAGTCTATATTTTTAAGTGTAATGACATTCTCAGTTTTGAATCAGAACCGAAATATCCTTTAAAATCTTTTCTTTTCCCATTTCTATGAGTTTGATATATGTCTAGACTCAGAAAAGTGTTGAACAATCAGTGGCCATGCAAGTCTAGGGAATTCTGGGAAGGTAAATCCCAAAAAGTAGTTTGTTAAGACTCTGATCTTTTGTATAACTCAGGCATGGGCCAGGAGGAGTAGGCCAAGGGCAGTTACAACAGGGGGAAGACTGGGGGGCAGTTGGCATGGGGTGGGAGGCCGAGAACAGTTGGCATAAGGGAGGGAAGCAGGGGAAGGGTTTCACATGCAGCTGCGTGGGGCTCCCGGGAGAGCCCCTCGTATTCGGTGTACCTGCTGTGTCCTCCTGTCAAGAACAAGATTTCAAATGCAGCTGCCCTGGCCTCTCTGAAGAGCCATGGCCAACGATGTGTAACTGCCCGAGTCCTCCTCTCAGCAGGAGGATGTGTCCTCATATTGAGAGAATAGGGAGACATATGGCTGCTGAGAGCTCTCCTCAACATAGTGGCTACCACACCCTCATGCTGAGAAGATGGGGAGACAGGGGAGGCTGGAGTAAGGAGGAAAGAGCCCAAGGGATAGCATCCGGCCTGTGGGTCTGGGTTTGCCCATACTTGGTATAATTGCATAACAGTATTGTGAAAATGAACCTTCTGCATGGAATGATAAAAGGTCACATAGATGTTGCAATGGATTTTTTTGAAGTTCTGATAGAATTTGTCAACAGCTTCTACTTACCTAGAAGTCTACACTATGGTTTTCCAGAGAGTGGATTGCAACTCCCAAAGGCTCTTGCTAGCATAACCAATAATGTGAGGTCTTGCAGACTTAGTTACCTACTTGGTAGCTACAGCTGATTCTACGTCTTCCAGGTGTTTTAGCTTTCAGCTCACAGAATTTCCTTACATTTGTCCAAGCTGGCCAAGACTTCTGGAAGTTGATGTCACAAACATTTGGTCTAGAATCATTGGTCTAGAACAGTGGTTCCCAAACTTATTTGGCCTGCCGCCCCCTTTCCAGAAAAAATATGACAGCGCCCTCTGGAAAGGGGTGTGTGGCTTACAGGGGTGTGCGTGGCTCCTGCTAAAGAAGGCGGGACTGAGCCTCTCCCCTAGTCCAAGATGCAGGGCTGGGAGGGGGAGGTGGGCGGGGCCACAAATGGGCAGCCAGGACTGGGATGGGCAGAGTTACGAGCTCTGAGGCAAGGCTGAGCTTCTATCCCTGTCCTGCGGTGCCTGCCAGGACACAGAGAAGGGGCGGGGCCTCTTCCCAAGTGCCTGACGGGGCTGAACCTCTATACCCCGCCTCAGGGGAAGTATACAAAGGCTCAGCCCTGTCTCGTGCTCTTAGAAAGAGGCCCCGCCCCCATCCCTAGCCCCTAAAAGGCCTCTCAGGAGAGGTATAGAGGCTCAGCCCTGTCTTGGGCTCTTGGAAGGAGGCCCCGCTCCCTTCCCTAACTCTGCCCTCTGTGTCCCAACAAGCGCCTTTGGAGAGGTATAGATTCTCAGCCCTGTCTCGGGCTCTTGGGAAGAAGCCATGCCCACTCCTCCAGCTCCACCCCCTGTGTCCTAACAGGCGCCTCAGGTGCTCAGCCCTGTCTCCAGCACTTGGGAAGAGGCCCTGCCCCTCCCCTGGCCCCACCCCCATGTCCTAATAGGTGCCATCACCGCCCCCCTGGATTGCTGCAGTGCCCACCAGGGGGCGTAGCACCCACTTTGGGAATCACTGGTCTAGAATGTCTCTTGGGCAGAGAAAAGCCTTTTATGGTAGGAGCTTACAAAGTGCTTGTTCTTGGCATTTTCACTACTGGGAGAAGAGAGGAGGGAGATAACCAGGCAATGCCTGCTGGGCTGTAGTTGCAGCTGGAGAAGAAATGAAGTTGCTCTTCTGGATCTCTGTGGTGCTGTTCTCTCTCCTTTCCCTTAGCCGGTAAATAGCTGCAAGTTTGCCCCAAGGCTTGACAGCTGTAGGAGGGTGAGGTTGCCCACCACATATTTTTGATATTATGCACATGTATATAAGAATTGTGGAATAATGCTTCTTTTAGCTGGTTCTTGCCACCTGCAGGTTTGTAGGTCCATTCCGCAACTGAATTAATTGAAAGCTTCTTTCAAATAGATTAGAAGTCTTAAAATTACATCAATCTAACAGATTAATTAATATTACAGCTGTACTCTTGATGATTACTAATAGTAATTTGAAGATTTAGTTTTGCTTTGTTTTCTTTTTCTCTTATTTCTCATGCCAAGTCTGATAATTTTCTTTTAAATTGTTTCAACTGAACATATGTGGATGTGTGAGAATGCCATTTGGTGTGTTTTTATTATTATTAGACCATTTCAAAATCAATAAAATGCTTTATAAATTCTGTAAGAATTATTCAGTTTTTGTGAAAAAGGTCAAATGTGGTACAAAGGGAATAATTTTACCATTCATTGAAAAGATTTTGGATGCTTCAAAGACTGGCTTTTAATTTCTATGTATTCACCCTTCTTTGTGGTGCTGAATTGGAATCAATCACTTTTGTTTTGAGTAGGTTTAGACCCTATGAATTAGAGCTCTCCAAGAATGCATCTTCAGTCTATACAACAACAAAAATAGAAGAAAACGGAAAACAGGAAAGGGGAAAAAGAGGGGAGGTGAAATTATTGTCAGTAGATTAAACCATGACAAGTAAATATGTTGCAAAAGAAGAGGGAAGGGGTTAAAGAAAAAGGAAATACAATTATCAATATACAAAGTTTTCTTAATGTCATTATAACATTAAAATGTCATTATTACATTCAAAGTAATTTCTTTTTAATACATCTATTTCTTCTTGTCAATTTTAAGGATTATATATAATACCATACATTTCCATGTATCTACTGTAATAATGGGAGGAATATTGTCAATTACTGTATCTTCTTCCAGTATTATCTTATAATCTTCTAGACTCTTCTTCATTAAGATATTATCTTCATTATTATTATAAAACACAGTCTTCTGTTTAAGATTTCAAAAGCTGTCTGTTAAATGTATCTCTAATATTATATTTTATATGTATTATAATATTTATTTTAAATTCTTTCTATAATGTTAACAGTTACATAGTGAATCTAAAAAAATAATTTATTCTGTTAGTAAATTAGTTTGAGTAAGGAAAAAAATAATCATGGGAGTGTGTAGTTTTCAAAGGTCTATAGCCTTCTCTGTGAAAGCGTGCTGGTGCCTCACCAAATTACAACTCCATTGATTCCATAGCATTGAATTTTGCCACTTAGTGGGATCAAACTGCATAAATGCTGCAGTATAAATGGATCCCAAGTCACTCTGTCATCACCTGTCTTGAAGTCTTGTAGACTCATTGCTTCCTTGATTGATTTTATATATCTGTACTGCAGTCTCTTTCTTTTTCTACTGCCTCACACAGCATTAGTGGCTTTTCAGGTGAACCATATCTTCTCATGATATGGGCAAAGTACAACTATCTGAATGTAGTCGTCTCGACTTTTAGCCAGAGTTCAGACTTGATTTGCACTCTGATTCATTTCATTGATCTTTTAGCAGTCCATAGTATCTGTAGAACTCTACTCTAGCTCCACATTTCAGATGAGTTGATTTTCTTCCTATGAGCTTTCTTAATTGCCCAGCTTTCATAGCCATACCTGCAAGTTAGAAATATGATGGCACGGGCAATTATTTAGTATTCAATGAGGTATCTCTACACTTCAACATATTGTCTGGTTTCTTCATAGCAGCTAGGGCTGTGCACATATTCGTTTGGACTGAAACTGATTCAGAAAATGTGGTGATTTGTTTGCTATATCCCTGAAAGCAGGACAAATGTGGGGGAGGGTGGGAACCAGAAGGTTAACTGAAGCAAATCAACAGGAGCTGGATCTTTTGGCTATTGGAGGTGATGGGATTAACTGCACTGTACCTGAGGGAGAGGTTTGCTACAGGGGCTCCTACTCTCTGTACCTGAGACAGAGGCCTGCCGTAAGGGGCTCCTTCTCTTATTTCTTCCCTCGGCAATGTCGGCAATGTCCTTCTTCATTTCTTCTGGAAAACTTCCCTAGACCCCTCCTTCAGAGAGGGAACTGCTGGGAACTCGCCTTCCCAACAGTACTTGCATAGGGCAGAGCATTGAAAAGCCTCTGAGTTCCTCCAAAGGGATGATGGGAGTTGAAGTTTCTCTCTCTGTTTCTCAGCCAATTGGGCTGAGCTGTAACGCAGGCTGGTAAACAGCTGCTGCAATAAATCACTCTGACCATGAGGTCATGAGTTCGAGGCCAGCCCATGGCGGGGTGAGCACCCGTCAATTAAAAATAAAATATAGCCACTGCTCGTTGCAGTGACCTAGAACCCGAAAGATAGTTGCATCTATCAATTAGGAAATAAGGTACCACTTATAAAAAAGTGGGGAGGCAAGTTTAACTAATTTACAACGTTGGAATGAGGAAGTGAGGAAGTGCCATCAGAGTGGATGATGAAGAAGCTGCTCCCCCCTGTGGCCAGAATCAAACATCCCCTCAGAAGAAGGTTAAAATTGCCTCTGCGTCTGTCTGTCTGTTGTCTCTGTCTCGGTTCGATGTGTTTATGGGCATTGAATGTTTGCCCTATATGTACATAATGTGATTCGCCCTGAGTCGCCTTCGGGGTGAGAAGGGCGGAATATAAATACTGTAAATAAATAAATAAATAAATAAATAAAAGGCTTGGTTGTGTCCATGCTCTTATTGGCTGAGAATGGACACAACCGGCGACTACAATTCCCAGATCCCTCTCTTGTGGTTTGTCTTATTTTAAATTTTTTAATGGTAAATACTTAAATAAAGTCCAAAAAAAACAACAGATAGGTGAATTGTTATGAAATTTGGCAGGCCTGCAGTTATAAATGTGGTTTACAACTGATGTAGGTTTTATGCAGATAGACCTTAAAAACACTTGAGGATTGAGCCTCTAAATTTTCTCCATTGTAGGCAATGGGCCGAATCTTTCCCAAACAAAAACAGCCCTTCCCCCATTTTGGCAATTTTCTGGTCAACAAAATGAGGGGTTAGCCAAAAATGGAACTGAAAAATGGCATGGTTTTGTGCCAAATTTCATATCCCTAATAGCATCCCTTCCAAGCCCTTGTTCTGACTTTTTGACCGCAGTCTCCATTCTGATTAGAGTATGAAACATCTTGAACAATTTCTCTGTCTTCATCATCTATTTCAAGATTATGCAAATCATCTCTTTCTCTAAGTGGCCCCTTGAAAGAAGAGGCGCATATTCTGAGCTTAGCCATGTCCTAGTGGTCAGAGTAATTGTCAGTTATCTTGTATATGAAATGGCCATGCTATCTGACTGGTAATGCATCTAGCTTAGCTATGCTCCACCTGATTGCAACAGCTCTTTAGTGGAGATCTTTCTGTGTTGAGCTAGCTAAAATCCTATTTCACTCACATATCCTGTAACCTCCTATAGGAAAGGCATGTGTTCTATAACTGATCAAAGACTGCCCCGATTAAGCTACTATTTGAAAATAAGTTTTATCCTTTGCTTCTTTTCTCTCGTTTCTACCATTCTCCAGTCTCAGTCCAGGTTTTTGTGAAACTTTGTCCTCCAAATAGTTTAAGTCAGCAAGTTGCCTATGTCACAAATATAGAGGAAAAAGCAGCGACCTCCAAACATCTGTGGCAAGCCTACTTAAAACCTAATTGAACCACATAGAATTGATACAGTAATGTGTCAAAAAAGGAGTTTCAAAACGATCTGTGCCATTGGCACAAACAATCAATTTTGGTAATAAGAAACAATCTCTTAGAGACTTGACCCTACATAGCATTAGATTAGATACCCAGATATAGTTTATTACTCAAGGGTTGCTTTCCAATACAGCAATGGGAATGACTGAATTAAGAAAAACCAAACCGTAACCTTCTGGGGCTATCATCAAGTACCTTAAGTACACAGTCCTTGCCCCTTGTGTTATGTAACATCCATTTCAAAAATAGTGACATCTGCTACTAATGCAGCATATGTTGCACTGAGAATACTTGAAGAGAGATTATATTAGCACCATAATGTTTACTGATTAGTAGCAATACATTATGCCTCCTCTCCTGTCATGCTCCAACTAGGCAGTCTCATTAGCATTTGCTACACTATTACTATAGGCATGGCTACATTCCTGTAGGATGCACAATGAATGCTTTCCTGTCAGTGTCCTTCCCAGAATACAGAGATGGGCTATAAGAGAGATTCCAATCAACTGAAATGGTGGTTCTTTCTCGGAAGATATTTTAAGAGAATAGAATGACTATGTGGCCTGAGATTTCAAGAAAAAAGACCACCAGCTCCTGATGTATCTCATGGATGAGGGGCTTCCTGGTGAGTCAAAATATGTCTTCCTGATAAGTCAAAATATGCTTGCAGATCAAAAATTACCATATCAACAAAGGACGTGGTAGAGATGTCTACTTCTATTTGTGGTAGTTAAATATCAGTTTGAGGGGGGAAACTCACACTAAACCAAGGATACCATTGGCAAAAGAGATGGAGAACGGGAACCAAGTTATAGCAGGAATGTAGAGGGGTATGAACATCATCATGTGTGGACACTGGCAATGAAATCTGGTGGTGATAGAAGTTGTAATTCATCAAAATCTGTAGAGCAACAGGTTATCCAGCCTTAGACTTCTTCTTCTTTATTCAGTCAGTCGTTTCCTCATGGACCAGTCTGCACCAGAGCTCCCTGTCATCCGTCGCCACCCCCAGTTCCTTCAGGTTCATGCCAGTAACTTCAAGGATACTCTCCATCCATCTCGCCCTTGGTCGGCTTCTCTTCCTTTTTCCTTCCATTTTCCCCAGCCTTAGACTATAATGTAGGAAAAATGATGATGTCAAGACTTGGAACTATCTGTGACATTAAAGTAGGTTCAACAAATGAGATGGAGAACTGGTGATGATGGAAGTATGGACCCAATGTAGAACCTAGAACCAGAAGGATAGAGTGCTAGAAGCATGGAGAAATCTGACAGATAAGACCCCTATAAAGGCTTGTAATTGTCATCAGATAGCTGGTTTGTAGTCCAAAGAGATCAGACAAGCTGAATGAAGATGCTTAATCTTTGGATCTGATCACATTAAGTAATAATCAGTTCCTGAACTTGTTTACACACAAATCTTGATGGGTTCTATCAAATGACATTTGTGCCCTGTCACCAACCCATCATTTGATAGGACCCATCAAGATTTGTATGGTGAAACATTAAGCACTCAATTCCCTGTGCTGTGATATCTCCTTTGGGGGCATGCCTGGGATTTATCATGAAGGGGGCCGTCATCATTTGTCTCTAACTACATGATGAGAGAAGATCTCCATAACAGGTACTTTGAAGTCTTCAGTCCTTTTTAAAAAAATGTGTTTTCAAAAGAATTTGACAGGAAAGTATCCCAGAATACCTCCGTACAGCATGATAGTAATCGTTATTTGCTGGTTCTTGTCAAATGACAGTAATGTTGTGTGTGACATACACAGAAATTACAATGAATTGGGAGGAACAAGCTTTCTGTGGTGTGATAAGTCAAACCAGATTACTTTAACCAGAACAAAATTCTTGTGATAGGGGGTATGTGCATTCTGTTGTTAAAAAAATGTGGGATGCATACTGATTAAACATTTTAAAGTTTAAATGTGATGAGATCCTTCGTCTGCTTGTCAAGCAACATGAGGACTGAATCTACTCACTACATTTTGTTTTACCAGATGTTGAATGCCCTTTCATCAAATACTTTTGAAATGATTATTTCAAAAGTGTTAAAAGATTAACAGTCTATTGATATCACTTTGAATTGATCTTGTTTCCCTTAGTGATTTCACCACATAGCTAGTTCTGGCTGACCAATTTAGAATTTGTAAGAATAATAGATTTTACACATAAGAAGGCATAACATTGCCAGTCAACAGAACCTATGATAGTATCAATCATCCAGTGGCCATTCATTTAAAGTTCATACTTTGAAATCTAAAATGCGTTAGCAGCCTAGATAAAAGGTCTCTGCCACACTACTGAGAAAGAATGTTTCATTTCAGGATTTGGCGAATATCTTTAGGAAAAAGATGTTGAGTGTGCTGCTAATATCTAAACACAGGGGAGAGATAGAATGCCAAGGGAATGCTTTTGGGGACTGGGAGGTGAATCCACTTCCTACCTTTGGTCAAAGGAAAAGAAACAAAGAAAATGTGAAATGCGTGGGAATGTCTCATAAAATTGTTACACCAGAAGCCCTTCAATTTAAGAGTTCTGTCTACAGAGTCGTCTTCATACTGATCCATGAAAGGCAGTTTTGCATTCACAGGGAGTTCAAACTGAGATTCAAGGGCCATATATCAGTCAGGCCTCTTGTGGGTTGAACCATGACCTCTGTCTTATTTCAGTCCAAGTGTCAATGTAAGTCCAGGCACACCTCTGCACATAGCAAGAGATGCTATAACTGTTCTTGTACCATGCCTTTTGTGGAGTGTCAGAAGAGAATTAGTCACCTAATGATGATCAGGCCCTAAGAAAAGGAAGAAGTCATGGTACAGAAATGATTGTGTGTCCAAATGTGCCTATGTGTATTCACATTTATGAACCAGACATAGAACAAAATCAGGAATGGGCAACAACTGCAGAACAGGGTTAGGGGGCATTTTTCATATTGGGACACTGGTTGGAAATCAAGGAGGTATCAAATCAACAAATGGTGGAGACTATGCAAAAGTATTTTTTTATAAAAATTATTAAAATAGAAAATGGTTACAACTGGTGAAAAGGAATTTCTTTAGTAGCAATTCTGTGTCATTCTGTGACCTGTTGGCAGACAAATTGTTCCTTCAAGAAATATAAAGGATACAGAATCATACAGTTGGAAGAGACTACAAGGGCCATCCAGCCCAATCTCCTGCCATGGAGGAATACACAATCAAAGCACAAAGCATTATAATAAGTAATTACAATGTAAGATTAAATTCACCTTAATAAAACATTCCTTATAAATAAACCCTAAAAGAATCCAAGGGTGATCAGTGCATCCGTTGTGCATATGGTAATTCCACTCTTAGTCTTATACACATTTCTTCTGCAGCTGATTCATATTGTACAGAACCTCTCCTGGTGTAGAAACTCTTTCAGGAAAGGATCCAGCATTCAAAAAAACAAACAAACCCCACACCACTTGAAGAATCTATAGAAGGAGCAAAGATAAAAAACAGAAAGTAAATCCACTCCCCAGTAAATGGGCCAACTTCAGTTCTCCTGTTATATTCGGATTTATCAGATCCTAGATCAGGAAGATGTACCATTAAAAAAAAGTATTTTTGCTCTCTTATCTTTCCAAACCTCTCCTTGGTGAAAAATGAGGAGCAATGGCAATCTATCTATGAAAGAAAGCAAAAAGCAACTTAGGCTGGAATCCTAGTTATCAGTCTCTTCTGGAATTGACCCATTAAATCAATAGTTTAATGGTAAGTTGACAGACATAGGAAAATTCCATTGAATCAATGTCTTCATACTAGGCCATAGCAGATGGTAATATTTTGGTCCTGACAAGCAGTCTTTACAGTTGTGTCGTCTACCCAGGAAGGTCTCCTTTCACTAATTCACTGGAATCATTTTCAAAACTTTCTTATTTTACTGAAAAACCGTTAAAATCTTTCTGTTAATGTTTTAAATTGTTGATCAATTAGGTATTTAATGTTCCTTCTTGGACTTGGTTGTCTCATCCTTTTTATTATTTTCAGATGCTGAGAAAACTGATCATTAGGCTAGTTTGGTGGCATGACCTTTTAATAGTAAACAAATGCCTGAGGAAAATGATGAGGAGTCCAGCAAAAAATCAAAAATCATTCACTGGATTCTGAATCAGAGCTTAAAAGGTCTGTTTAGACAGCAAAGACACTGGGGATTTTATTCCCAGCGAATAATTTCTCCAAGATTTGGAAATATTATCATCAGGAAAGGAAGCCCTAAACCCTATGATCAGGGCATTTCTTACAATATAAAGATAAAACATTTGATACTTCTCCCCATACCCCTTCTCTTTAATTTGACTTGATTCCCCTCTCCTAAGAAATTCAGAGCCACATTTAGATGGATAAAGAGTCATTGTGAGGAAACCATTTGAGTGATAGACTAGGACTCTGGGAGATTTGAGTTTTATCCCAACTAAGTCATGGAAATCTTTTAGGAGAACTTGGACAAGTGATATTCTCTCAGCCTCAGAAGAAGACAATGGCAAACAACCTCTACATGCCACTTGATAGGTTTGCCTTAGAGTCACCAGAAGTTGACAACACTTTGAAAGCACACACAACAACAATTTAGATGGGCATCATCCATATTATTCTCATTCAATCCTGTAAAAGGCACATAAATTGGTATAGAAAGACTATACTGTATTATCCATTTCCAGGTTTGATGGATAGAAAACTTATCAGGAAAAAAGTTTTTCCCTAGTATTCTGACATCACAAATATTTCCAGAGGATATTTGTTCAAATGGTTTTTGACATGAAAACACATTTTCTATGCAGAAAACAACAGAGAAACTATTTCTGGGTGAAAAATTCTGTGGAATATTTCAGAGTGGTTGAATAGGCAGAAAATACTTAGCAGAGATAGTCATCTCCTCCCACAATCAGGAGAAAATTACAGTAATTCTGCATCTTTGCATGTAGTGATGAAACAGTAGATCACCCAGTGAATGTAAATTATCTGTTTATTTGGTTGGTGATCCAAATCTAGTCTGGCCCCTCATTTCCTGGTACTTATTTTATCATGTCTCTCCAATTTGCACACAATATGATAGAAGATTAGAAGAAGTGAGCATTGAAAAGATGCAGAGCCTGAGGAGAGTGTGATTAAAATTGAAATAACATGATCAGCATCCTTCTTTTCTTACTACTGTTATGTCTGTTTGGAGCATGTTAGCAGGGCTATAGCATATCATGCCACTTTATTTGCAGACAACATGCTGTGAGACTGCTGCATAATTACAACTTTCAAGCTGCTTTATGATGAGTGGCATACTGTTGAATTTCCCATATTAACAGGTCTGAAGTCACGCATACAGCAGATAAAGCTAAAAAACAGTCAGTGGACTGAAATGAACCTTGGATGAAATGAACTATTTTATGCCTATTGGACTAATTTAATCAAATTGGAGTTGACATCATTTGACTTTTTTCTGATTTCAGTCCCTCCCTTGGACTTTTAGTAGTTGAATTCTGCATTTGAAACAAATAGGGATGGGTAGATATAAATGTATATACAAAAAAGTCTCATAATTATTAAAATAATAGACTCATAGAATTGGAAGGGGCCTCATAGGCATTTGTGTTCAACTCTCTGATTAGTGTCAGGTCTTAACTAAAACATCCCCAGCAGGTAACTGCCCAACACCTTTTTGAAGGTGTCTAGAAAAGGAGACCCCATAACCTATTTAGGCAATTGGTCAATTGCCAAACTACTCTTACTGACAAGAAGTTCCTTCTAGATTACAGTTGAAATCTATTCTCCCATAAAACCATTAGATCTGTTCCTATTGTCATGGGCAGCAGTGAACAAACCTTCCTCCCCTTCATTGTGATAGCCCTTGAGATATTTAAAATGTTCATTCATATCACTTCACAGCATCTTTCACCGAGCGGAACATACCCAGCTTCTTCAACCATTCTTCATATCTTTTGGTCTCCATACTTCTTAGCATCTTGCTTTCCTTCCACCATGCATACATGCCACTCTAGTAATCAAATATTGCCACAGGTGTTTTGAGTTGTAATAATTTATTGTACTACAAAAGCCTATAACCAAATGTATTCTTAAATGACATTTTAAAATTCAAGAGATGAAACAAAGGAATGGACACATGCAAAACTATATACCTGTAGGGGAGAAATTCTAGTTTGTTTTAAAATCAATTTTGCTAAACTGTAGCATTTTCACACCTTAGAAGTAATATCTAACACATCACACCTTAGAACAATGGTTCTCAACATGTGAGTCCCCGGCTGTTTTGGCCTACAACTCCCAGAAATCCCAGCCAGTTTACTAGCTGTTAGAATTTCTGGGAGTTGAAGACCAAAACATCTGGAGACCCACAGGTTGAGAACCACTGCCTAAGAAGCCATTTTGGGACAGACTATGCAAAGTATATTGCGTATATAGGAATGGAAACATATATAATGGGTTTTGACAGGAACTCCAGCACTCATTATAAGGTAGAAGGACTCAGTATTATCATTCAGGTCATTATTAATTTTATCAACTTGCAGGTCAAATTTTACAAAACAATAGAAATGTAGGCTACTTGACATTAAAATACTGACTAGCACATAATGTAGTCATTAACAATCTGAGTCCCATGGAACCTATAGCAAAATAAGAAATGAAATCTTTGGAATTAAAAATGAACAAAGTATAGGAGAAAACATTTACCATATACAGTTGAAAGCCACACCCAAATGAGCTTGGAAACTCCTTCCCCACTAAATTCTGCCGCTTCTGTCGTCAACCCTTCCCCCTCCCGCAGCTGCGCAGCATCGCCAAAACGCTGCATTGCCAGCCACTCCCCCATTGGTGGAAACAAGTGGTTGACGACGGAGGCGGCAGGATTTAGTGGGGAAGGAGTTTCCAAGCTCATTTATCACTATGATAAGTGCCTAGATTTGAATGGCGACTACGTGAGATGTGGTATTTGGGTGTGGCATTCAACTGCATATGGTAAATGTTTTCTCCTATACTTTGTTCATTTTTAATTCCAAAACATAATGTACTTTCTGGATAGCCCTCGTGTGTGTGTGTGTGTGTGTGTGTGTATCCCTTTAGACTTTAGTGGAAGTGGAAACAAAGATGGATGATAAAGCTTCAGTGGAGACACCTTTTCCCCATGATAATTCTTTCAGGAATGAATTTGGTTTCCTAGAGGTAGATTTCTTTCACTTCCTGTTGTCTCACCCCCATTCACTTCACTTCACTTCACTTCACTTTATTTCTTAATTAGTCGCTCTCCACCAGAGTGCTCCGAGCGACTTACAATTTAAAATATCATTCCACAATAGAAAACATTCATCATAAAAACATTCAACATAAAAACATTCAACCTAAAAACATTCAATAGTGACTATTTGGCAAATTAGATCTGATTTACTTAAATGCACAACCAAACAGCCAAGTCTTGAGCACTTTTCCAAAAGGTCGCAACTCCGACATTACTCTAACACATTCTTAACTATGAGTCATTTGTAAGTCCGATGTTTGGAACTCAGGGACTGCCTGTACACAAGATTGCCCCTCATTGTATATGCCTGCACTGTGTGTGTAATCCAACTCCCAACAAGCTATGTGTTGTTGCTTTGAATTCTTTTTTTGTTTGATATCAGACCTACTGCTTCAGCCCAAAGCTAAATAAAGATTCTTTCATACATAGATCTTAATATTCAAGAACAGCTGTTTTTCAGATTGGCCCTATTTCTGTAGTAAAAGTCTTGGCGACATAATTACACGACAAGGAAATTGGTTCAATTTAGGCCGAAGAAAAGCTGCAGTAGAGAACAGGCTTTTTGTGGTTGGACAATAACTATTACCCTGCCACAAGGCACATTAAGCCATGATATTGTCAGATTCGACAAGCCCAGTAGGATTAAAGGGAGTAAGTACCTTAAGAAAGGTACCTCAGAGAAAACCCAAGGGAGCCATGGAACGTAAGAAGTATTGCTAATGAGCAGTGCGTGGTACTTTCCTTTCAGTGTCAATATTGAACATAGTGTTGGAAGGGCATCATGTTGCTACTTTGGGGATGAGACATTAAATCAAGGTCTTTGGAGATGTGCTCATTAAATACGATATATCCCCCAGCAGTATTAGCAAAGGGATGTCATGGCAAGAATCCAATTTGGGGAGCTAAATTATACCAACCTAGCCTTCTATGCTGTTGTAAAAGAAGGTGTGCAGGAAGAAATTATCTTAGTTTCTTTCTAACTAGACCTAAGTTAGTTATTCATCTGAACATTCTCTAATCTACACCTCGCAGCTTCTGAGACATCCTGCATAGTAATTGGACATACACCCAGAACATTTATCTTAGGGGGACACAAGAAACTCCAAGCATGATGTTGTTTTGTACAAATGGTGCATGCACACTCCTCCATAAACAACGTGGTTACAACCTTGGATAATGTTCTTTTCTTAATGAACAACCACACTTAGTTGTGTAGAATCATATTTTGCAGTACTGTGTTTCGTAAGAGGGAACAGTGTTCTCCTCTGTTTCAAGAAAATATCATTGCTGATATAATCTTAGCAACGATTTGGCTAGGTCATAAAGTTAACAGTGTGCCTAGCAACCACAATGCCCTATGTTAAAGAAAATGTTTAAAAGTGGATGTAAAGAGTTGGGAATTGTGATAAAAAATACAGCTGCTATATAATCTGGAAATGTAATTGTGTGACTGTGCAGTAGCTGGGATGGAGGGGGGGGGAGAAACTAAGTGATAAACGTATTATGTGAATCCCATCATAAAGAGAAGTTAAATGGTACTTAGTCACCAAAACTACATCCCAACTTTATGTCTACATTTCATTATGTATTCCCACATAATATGTTCTCGTTCTGATTGTCCAGAATCTAGGCCAATATATAACCCATCTCTAATAAGTGTCAGCTGGTGACTTCTGTACCAGGAGCCGTAGATCTGCTCCATAGTTTAGTCTGAACTTTAAAAATAACTATCCAAAGTGTTGAATTCTATCCTTTAAATGGGTTCAGCACCTTAGATAGCTCTTTTAAACTTACATTGAAATCCATCTATAACATTACTGTCTCACTAAAATAGAAACTGCCATCCACCTATCATTAATTTTAATCATCTGATGGGCATGTTGCTGTTAATTCATTTTGGGGGGGGGGGGGGTAACCTATCAATTTATCTTTTCATTCAAAGGGTTCAAGGTAGCAGGAACAGCAAAGGAGCTGGGATTTTTCCCAAAGTCCCTCATATTTGACAAGTGCATGTTAATAAAACAGTATTGCAGGTGTCCTTCTTCCTGATGCTGCTTATAATAGTAAATATCACTCCTTTCCACCTGTCACTAAGGAGGCTGTGCAGGTCCTGAACCGGTGCTTGGCAGGTGTGTCGGACTGGATGAAGGCGAACAAATTGAAATTGAATCCAGACAAGACAGAGGTTCTCCTGGTCAGTCGTAAGGCCCAATAGGGCATAGGGTTACAGCCTGTGCTTGATGGGGCTACACTCCCCCTGAAGGTGCAGGTTCACAGCTTGGGAGTGATCCGAGATTCATCATTGAGCCTGGAACCCTAGGTCTTGGCAGTGGCTAGAAGAGCTTCGGCACAATTAAAACTTGTGCACCAGTTGCGCCCGCACCTTGGGAAACCTTACTTGGCTATGGTGGTCCACGTTCTTGTTAAATCCTGAATACACTACTGCAATGTACTCTACGTAGACTGCCTTTGAAGATTGTTCGGAAGCTTGAATTAGTCCAACGGGCAGCAGCTAGATTGCTCACCGGAGCATACCATTCCCCTGTTACGTCAGCTCCACTGGCTGCCAGTCTGCTACCGAGCAGAATTCAAAGTGCTGACTTTAGCCTATAAAGCCCTACATGATTCCGTCCCAGCTTACTTGTCCAAACGTATCTTCTTCTATGGCCCACCTTGGAGATTGTAGGGGGAGGCCTTGCTCTTGATCCCCACCACTCTCGCAAGTATGATTGGTGGGAACGAGAGACAGGGCCTTCTCAGTGGTGGCCCCTCATCTGTGGAACTCCCTCCCTAATGAAATCAGGTTGGCCCCCTCCCATCTGTCCTTTCAGAAAAAACTCAAAACATGGCTGTGGAACCAGACATTCGAGCAGCAAACACAGCAATAATAATAAGAAAAATTTCTGTGAGTGATAATGGTCAAACCCTAGACTATGACTAAGACTTGTGCAATTTTTTTAAAATGATGTTTTTATCATTAATTTTTTAATTAGCTGTTTTACTGTAATTGTTTTCTAATTGTTTGTTTTGGAATCTAATGATTGCCAGTTGTGAAACCACCCTGAGAAGGACAGGATACAAAGGTATGAAATAAATAAATAAATAAATAGACACATTCCTTTTCATGGAATTTGTCATATAATCCTTCACTCTGCATTATAATATTCTTTAGGGATGCCTCTTCAGAGTGGAGCTGTCAACATTTACTTTGTTTTATATGGCATTAAACACATAGTCAGCACTTAAGGGACTCATATGTGTGTATGTGTGTGTTGATCATTGATCACTTTGACTGATCATTGTGATTGAGCTGTAATTGTCAAAATAAATGAACAAAGCAGTTCTTAAAAATGAATCAAACCATGCTTCATTCACTTATTGATTTGCAAAAGTCATTCATTTTCCAAAGTCTTCCAACATTAATTCAGATGAATCCGTGTCTATCTAATGCACATATGATCTGGTCATCATCTTTTGCATACTCTCTTGACAGAGATATTTTCTCTAACTAAAATATTTGTTTATTCAGATTTTTGTTTCACTCATACTTTGTTCAAATCCTCAAGATGGGTAACATGTTAACACAGCCTTTATCATACTTACAATAAAAACACCAAAATGAATATGACTAGGCATTTTCTAGGTCTTCCAGTGCAATTCTATGGTATGCTTCCACTGGACATTGGCCCAGAAATGCTAGAGAGGTATTAACTCCAGGTTAACAACCTCACAACCTCTGAGGATGCCTGCCATAGATGTGGGCGAAACGTCAGGAGAGAATACTTCTGGAACATGGCCACACAGCCCGAAAGACATACAACAATCCTGTGATCCCAGCTATGAAAGCCTTCGACAACAAACTCCAGGTTCTCTCCACAGTTTCACATTTCAACAGAAAGTCCAGGAATATAGGATATTTGGAAAGTCACAGTTGTTCACCCTTTTAATGAAAGAGGTCAGTGCCTTACCTTGGCATTTTCAATAAATATACCATTTTATTTTCAACTAAACTATCAAATTTTCTATAACATCCAAATTAAAAACATATTCAGTGCAACCATAAGATTATCTTATACATTATCTTATTTCCTTCCTATATATTCCTTCCCAGATATTGCCACACCAATTTTTTACACACACACACACACATATATATAAACTAAATCCCATTTCTGTCCTAACAATAGCCATAGCCTTCTGAGTCATAACTCTGTCTCTTGTGATCTCATAACCATGAGTCATACATTCCTCCGTGTTTATTTTAAAAACATATATTACTTTGAAATTTCTTGCACCTCTAGTTATAATCCCTGTAAAGAAGTAAAGAAGATTTAACCAAGTAAGTCCACATTTGCAGTAATGCCTGATAGCTCCCATGTTATTAAGGTGGTTCTTCCCTACTAAATTTTGGATTACTGCAAAGGAACTATCAGAGATGCTGAATCCTTAGATAATTAATTTAAAACACGGAGTGGATTCATAATCCAACTGGCATGGGATTTATCTACCACTACTGTTTATTTGTATTGTATAATGCTACTATGAAGTAGGCTTGTAAGAGTGCTATCACCTTACATGCAAGATAGACAGAGATACAACAGCAGAGATATGCGCATTTTATACAATATCTGTTATTTAGATGACAACAAACTGAAAATGCCTTTTGTTTTGGCAGCTTGAGATCTGGATTCTCTATATGAAAGCTGAACTTTAAATGTGTGTTCAGAAGTTGACAGGCATAGCATGATATCATTAATGCCTTAACAAAAGACCTTAAATTTGTAGATGCCTACTTTGAGAAGAATGCTGAAACACTGAGTACATATTTAACAATTTTACAATCCATTTTAGCTCCTTTAAAAGCAAAGAAACCTTATATTGTATTAAAATTTCTACTGAAATTACAGCAGAGAAGAGAATTATTAGAGCTGGGCCTGATTCCAATGCAAGCTTGGACATGGCAGTCTTCAAGATATTGGACTATAACTTCCATGACCACTGGCCATGATGGTCAGAACTGGTAGGAATGAAAGTCTTTGGATGTCTGTAGAGCAAAAATGTTCTTTACTGTTAAGTTCAAATAAGTAGATTCATCCGTAAGCCTGTGATGGGACATAAGTAAAAAGGTAAAGGTTTCCCCTGACGTTAAGTCTAGTTATGACCAACTCTGGGGGTTGGTGCTCATCTCCATTTCTAAGCCGAAGAGCTGGCGTTGTCCATAGACACCTCCAAGGTCATGTGGCCGGCATGACTGCATGGAGTGTCGTTACTTTCCCGCCGGAGCGGTACCTATTGATCTACTCACATTTGTATGTTTTTTGAATTCCTAGATTAGCAGGAGCTGGGGCTAACAGCGAGTGCTCATTCTGCTCCTGGGATTTGAACCTGGCACCTTTTGGTCTGCAAGTTCAGCAGCTCAGCACTTTAACACACTGTGCCACCAGGGGCCCCGATGGGACATAAATACTATACAATTTAGTAGAATGTGCTTCTAAAGAAACATGCAGACTGTCACATTGGATATCTCAATGACATAAATTAGCAATTTATTTATTAGGTTGCATATTTTCAACCACAAGGACTTAAAAGCATTAGCCTGTACTAGCAAGTCCCACTGTCTTCAACCAGCTAAATATATGGCAGATTTGTACAGCCATAGTACCAAATATCTTCAACTGGTTATACAGATCAAATCCCAATTTTTATTTAATTTTTATCTGACTAGTTCCAACCCTGCCAGTACACTGTGGAACTGCTTTTTAAAAAATATTTTAAAAATTATGCAGCAGCAGAAGTGCAGGAAGGTAGGGTTACAGGGGTATGTGGAAGTACGAATGTGAGACCACAGATTGGTGAATCAGCACAAATGGTGAGTGGTGCAATAACATGGGTGCTTATCCTGGTATGCTATTTGTGATTGTGGAATAGCAGCTTTGTGTGATGAAATATGTAATTATTGCTCAGAGAAGAAGAGCTACAAACAGCTTGTTTCTTTCGCCTCCAAGAACAACTACTGAAATAGTTCTCAAAACTGCAAATTGAAGAGAAGAATACTTTGTCTCCATATATCAGCTCATATTTTTGTATATGGGTTTGTGAGGAAGAGAAACATTATACAGCCGGTTCTGAGCCATTTAGAAAATCTTCTAAGCTTCAAAATACTAAAACAATGACAACTGTCACTAAAACTAGGTGATTTTTATTAGTACAATAACAATCATTTAAGGAGCTTGGGTGATGGTTTAGTGTTATTGAGAAAGAGGTGACGTGAGATCATCCCTAAAGATGGCCTGTAAAAAGAAAGAGATTAGCTTTTGATTCATTTTTCTATTCCTAGCATGTTATTGCCGACAGAACTTGTCAGCAGCTGAAACAAAGACACTCTTCTATATAGAGGGAAAGAAAGAGGATTACATACTCTGCCTAATGTAGATTTCCACTAGAACATTTTGCAATGTGAGAAGAATGTGGAATAGAAAAATGGGATGTTACAGTTTCTTGTCTCGTACAAATATTATGAAAGAGAAAACAGAAGTTTCTGTGGGGAAATAAAATTAAACAAAGCCCTTGAGCTGGTAAACATAAGGTTGAGCATCAGATGGAGATACAGCTAATTGATTCCAGAAAACAAGAAAGGCAGAAAACAAGTGGGAGGCAAGTAAAAGCCATCTCAGACTGCCTTTTAAGAGGTTGCTGTTGAAGGTATGATACACTCATCAGGGTAATTCATAGTCCTGATATGTGTGCTTTCCCATTCTTTCTCTACTATGTGTCCTGAGAGTTATGGGCAAGCTCAGTTGCCCTGTTATATAGATGCCTTACTAGGCAATCCTTCTTTTTTAAAAAAAAAATAGGACACGGACAATGTTTTGAATCAGACATCTATAAATGTAGATATTAGGTGATATTATTTGCATGGGAATGAGAAAGAGCATATCAGGTTTTCTAATAGAGCAGTAGGTAAGCACAGAATGCAGCCCCCACCTCCTGAACCTACATAGACTACATTTTCAGATTTGTATAAAACCAGAAATTGTCAGGATGTGATAGCCCAGCATTCATAACAACTGTACTCTCCATATCCTGCCAGAGCAATGGGGGGGGGGGGGGGAGAGAGATAATCTAAATGATAAGGACCATCTGGCCAGGGATGTGTTTTATGGCCAGCTCTGGTTTTTCAGGCCTGGGAAAAGGATCATATAACAGATACGTGTGAATGTGGGGAGGGGGGAAGGTAGTAGGCGGATATACTCAGGGTTTGGTGGGAATACGTGAGTCCCAGCTCCATTTTCATCTTGTAAAGAAGGTCCTCAGTAAAGCGTTTCCACGGAGCTGCCTGTGTGAGCCTGTTTGAGTCCAATAGCTTTCAAGAGCTGACAGAAATGGTTAAATAGCAGCTTGTACTTTAAAGGAAGTGGTTTGAGAAGAAAATTGAAACATGGAGGCTCTAAATATCATTTGAATGAAGAACTATAACCCTATAGGAACATTATTCAGTTGGCTGCATTTTATCTGGGTGTGAGAGTTGTAGAAAAGGAAATGGAGAAAATAAACACATCTATACATGCTTCCCAGTGCCCATTAGGACCATAAACTGGTTCATTTTCATGTATGTTGCAATCACCTCTAAATGCTCAGCTATGAGACAAAATATGCACCCCTGTTTTCAAACAATCTGTTGCAATTAATTGTTTAGTGTGAGTGAAACCTCACAAATTCTTAATCTTTAAATAATAGAGGTAGAAATTTAAGAATTATCATCTTGAGTTTCCCTGGGTCAATGTTGCAGTTTAGGTAGAAAGCCTATTCAAAGACAGCTGGACTCAAATTTTATAAAATTGCCCCTAAACAGTACATACAAAGTAATGGCACAAACTATATCAATAAAAAGGGGGAAATGAACTTAATAAAGCAAGATAAAAAATTCTGGATTGAACACACACAAAAATACTGTAATTCCAAAACAACATAATGAAATATTTAAGGTACCACAAATTATGTTGGTTTGCTGGAAACGTTTGATCTAACGATGATATAAATGATTTCTCTTTACAAGGTTTCCAAAAGGACCTAAGTTCTATTTTTTCTTCTACTCTAGCAGTAGTTCTCAACTTGTGGGTCCCCAGGTATTTTGGCCTACAACTCCCACAAATCCCAACCGGTTTACCAGCTGTTAGGATTTCTGGGAGTTGAAGGCCAAAACATCTGGAGACCCGCATGTTGAGAACCACTGTTCTATAGGTTTCATTGAAGCTACCTTAAGGTTTCATTGAAGCTAGCTACCTTAAGGAAAATATGAGTTTTTATAAAGCAAGAGGAGCAGAGAAGCAGGCAGGTGATCTGTTTGAATTTTTGTGAAAGTTTGATTTAAGTTCTAGTTGGCACCTTTTTGACTATCAAAGAATTTTCACAGATTTATATATTTGTTTTATTAGAAGTTGGCATATCTGAAATACTTTAAAGGCCTCACACACCTGCACACACATATGTGCTAATAATTTAAAAACAGAGAGCACTTCTGACAAACTTGTTCTGTATTCCAGAAGGAACAAGGTAATGGCTCGTATTGTATATTTATTAGTGTAATTATAAAAAGAACTGGTCAAACGTAGTAGTGAAATATCTCTGCGTCTTCCTTCTTCAGTTGCTAAAAAAAAAGTAAGTTCATGCATGATGGTAGTTTAAAATGTAGGGAAGAGTAGATGATTGGTCATGGTATCCCGCAAATTGAGACAATGTTAACGTTTTAAGTCTTTAAAGCTAGAAATTTCGCTCTTTTCCATGTAAAGTGTTTGAAATGAATTGAACTTCATTTCTAAACACAGAAAAATCAGATACATGGTCAAGTTCCTATTTAAAATGTCTGGCCATTGGTTGTTCAAACTACGCCATAAGAAATGTCAACTTCTGATTCTTAAAATGTGTTTGTATGCCCAGCACACTTCAGATAGCATTCTGTATGTCTACAATCAATCACATGAAAGGGAATGCAGAACTGGAAGCAAATGTCTTGCTAGGACCTATTATATGAAACCAAAATCATCTGCCACCCCATACAGCTCTGCACCTCTGGAGATATATCTTAAAATGCAAAGACTTAGGGGAAGAAGAAAAATGATACTAGGATACTCAACTTTCAGGGGGGCGGGGTTGTGATAGGCTAATTAAATCCATGAAATTTAAGCATACATCACAACTTTCCAAACAATATTTTTCCCATTTAGCTCTTTTTGTTCTGACAAAACCAGCCCAGTTAAAATGACCTATTAACTTCACTTTGCACAAGCAAAGTTTGATTTAGCTTCAGCTTGGCACATTCTTTGACTTTCATCACTTTGTCCCATTAATTTATTTTTCTTTTCCCTTCCGGGAGTTTAATTTGAGACTCAGATTTGAACTAGCGAATCAATACAAGCATATTTTCCATTTCCACCACTTTATAACAAGAGCTGTCTTTGAAAGTTAAACATACTAGCAAATTGCTCCAACAAGCTCTTACAAAGTTAAACAGTACCCTGAAATCTTCTCTTTTTCCTTGTTAAGCAAAGTTGTCATCAGCTTTTAGTATAAACCCTGAAAAGAGGTAATGGGCTTGAATTTAGCAATCTGTTACCATTATTATTTTTCAGCTACAGCCTGTGATGTCAAGTTGTGAATCAAGCATCCATCATTCTATTAATAAATAGCCCCATTATACTGTTCATATCACATGGGCACACTCTTATCAAAAATACAACCTTATTCTTGATACAGATAAAAGACATCCCTCCAAAATATTCTACTAATGTTTATTTGCAGCTATAGGTCATTATATCGAAGAAATCAGAAGATTAACCAAGATATGCATATACTCTGCTTGCATCCTATTTAGTCTGAAGATAGTAGTGCTAATGAAAATGAGGATGATGGAAATGTTTATAGGGTGCCTAAAACCCTCTTAGTACTCTTTATTGGTATTTGCTGTCAATCTGACTTCTCCTTATGGAGAAACTATGAAGAAAAGACCTAAAAGAGTCCTATTCATCACCTGCCCTGCTCAGGTCTTGCATACTTTATTTATTTATTTATTTATTTATTTATTTATTTATTATTTAAACTTATATGCCGCCACTCCCCTAGGGCTCCGGGCGGCTTACAAGAAAGGCTAAAATCTAACAATTTAAAAACGTATTTAGAATATCTTTTTAAAAAATCTTAAAAACACTCCCCCGGGGCTCGGAGTGGCTTACAAAAACAGCTAAAATCTAAGCAATTTAAAAACAGCAATAGCAGAGATCAAAAGCCTGCCGAAACAGGTGTGTCTTACATGCCCTGCGGAAGACTGATAAGTCCCGCAGGGCACAAACTTCAGGTGGCAGAGTGTTCCAGAGTGATGGTGCCACTGATGTAAAAGCTCTACGTCTAGTTGCTGTTAGGCGCAAGGTCTTAAAACTGGGAACTTCCAAAAGATCTTTGTCCTCCGAACGGAGGGATCTCTGGGGTTGGTAAGGGGTGAGGTGGTCCCTCAGGTACATTGGCCCTAGACCATGTAAGGCCTTAAAGGTAAGCACCATCACTTTGAAAGTGATCCGGGGCTCAATTGGTAACCAGTGCAGCTGTAGTAGGATTGGTGCTATATGACATCTCATCGGGACTCCCGCAAGAAGTCGAGCAGCTGCATTTTGTACCAACTTGAGCTTCCGGATCACCGACAAAGGAAGGCCAATGTAGAGGGCATTACAGTAGTCCAGTCTTGAGATGACCATGGCCTGGATCACTGTAGCTAAGTCATCCCTTGACAGATAGGAGGCCAGCCGTCTAGCCTGCCGCAGGTGAAAGAAGGCGGTTCTACTAATGGCGGAGACCTGGGCTTCCATCGTCAGCAGAGGATCCAAAAGGATTCCTGGACTCTTTACCAATGATGACGGGCGTAGCACCTCGCCATCCAAGGTAGGCAACTGGATATCCCCACTGCCCGGTCGACCCAGCCATAAGATCTCCGTCTTTGCTGGATTCACCCTCAACCTGCTGGCACGCAGCCATCCAGTAACAGCCTTGAGGCATTGATGAAAGTTATCAGGTACAGAGTCCGGTCGGCCTTCCATCTTCAACATAAGCTGAGTGTCATCAGCGTACTGGTAGCACTTGAGTCTGAAACCTCGAACCAGCTGAGCAAGTGGTCGCATATAGATGTTAAACAACAGAGGGGAGAGAATGGCCCCTTGAGGCACCCCACAAAGTAGAGGGGACCTTTCAGAGACCAGGCCTCCCCTCTCCACTCGCTGTCCACTGTTGTGAAGAAAGGAGGCCAGCCAATTTAAAGCTGTCCCCCTGACTCCAGCAACGGCAAGGCGGTGGGTCAAAGGATTATAATCGACTGTGTCAAATGCTGCAGTGAGGTCCAATAACACGAGCAGCACCGACCCACCCTGATCAAGCTGGCATCGAAGATGATCCGTGATGGAGACCAGCACAGTCTCTGTCCCATGCCCCACACGAAAGCCGGACTGGAAGGAATCTAATCCGGCTGTGTTGTCTAGGAACTGTTGCAACTGCTCCGCTACTGCCCTCTCAATCACCTTGCCCAGAAACGAGAGGTTCGAAACTGGGCGATAGCTGGTTTCTTCAGCAGGGGAGAGACCACCGCCTCTTTTAAACCCTCTGGAAAGACTCCTTGCTCAAGGGAGCTGTTTCTTATCTTCAACAGAGGGTCACATAATCCCTCCAAGCAGGATTTTACCAACCAGGAGGGACACGGATCGAGGGAGCAAGTGGTCGGTCTAGCTGCAGTGATGAGCCTATCGACAGCCTCTGCATCCAGTGGGATGAACCTACTTAAGGAAGGAAGGAAGGAAGGAAGGAAGGAAGGAAGGAAGGAAGGAAGGAAGGAAGGAAGGAAAGAAGGAAAGAAGGAAGGAAGGAATGAAGGAGACTGCTTTCTGAGTATCATTACACTGAGTAATTTTTGACCACGATTCAATATCTGTTTTTGAAAAAGGTGCTTGGATTTGGGGATTTCTGGTGGAACTGATTATCTAGTTCCATTTCAATATGTCTTCAAGACTTGTTATTGGAAGCAAATATCTTTGATCACCATGGTGTAGTTTCCAATCTGGGAAACAGATAGGGGAGCATGCCCACATTAATATGATTGGACCTTCTGTTAGAACATTTGATGCCATCAACTTTGATACCTTGTTTAGGCTTCTTCTTTCAGGTGAAACTTGGAGGTACTGTTTTATCATTATTCTAGTTCTTCCCAGAAGAAGTGTTCAAAAGATGGGATAGGAAATCTAAGGATGTTCTTCTGATTATTATTTTGTTCTGAAGAAGAGAATGAATCATTGTATGAATGTCTTAGAAAATTATGGTATTTCTGAAGACATTATCATGGAAGGAGAAAGTCTGTGTGCGTGTATGTATGTCTCTCTCTCTCTCTCTCTCTCTCTCTCTCTCTCTCTCTCTCTCTCTCTCTCTCTCTCTCTCTCATACACACACCATTTCCAGTCTTCATCAACATTACCAATTTATAAATTATAAATACAGTGATAATGCATCAGTACAATGATTAAATAATAAAAAATCTGTGTTTTTGTTTGGGTTTTTTTGGGGGGGGGTGGTGGTTTCATTCGGAGTGCCATTCAAACTGCTGATATTTATCTTTCTAGTTCTTGATGGCTTTTCCCAATTTTATAGACTATCCTTCTCTAAAATTATTTGGTGAAGTGCATTATTTATGTATGTATTTATGCATGTTATTCATGTTATATATGTGACTTTGGGTCACTCTTATGAAATAAATGTATTTTGCATTGACACTACAACATCTTTGGTTCCATTTCAAAAACGGCTATTTGCTCTAGCATTTTGCGTGAGTTTCATTGTTTTTTTTCTGGATCTGGAAATTTAAATGATCCTGCTGTCTTTTAGTTTTATTTTCAATGGGATTTGACAAGTATGGGGCTTTTAGGTATGGTGTTAAGGTATTCTACCCTGGCATCCATCAGGATGCAGGGCAGGGAAGGACATTTTAATAAAATATGTAATATGGAAATGGATTTTCAGAAAAATATTTTTCTCTGAAAAAATATGACTTGCTTGGCCACAATGTATAAATGGCATTTTCTGTTATTACAGCCATTATGGTCTGAAGATGTGGCAAACAAGTATTGAGTCAACATTCAATTTACATTTACAATCTATTGTGGAACAGAAAAAAATCTTGATTTTGTATTTTGCCTTATAATGCCTCCCACGTAGATGGCAATAAAGGAGCAGATGCATAACCTGGTGTGGCTCCTTCCTTAATTGCGGACTTTAATCAATGTTTCAGTCAGTAATAAGAAATCCTGCCGTGCTTCCATGCAAACAATCTGGCAAATGAAAGCATCTCTCTTAGGATGGCACCTGCAAAGAGAAACCAAAGTAATGTTTTAAAAGAAGCAAGTAAACTTAATTTCAAAAAATGAGATAATAATATTGTAATATTCTCTATAGGAGTGAGGCATATAAACACAGCCGGTAATAAAACGCTGGCCTTCTTCATTTTCTCTGGCAGTTGTTATGAAACTCTGCACTTTAAAAAAGTTTTGAATTTTGTTCTTAAATAATTTAGTTCAACAACATTTATGTAGCAAAAGCATCATGTTTCTGGAGAAAAATTAACAATATTAAGACCTAACAATGATTTTACACTAGAGATATGCCATCATCCCCTGACCAACATCCTTAGGGGGACCTAGAAATAATAGAATCATAGACTTCAAAGAAACCCCAAATGAACATTCAGTCCAATTCTCTGCCATGCAGAAATATACAATGAAAGCACTCCCAAGAGCCTCTGTTTAAAAACCTCTAGAGAAAGATTCCACCACACTCTGAGGCAGTATTCCACTGTTGAACAACTCTTACTGTCAGGAGATTCTTCTGAATGTTTGGATGGAATCTCTTTTCCTGTACTTTGAATTTGCAACTCCATCTCCTAGTTTCTGGAGCAGCAGAAAACTACCTTGTCTCATTCGTCTTGTATTGAAGAAAGGGATAAGAAAAGTATCCAAAGAGAACACATAATGGCCACCTCAACTGTCTTCACAACTATCTGGATAAAAACGTATCACAATCAACTATATGCCCTGTTTAGAGCAACCCAACAACAGCATGGTGTTTCCTGTCATTGATGTAGAGCAGGCATGAGCAAACATTAGCAATCCAGGTTTTTTGGACTTCAATTCCCACAATTCATAACAGCTAGTAAACTGATTGGGATTTCTGGGAGTTGAAGTCCAAAACAACTGGAGGACTGAATTTTGTCCATGCCTGCTGTAGAGTTTTTATCCAGAGATTATACCCATGACAAATACCAAGGTATAGACTCATTATTTATTTCCATTTCACTAGCTTACCACAAAACTCACCACATCTATGTTGTTGTTGTTTATTCATTCAGTCGTTTCCTACTCTTCATGACCTCATGGACCAGTCAATACCAGAGTTTCCTGTCGGCCGTTGCCGCCCCCAGTTCCTTCAAGGTCAAGCCAGTCACTTCAAGGATACCATCCATCCATCTTACCCTTGGTCGGCCTCTCTTCCTTTTTCCTTCCATTTTCCCCAGGATAATGATCTTTTCCAAGCTTTCCTGTCTTCTCATGATGTGGCCAAAATACTTCATCTTTGCCTCTAATATCCTTCCCTCCAGTGAGCAGCCAGGCATTATTTCCTGGAGTATGGACTGATTGGATCTTCTTGCGGTCCAAGGCACGCTCAGGATTTTCCTCCAGCACCAGAGTTCAAAAGCGTCTATCTTCCTTCGCTCAGCCTTCCTTATGGTCCAGCTCTCGCATCCATAGGTTACTATGGGGAATACCATTGCTTTAACTATGCAGACCTTTGTTGCCAGTGTGAGTCTCTGCTCTTCACTATTTTATCAAGGTTGGCCATTGTTCTCCTCCCACATCTATATCTTACTTTAAAATCTAACACTCCAGCACTCTGATTTCATCTTGGAACCTTCTATCATTAGGGCAAAAACATCTCTTTGCACATGTCTCCAGCTTATTTATTTATTTACCAAATTTATATCCTGCCTTTCTCTATCCCAAGGGGGACTCAAGGCTGCTTGCAAATGGCTCTACATTGTGCCTTGGATATAAAAACATGAAATAAAATTAAATTAAAATTAATACATACATAAATCATAATCAAACATATTCATTTTCTGCTTTGTCCCCTCAGCCTAGTTGACTGGGTTTACTATGTGTGCATGGTCTAGTTCCACTCCAATCCCATATCATTACATACATTTCTTTATTTAAAAAGAGAGGGAAGAAAGAATATAACTAATTCATTTAGAGCTTTAAAATGTGTCTCCTGGGGTGATCTAATATGGAAATACAATTTGGCCATTATAGAAATTCCTAAATATATGATTTTGTTGGTGATTAACATTTCCGTAGTTTCCTTTAACTCCTCTTCTTTGTCATCTTCTTCGTCATGTTTTATGTCAATAACAATCTTTTTCAATTAATTTTGAAACCAGAAAGACTCCCAAATTCTTCAATTTCAGTCAACCATTCCTGAATTGTTTCCAATGGGTCCTCCACTATGCATATCAAATTGTTCACAAAAACTCGTATTTTATATGATTCTTTTCTTATCTTAGTCACAATTAAATTCTTATCTGCTCGTACATTGTTTAGTAAGATTTCAAAAGAGACATAATAAAGAGTAAATAAGAAAGGGGACATCCTTGTCTTGTTCCTCTATTTATCTTTATACTTTTGTCCTCTTGGCCATTTATGATTGTAGCCTCTTGATCTTCATAAAGTAACATTATATTTTATATTTTTTTATACAAGAATGCTTCTTCTTGTACAGATTTTTGTACAGGAGTGCTGCATTATTTTGAAGAAAATTCCAATTTACAAAGATACAAAATGTGGTTATCTGGAAACAATTTTCTATGAATGTGCATTCCAGGATTTTTGTTGCACGCTAACTTATTCTGTCTGGGTTTTTCTTCTTCTTTTAACATCCCAAAGCAGCCATGGCCTTGTCTGAGTATGCCTAGGCCCATAAAACTGAAACATTCCTAACCTTGAAAGGAAGATTGGGTCAATGGATGATTAGGCTAATAAACTGGAATATAAAATTATTGGATTGAAACAGAGAATGAGAACTTTTAAGCAAGTTTAACTGGTATACTTAGGAATGCTAATGCTTCTTTACAGCATCAAATAGGGAGAAAAACACCTGAGAACTTCTCATTTATTTTTTAATTAATAAGATGGTGTAACAGGCTTTCAATTCCTATAAATTTGCTTTAGTCGTTGTGGAAGAAGTCATTTTTAGATTTAAGGATTTTCTATCAATTGTGAAATTTTGCAATCTTTCATTAATTCTGCCATTTTTTGTATTAGTTGGCATTTTAAAAATATGCTTGAAAACTGACATGCTTTTTTATTCACTTCTAACAACAGCAAAGCACTTTGGTACATCATATTGCTCTGTGTAGGTATTTTTCACAAGCAGTTTCTCATAATATACACCAGTGGACATAGTTCTGTGCCTACTTTTCCCTGAATATTTCTTTTTTCATATACGATATGTGTATATTACATATGCAACTACATCACAATATTTGTAGAAGTAAAAACTGCAAAAGAGAATAGAATTTCAGCTTTCTTTTTGTTTTGGAAAGTGCAACAAGTAGGTTAATGCATATTGATTAGATTTCTTCTCCCATCCCTAATACATCATTTCTCATCCAATCCTGTTGAGAAATGATGTATTAGGGATGGGAGAAGAAATCTATTCAATTTGAATCATTTCTCATCCAGTCCTGTTGGGGCCTCCGGTGACCAGTGGGGGCCTCCGGTGACCAGCAAGGACTGCTGACTTGAAGGTTGGGTTGCTGACCTGAAGGTTGCCAGTTTGAATCCAACCCAGGGAGAGTACGGATGAGCTCCCTCTATCAACTCCAACTCCATGTGGGGGCATGAGAGAAGCCTTCCACATGGATGGTAAAAACATCAAAACATCCAGGCATCCCCTGGGCAAAGTCTTTGCAGACAGCTAATTCTCTCACACCAGAAATGACTTGCAGTTTCCCAAGTCACTCCTGACACACACAAAGAATCCAGCCTTGTTAAGGTACAATAGAGAAACATATGACAGTTCAAATGGTGAATAATAATGTTTGTATGCTCCTTTCACAGCACTACAATGCCATATAGGTGCCATATAGATTTCAAGCAGGGAGTGACATGCCCCAGGACTTATAATAATAATAATAAAACTTTATTTATATACCGCCCTATCTCCCGGATGGGACTCAGGGCGGTTTACAGTCATAAAAGCAACACAAACATTACATAACAACATAATACACATTATTAAACAAAGTGAAATAATACAATTATAATAATAAATCACACTTACATGACCAGATCAAGGAGACGGGAACCATAAACCCAATATATTAAAATGTATCATTTTAGGCTAGGGAAATCTTGTGCAATATATCCAGGCTCAGAAATCAGCGGTAGTCCAATGTAATTACTCAAAAACCTGCCGACACCACCAGGTCTTCAGTTCCTTACGGAAATTGGATAATGTAGGGGATTGCCTGATCTCTTTTGGCAGTGCATTCCAGAGCCGGGGGGCCACTGCCAAGAAGGCTCGTTCCCTCGTCCCCACCAGCCGCACTTGAGACGGTGGTGGGAGCACGAGAAGAGCCTCCCCGGAAGATCTCAAGGTCCGCACTGGCTCATAGGACTTGGTATTTTCACTGGCATGCATCTGCCATACTGTGTTTGCCTTATAGTTCGGCCCTCTTGGCTTTCTGTACCCTAGATGTAATTTATGTCTAGATGTCTGATGTAATTTAATAACTTTTTAATTGATTCACAATGTATTGTACAATTTTATATATGTGTTTTATTGTAAGCTGCCCTGAGTCCCCTATTGCGTGAGAAGGGCGGGATATAAATATTGTAATAAATAAAATAAATAAAATATATATGACATAATTGCTCCTCCCTTTTCTCTCATTGCTATACTTGTTCTGAAGAGAAAACATGGCTGCTCAGCTCCTTGGAATTTATCATTTTTCACCCATGTTTTACACAGTTTGCCTGGATTAAAGTATCTGGAATCTTATCTACATCTCCTCAATTGAGTTGAACACTGTCTGACAGCATATATCTGGTATAAGTACTGGTGCAATGGAGATAGCTATGGACACTCCCTCAACCTCACATTTGCAGCCAAGTTATTGAGTCAGAATAGGTACTATTCTTAGGCTTGTGGAAAGCAAGAAAAGGAAAAGGACAATGGATACTCTTGGGCCTTTGAAAGTCCTCTAAGGACTCATGGGAAATGATGCTCCAATGCAGCGGTGAGATAATCAATCAACCAATCATCACCTTCTTCCTTCAATGTCCTATGAACTTAGGGAGTGTGGGCATGTTTTGCCTGAAGAAGAGACAGTGAAGAGGCTACATGATAGCTATGCTCAAATATGTGAAAGGATGTCATACTGAAGATGAAGAAAGCTTGTTTTCTGCTGTTCCAGAAACCAGGACATGGAGCATCAGATTCAAAGCACAAGAAAGGAGGCTGTGCTTCCTGATGATAAAAGCTGTTCAACAGTGGAATATTTTGCCTTAAAGTGTAATGTAGTTTCTATCTTTGAAGATCTGTTGGGAGTACATGGCAAGAAGTTAAACTGATTTCTCTTATGGCCTCTTCCAGCTCTATGATTCTATTAGTCTTCCTCTGCCACAAAGACAAATTCTTGAATTATTGGGGAAGAAAGGGGTAGGGAGCAGAATTAGTTGCTTTTCATGATTTGTCTGAGCTTTGCTGTAACTAAAGATTCTATGCCATTATTTGTTTAATGATTGAAAAAATTGGTATATTGACACTTAGGAAACCCCATCGAGAATAATAACACTGTGTATGATGACATTTTTGCCCAGTTTTTGTCCAGTACTTTCACATCCTGAGGTTCTATGAGAAATTATTCTGTGCAAAAATACATGTGTGTATACAAAGTATGGCTGTCTTTCAGTATGCCAGTTATGAATTCCTAATCTAGATATATGAATCTATAAGATATAAGACTACATGGTCTTATTATAAGACTGCATAAATGCCACCTTGGGCCTCACCTTAAGAGCCAGCATCCAGATAGTATGAAGGAACATTGTTATTTCACTGTTTGAATGCATTGGTGAATATATTGTTTATGGCTATTAGCTGTTTTAACTTTTCATGGAAAATTTTATCATGTTCTATTATAATGAAATACTGTGTTATAACCTATAACTTTGTGCTAAACAGCAATACTGAATTGAACGGAGTGAAGTAGAAGCCTACAATGCCTAAACACAGAATGTAATCTTCCTCTTGAAGACTGTGAAGCTTTCATTTTCTCTCTTTTTGGGGCCATAAAAATTGAAGATGAGAAGCTCCTTGGAAAGAGCTTTTGTAAGGAGTCAATGCAGAACATTTTATCTCCAAGTCTTGCTCACACAATTAAGTCTGAGTTGATTTGCCATTATCACAAGTCAGGATGACCTTGCTATTTTAGTTTGACAATGCTAATGATTCTAGATCTTCCCTTGTAGCTCACTGCATAAATCCCAAGCATTTAGCTCTTTAAAACAGAAATGTGTTAAAGTGGCCTTGGAATAATGAGCAATCCCAAGTCGTTAATTTTGCCATATCTTTCCTTTCAAGGCAAATGCGTGAAGATAAAGAAGTGTGGTGAGTTATAGAAGAAACCTCTAGGACTTTGCATGAAAGAATGTAGCCAATCAAATACCTAATCTGAACTTTAACATTGATTAACACTAGTTCCATGGTTCACAAGATATTGTTCTTTTATCCTTTCATCTTGCAACTGAACTCTGCCAGTCTGTAGGCTTCCGGATAGGGAAAGCCAAGCCATACTCACCAGAATTTTCACACTTTTGACTTTGTATTGGCTGTTAAAGCTGAATTATCTACAGAAACAAATATTCTATAAACCAGTGTTCAGGTTTTCGGAAATGGGAAGGATTTTGTGACAAAGACGACCCAGACTGTTATATGGATAAAGTAGGAGGATATTGGATGAACGGATTTTAAGCATATGTTTTATGTTTTATATTTTGTACTGTATTTAACTGGTTGTAATGTAACGTAATGTAAAAAATGTAAAACATTTTTATATGTTGTTGTTTTTAATGATGTGTCGGCATCGAACTGTTGCCAATTGTACGCCGCCCTGAGTCCCTTTGGATGAGAAGGGTGGGATAGAAATATTGGAAATAAATAAATAAATACATTTCTTTTAAATTTCCTCAGAGTTTTCAGGGTGATGCTTCACTGTAGTATTTCCCCTCCCCACCCCCACTCCAAATTACATTGTGTGAATTATAGGTTAATTTCTAACCGCACTGGAATTTCAGTATAGTATGGTTAGCAATAGGTTTGCATTGTGGTGACCTATAAGGTTTGTTCTATACTTCTTCCAATTCCTGGACCCACTGACAATTCCAATGACATCCTCTGGTCCACAGCAAAAATTGAACCAAGTTACTGAAAACTAGAGTCCATCACCTTTGCTTTTCATCATCATGACTCAATGAAAACTGGCATTGTTTCAACACTTGAGTTGGGAAGAAAAAATTAAATCAATGACAAAGAGCATTTAGCTGTCTTATGACCAAAAAAAAAAACAACCAAACAAAAACAAAAAACCCACTGCACATAGCAACTGGCTGTAATCTGAGAACATTGGATAGAATCACCTTGGTTACTTACTATGGTATAGTGGTCACGAACATCCTCCCACAATTTGTGAATGTTACCATTATACCTGCTCCCATATCCATGGCTATCTTTTCCCCCATACCCACGCCTAACTAATTACAAAAATATAGTGGTCAAAAATATCAGCCTGCCTTGACATTTTCTGTGAAGAAAATATTCAGGAGTGGTATTTCTTGTTGATGATACAGTTTAGAGATTTCTTGCAGGGTGATCATGCTAGACAAAAGTGTCTTGGCACTGTGGCATATTAAGACATCGGCCTTAAAGAATACTGTCCCTTTGTTCAGATGTATCATTCTGGCAACTATTTAATCAGAATTCCTGTGGATATTTTGTTTTTCAAATGCTCACTTGTACAAACAGACTATTAGATTCCCCTTTAGGAGATGCTGCTGCTGATCTTTCTCTTCACTTCAAAGACTAGTACAGGGTTACTGAGTCAGTATCTATACAATATCAAGCGATACATAAGTAGCAGAGCACACGCATGGCATACACAGGGTATCTGCCATCTCCAGAAAAATCTCTGGCTAAAATCTTTGGAAAGACACATCAGGATAGACCAATATTCCCCCAAAAAGATGCTCTTCAGATCCACTGGACTGCAGTTCACAGCCTCTCCCAACTATGGGCCAGAACATCTGAAGGACACAAATTGTAGAGGTTATTGTAGGCAGACGGACAAATTGAGTGGGACCCAATTAAGAATTTCTTGTGCTTAATTATTCACTTCACAGTAAATGCCCAAATCAGAAAACAATCTAGAAATCTCAACCAATTTATGGTTCTCACCATTAATGCTAATTACTAACATAACAGCAACTTAAAGTTTTAAACTTTTTCCTTGCTCAACTTTAACACCAGTGGATACCCTTTTCAATCTGTTAAAATGTTCTTTTCCACTAATACTACAGGCAGGACCGGCCCGAGAAAATATAAAGGGGTATGCAAAAAAAAATTGCGCCCCCCCCCCCCCCCGCACCATGGGAGGCATGACCAGGGCGCACGGCACGGGGCCAGGTCTGGCCCCGCCTCCTACACTGCACGCCAGGTCTGACCCCACCTCCTGCACCCTGGCCCAGCTAGGCTGCAGCAGGAGTCCTTCCAGGCCACGGCGAAGGCCTGTCTGGGCCTTCACCATGGCCTGGAAGGACTCCCGCTGCAGCCTGGCTGGGCCAGGTCACGGAGCGCAGGAGGCGGGGTCAGACCTGGCCCCACCTCCCACGCTGCACGCCCTGGCCCCGCCTCCCACGCTGTACACCCTGGCCCCACCTCTCATGCTGCACGCCCTGGCCCCGCCTCCCACGCTGCACAGGAGATGGGGCCAGGGCACGGAAGCCGGGGCCAGGTGTGGCCCCACCTCCTGGGGGCTCGATAGCACCCCCAGGAATATGGAGCCCAACGCAGGGCCATGGTTAGCTTCCCGTGTTGGGCCGTGTTGAAGAATGTTCCTATTGCTCCCAATTTCAAAATTTATGGTGATCATGGCTTCAGGTTCACTTGGCCAGATTTAATCAGTTGAGGTTTGTCACTTGTTTCAGCTAAGACCCCATCTACACTGAGGCTTCAAACTACAGTGGCCAGTCCAAAAATTCCCACAAATGAATGCAAAAGAAAGCCCTTCAAGCACATCAATGCTTTGTGGTTTGTGTAATCAACATCTAGGATTCAAACTGGTTCCAGGATTTTCTATGTGCAGTGAAACCACTTTCTTCAATATTGGTTTAAACTGCATTAAATTGTCAGTGTAAATGGGGGCTTAGATTGAGAGTATGAGGCTTGCCCATCATCCATCAGGTTTCCATGAGCAGGGATTTGAACTCTGGTCTTAGGATACCAGTCAATTCAAACCATTCAAAACAGTACACCATATTGGCTCTTGGATAATGGATAACATATGAATACAACAAACTGTTTATATCTATGTTGGCCCAAAGGCATGCATGAATCCTGGTTCCAAGTAACACTAGATCAGGGCTTCTTAAACTTTTCCACTTGCAACCCTTTTCCACCTGAGAAAGATTTACATGACATAAAACAGAGATTAAAAACAATCATTTACTGAAAATAAATCAGCATTTGTAAGGCTTGGAAAACAGGCTGATTTTCTTTTCTTTTTTGTAAGTACAGCTGAAACATTTTCTGCAAAGTCCACTACAAACACTGCACGTTGTTGCTAACAGATTTGTGCAATTGGATGACATTCAGAAACCTTTTACTGTTGCCAAATTTTTCATGACCCCCAACATCGAGATAAGAAGATCCCATTTGGGATCGGGAGCCAGTTTTAGAAGCAGTGCACCAGATCTTAGCAGAATTTTGTACAGAATTTTGGGGCTGAAGTCTCCAAACATTCATTATTTTCAAATGTAGTTGTGAATGTTAAGTTTCTCAAAGCTGATGTCCATTGAAATCCCACAGCTCTTTTGTTTTATGGCATTGAAAATTCCAGACATGTTAAAAATCAATGTTCTTAATTAAATTAATATCCCATTTTCTTCCCCCACCTAAAAAAAGGCATACGACGCACAGAAAAAAAATCAACAAATGGAACCACTGATAGATGCTTCATGAGAGGGATTGTGGTGTTAAAAATGGGAACATGTCTGCTGCATTGTCCCTGACTTCTTTGGCCTCAATTTTGCCAATTGATAAGAACCAAGGGAAAGCCTTGGAAATTTCCCTTGCACCTAGATGCTTTTTCTGCAGTCCGTTTCCTGCAGAGACTGTCAATACCTTATTCTAGACTGATTTGATTTTCTTCTCGTGCTGGGCGGTTTCACAGTGGAGTACGTGCTGCATTTGGGGACTTTCAGAAGACACTGACTGAGATAGAGAAAACGTTGAAAGGGGGATAACAGCAGCTGTTTTCAAAGTAAACAAATAGATCTGGGCGATTCATCTTTCCTTCTTTGTGCTTTTATTTCCCCCTTGAAAGGAAACGGGAGAATCAGACGAGCTTTACACACACACATATACACACGCACCCCACAAATCCTCAGGCAAATACTCTGTGAATCCTCTCTTTTTCCCACAGAAAAACACTGTTTATGTCTGAATCAACTCAAAGGTTGTAGGGACTCCCTGCCGATACTTTAATAGAGAAGGGATCTGAATTCACTCCTCATGAATAAAAGAACATAATGGGACAAGTATTTGCTTTCTGCAAAAAGAAGGAGCAAAGAAAGACAGGAGAAAGGGAAGAAGAGCTTAAAAGATGGTAAATTATTGTTTCTTCAGCAGTTACGGAACACCTAGATGGGTGACAAATATATATTAAATAACATACAATTTTCTACTCTAGATGGTGCCATTAGTTAGAATTAGCTCTACGTTTGTAAAAATAACTGCTGATAACAATAGAATCTTATGGCCTCATAAAGTGTTTCAGAGAGCAAGTGTGCTGTAATGACTGAAATGTTGGATTGGGACTTGAGAAATAAAGGATCTATTCCCCACCAAGTTATAAAACCCATTTGGTCGCCTTGAGCCAATAACATCCCTCTCATATCTGCCCTAGTTCACAGGGTTGCTTATGGTATAAAGTTGGGAGGTGAACCATTTATTGCCCTAATATTTATGATAAATTATTTATAATAATATTTATTTCTCTAGGCACATTAGATATAATTAAGACCTAAAAATAAATCAATAATCAAATTGATTATGATATAAACTTTCAGGGCCTACAGCTGATTTCACACCTCATGCCTCTGATGAAGAGGATAATAATCCTTGGAAGCTTTTGGCATACATCTGCTAGTCTTTCAGGTCCCACAAGTCTTTGAAGGATCCATTTCAAAATTTCCCGAGGATCTGATGGTGTGTAAACAATAGTGTTCCAAATAAATTAATATCTTGCTTGTGATATACAAACTGTTGGTATAGGGTCAGTCAATTCTTTATGATACATTCTTAATTTAGTTATATTGGTATCAATGGGACTTTGATTCCTAATGTTTCTGCAGAGGTTATACATAATTGCCAGAATGCTAGATTGGCTGCTTATGTAGATCAGTTACAGATTTCTTAACCTGGGTTATAAATCTGTAACTGAATATGAGTCAAAGTCTTTAATCCATCAATCAACAGAATTCAGTCCAAACAGAGCTAAGCTAACCTCTTCAGAGTCCCAGGATGTCTTTTTTCAAATTAATTTTTATTGCAGTTCAAAATTATTTTTCTTTTCAATAAAAACAAAAGTGTGGAAAACGGGGATCAAAAGGGTGGGGAAGGGGAAAGGAGAAGGGAAAGAGATATAGAAAAAAATAGAAAGGAGAGAAAAAAGTAAAAAAAAAAAGTAAAACTGGGATCTGCGCGCATCATCCAAAAATACATCACACAGTCCTAAACACTTGGGAAGTGTTCGACTTGTGATTTTGTGATATGAAATCCAGCATGTCTATCTTGTTTGCTGTGTCATACAATAAAATAATAATAATAATAATAATAATAATAATAATAATAATAATGAAGAAGAAGAAGAAGAAGAAGTAGTAGTAGTAGTAGTAGTGGTGCACTAAAGGGAAAAACGTAGTATGGTTTGATTTCCATCTACTCCTTTGTGTTCATTCTATATAGTCTTCTTTTTGTAGAAACACAAGGCTCTATAATGTCTTTCCTTTCTCTTCTTACTTCTCCTTTCCTTCAGACTTTGTTTCGTGAACATATGTTTCTGATATATTCTTCATCTAAATAATCAGTTCCTTTTTTGTTTTTTAAAATAGTCTTTGACTGGTTGCCAGTCAGTTTGCTTTTTTTTTTTTGGTATTCCTTGGTTTGGTATTATTAAGTATGTGAATCTTTCCATATTCATTATTTCCAGTTTCTTATTCTGCCAATCCTCTATCGGAGGTGTTTATTTATTTATTTACAGTATTTATATTCTGCCCTTCTCACTCCGAAGGGGACTCAGGGCGGATCACATTATACACACATAGGGCAAACATTCAATGCCCATAAACACATCAAACAGAGACCGAGACAGACAGACGCAGAGGCAATTTAACCTTCTTCTGAGGGGATGTTCGATTCTGGCCACAGGGGGGAGCAGCTGCTTCATCATCCACTCTGACAGCACTTCCTCATTCCAGGTCGTAAATTAGTTAAATTTGCCTCCCCACTTTATAAGTGGTACCTTATTTCCTACTTGATAGATGCAACTATCTTTTGGGTTGCTAGGTCAGCAACGAGCAGGGGCTATTTTTTATTTTTAATTGACGGGAGCTCACCCCGCCACGGGCTGGCCTCGAACTCATGACCTCATGGTCAGAGTGATTTATTGCAGCTGCTCAACAGCCTGCGCCACAGCCCGGCCCCTCCAATTCCTTGCATATATTATTCTAGCTGCTGTGGCTAGGTAGTAGAACAGGATCTCTTGTTTGTTTGTTTTTCAATTTCTAAATTTAACAATCCCAAAAGGAAGTATTCAGGTCCCATTTTAATTTTTATTTCTAAAATTGTTTGAATTTCCCCATGTATTTCCTTCCAACATTTTTTCACTTTTTCACAGGTCCACTGTGTATCTGTAGACACATTTCCAACATTTGTTCGATAGATTCTTATAGCATTTAGAGAGTTTTTGTGGAGTGATATATCATCGGTCCATAATTTTTAGCCAATTTTCTTTTAAGTCATATGAATATGTATATTTATTTATTTTTGATCCGAATTTTCTCCCATTCTTCTAATTTAATTGAGTGGCCTAAATTTGTTGCCCATTTGACCATGCATTTTTTTTTATTTGTTCAGTTTTGGTAGCCCGTTCTAACAGTCTTTTATATATCTTTGTAATTACTTTATTTTCTGTTTTCATTATTTTGTCCCAAAACAAATCTTTTTCTGAAAACCTACATCTTTATCTTTCTTAAAATGCTCTTTTGTCTGTCTATACTGGAACCATGTGAAGTTTCTGACATTTTGTTTAATTTCTTCTTCTTTTCTCAGGTCATAGTTTCCTTTGCCATTTATTATCATATCTTTATAGGTTGGGCAGGTTTGCCATCCTAGCTCTCTTCTTTAGTTTGCCTCAAGTGGGGATATCCATGTGGTTGTTTTTCTATATAATTTTTCTATATGTCTTTCCCAAATTTTTATCAAAGTGGCTCTTATGTAGTGATTTGTAAAAAAAACAAAAAACAAAAAAACAGTGTTATTTTTCTGTACCAAATGTACACATGCCAGCCTTTTCTCAAGTTGAATCCCTCAATTGTCAGTATTTTTGTCTTTGTCATGTAGTCCATTCTTTAATCCAGACCAGACCGCATGCCTCATAGTATGATATCAAGTCTGGTAATCCAAAACCACCTATTTTTTCTTATCAATTAAATTTGTATATTTAATTCTTGGTTTTTTGCCTTGCCATATAAATTTGTTAATTCTTTATTCCATACAGAATGTTTTGCATCCCATCAGAAAGTAACTCAAGGGTGGTGATAGTCAAATCACAGGTTCTAATTGAGAAATTGATCCACAAGCCACTTAAACTAGATTGCTTGATTGTAAAGAAACTGCATTTTATGTATGATTGTAAAGTATTTTGTTTTGCCTTGTTTATATTGGTTAGCTTCTTTTTTGGCATTTTCACACTGCATAATTGTGGAGCATCCACCTGTTTACCCATTTATCTTTCTCAGAAGAAACTAAATGTGCATACCTTCAGATGCTCTCAACTGATGTACTGACCTTTATAGATTAGGGGCTCAGTTAATGTCTTCTCAAGATAAAGAGCAAAATGAAAGCACTGAAAGTCCCACCTGATCCTATGTACAACCATAGCCCACAAACTGTGGTTTAGGAACCCTATGTGGACTTCCAGATGTTGTACTTAAAATTCTAGTAGTATTAGTTAACAAAACCAATTTGAGAAATGCTTGGAATTGCTGTCTAACAATATCTGGAGGATTAATGCATTCCACCTACATCCTAAATAGACAAATATCCTTTCAATGCTAGCTGGTACAATGTTTTGTATCACTGTATTGGAAGACAATTAGGTGTGACACAATATGATGCAATGTTCTAAGGCAGGGATCCCCAAACTTTTTAAACAGGGGACCAGTTCGCGATCCTTCGGACCATAGTTGGCCACCGAGCAATTATTATTATTATTATTATTATTATTATTATTATTATTAATAACAACAACAACAACAACAACAATAAAGAGGGTTGGAAGAGACCCCTTGGGCCATTTAGTCTTGCCCCCTTCTGCCTTTGTGCACCGAAATCACAAGCACAGCACCCCTGACAGATGGCCACCCAGCCTCAATGATAATAATAATACAGTAATAATAATAATACAGGGTTTTGGAACACAATACTCCTGACCTCACAATTGTGTTAAAAAACAAAGTATGGACTGTCAATGTTGCAATCCCAGGTGACAGAAGGATTGAGGAGAAACAACTGGAAAAGCTGACACGATATGAGGATTTAAAGATCGAATTACAAAGAATCTGGCACAAGCCATTCAAGGTGGTCCCAGTGGTGGTTGGCACACTGATGCAGTGCCTAAAAACCTTGGCCTGCACTTAAACACAATCGAAGCTAACAAAATTACCATCTGCACGCATTATTCGCCAATACATCCCACAGCCCTAGACACTTGGGAAGTGTCTGACGTGTGATCCAATACAACAACCAGCAGAGTGTCTGCTGTGGACTCATCTTGTTGTGTTTCAAATAGTAGTAGTAGTAATAATAATAATAATAATAATAATAATAATAATAATAATAATAATAATAGCTTTAAGAGAAGAAGAGACCCCTTGGGTCATTTAGCCCAACCCCCTTCTGCCCTTGTGCTGTGGGGGCCGGATAAATGGCTTCGATGGGCCACATCCGGCCCCTGGGCCTTAATTTAGGGACCCCTGTTCTAAGGTAAAGGTAAAGGTTTCCCCTGACATTAAGTCCAGTCGTGTCCGACTCTGGGGGTTGGTGCTCATCTCCATTTCTAAGCCGAAGAGCTGTGTTGTCCGTAGACGCCTCCAAGGTCATGTGGCCGGCATGACTGCATAGAATGCCGTTATCTTCCCGCCGGAGCGGTACCTATTGATCTACTCACATTTGCATGTTTTCGAACTGCTAGGTTGGCAGAAGCTGGAGCTAACAGCAGGCACTCACTCCGCTCCCCGGATTTGAATCTGGGACCTTTTGGTCTGCAAGTTCAGCAGCTCAGCGCTTTAACGCAATATGAAATCACTGACTATACCTAATTTCTACTCCTGACTAGAGTAGACCCACTGAATAGAAACCACTGACCACACGCTATCTAAATGTTGACCTAGCTTTCAGCTGCTCATACAGTCAATCTACTAGAATTGGTACTAATAATTAGATTTGGGCTATTGGCTCCATGGCCTAAAAGTTGTCATTTCTTACATGTTTTCTAGTAGCTCCTTCCCTCTTGTTGAAGAAAGGAAAAACTCTCTTTTGCAATTTCTTTTGTCTTTGCATTATAACATTTGATTTACAAAGCAAACATACAAATGGCTTTAATGAATAACAGCCCACATCAAGCATGTTACAGCGGTTACACTAATTAGAGAATAGCTCTTATTTGGCTACTTTAGAAAGTCAACTAAATTGGACATCTAAGTTTCATTTTCTAGTGGATATGTTAATAAGTATCCAACAGTATTATACAGTGATATGTATATAGTGGAGAAAAACCAGTAGAATTCTGTGGCACCTCAAGGATGAACATGCTTTGTTTGGTTCATCTCTTTAGAACAGCTAGAGCAACTGTAACACCATATGGACCTTCCCAGTCTTTCTCCAGATTGGTGACCCAGAAAGCGACCATAATTGATGAAATTCAAACCCACTGAGAGGTCCAGGAGAACTGTCAGAGACACATGCATTCATCCACTCCCCATTATAAAGCATCCACCAGGATGGCTAAGGCTGTTTTTGCCAGCAACTCCAGCTGATGATCAGATTGGAATACACATTATCTTTGAAGTTCTAAATAGCCAAATGTTTCAGATAAGGTTACTCTAAACACTGTTTCATTCCACATGAAACTACCCAGTTATTTACCCACAGTAGGAGCTTTTTTTGATGCCAAGCCTGATGTCTTTTGTTGCCAAAAGGCAAAATGTTTGGCCAGAAATTTACAATTTATGTTCCGGGGGTTTCATGAGGACTTTTTAATTGGGTACCATTGTTCCATTTCAATATATATACTATTTATGTGTATATATGTTTGTGTGTACACACAGACACACACACAGAAGGATTGCTATCCATCTGTTTTAATCATTACATCAGTTGCTCTGACAATCTTTTATTTGAAGAGTGGGATAAAAGTTTTTTTTCCAATAAATAAATGCAGTAGAGTTTCACTTATCCAACATAAACAGGCCGGCAGAACGTTGGATAAGCAAATATGTTGGATAATAAGGAGGCATTAAGGAAAAGCCTATTAAACATCAAATTAGGTTATGATTTTACAAATGAAGCACCAAAATAATCATGTTATACAACAAATTTGACAGAAAAAGTAGTTCAAAATGCAGTAATGCTACGTAGTAATTACTGTATTTACAAATTTAGCACCAAAATATCACTATGTATTGAAAACATTGACTACAAAAATGCGTTGGATAATCCAGAATGTTGGATAAGCGAGTGTTGGATAAGTGAGACTCTACTGTAGTGTTTATTTTGATCATTTCTCACTTTTGAGCACAACTTAGAACCAAGTCACAGAAATGACCATATAAACTGGGTCTACGTTGTCCTTGAAAACCAACTGTTAATGCTCCTTTTTCCAAAATACTAAGCATGTGCTTTTATTACAGCTTGCCAGTGAATATGAATGTAATCCCCAATCTGTACTTTTGATTTCAGAGAGACTCCCTAATCATAAGTGCATTCAGATCTGCAGGCTCTTTGTTATTACAGCCCTCCTTTCTTTAAGCAAATCACTCAGATGTTTAATGGACTTTCTTTGTTAGTTCTGCTTTGCTTCCACTTTACTGTATGGATATTGCTAGCAAATTGCTTAGCTTGGAAGCTGCTATTTAGTCTGAAAATCTTCTCCACTGACTCAGATTCGCTTTTAACATGGTGCAGTTACTAAAAAGCGGGCTTTTCGCCTTTTAGTAACTGTACTATTATATGATCAGGACTTTACCTGATCATACAATTCTTTACTTAACAAAAGAAATGATCTGTTTTATGGAGAAGGAGAGGAAGACAGAGGGAAGGAAGGAAGGAAGGAAGGAAGGAAGGAGAATTCTTATACAGGGTGTTTGAAAAAGAACTCCCTATTCACCATTTAAATTAAATGGTGAATAGGGAGTCCTTTTTCAAACACCCTGTATATTTACAGGTTTTTTTTAAAAAAAAATTCTACATACATAGGTTTTTCAGGACAATTTTATACAGCCACACAAAATCTAATTAGGGGGTAACTAATAATTATATAGGTTTCACTTTGATATTAATTTTAGTTGAGTTGACTCTGGGGGTGGTGCTCATAGCCATTTCTAAGCCAAAGAGCTGGAATTGTCTGTAGACTCTTCCTAGGTCATGTGACTGGCATGACTGCATGGAGCACTGTTATTTTCCCATTGAAGCAGTACCTATTGATCTACCCACATTTGCATGTTTTCAAACTGCTAGGTTGGCATAAGCTGGGGCTAACAACAGGAGCTCACTCTGTTCCACGGATTCAAACCTCCAACCTTCTGGTCAGCAAGTTCAGCAGCTTAGAGGGTTAACCTGCTGCCTCACCGTGGTCCCAATAATTCTATACTACAGGTTAAAAAAACACAACCATTTTTAAATGTGTTAAAATATTCTGCAGTACACAGAATACTCAAAGACATTTAGGCTAATAAAGGCAAAGGTTTTCCCCTGACATTATGTCTAGTCATGTCTGACTCTGGGGGTTGGTGCTCATCTCCATTTCTAAGCCAAAGAGCCGGCATTGTCTGTAAACACTTCCAAAGTCATGTGGCTGGCATGAGTGCATGGTGCGCTGTTACCTTCCTGCAGGAGCAGTACCTATTGATCTACTCACATTTGCATGTTTTCTGCTAGGTTGGCAGAAGCTGGGGATAACAGCGGGAGCTCACTCCATTCCCCAGATTCGAACTGCCGACATTTCGGTCAGCAAGTTCAGCAGCTCAGCGGTTTAATCCGCTGAACCACCCGGGGCTCCTATGACTTATGTATGCAAGGTTTAATCGTGATAACCTAAACGCCCTAACTCATATGTGTCAAATCCAAGGCCTGAGGGTCAAATTCGGCCCTCCATGTCATTTTATGTGACTGGCTTTCAATGCCAGGGAAGCAAAATTACATTTATACGGTCTAACAATTAAAACAGCCCTTTGAAGGCAAGCATAAGGCTGATGTGACTCTTGATGAAAATAAGTCTGACATCCCTGCCCTAAAGGCATCAGATCCCATCTGATTTTGGAAGCTAAGCAGGGTTGGTTTTGAATACTACTTTGATGGCAGACTGTTAATGAATACGAGGTGTTTCAGGCTATATTTTAGAGGAAACAATTGGCAAAACCACCTTTCAGTATTCAACTACAGAATTTATATAGTTGCCATAAGACAATGCACACATGAAGTATGATGTCCTGATACATCCAAAGCAGCCCATTCTCTTACTTAGTCATAGTGATTGAAAGCTCATATGGCTTAGTAGGAAGAAAGCAATTTTGTTTTAGTATATATATTTGATGAATACATTTCAAAGTGATATTTAGGTATGTCATTTCTGAAGCTACTATTTAACACTTCTAAATCCTTTAGGTAGTATAAAATAGAAATATCTAGACACGATGTTTAATTCATAATCATCACAGAACTTCAAATCCAAGAACATCTTTATAGGAGTTTTGGCAAACACTTGCAGTCTTTTTTCCCTTTTGTATTTACTAAATTGTAGAAGAGTTTATCTAACTATACTCATATTTGGACTTATCTAGCCCCATCTACAAATCATGTTATTTGCTTAAAGAACTTGGGATTTGTGTTGTCGAAGGCTTTCATGGCCAGGATCACAGGGTTGTTGTATGTCTTTCGGGCTGTGTGGCCATGTTCCAGAAGTATTCTCTCCTGACGTTTCGCCCACATCTATGGCAGGCATCCTCAGAGGTTGTGAACATGGCCACACAGCCCGAAGGACATACAATAAAACTTGGGATTTGTTTCTCAAACATTAATTTACCACTAATGATTTGTTATAATCTCAACAATTTATTTTTTTATTTTAATCAATTTTATTATCAACAATGGGAATCTACAAATGTTTCACATTGTTTAAATTCTTTGTTCATTCATTACATAAAATATCATTTTCTCAAAGTTAACTCTTACCATTTGAACTTTTGCCCTTGTGCTATTTTCCCCTTTTGCAAAAATTCAAGATAGGATTACATCAAGCATTATCATCTTCTTAATATTTATTCATTTTTTTTAACATGGTCAATTATGAATTGCCTAAGGGTTTGCCATAAATGCTTCATCAACCCCTCTGAAGCCGGGCCAATTAAACACAAACAATTCAAAACTGGACTGGTTATTTTGCAAGTTTCTGTAGCTTCTCAGTAGGCCTTTGAGAGGAAAAGCAATGATCAGACAGTAGGTGGTAGTCTTAATAGCAGGAAGACAAGTAAACAAACAAACAAGCTGAGCATACAGCCGAGTCACTCATTTTTTATATTTTGGCATATAACTCTGCTCTCTCTTCCAGAACTGTAACAAATGGTATGATGATTGTAGCAATGTGGGGGGGGGGGGGGAAACATTTGGTAGGTCATTAAGAATAAGATGCAAATAAGAAACTCAGCCAGAAGGAGGAGGAGGAGATCCTCCCAGGACTTGAGTTTAACTCTGAGAACAAATAAGAGGAAAAAGGTTTTTAAACATTTCTTTCCATGCAGTATGCATGGGAGTATATGTTATTCTGAGCATCCATTAGTAAGATCATGACCAGTCTTCATTGTTTCTGCTAATTAAGGCCAAAAATTCAGAAAATCTCCGGAACATATGTTGATAGCAAAACCAAGCGCTACAAATTCCATCTGTGCAATGCAAAGTTCTGATTTAGCATGTCATTTAAGGACAAGTTGAAGGATTTCACAGATTGCAGGCTGATCAACTCAATCCTATTCTGATAAGATGCTATCAACATGGTATCCCGTTGCACACAGGGGAAGAGAGAACAGATGTTATACTATCATCTGATAGCAATAGGAGTTGAGTTGAGATCATAGAGCTTAAAGAGAGGCGTCCCTTTTGAAATCCTGTGGCTGCTTCCTGCAGAATTCTGGGGCTTGTAGTTTAGGGAGAAGAATTAAATGTTTTCAGATCCACTTCTTCCATTATCCTACTTTTTTTCAGTTCCCTTTTCTTCTATACTTACCATCTTATCACACTGATAAATTTCCCAGCCATAGTATGCTTCAGCCTCTTTTCAAGCATGGAGAGGCACTGAGGTCATCACATGAGTTAAATTACTTCTGGCTGTCATGCATAGCCATAGTTGAAAAGAGGCAGAAGTGTCCTGAAAGGAGGGAACTCCAGCAATCTGACCTCATCACATTGAGAAATTTCCCCCTAATAGGACACTGCAGACCCTTTTCTAGCATGGAGAGGCCGGGAACTCATTACATGTTCCAGGGTTGAAAAGAGGCAGAAATGTCCTAAAAGGAGGGAACTCTGTACATGGGCCAGCAATTGTGTTCAGAGCTCCTACCTATTATGGAACTTTACTCCCATTTTTACAACTGAAAAAAAAAAACAGGTGGGATGGGAACCATCAAAATTTTCCCATCCTGTTTCATTGCCCAACTGTCAGCAGTTTCTTGTATCCTATGGGGTTTGATGAAGAACAATATGATCCCATGGAAAGAAATGGTTTAAACCTGGAGTACTTTCTCTTGTATTCTATGGGGTTTGGGGAAAAACAGTAGAATCCCATGGAATATATATATATATATATATATATATATATATATATATTCTGTCCATTTGTACCTTAATAAAAACAGTGAAACTACAAAATCCAGAACCATGAAACTTGGCAACAAAATGCATGGACCTCCCCGCTGTGTTTAGATGACAAAACCAAAACACAATTCGAAGTCCATGTCCCTCAAAATCCCAAAATCCAAGAACAGCTATGAGCGCATGCGCAGAGCTGGCCCCTGCTCCCACCCTTGGAAGACATACGGGTAATTCAGCAGCACACAAGCAGCCCAACTGCCATGGCAGACAGCTTGCCTCATGCTGGGGAAGACGACGCAGCTGAGGAAAAAAAGGGGGAAAGCTTTCCCCATCTCAAGCATCCAAAAACTAATCGGTGAGGGACAATCAGACATTCACGAACGCGCCCGGGAGGGGGGAGAGGGAAAGCAAACTACAACTCAGCAGCATGTGAGCAGCCCAACCACCGCAGCAGACAACTTACCTTACGCTGGGGAAGACGGCGCGGCTGAGGAAAAAAAGGGGGAAAGCTTTTCCCATCTCAGGCATCCAAAAACTAATTGGTGAGGGATAATCAGACATTTTCAAATGCGCCCGGGGGGGGGGGACAACACTCTGAAAACAGGTGAATTGCACACAAGAAATAAACAGGGCCAGCTAACACATCCCAACAAAGGATTCACCCAGGCAGGAATCAGCCAGGCTTTAAAGCTGCAAGGCCATTACATGCTAATCATTCTGGCTAATTGCAGCATTCATACTTGCCTCCAACAGACAAAAAAACAAATAGAAATACTGTACATTAACAAGCTTTAGGAAACAATATCCTGAGCTGCTGAACTTGCGGACCAAAAGGTCACAGGTTCGCATAGGGGAAGCGCAGTGAGCCCCCACTGTTAGCCCAAGCTTCTACCAACACAGAAGTGTTTTCTAATTCAAATGTGAGTAGATCAATAGGTACTGCTCCGGCGGGAGGGTAACGGTATTCCATGCAGTCAAGCCAGTGGCCACATGACCTTAGAGGTGTTTACGGACAATGCCGGCTTTTCAACTTAGAAATGGAGATGAGCACCAACCTCCAGAGTTGGACATGACTGGACGTACCCTTTTACCCTTTTCCTTAACCACCACCTTAACTACCACCAATTCCTCAATACTTTATTTCCCATACCACCATACTTCACCACAGCAACGTGTGGCCAGGCACAGCTAGTAATAATAATAATAATTTATGTATATTCTGTCCTATCTCCTCAAGGGGACTCAGGGTGGATCACAGTACATATAAATGGCAAACATTCAATGCTGTTTGGAGACAGAACATACAGAATAAGACAGAGAAGGGGATATGTAGTCTTAAAGTCCAGGGTTTTGGAGGGTTTTTTTGGTACTTTGAAGGTTGATGTTGCATTCAGATTCAGTTACAGGGGGTGCTGTTGCTTCAATCTTTATGATGAACCACCTTCGGAACTTCCTCCTTCCACTTCCTTCCACCTTCCAAAGAAGTGGTTTTAAGCTGGTGTCAGTCTCCATTAATGTAAGAGGCTTTGGGAAGGGCACCTAGGGATCTCTGGATATTGTTGTTTCTCCTGATTTTTTAAAAAAAATTCCTTGTGATTAATGTAAATGGTCAATGTATTGCCAGCTCTTAAGTTTCAGGCAGTACTCAAAACGGGACTGCTGACGATAAGAGGGGTGATTCTCTACTCTTAAAGGGACGGTCATCCTCTCAATGTGATGAGGTGGTTAGTTTCCTTCTCTTTAAATGTGACAAACTAATCTCTGTCCACATTTTAAGTCTTGTGATATGGAACAAACTACAAGACAGGCTTTGTCCATATTCCTTAGTAGGAGTACTACAAGAACACAGAAGTTTTATCTGTGCATATAGAAAAAAAAATATTTCTTTTGTCTGTAACTTTCTTCACCAGGTGAGTGTGTGTCTGCTCAGCAGCCCAAACCTTGAGGCCAACTTCTAGTCTTGGAACAATTTCTTTAAAAGTGTCAAACTTTGATGTGCCTACTTATGTTTCAGGAAAAGAATGAACTGTCTTATTTTGTCTGTCTGAATATCAAGATTTTGCTCCCGATTACATGTAGAAATGGAGATGAACTTTGTAAGCAGGGCAGATTTGAACACTTCCTACCTTTCCCCATCCACTGCATATATCCACTTGTTAAGGACTTCTGCAACCTCCCTTTCCTCAATTATTCAAACATTTTTGTGAGCAAAAAAAATCTTAATAGCTATTGGCCTGGTGCCACATTTTATACATCCTTAATTGAAGATCTTGCCCCGATCATTTGCTCTGCAATACATATGCATTTGATGTAAAATATAAGTAACTAGAGCAGTTATTAACTATGGAACAAATGCAAATGGATGACTTAATGTACTTCTGTAATGCTTATATTTGGAGCCAAAATGATGACCTTAGGATATTATGAAGAAGTGTGGAAAACTCATTTACTGGAATTTTTAACATTCTTTTTTTTTTCCAATGAAAAGGTGAACTTTAGACAGTTCCACAATACTGTAACATTTCTTCTGTGTGGCATAAATATTTACCTAGTTTATTTAAATCATGTATATATTAGTTCTGAATCACCTTTTTGTCTCAAAGTACCCAAAAGTCTTATGCGTTGTATAGCACACCCCTTATTCCACAAAGTTTACTGCAGTAAGAAAAAAATAGTCAATCCTACTGATCATTATGAAAATTCCCAAATTCTATCATGACAGTCATAATTAATCAAAGCAAGTCATTTTCTATATATCTAAAAATACTTTATATGAACTAACTCTATGTCTTGTGACACAAAGCAATGAATAAGTCAGAGTAAATTCAAAAGTAAGTGAACCCCTGGTTGCATAAATGAATGAAATAAATACATAAAAACACAAAACCTGATGGAAAAGGGAAGTAGGCAGACTCATATCATATCTGTCTTGAAATTAAGCAAATTGTATTAGTTCAGTCATTACTACTACATAATGGCTGATTCTGTAGCAGTGCCGTTACTATTATGTATTTACTCTATTTATACCCTGCCTTTCTCTATTCTGTAGGGGACACAAGGCGGTTTACACAGAGGCAATTATTTCATGCCTTAAAACATATACAATTTAAAAATTTAAATTAAATTAGATTAAAATCAGACATATTAAACATTTTAAAACATTACAATACATAACAATCACACCATCCATAGTCGTAGACTAGGCATTTCCATAGTCGTTCCATATATTCCAAAGCAATCATTGCACTGCCTTACTAAAGACTCTTTAGCTTAAGACAAACTGCATTTACACTGATCATGTATTTCCTGTTCAGCCAATTTCTCTGTACTACTCATAATATTCTCATAACCAGATCAGAGTAAAAAGACATATAAATCAAATGTGGTTTTGATTTAAACACTATCATCCATTAATCTACCTATAGAACAATATCTCATGTTCCCTCATGTACATACTCAACCCCATCATATGAACAATCCCAGGGTTCAATATCATTGATAATGTCTATTTAATATTCTATTTCTTGTTTGGAGCTTTGACTGTGTTTTTATTTGTTCACACAGTGAATGAGTCTGAGTCCCATTTTTAATAGGAATGTAGGGTACAAACCCAATAAATAGATGCAACAATAGATAATTGATAGGACTGAAAGCGGAGGTGAATTTGATGGCAAGCAATAATCAGTGGGAGTACTTAAATCCTCTTGTTGCCTCTTTGTTTTAACTTGTGTAACAGGTGGAAGTTGTAAGATATTTGGTATGTGGAAACAATCATTGGCTTGCAATGGAACCATCTGTTCATCTCATTTGTTAAAAGAGACTGTAAAATCAGAAGGATTCTTACATGGCTGGGAAAACACAATATCTAAATCTTTACTGTTATGTTAATACAGATAAAGTATAACCAGAGAAGGAAAAGATTAATTCTTTCCCTCAAATAACAGCAAAATTGTGCTGTTTCCTGTCCTTGCAATGTACTTGTAGAATTCCTCATTTGCTCGACCTTATTACAGGTGACAAATGTTGCTAGTAGGCTGAATATGGAAGCAAAAAGGATGGCCATTTGTCAGAGCAAGCTGCAAAGGTATTATAATTTGTTTCATGCCATCTGCAGATGCCCTAGACATACTAACACATTTGTGTCCTCTCTCAGATGCAAATGGGATTTAAAAAAAAAAGAGTTAGGTCCAAAAATACATATTTGTGCACTAATCCTATTTACTCCACCTAATTTCGGGGGTTGAGAAAGGTGGGACAGAAGTGCCATAAATAAATAAATAAATAAACAAATCTGCAATATGAAAGCTACTTACTATGGTATTTAACATTCTAAATATTAACACTGGACTTTCCTGACCATTTATATTAGGATACTGAAAATCCGAAGATTTTGCATTGATGTCACACTTCAGTGTGGTGTCCCAGTGTAGCTCCCCAATCCTGGAATTCTCAACATATTAATTATATAGATATTAAACCACATTCTTAAACACATATTTTATACTTGTGATGTGTCAACAGTTGCTGTGTTTTTCTTTGCTTTTTAGATCAAAGACTGTGGAGGCTCTGAGCGATCAAATCTCCATGATAGTATTATTGTTGATGATACTGTTGCTCTGTCCATATAACCTAGGGGCCCTTTCATATAACCCAGAATATCAAGGCAGATACTCCATAATATATCATTTGAACTGGATCCACAAAGCCGTATAATCCAGTTCAATGTGAATTTTATATATCTGTGTGGAAGGGGACCAACTTGTAACTGTTAACAATAGCCCCTTCCACACAGCTGAATAAAATTCCACATTATCTGCTTTGAACTAGAATATATGGCAGTGTGGACTCAGGTAACCCAGTTCAAAGCAGATATTGTGGGATTTTTCTGCCTTGATATTTTGGATAATATGGCAGTGTGGAAGGGCCCTTTAAGTGTAGGCATAGGCAATTAAGTCTTGCATGTGTTGAACTACAACTTTAATTGGCCCTAGCCTATAGTGGGATTATTGTTCATAATTTCGTTTAAGAAGAAATTAGTAAAGAATTGCATCTCTAGAACACATAAACTGGCTTCTTGTTTGGCAGTTATAATGACCTCATAACTGCTTTGGATTGAAATTTATGGTTGTGGAACCATTGCCACAATTACAATGTCCCAAACTTCCAACATAAACAGCCATTCAGAGTAGATGAGTTCTGTCAAAGAGGACACCAAAGGTGATGTATCCGAGCCCATCCCACCAATGAGCCACAGTGCAATGGGGAGTTGCAACAGGATTCCTCAAGGATCCTTCTACTGCTTGCTACACCATTGCATCTTGGAAGGGGCCTGGAGACTTTGGGCCTTTCACACAGCCATATAATCTAGAATATCAAGGCAGAAAATCTCACAATATCTGCTTTGAACTGGGTTATCTGAGGGTGCAACCAGACAGCCCCTTTAATAAAAGGAGGCTATCTAGATGATGCTCATGAAAATAAAAAGGGGGCTATCTAGATGATATCCATGAAAAACATGAATTAATTCACCACAAACCAGGAAAACCCTGGTTTGTGGCAAATTAATTTGATAGTGGGTTTATTCCGTGCCTTCTTGAAAGGTGCAGGATAAACCTACTACTTTCGCTGTTTGGACTGCTCCCTCAAAAGTTCTGGGCAGTTCAGACAGTAGTCCTGCATTTTCCAGGTTGAATCAGCCTGGAAAACTGCGAGGGCACCAACCCCCTCCCCCACACCTCCCACAAAACCCTAAAAAATAAAAAGGAAAGTCACCGGGAGCCATTTGGCTTCTCTTCCTATCTGATGGAACATACCAATGATGGGTTGTTGTATGTTTTTTGGGCTGTATGGCCATGTTCCTGAAGTATTATCTCCTGACGTTTCACCCACATCTATGGCAGGCATCCTCAGAGGTTGTACCTCACAACCTCTGAGGATGCCTGCCATAGATGTGGGTGAAACGTCAGAAGAGAATACTTCTGGAATATGGCCATACAGCCCGAAAACATACAACAATCCTGTGATCCCGGCCATGAAAGCCTTCGACAACATACCAATGATGCCCAAAATGAAGAAGGCGGGAATCGCTCCTGGCTCCCCCTATGTTTTGGGGCATCATTGGTATGTTCCCTCAAGTAGGAAGAGAAGCCAAATGACTCCCAGTGATTTTTTTTTTTATTTTTAAGGTTTTTTTTTGGGGGGGGGGGTTGGATGGCCACATGTCATCCCGTGGGATGGCATGTGGAAAGCCAAAGGGGGAAGCCCCGTTTTTCCCGTCTGTGTGGATTTAAACCCACTTTGGAGCAGGTTTCTTAAACCCACTTCAAATTGAGTTTAATGTACATGTGGAACTGTCCTGAGTCCACACTGCCACATATTCCAGTTCAAAGAGGATGTGGCATTTTATTCAGGTGTGTGGAAGGGGCCATTATTCTTCAGTACTCTACTCACCAGCATCACAGAATCCCTTTACTAGCTGAGCTTTAGGGGATTGGGCTGGAAAATGGGGAGCAACTATGACATCATATCTATGTCTTCAGTTCTGGGCTATAGACTGATCTCAATTTAGATTTAATTCCAATTTAGATATAATTCCAAGTTTTATTTGTCCAAAGCATTGATCATATATTTAAAAATTCTCTGGCTTGTAAAGTAAGATATTGTTCTCCTTTGAGTCTTACATTTGTTAGTCACAATCACATTTCTTTAGTATGGACCCAACTTGCACTTTCTTTGATTACCTAGACTATATTTATAAAAGCAAAAATTTTATGTTGATCAAAAGGTAGATGTTTGAGTACTGAAAACAATACAGAAAAATGGAACCATCATTTGGGGAGGAAAGACCCTTATTAGCTTATCTACACATGAGGACCGTATATCATGGTAGATTTACTTTGACAAGCAACCACTCTCTAGAACAGGCCTGCATAATCTGCAGCCCTCCCAGATGTTTTGAATTTCAGCTCCCAGAATTCCTGGCCATTGGAACAGCTGGCTAGAGCTTCAGAGCATTGGAGGTCCAAAAACCTGGAGAGTTGCAGATTGTGCAGGCCTATCTAGAATCTGAAGCAGAGGTCTTTCAAAGACTAGTCATCTGACACAGAGCCGGCCCTAGGTATTTTTCAAGTGTAGGCGAACAGAATCCCCCCCCCCCCAAAAAAACCCAATCACTGAAAAATAAAAGCGTTGGATAAGCGAAAATGTTGGATAATGAGGGATTAACGAAAAGCCTATTAAACATCAAATTACATTACGATTTTACAAATTAAGCACCAAAACATCATGTTTTACAAGAAATCAACAGAAAAAGCAGTCTCGACTGCGCCCCCATATGTTTTGCGCCCAAAGCGACCGCTTAATTTGCCTCATTGTTGGACTGGCTCTGATCTGACAACCTTAAATGTACAGCAAGTTCTCAGTGCAAACACTACCAAACAATAAAAAATGAAAGCAAACAAGCAGGAAGCAGCAAAAAAATAATTTCCACTTGAGGGAAAACTCTTTTTGTCCCGAATGTTTAAAATCACCCCAACTGGAGCAGACCTATTGAATCAGGTGCTGAATGGAGAGTCAATACTTATGTAAACCATAGCCATCAGAAGCTATGATGCATACTTTTACATTGAGGGAGCTATGTTGTTGGTGTGATACACAGCCATAATGATGCATCCTGATGATGCATAATGAGGCATCATATGGGATATCCCATTGCAAAATGAGACACATTGCAAATCAATATGTGCATCATAACACATCACACATGGGGACAAGTTGTGCATAGGGATATGTGTATCAGGATATGTTGCACTTCAGTGCATTGGGACTCATTGTACAGCAACACCGGTGTCTCAACTTGTATAATAGACTTAATGGCATAGCTTTTTATCTCCCATACTCCTGAGAATATGTACATTGCAAAATGATGCAATATTAGATGATTGTAAGTTGGTTTATGATGATGTAACTTCCCACAGGATGCCAGCTCATATTTATTCAATATGTCTGTTTTATTGATCCAATTCTCTTAATTTTTAAGTGGCACAGATGCCAGAACCTTGTTCAAACGGACACCTTTTACAACTTCCAGGAAAAGCAAATATTCCCTTTTTTTCTAGAAAAATTGTTTTGAGGGATGGCATACTGGGCCTGGGAGGGTCCTAGAAACTGCAAAAATGACATTGGGTGTGTGCATATAAACACAATCTATATGATTCACACCCTTGGGTTCAAAGAAAATGTCAGAGATTAAATCCAAGATGCATTGCATACAAAACATGCATTGCCCTATTGAGTTACAGCACCTGAAAATTTTACAAAATATTGTGTGGATCATTTATTTAAGAGGAAAAGATGAGGGGAAGCTATCAAAGATCCTGAAGACAGGGCAGACAGAACCTTCAGAATTTACAATGTATTGTAACAATTTAATCCAGTCTCCCAATTCGTACTTCAACAAGCACAGAGATTTATTTTTTCTTCAGGCAAAGACTGACTTTGTCTTGGCTACATCTCAAGAAAAAAAATACTTTGACTCCATAAATCTAATCTCTACCACAATGGCTTCCTGTTTTATTACAAAGACTTGCAGATCCCAGGATTCAACTTCATTATGATATTTTCTTCATTATAGGAACTCAGTTATTGTCAACTGGGTAGGTTCACCATTGGGACAATAACCTTGATTTGTAAATGTTGCTTTAGAGAAATCAGTAGTAATTGTTTTAAAAAAAATGATCTAAAGTGACTAGAAGATTTCAAACTAATAAATCAAACATCAAAAGTGGAAACAATGCTAGAAAGCTATCAAGATGTACCACACCTCCCAGCAATAATATAAGGATGAAAAGATATACCATCCTAGAACCTCCATTGTCTCTCCAACAGGGTCGAATACCTATAGGAAGTTACTCACACCACTCAGATACACTTAACATCCAGCTTCACCTAGTGATTAAACCATGTGATGACACTACATTCACCCATAGTGTTTCCCTATTATTGGAGCACTGTAGAAATTGACCATATTATTCTAAAGATATGCAACTCAGGATCCACAATAATATTTTTTAACTCCACAGACATTAGCATCAATGCTACCACCCATAGATATTCATATAAATGTACACACATAGGCAGTAAGAATAATTATAGCAGTACTAGAAGCAGAGAATGATGGTGTACTGAAAAGACCTGTACATTGTTTCTGCAATTCACACACCACTTATATTTTTAATAGACATGAGAATGTTCCTGACCTCAGATTCACCTAGAGAGAAGAAATAATAAGACATTAAAAAACTAAATCACTGAAAATATCACCATTAATCTCCAAAGTCTCAGACCTGTGAATTGGTCACATTCTTGAATTTGGCCTCTTTGGCATCCTATCTCCACATACACTTCCCAGCAACCTCATTCCATTAAATGTGTACAAGGAGAACAGAATAAACATATTGAGAAACTGAAGTTGAGGAGAGCTGGAAATCCTATCCAGTGCTGTTATGGATTTGATTAATATAGGAATCATTGAGTTGCTATAGAGTGATTGGGAATAATAATAATAATAATAATAATAATAATAATAATAATAATAATAATAATAATTTTATTTTTATACCCCGCACCATCTCCCCAAAGGGACTCGGAGCGGCTTACATGGGGCCAAGCCCAGTCCACAACAATAAAACAAAGCAATAAAAACAGATAATAACAATGAAAACAAGTCATAAAGTCACATGCAAGGACGAAAGGTAAAAAACCTTGGATAAAATCTAGGAAAAACCTGGGCCAAAGTGCTAGTTTGTCAAAATCATCAGGAGGGGAGAATTATCCAAATTGTCATCGCCTTCAAGGTACTGGAAGAGGCGTAAATACGGGACTATTATTGGAGATGCAAGAGGTCAGACATACTGGATCAATTATCGAAGGCCTGCTGGAAGAGCCATGTTTTCAGGCTCTTTCTAAAGGAGAGGAGGGTAGGGGCCTGCCTGATCTCCCTAGGAAGGGAGTTCCAAAGCCGGGGGGGCCACGACGGAGAAGGCCCTCTCCCTAGTCCCCACCAACCGCGACTGCGAGGGTGGTGGGAGCGAGAGGAGGGTCTCCCCCGATGAGTGAAGAGATCGTGCAGGATCATGGGGGAGATACGGTCGCGAAGGTACGTGGGTCCCAAACCGTTTAGGGCTTTGTAGGTAATGACCTGCACCTTGAATTGGGCTCGGAAAATAAACGGCAGCCAATGGAGCTCCTTGAACAGGGGAATAGAATGCGCCCTGTAATTTGCTCCAGTTAGAAACCTGGCTGCCACACGTTGTACTAATTGTAGTTTCTGGGCCATCTTCAAAGGCAGCCCCACGTAGAATGCGTTGCAATAATCCAGCCTAGAGGTAACTAAGGCATGGACCACCCTGGTCAGATCAGTCTATAAGGAATGGCTTATATACCACAATATTTCTTTTCCTAGAAAAAAAATGCCTCTTAATTGTTTATTCCTGTATGTTAGGGAGTTGGACTGAATGGCCTTTGTTGTCTCTTCCAACCTTGATAATGCTATGACTTCAGGGTGGGATGACTCTAGGCTAGATTAATACATTACTTCCATGCTCCTTGTTTTAACACCAAAATTGCATTTCAGAAACCATTTCATATTTGGTTTGTAACTGGAAATGAGGTCCATGAGAGCCCAAGTGCATGAAAAATGGGGAAAGTGTGGTTTCTAAGGTCCTTTATAGCTGTTCATCTATAATATAAAGTTTATGGAATCAATAGCCATGACCACAGGCACAAGTCTTTCTGCGATTCATGAGGCCTAGTCCATGCTGCGCTAGAGACCACAGGCTTATTTATTATTTGTCAACTTTGTAAATACAGTGTTTAATTGCTGCTGAGGAGGATAGGGGACTGTTTAGCTTATACCAGTACAAACAGCAGGTGTTGTTAGTCATTTGGCAGAACTATGAAGTCATGATCGCCTGGGAAACTGTTTTCTTCTTCAACGAATTTTCAGAAAGTTCACAAAGTAACCCTGGTCTTTCTATAGCCCTTTTCAACCTACTGCATATTTTTATCACCCATTCTTTTGAAGGACACACAGTCATAGATAATCAACTCTATCCACATGGTTGTACTATTTATATCCATGCCATAGCAGTGGGTGAATAGGGAGTACTAATTTTCATGTGGGTAGGTAAATGGTTAGTAAAGTAATGCCCAATTTCAGGTTTAAAATACCATGTGCCTGTTCAGATGCATGATATTATGGGAAAAGCTCTTATTTTATGCAACATTTCTTTTGGTTATGCAATTTGCTAAGGCTGTAAAACAGAGAGTTCTTCTTCCTAAAATAACAGGATTAATACTGCAAGTACAACAGGGAGAGAAAACAGAAACCTTTATGGCAGCTTTGAGACACCTGTAGCTGTTCCTTTTTCACACTACATATTCAATGAGAGATCAGCTACCAATTAATCATAGGTAGCTTTTTACTGAACAGTCTGAAATCTAAGACTGAACACTAGCAATGCTGATCATACAGAAGGAAGAAGCAACAAGTAGTAGATTTTAGGTCACTCAAGTTGCAATCTTGCAGTCGAAAAGATGCAAACCTGGGCCACAAGATCAATTAGAAATCCCTTTGAAGTGCTAGAATAAGATGTGTGAAGTCTTGGCTCTGCCTTTTCCTCTCCTCTGTTTTAGTTCCCTCTGTTTTCCCAATAGTGTAGATTTCTCCATTTGTATTAGTTTTTGGGTGGACCATAATTATCACCCTAGAGGACAGCCTTAGTTGGTTTAGTCCTTTTGCCTGTATACAGCCCTTTTGTTAGACCCCTACTTTTTTGCAATAGAGCTATAGAGACTACAGGCCTGGTTTGTGTCTGGAAATCCTAGGCCCAGCAAAACAGGCATCCTTAGCACTAAACACTGCATTCAGCAGCAATGTTATACCACCAGTTCCAGAGACAATGGAAGCCTTTGACCATTTTAGGCTTCACACAAAATAAGAAGATTAACACAGGCCTTGGGTTCCAGCTTGTGAGCCATTGCTTTACATCAGAGACAGAGGACCTTCAAAGACACTAGAGAAATGACTGCAATCAGCATAATCTCACTTTGTAATGTATTGTTTTAAGCTATCTTTCTCAGTGAAGTTAACCCTTTATTCATCTTGTTTTCAGTAAACTCATTTTGGTTATCTTTCACCTTGCCTAAAGTACCTCTGTATGTTAAGGGCCTTGATCTTAATAGAAGGTATACAGATAGCATCCCAAAGGCTCGGGCGTGCCATCACATGATGGACAATGCACAGCCTCTGGGTGGTTCCCTGATGTTATTTCCCAGACAAGACCGGAAAACAGACAATTTGCTCCTCATTGATGACATCATCAGTTATGTTATACAAGAAGAACAATCTGTGCTTCTGATAGCTCACCAAAAAAAAGGTGAAAGGAGACCAAATCAGTAGGAAGACAAAAACCTGATTCTGGTGAGAAACTGTGAACTCCCTAGGAACTTCATCTTCATATACCTTCTTTCCCAGCACAATCAGGGAGGGGAGGGCAACATTAAAACTTCTCAATCTTGTATATATTTACTGTGGTTGAGAGGAATAGTATATTTGATCAATCCCTTTAGGAATATAGAGAATATTCACAAAATATCTCATCTTCAGTGTGAAAGGCTGATCTATTGTATATGAATTCCTTTCATTGTTTCCAAGAAAAGTGAGGTGTTCCTATGATTATGTCCTGCCAGCAACAGCCACATAGGCTTTGGATATAAATCCCAATTATTGGCCTCAGCAAGAATAGACTTACTGAATTCATTTCTAAATGGAAAGCCAAAACTTACACAAACACTATTTTCTCAATGGGTCTATTCTAGTTGAGGCTAGCAATTGTTTTCAAGGTTCTTTAATGAGGCATTCCATGTTTTTGACTTCTTGCCTACGTGACTAGCAAATCAGTTACTCTCAGTATTCTGCTGAAATCATCGGCAGATTTTACATCAGAAAGCACTTCTTACCACCTCATCACATTGGAGTTTTTGGCCCCCTTTTCCTCTTCTGGATGGGGCCTGCCAAATGCCATCAGATCACTCTGACTTGGCCTCACCCCCATTCCTCCTGAAGTGGAGGGAAAGCATCAAAAGATGCTTCCTGTGCCATGACAAAGAAGTAAGTGTGTTTTGGATAGCTTCAACAGAGCTACCTGCAATTTTTTTTACTCTTTCCTCCATTTGTTAGGGAAAAGGGCAATGAGGCAACACACATTGCCACTCTTTCACCTATCTGATGGGGACAGGGTGCCAATGCACCTTGTCCTATCCCCACCATATGGTGGGGGAAGGAGGGAGGGTGTGAGAGGCACCACAAGGCACCCCATGTGCTTGCCATTTTGCCGGTGACTGTCAGCGAAATGGTGTTGGGTTATCTAGCAATCATGCATGCATTTCAATGTGGGATGGTTTATGTAGTTAGTTTTGTTTGTTGCTTAGTAACCTGAGCCATGTTGCATTCCAAGGTTTATGGCACCATTTTAGGGCTTGCGTATGTGAAGTGAAAAGGGGAGTATCCTTTCTGGGGACACACAGGAAATGATTTACACCTTTAGAATTTGGGGCATAAAAAGTGGAGAGTCTCTTCCTGCTCTCTCTCTCTGCTCTTCCTGTTCTCTTGATCCAGCCATGCCATGCTGATGTTACCGTTTGTTAAGAGATATGTAGTATCCTGAACTATATTCTTTTGGAACTAAGATGTTTTTACCTGTATGACCATCATCATACAAGATTGTGAGTAAACATATTTTTACTGTTTTACTTTTGATGTCTCTGATGCTTATTTTATGCGCATGACTCTTTAAAGGGAAAGGGAGGCTGGCTATTTTGCTTTTTCTCACCTCTGCTCACATAAACCCCTAGTCTTCTGTGTTTTTGCTACTCTGCACCAATATCTAACCATATTGGTATCATAATCCTAACAGGTTATGAATATATTCCTAATAAATGGCATGCCCCAGGGGCCGTTTGAAGAGATCCTAAGTCAAGAATAAGTTTACACTCCCTCTGTATAGGCTGACTTGTCCTTACAAGCCCTTAAAAAACTAGTGATCATTACTAGTGATTTTTAGAAATTGTGCAGATACACACACCAAAAGATTACTGTGACTTCTCTCTCTCCACATCGGAGGACTTGCCATAATTGGAGGGGAAAATGGGGAAAACACAACCCTCCTTCCCCCCTTTTCTTTTATTAAAGCCAGTTAGCAGTTGTTAAGACCAAACACTTCAAATGTGTCAAGTGGCCTGGAGAATTATTGGACTCACTTTTATATTATAATATAAATAATAAATAAACTTTATTTTTATATCCCGCCCCATCTCCCCGAAGGGACTCGGGGCGGCTCACAACAGGGACAAGCCCGAAACAACAACAACATATTTGACATAAACTTAAAACATTCCAACAATACACAAGATAAAATAATGGACAAATACATTAAAATCCAAGCAGATAAAATCAGAGTAATTAAAAGCAAACCAGTGGGGACAGGTTTCATAAAGTGCTGTATCATGGAAATAAGTAACAGTGATAAAGTGCCATATGTTTTTAAAACAGAAAGAAGTATTCTAATGACAGCTCTATTGGGCCTGTTCATTTAAACGCGGTCTGGAACAACCATGTTTTCAATTCCCGGTGGAAAATGGGCAGAGAAGGAGCTAACCTGATCTCCTTAGGGAGAGAGTTCCAGAGCCGGGGGGCCACTGCTGAGAAGGCCCTCTCCCTCGTCCCCACCAGCCGCATAGAGGCAGGAGCGAGAGGAGCGCCTCCCCGGATGATCTTAGGGTTCGCGTTGGTTCGTAGGAGAGGAGGCAATCACGGAGATAGGCAGGTCCTGAACCGTTTAATTATGTCATTAAACTGCTTGAAACACCACAGAATATTTTTGAATTCGTTTGAACACTAGTAACACTAGTAACATTCTAAGCCCCCATGTTCTTCTGTGTGGTGTCTTAAAATATAAAACACTGGCTAGTTCAAATGATATCTCTTACTCTAGGCTTTTCTATTCACAAAATCCAAATAAGATAATGAAACATTTTACTTCCATCTGGAAAATGCTCTTAGTGGCAGAAGTAGGTAAATATTAACTTCCCTCACAAAGCAAGTGAATTCATACACCCTATCTTGATATTAAAAATAAGATGGGATTTATTCATTCTTACTTTTCATTCAAACAAATATTTTACAAGTTATGCTTCATAGTTATGACAATGAAATGAATTTTGAAAACCATATTTGTTCAACTAATTTAGTTGCTGAATGGAAAAGAAAGCCAGTACTGTTGGACCAGTGACTTTCAAATTTTTCCTTTGTGAAGCCCATGCAAAGTTGTTTTTCATCAGTGAGGGTCACCTGTTTCTCTCATCAATGATAGGGCTAATCTGTGTTTTCTGAGTACCTCAATTGCTTAATTGTACCGTCTTCTTTGAGCTAAATGCCCAAACAAACAGCAACATCCTCCATATTTTGCATTTCTAGCCAAAGGCCAGAGGAGGAAAAGCTGGGCAGGGGAAAAGATAGAGTGGGTGTAGACAGTAGTGACATAGCTGGTATATCATAAGGTATTGGTCTCACCAACAGACTGTTCCGCTTGCTTCTGAATTGATTTGATTCCCTCCAAACAATATTGTTGTCATTATGTCAGGCAGAAAGGAGGCAGACAGAGCCACAAATAACAGAAATGCAGCCTTTGCCCATCTCCACAGTTTGCAGTCAATTGGCTGTTCCCCACAGTACACACAGGTTTATTAAGAATCACGTCCTTTCTATTTGCTCATCCACACCTCTCTTAGCTCTACAACTGCAGCAGTCTCTTTTGACCTCAGATACCAGCTCAGCTAGCTCAGTAGTATCACTTTTACTAGCTGTGGGCCTCCTGAGTGTCAGGCAGAGAGAACTTTCTCAGCTAGCTGTGCATTTGATTCGGAGATGCTAGGGATTGAACCTGGGAGATTTTTCATGCATAAAACATATTCTAAGCTCGTGCCTGAGAAATGAACACAAACACACTTGGGAGGTAGAGGCAATATAACATCTGCACTTTCTATTATAATGTTAAAGACAGTGATTTCCATAAGTATCTCAATCCATGTGTGAGATCTAATTTGTAAGTTATATTTGGGGGATGGGGGATCGGCATGCTTGAGCTTCTAGAGAAAAGTACTTCTCAATTTTTCATCCACTGGCTATTTGACATTTCAGCCTCCAATAACCCCAATCAGCTAAGCTAACTGTCAAGAATTCTGGGAACTGAAGTCCAAAATACCTGAAGGACCACTGGTTTATACAATTCAAGGGAACATAGGTGTTTTGTTTATAAAGTTATCTGGGCATTACAGGAGAAAGAGCCATCTGAAATGGAGTCATGAATTGAAGACAGAGATTTTTTTTCATAACATATAATTCCATATGTCAGCATTCAGATGGAGCAATCTTGCACCATAAAAAACATATACCTTATCGTTTTCAGCAATTTTTGAAAACCAGACCAGCAACAGTACCCGACTTAGAACAAATCACAGAGATACAATAGATATATTTTGCCCAGTCATTAAATAATATTTTTTTCTGTAATGACTTAAAGACTTCTAAGCAAACACCAGATAAATAACTGTCCCTTACATTATCATTACTACAAGAGAGCACCAAATGGTAGATAGTGAGGTAAGAGTTCTCTGGAAATGTTTAATTTGCTTTTGCTTCAAACTTCTAAGAACTTAATAACTTTGCATCATCAAAAGATTTTCTTTCAGTAGAGCTCTACTTTATTTTGATTTTATGATCACTCTATGACCTTTCCACATCAGCCTTGTGCATTTGTTAGGGTGTGTATTCTTTCTCCTAAAAAAGCTCTAGCATTTACTGAAATTCATTTAAGAGCTTTTCTCTGACAAAAGAGTGAAATGACTTTGGATGTTAAAAAATGTACGTAATTTAGAAAACATTTCTCCCAGCATTGTGATGTGCAAAATGAATTTACTTTCAGGGAGGGGGGCATATATGAGCAGCTTGTGGGGATACATGACCAGATCATCAGGTTGCCAATGAATCGCTAGAGTCTGTATATCACTAACAGGTTTTTAATAATGAATAAATGCTTATTTACAATATATCAGTTGTGACAGCTGCTCAGCAGTAGTCTATATTGCATTGCCAACTCAATAATCTACCGTTTTAGATGTCTCCAATTTGCATTATTAGCCACCGATAAGAAATTGCTCCCTCACTAGACTGTGTAACATTTATGCTCCCTGAAGGCATGCAAATGCTACACTTATCTCAAGGCTACCTTATAATAAGCATCTTGAATTATACCAACTCTAGTTTTTAAAATTATAATCTTACTGCATGATATGCATTACGTAGACATTCAGTATTCATTTACAAGGTCAGATGACGGACATTGAGACAGTGCTAAATATCTGTCTATTTTTCACAGTACTCCCTTATTATTTGTGGAATATGCAGACACAGGCTGCCATCTAGCCCATAGTGATGGGTTGATAAATTCCACTGGTTCTCAAATGTGTATCATGACTACCAGGTCACAATTGTTATTTGAAACTATGCACTGGAATCTATGAAACATACAAAAATAACTTTAGTTCAAGAAGAGTAATTCACCCTCTTTTTATGATTTTGTTTTTAATATCTTTCAGATAAATTAGACTTAAGCCATATAGGATCTTTATGAGTCATTATCTGCACTTTGAATCTTGTCCAGAAACAGACAGGTAGCCAATGAAGCAGTTTCAGCAAAGCAATTAAACACTCCCTATTAGACATGTGCATGAAATTCATTTCTCCCATTTAATTTGTTCTTTAGTTCCTTTCATTTCGTGCCGGAACTCAAAACAGGAGCACCTTCCCAACTAAAATTAGCTCCAAACAAAAGAAAGCAGGACTAGGTACAGTTTCCTTGCCTGCTTTTTCTGAGCACAATTTAATCTTTTTTATTAATCCCGCAGCAAACAAAAAGCAAACCCGCATTTACTCTCCTCTTCCAGGAGGTCATCATTCTTCCTTATCTGCAAGTGGGAAGCCCCTTTATAAAATGCCTTGGAGAGTGTGTGTGTGGCTCCTCCTTCCTTCTCCTTGGCTATTAGAGCTGCCACCTGGGTTATTGCTGCTGCTTCTGCTACCTCTGCCTTTCCTCCTCTTCCTCCTTCATGAATCTTACTCCCCCTCCTCTTCCTCTTTCATGTGGCTGTGGAAGCTCCAAGAGCCGAGGAGGAGAGGGCACAAGGCGTAAAGGAGGAAGAGGAGGAGTGCCTTCCTTGCATGAGAGACAGAGGAAGGAGGTGCCTTCCTTGCATGAGAGACAGAGGAGGAGAAGGAAGAGGAGGGTGCCCAACGAAGTAGAAACAACAAGCAAGCACCCAAGGCAGCAGCTCCAAGACAAACCAAATCATGCAATTGCAAAAATGATGGGAAGGGGGGGAAATCCCCCCCCCGTTGCCACCAGTTAAAGAAGAACTGAAATACTGAGGCTTGGAAATGGACTGTGTGTGTGTGGTGTGTGGAGCATCATTTGGTAGGAAGGAATGGTGCCTGCCCTGCTTTCCTCCTGCTGCTCCTGCTCCTGGAGAAGTTAGAGAGTGGGGTCAGTGGGGGGAAGAGGGAATGTTTTTAAGGAGATTTTATTTATAGAAAGAAAAAATCCCTTAAAAACTTTATAAAATTTGGTGGGCTAAGAGTGGTAGATGTGCTCTCCATGTGTGTCAATTTTCATCCCTCTAGCCCTAAAACTGAGAGGAAAGGAAGCCTAGGGAAGCCGGCCCATGGTGGCCAATGGTTTGAATTTTTTTGTATTTTTGGATGCGGAACAAAAACTCCAATTCGGAAAAGTGCTCCTTTTTGGAAGGTGCTCAAAAATGAATATGTGGGCCTTACAAATGAAACAAACTGAAACTGATAGCAATTCTATACAAATGCACAAGCCTACTCCCTATAACCATTCCCAGTCAACAGTCCAGCCACCATGCTTTGAGTCTACTGAAGTTTCTGAACAGTTTCCAAAGGCAGATTCATGTAGAGTTACAGCAAACCAGAGGAGAGTTACTCAAGGCATCTGTTACCATGACCAGATCTCACATCTCAAGAGGCAAGTACAGCTGGAGCACTAGTTTTAATTCTGCAAATATACTTCTGGCCACTGCTGAAACCTAGACTTCCAGGCTCAGGGTTGAGTCCAGGAGTACACTCAAGCCTCAAACCTGATCTGTCAGGGGAAGTGTAACCCTTCCAGCAGATGCTGACTCCCTATTCCTTGATCTGGCTTTCAATTAACCAGAAGAACCATTCTCTTATCTCATTAACTTTTAATGTATCTGCTCTCATCAAATCCATTGCTTACATAAGTCACCGATTTAGTACTGAAGCAATTTCCTTGGAGTTCAATGGAGATAGAGATAGAGTTCAGTGTCATTGGTGTGGCCTGGTGACATCAACTCTAAATTTTTATGCAACTTCTCCCAGTTTTGTGTAGATGGGGGGACGGGATGACAGAACTGAACCCCAAGACCAATTGCCAGCATGTTAAGCAAGAATTCCATTGCCCAGTCAAATTCAACTAGTCCATTTTGTGTTTGTGCACAGAGATCTATAGAAAGGCTCTATGACCACATTTCCCAATTTGAGATTGTCCAAATATTGATGCACAGTGCATGCTTATATATAGTCTTAGTTCCCAATTACAGATTAGGAATCGAGATTAAAATTCAATAGTTTAATTCTGCAGAGTAACTAAAGGGTGGTTTTTCCATCAAGACAAGACAAGACAAGCATCAAGAATAAGTGTCACATTTGATCATGGGTTTTATAGTTTCAATTGACACAAACATTCACATGCGTCCACATGAATCAAACACCCCCTTTTCCCTTCTTTCTGTCTGTAATTTTCTTTCTCTTGGAGCTTATCACCTGCTCCAATGCCTCTGTCTTTTCTGTTCTGTAAACATCCTTTTATTTCGTCTTTTTATGTGAATCATTTTCTGCTCACCCTGCTCATTCTCTTCTTTCCCCTCCCCTTTCTTCTGTCTGTCAACTTGATCCCTTTCTTAACCTTTTACACACTTCTGTACTCTTTGGCCTTAGCAATGTTTTAGTTACCTTATTTATCCACATTCTTTTATCCCTCTTGCTCCCTCCTCCCTTTTCTCTTTACATTTTCTCTTTATTCTAACTTTATGAATTTCAGTTTAGACTTTCTTTGTCTCAACACAAGCTCTAAAATCTTTAGAAGATGCATAAGCCCCAACATCTTCCAAGTCATGCAGTGGTGGGCTAGCCAGGGTGTCAACTTGTATAATGGCAAGTGAGCCCCCTAAAACATAACCCGGGCAATGCCCAGGTTATTTGAAAAAGGCATTATTTGTCTTTGAATGTTAGATATTCTCAGTTTGGAGTGGGTGAACTACAATTCCCAGAATCGTGGGTCAATCCTCCCCAAACCCTGCCAGTATTCAAAGTTGGTCATTTTGGGGCTGTGTACCAAGTGTGGTCCAGATCTGTCGGTGGTCATTGCCTGGCTGCAGTGCTCTCTGGATGGGGGTGAACTATTACAACTTCCAGATTCCTGGGGCAAGTGTCCCAATACATCTGTCAGTATCCACAGCAGGCTATGTTGACTCTGTGTGCCAAGTGTGGTTGAGATCCGTCTTTGGTCGGGGTCAGTGCTCTTTGGATGCAGGTGAACTACAACTCCAAGCATCAAGGCCCATTCCCTCAAACCCCTGCAGTATGTTCAGTTGGTCATCTGGCTTCTCTGTGTGAAGTTTGGTCCAGTTCCATTGTCAGTGGGGATCACAGTTTCTCTGGATGCAGGTGAACTATAACTCCCTTTCTCCCAAACTTGTCCAATATGTTCTTTTGGTTATGGAGACTCTGTGTGCCAAGTTTGGTCTAGGTCCATCATCGGAGGGGTTCGTAGTGCTCATTCATTGCAGGTAAACTATAAATCCTAGTATCTACTACTCCCAAATGTCCAGGCCAAATCCCCTCCAAACCCACCAGTATTCAAATCTGGGCATATCGGGTCTGCATGGCAAGTTTGGCCCAGAGTCATCATTGTTTGGGGTCATAGCATTCTGGGTGTATGTGAACAACTACTCCTCTAAATTCCCCAGTAGGAGTCACAGTGCTGTGACTTGATGCAGGGTGAACGACAACTTCCACCATGTGGAGTCAATCCCCCAAACTCCTCCAGTAAGTTTAGTTCAGTTCTGCTGTGTTTGTTATGCAGACATATTTGAAAGGGAAGAGCAGTAGGCAGGGTCATGCAAATTCCACACCAATGGAGAACCTTAGGATGTCTGCCCGTGGTGGAGGAAAATGCAAAATCTGGGATGAAATGGTCCCCAAATGAAAGCATTCCTTGGGTGGTGGTTCGTAGTGTTTGGGATGGACATTGTCAGGTTTGGGTTACATGTTCATGGAGCTCGCTGTAACCGCAGTGTCAGTGGACGGGAGTGACTTGGTGGCAACACAGCACTGGAAACTATAGCTTGTTTGTGGAGGCCGGAGGCTGTCTGTGTGAGCAGACACCTGTGCCACATACATACATACAGGTTTTCACTTTTATTATGGATATAGATGGATTATGAAACAATTTTGATTGTATATGTGGTTTAATTGCATTGTAAAAGAACTTTTCTTAATATCTTTTCTGTGTTGTTTTCAATGCTTTCTAAGTCCCAGTAGCTAAGGAAAGGTGGAATATAAATGAATAAAGTAATTTTGCTATAATCTTGGCTTTTCTTTGAAGCAGCAAAATTGTGGAACCAATCTGGCCTGAATCTCGGCAAATAATAGGCACAATACACTTTGATTTTTGTCCTTTTTTACCATTTTATAAAATATTTTAAAGACATTGATGTAGTCAGTTTGGGTTACTAGCCTAGCATGAAGTTCAAGGGTTAATAAATAAATTGCTGACTTGTTCGGTAATAGAATTCATGTATATTCTAGCTTTGATGTGCAATAAAAATTCCTGAAGCAAGATTTCTGAACATCAGAGGAAAGGGTGTAACCTCTGCAGTAAATAAGGAGCCCACACTGATTGTGCCTGATGCAGTTCAGCTATTTATTTTGTATGGATAAAGCTCAAAGGATAATAATGTTCTGTACATATATTTGCTTTTCCATAATCTTACCGAATCAATTTAGTTTTCACTCTTTGTCATTTGCCATCATTATAGCCTGCATTACTATGAAAAGACATCAAAATCCATAAGCATCCAATATAATAGTTGCAATGAGAAAGAATGCCAGGAAAAAATACTATAACCATTATAGGAAAGATATATTTGATTTAGTTGCAAAACGACAAGCAGGGGGAAGCAAAATAATATTAGTCTTTGTCTCCCATTATTTGTTCACATTTTTCAAGATTTTCCCTCTCTATTCTGCAAATGATGCTGATGAGAGGTTGCTTTGTCAATAGAAATATATTTGCATTCTGACATATAATCAAGCTACTACATAACTAGGAATGCCACTCTAACCACATATAAAAACTGTTCATAGTTATGTGTCCACTGTTTGGGATGATTCATGCACATCATTCATTGGATTCCAGTATGACAAAATACACAGGCAGATATACAGTCCCCGAGTTACAAACAGAATAGGTTCTGTAGGTTTGTTCTTAAGTTGAATGTGATATATTATATGCAGAACACATCATGTGACGTGTGGGCTTGAGGAATCCAAGGCCGGAGTTAAAATTGCTGGAAGAAACATTAACAACCTTAGGTATGCAGATGATACCACTCTGATGGCTGAAAGTGAAGAAGAGCTGAGGAACCCTATCACCAAGGTGAAAGAAGAAAGTGCAAAAGCTGGGTTGCAGTTAAATATCAAGAAAACCAAGATTATAGCAACCACACCTATTGACAACTGGCAAATAGAAGGAGAAATCGTGGAGGCAGTGACAGACTTTATATTTCTAGGCACGAAGATCACTGCAGATGCAGACTGCAGCCAGGAAATCAGAAGACGTCTACTTCTTGGAAGGAGAGCAATGGCCAACCTTGACAAAATAGTGAAAAGCAGAGACATCACACTGGCCACGAAGGTCCGCATAGTCAAAGCAATGGTATTCCCCATAGTAACCTATGGATGCGAGAGCAGGACCATAAGGAAGGCTGAGAAAAGGAAGATAGATGCTTTTGAACTCTGGTGCTGGAGGAAAATCCTGAGAGTGTCTTGGACCGCAAGAAGATCCAACCAGTCCGTCCTCCAGGAAATAATGCCCAGCTGCTCACTGGAGGGAAGGATATTGGAGAAGTATTTTGGCCACATCATGAGAAGACAGGAAAGCTTGGAAAAGATCATGATGCTGGGGAAAATGGAAGGAAAAAGGAAGAGAGGCCGACCAAGGGCGAGATGGATGGACGGTATTCTTGAAGTTACTGGCATGAACTTGAAGGAACTGGGGGCGGCGACGGATGACAGGGAGCTCTGGTGCAGACTGGTCCATGAGTTCACGAAGAGTCTGAATCGACTGACCGAATAAAGAAGAAGAAGAAGATAATCATGGCTTTGGATCCCATAGGAAAGTATTAAAACCCCTGTGGAATTTGTTTTGCTGTCTATGCCCCTGTTCAGAATATTTCACCACACTTTCTGTCCCTGTGAGAATTGGATTTTGATTAATGTGGCTTGTTGTGGAAACAAGGATTGATGATAACTTTCCAGGAGTGAATTTCCCTTTTGAGGGGGAGAGCTCTCTCACTTCCTGTTGCCCTAGCCCTATTCTTAACTATGAGTCATTTGTAAGTTGGATGTTTGTAACTCAGGAACTGCCTGTACACACTTCTATTTGCATTTCAAGATCTTTACAGAAACCTCAATACTGCTCTAAAGGAGACTTGCTGGAGAAGGAAGATTGTAATGGGGCCATTCAATATAGAGGTATCTACCCTTCCTTCTTTGGAGGCTTTTAAGCAGAGGCTGGATGGCCATCTGTCGGGGGTGCTTTGAATGCGATTTCCTGCTTCTTGGCAGGGGGTTGGACTGGATGGGCCATGAGGTCTCTTTCAACTCTACTATTCTATGATTCTATGATTCTTCCCTGAAGCTGAGTGCTGGTACAGCCAAATGAAGAAGGTTCCACATTAGCTGCTTTCTCCTACAGGATTCCAGTTAGTTTTCCTGATCCTGGCATATGTCCAGTGGCGTACTTCCATTAGCACAAGATTTCCACTGCCTGTGAAAAGCTAATAGTCATCTTTGCACTAGTGTCCAAATGTTTCATTTGGATTCCACATCCTCAATGCACAAGCTGCTCTCAAGCTTCAATTCAAGCTGTTGCACACAGCGTTTTACAACCCCTTCCAACTTTATATAGCCAAGAGACCCATGTATGAGCTCTGCAAGCTGTTCTGCCAGACATTATGCAATTGTCAACATTTGTAATTTTCCCCGTTGTCATAAAACAAAGTATAACTTTATACTGTGGAGGTCCCCTGCTGCCCATAACCTGCGAAAAAGACTAGATATTGCTATTGTTGGTCCCACTTCCTTTTCTGTCCCCTTGGAAACAGAAATAAGACCATTGTTCTTTAACTAGGTGCAGAGCTTATCATCTCAACTTGGTTAAGGCTTTTGGGAGACCCAAATACCAGTTCTAACACTTATGCCAAAATTTTCAGACATTTATTTCAAATGCAGGGGGAAAAAAATCAAGAAATAAACAAGATGCATTTGTGTCAATAACATAGTAAAGGTTTCCCCCTGACATTAAGTCCAGTCGTGACCGACTCTGGGGGTTGGTACTCATCTTCATTTCTAAGCCGAAGAGCTGGCGTTGTCCATAGACATCTCCAAGGTCATGTGGCCGGCATGACTGCATGGAGTGCCATTACCTTCCTGCTAGAGCGGTACCTATTGATCTACTCACATTTGCATGTTTTTGAACTGCTAGGTTGGCGGGAGCTGGGGCTAACAGCGGGCCCTCATTCCGCTCCCGGGATTTGAACCTGGGACCTTTTGGTCCGCAAATTCAGAAGCTCAGTGCTTTAACACACTGTGCCACCAGTATGTGTATGTGCCACCCTACAACTTTTAAAAATGGTATGAAACCATTGTTATCTGCTGGACATTAACATTAGACATAATTTAGTTCACAAGCCAATTTTCTGTAGCATTATGTCACTTAGAAAGTCAAAATGTGGCTACAAAATGACTACAACTTAATTAAAATGGAAATAAAGGCATCATTCTGTAAAAACAACAATAAAAAGGTTAGAATTGCAGCAGTAGCATCTGTTGTTCCTCTCAAACTGCCTTAAAACTTGGATAATCTCCCAGATCATTATATTTATTTTGCATGCACATACACACACTTTCTTTTAGAAAACTCAAGAGAAGCTACACAGGGGTTCTAACCTGTCTTCATCAGAATACTGCTCAGGTCTACACACATCAAGCTTTGAGAAAGCTTCAACAGCAGCTGCTCCCAGGAATAGAAGATGCTTCTAGTAAATGAACAACACACAGAGAGACACACAAAAATGGCTTGGCAGAGTCCTGCTAACTTGAGAAATGCTGCAACTGAAAGGGACCTCAGCAATTAATTTTTAACGCAACATTTTAAAAGCATTACCTGGTTTTATATTTTTAGGTGACAGATGTACAGCTTCAGCAGCTTGGGAATTCATATGGGCACAGGCAATGAAACCAAAGATCATACTAGCAGACATCTGCTAGTAAGATTTGATGACCCTCCTCTTCATATTCTAACCCTCTATCATCTGAAAACCTGCTCTGGAGGGCTTCCCAGTCTTCAGTGCAAGCCTAAAGTGGACTCATGATGGTAAGGGAGAATCGTCCTTCCTTCTGGTGCTACTATCAGAGGCAATTCCAAGGACAGAATGACCTTATTGCATCACATAGCTTTTCTAAACTAAAAGCATTAAAAATAAGCAAATGATTGAATCCTTTAATAAAACAACAACCTCACAACCTCTGAGGATGCCTGCCATAGATGTGGGCGAAACGTCAGGAGAGAATACTTCTGGAACATGGCCATACAGCCCGGAAAACATACAACAACCCTGTGAAAGACCATGAAAGCCTTTGACAACACAACATCCTTTCTGTATGTTTTTTCAACACGGCCATATACTCCTAAATTCAGTTGTCAACCTCAACTACAGTAGACTCATTCTATCAATGAGAAATCAAAACTGAACTAAGTTCAGTTGCTTCAATGGATTATCCTAGCTGGGACCAATTTTAGTTTGGCGAGAATCAAATCAAATTGTAGCACAAGTTTAAGTTGCATACACAATCTGGCAAATAAACAATGGCTTGATCCTTTCCCAGCATGCAAAACTAACAACAAAACAATTAATTATGATAATAATGTAAAGGTAAAGGTTTCCCCTGACATTAAGTCCAGTTGCGTCCGACTCTGGGAGTTGGTGCTCATCTCCATTTCTAAGCCGAAGAGCCAACGTTGTCCATAGACACCTCCAAGGTCATGTGGCCGGCATGACTATATGGATTGCCGTTACCTTTCCGCCGGAGCGGTATCTATTGATCTACTCACATTTGCATGTTTTCAAATTGCTAGGTTGGCAGGAGCTCGGGCTAACAGCAGGCGCTCATTCTACTCCCAGGATTTGAACCTGGGACCTTTTGGTCCGCAAGTTCAGCAGCTCAGCGCTTTAACACACTGTGCCACCAGGGGCCCCAATTATGATAATATTCAACCCAAATATGATAAATCCTCAGTACGTACAGGAAATATTTTCAAAACCAGCCCCTATTTGATTGTCATTAGTAGGGCAACTTGTTCTTTAGAGATGTGTTCTTGACATGTTTAGAGGGATCTTTAAGAGCAGCATGTTATTCAAAATGGACCAGTGTATAATAATGTGGTAATACTTATCACCAATACACAAAATATGTGGCAAAATCAACACTACGTTTTCTGCCATCATCACAAGTAGGCAACAATCACATTACATCAAAGTGCGGATTTCACCCTTCTCGCCCTTCCAATTAGACATTCAAAAAGGGAATCCACTATTACAGATTTCCCATATGTTTCTGTTGCCTATACATAGAATAAAATACATGTTAACAAAATATATTTATGCGTTCTAAATATAGTTCAAGGAAACAGGGAAAGAAGTGAACCAGGCAAGAGCATAGAGAATCACTCACCAACAACATTACCAATTTAATTACCTTGTATATGCAGAAACCAACTTCATGAAGAGCAAAGCCTCTACTTTCAATGGAGGTTCATCTCCCTAACCTATAACCATGTCAAATTAGGACTCTAATATGATATAAAGCTTCAAACTGTGTGTGTGTGTCTATATATATATATATAGATAGAGAGAGAGAGAGAGAGAGAGAGAGAGAGAGAGAGAGAGAGAGAGAGAGGCCTTTAGTATCCACTTGGGTTTGGTTCCAGAACTCTCTCTGTGTGCATATGTGTGTGTGTGTGTGTATGGAGCCCTGGTAGCAAAGTGTGTTAAAGCACTGAGCTGCTGAACTTGCGGACTGAAAGGTCCCAGGTTCAAATCCCAGGAGCGGTGTGAGCGGCTGCTGTTAGCTCCAGCTTCTGCCAACCTAGCAGTTAGAAAATATGCCAATGCGAGTAGATCAATAGGTACCGCTCCAGCAGGAAGGTAACGGCGCTTCATGCAGTCATGCTGGCCACATGACCTTGGAGGTGTCTATGGACAACACCGGCTCTTCGGCTTAGAAATAGAGATGACACCAACCCCCAGAATCAGACAGGACTGGACTTAACGTCAGGGGAAACCTTTACCATATATATATATGCCCTTAGTATCCAACTGGGTTTGGTTCCAGAACCCCCAAGAGATATCAAATCTGTGGCTATCGAATCCCCATTAGCTACAATAACATAGTAAAATGATGCCCTTGATATAAAATGACAAAACCAAAGTTAACTTTTTTGATTTTTAAAAATGTCTTCAAGCTGTGGATGGCAAAATCCATGGATTGCAGAATCCATGTATACAGAGGAATGACTGCAATTGCTTCACCATGTATTTCTATGGCGGTAGAAATGTATGGCGAAGAGGTGGCCTAGTGAATTCACCTCTGCTCCCTCTTCTCACCTGTGTCTTTGATTCGTGTTTAGAAAGCCTGGATAGAGTGCATAGAACAAAACAAAGCAAAGAGTTTGTTTTGTTTAGTCACTTATGCAATCCATTTTTCAATCAGCCATTCACAACTTTCTATAAGCATTCATCTTCAAGCAAAGAACAAAACTGGATTTGTTCTCCTCCTGGGTGAAAACTTCAGAAAGATTTAAGAGCAATCTCATTGCCAAGGCATCCTTAAACTACTTATTACAGGAAGCTGGAGTTGAATGACAGAGGATGACAGATCACTCCATTACTGCCCTGTGACTTCTCATTCATTTCCTCTGATGGCCACCAGCAGAGGTAGAATACTGGGCCCAATGGACCATTGGGATCACCTGTAATGGCAGTTCTCCAGTTATCTTTTTAATCGAGCCAATACAGAGAGCTAAACTGCACACATAGCATAATTTAATGGGCAATATTACCATTGATGTCAATAAAACTCTATTTTCATTCTAAAAATTAATTGCAGTGTTAACTGCACCAGCCTCCAGCTTTCCCCCCAAAAAGATAAAGACCAACAATGGAAGGAACTGTGAATGACCATCACCATCAGAAGTTGCTATGGAAAGTATTGGAAGAAGAGGAATAGTTATAACTTCCTATAACATTATGCCTGAATCTTTATAATATTGCTGCTTTAAGATTATAGGACATTATATATTTGTCTGAGAGTGCATATCCATTGCGAACAATGAGGATTACAATGTTTTAGTCTTGCACACACACACACACAGAGCCACATGCTATAGGAATAAACATATATAATCTTCATAGTCATTTGTACTTTATAGGTCTCAATCAAAAGTGAATTACATAGCATCATCAGAATATTTTTGGGAGGCTATTCGGCTTTAATGTATTTATCTGTAATATATTTACTCCATCCATTATGTATTAGGTGGATCCCGTACATTTGATGCAGTAGAAATGTAATCTGCACAGTTGGACTGATTAATCTGTAATACACATTCCATTGAGCAAAGCAGATTGCCCATTTGTAAACTTGATGAAAAAATTCATGCAGCCTGAGCTAACATTCATTGGCTTAAATTCTGTTTACAGTTCTGACTAGCATAGACCAATTAAATTTTTGGGATTTACCTATGTATTGATTCAAACTTTAACAATTTACTGAATGAGTCTACTCAAGTTAGGACTAACCAATAGGATGCCTACCATTAAATTCTACTTTCTGCTCTGTACATGCAAATTATTTTCCTTTGTAAGCTACTTATTGTTTTATCCTGATCTCCACTGTAATTTAATAAGTCTTTTTATTATTCCTTCTACTTATTAATTAATTCTAGCACATTAATTATAGTAAGCAATGTTTCTTTCCTATCTTGAAGAAAAGACGGTTCAAGCTTTTTAAATTAAGCCATGCAGTCCAACTTGGCTTTCTATCAAAAAGTTTTGTGGAAGGCATATTAAATATGTATTGTAGACTCATTCCCAAGTTCTGAATGAACATTCACTTTATAGCAATAAAAGATGCTTCAAAATAGGGCAGTCCCGACTCAGAGGGTGAAATGCGAGGTTGGAAGGATGGCATCATTATTCTTGGAGTGTGGTTGTGTATCATGAGATATTTTGAGTCAGATAATTATATAGTGTTTTACTCAGGAAATAAAGGTTAAGTCAGGCTTACACAGCATGTGGTCCTCCAGATGTTCTGGACTTCAGCTCCCAAGATTCCTGACTATTCAACAAAATAGTCAGGCTAGGACTTCCGTAAATTAGAGTCCCAAATATCTGGGAATTAGAGTCCCAAATGCCAACACAGATTGTGTAGGCCTGGTATAAGCAAAAATGAGGTAGAATTAATAACAAGAGATGTGGCAAAAGCAGTTGAAGTATGTAATGCAAAGTCTAACCAAATTGTATCAATAAAACTTCAAGGAAAATTAATCAATGCAACCTCAACTCACGTTGATGCTCCAACTACAGAGATAAAAGAAGATACAAGAAGAAGAAATTCAGTCAAGGAAGGCCTTGAGTCTGTAAGATCTGAAGGACTGTGGATGGTAGCATGACTTGGAGCTTTCTTATCCATAGGGTTGCTATAAGTCAAAGTTGACTTGACCATAGACAACAACAAAAGATCCTTTAAGCCAGTGTTTCTCAAGCTGTGCTCCTTCAGGTGTTTTGGATCTCGCTTCTAGAAATCCCAGCCAGTTTACCAGCTCTTAGGAATTGTGGGAGCTGAAGTCCAAAACATCTGGAGGAGCACAGTTTGAGAAACTCTGCTTTAAGCAATAACCTATGTTTACATTTTACATTTTTCCCCCCTAAAAAGTTACATATGAAAACGATGACTTTTTCAAAGAGTATTTGCAGTTTAGGGCTAATTCTGCGCAATATTCAAATGTGATATATTTGGCAGAAAACAGCATATTTCTGTGTTGTCTAAGGCTTTCATGGCCGGGATCACAGAGTTGTTGTATGTATATTCAACAGCATATTTCTGTTTTGCAGTCTCCTGCACAAAAAAATTCTGTACATGGGATCTTATTCTGCACAAAATTCAAATGTCTCCCGTCTTCAAAGAAAACAGCATTTTTTGCATAGAAAACAGCACCTCACGGATTGCAACAATGCAGTTAAAGACTAGAAAAAAGACCAACTGGACTGTATTCAAAGAATGGATGAAAGAAAACAAGACTAAGCTGATTATATAAACCCGTCATACAACAAATCTGGATATACAATAGGACACAGTAAAGAGAAGGATGATGGAGTTTTTTCTTTCCCCGCTGAATTTATGCCCTTATACTCTTTTGCATTTTTGGTTTTTTTTTCCTGCACCACCCCCACCTTAATGAAGGAAGGACGCTCGACTTTTTTTTCTTTTTTCTTTTTTCCTTTTTTCTCTATCGACTTTTTTTCTTTTCTTTTTTCTTTTCCCCTCCCTCTTTTGTTTTCCAGCTTTTATCATATTGCTCCCCCTCCCCCCTTATCCCAGTGGATGTTTTTTGGTTTGTTTGTTTGTTTGTTTGTTTTTCCTTCCCCCCCCCCTCTCCTCCTCCCTATCCCTAGGAAAACCCTTCAATAAAAATTATTGCAAAAAAAGAAAAAAGAAAACAGCACCTTTATAACAGAAAATAATATTTATGCACAGAAAAAAGCCACACATTGGTTTAGACAAAAACAAAAAATCCCAAACTGCAAAATGTTCTCAGTAGTCCAGGATTCTCCTCAACAGGGTTTCCTGTCACTCATGGAATAAGTGTTTTTAAACCAGTTTTTGAATAGAATATTCTTTCCTTCTTTTATCAAAGCGAAGTACGTTTCTCACTTTCTGTAGGCTATCATTTGAGAGATATTTAAACACTTCAAGGCTGATGCAAATTGATCATCGTAATTTGGTTCATAGAACAGAGATGCTTCTACAGCCAAGAACCAAGGACACTGATGTCATTCACCTTTCTTAGTGGGCTGCAGAGACAGGATGTCTTCCTATGGCTGTGGAAGAATATTTGACCAGTAAAGTAGTGAGACTGCCCAACAATAGTAAAAAAGTGACAAATCTGGATTTTAGTCTGAATTGTAAAGGAGCTATCCAGTGGGCTAAACTATTTTCCCAAAATGGGCTCAGCAGTTTTGATAGCTATTTTATAGTTCAGACTAAAACCCAACTGGACCAACTGCCTCAATTTTGGGTTATTGTTAGACAAGAAACCTGTTCTCAGTCTAAACCTTTGCCTAAGCATTGGCCTTGTAAGGAGTAGAATATTTAAATAAAAATGTGTTGACCGGAAGACAGTAGTGCAGTGGTTCTCAACCTGTGGGTCCCGGGGTGTTTTGGCCTACAACTCCCAGAAATCCCAGTCAGTTTGCCAAATGTTAGAATTACTGGGAGTTGAAGGCCAAAACATCTGGGGATCCACAGGTTGAGAACCACTGCAGTAGTGCCATGGCTTTGCAGGACACTTCCTTAAAGATAAGAAGTCTCCTGAGTCCGAGTCCCAGGTTTCCAGTTCCTAGAAGAATTACATATAGAATGTAGAATGTTATATTCCTGTATTGTCTGTGCTATATATCTATACCATTATACCGTTTTCTTCAGCTACCTACTAATGGAAGATGAATTATTAGTAGCAGATGCTAAACACCATATCACATAAGCACTATTCACTGGAAAGGCAGATAGAGCTACAGCTTCTTGCTCTGTGGGTAAAATAATTAAAAACAGGTGCTTCCCACTTCTATAATTTGGTAATAGCCACCACCTTTTAAAAATACAATTCCCTTCCTTCCAGGGTAATTAGATCTCTATCTGATCACATCTGAATTACATCAGTCGTTAGGTCTTTGTGAGCTCCATTATTCATATGTTCAAATAACAATCTATTCATGGGACCTTTAATAATGCATGCATCTGCCATTCCTAGTATACTTTTCACATATGCTTTGGTAAGATTTGTCTCGGTATGTATTTACAATGGGATCAATCTTTGAAGGGCAAGAATAAGGTGCTTGTATTTTTACATGAAATGTGTCATGAAAAATAATGCAACTTCAAGAGAAGTCAAAAACAATTTCACTATTTTATTAATATTAGGTATAAGCACACAAATAGGCATTTATTGATGATAGTGGATTTAACTGTTATTTCTGAAATTACTACATAATTGTGGGGTGATTGCATTATTCTGCAACTGAAGTGTATTTAGGAATGAATTTTCCCCACTATTGCCATGTATCAAGCTTAAAGCAAGTGGGTGGAATGGATCGGATATGTTGTTCTTCATATCAATAGGTTGATTATGATTATTTTATTCCCCCATATTCCATGAAAGAACTTCCATCCATTTTATATATCTGGACACACACAACAAATGGTGCTGCAGAGGAAGATATGCATTTAATAGCACCTAGGGACAGAGATCAAAAAGTGTTGCATGTGGTGTTATGAACCAGGATGCTGCACATGATAAGTGAGGAGCTAGAATCTTTTTTTTATGATTTTCCCATCAAGTTGTTCTTTCAAATTGCATCAAGTGGAAATAATTAATTTCATCATAAATCTGTTGTTGGGCCCATCACGTTTTTCCTTCTATCTGAAAGTAGGAACATGCATGTTAGTCAGTAAGAGGTGGAAACAACATAATAGGTTGATGTAAAATTTACAGAAAATACATGATATATAGTCTTTGGTGTTCTGTGGTTTTCTTTTTGGGAGCGGCAGCAGATGACAGGGAGCTCTGGTGCAGACTGGTCCATGAGGTCACGAAGAATCGGAAACGGCTAACCAAATGAAGAAGAAGAAGGCTTTCTTTTGTTGCTATATATCTTCAAGTTAACTTTGACTCACTGTGAGCCTATCTTGGGGTTTTCTTGGCAAGATATATTCTGAAGAAGGTTTGCCTTTGCTATCCTTTAAGATGCCTCATGGAGTTCCATGGCTCACTGGGATTCAAATGCTGATCTCACAGTCCAACATTCAAACTACTACATGATCAAACCTCCACATTTGTGGGTTTTACATTCACAGTTTTGGTTACTTACAAATTTGCACCACCCTGCCTCCCTACTAAAGTTGTATGAGGTGAGGAATCATATCACATGCCACACCAAGCCATGTGATGGCAATGCCATGCAAACATTCACACAGCAGCCTCATCCTCGAGATCACCCTCCATGCCACCGCCTCCCCATTCCCCATGGCACCAACATGGCAGATAATGACTTGCTGCCCGTCAGGTGAGTCCCCTTCTCTGTGAATGTTTATAAGATAGTACCATCTTCAGGAGTAAGTTGCCACATGGGGAATGATCCCTCAGCCCATGCAACCTGGGGATGGAGATACCATGTGAATATACACATGGCACCAGATTTTGGAAGGAAACAGCAGCTGTGGGACCGCAACCTACCTGTATCCTTCCTGCTTACTGCAAGCTTGGGGCTCCAGCCCCTACTACACAGTATTATGGGGTTTTCCCATATCTGTGATGAGGCTGCACCCTAACCCTAGAAATGTGGAGCGGTAACTGTACTACTAAATATGGCAAAGAGCGGAGGCCTTGGTTAGTCAATCCACTTCTACATTTAGATTCAGAATCCGTGATCCATTTGAAGATGACCCTCAGCTCAAGCTTTTACTTTTGATTCTATACTTATAACCTCATGATAATGGTAAGTTAAAAGGTAAAGGTTTTCCCCTGATGTTAAGTCCAGTTGTGACCGACTCTGGGGGTTGGTGCTCATCTCCATTTCTAAGCCGAAGAGCCGGCGTTGTCCATAGACACCTCCAAGGTCATGTGGCCAGCATGACTGCATGGAGCGCCCTTACCTTCCTGCTGGAGCGGTACCTATTGATCTACTCATATTGGCATGTTTTCAAACTGCTAGGTTGGCAGAAGTTGGAGCTAACAGCAGGCACTCACTCAGCTCCCGAGATTTGAACCTGGGACCTTTCGGTCTGCAAGTTCAGTAGCTCAGTGCTTTAACACACTTCGCACACCCGAGCTCCTATGATAATGGTACTGGACACTTAAAGATCTAGCTCAGTGTTTTTGCTATAATGTACCATCTCACCTCAAGGATATATACAATTTCTATTAGTGAAAGGCCAGGGGCCTGACAATATCTTCCTGAAATAATCTTTTTCTTGTGAGTGAATAGTTACCCGCACGGATTTAATTAACAGCAGCAGCAAAGTATTCACTGTTACAACACCGTGTGGCAAATTACTAATCAGAACTGTGGGCACACTGGAGAGAACTGGCAGCAAAGGAAATGATGAGAGCGATTTGATACAATGTGCAAACAAGGCATCCTTTATATGCAGTAAATTCAGGAATAGGCAAGAGCTCGAAAGGCCCAGCGGGCTAGCACCTAAATGCTCACTATTACATAATGGCAACTGAGTTGTTGAAAGAATTATACTAATAATTACTGGATCGAGGCAAATTTTATAAAATGAAGTTTTCATTTACTAGTCAGATGGGCAGAGCATACAGGCTTTGCAGCCAATACCAAAGTTCTCAGCCAGGTTAAAGTAACAATTTTGGTAGGTTGAACCTGTGCTGTGTAAGTGGAGTAAGTAATTAATACATTATGACATATTATAATCTTGGTTCAGCATTGCATTAGGAGGTTCAAATCCAGGGACTAGGGTGAGCTCCCGTCTGTGAGCTCTAGCTCCCCATGCGGGGACATGAGAAAAGCCTACCACAGGATGGTAAAACATCAAATATCCAGGCATCCCTCAGACAACGTCCTTGCAGATGGACAATTTTCTTACACCAGATGTGACATGCAGTTTCTCAAGTCACTCCTGGCACAAGAAAAAGTACTGAAACAATTTTTCATATATCAGAGCCAGTTTGTTTAAGAAGTTTGGGAGATCCAAGTTCAACCCCTTAACCTGCAAAATTCACTGAGCATCCTTGGAGCCATCACTGCTTTTTAAGGTGCTTCTACGCTATAGGATCAATGCAGTTTGACACCACTTTCACTGCCATGGGAATACTATGGGAATTGTAGTTTGCAAGTGCTTTAGCCAAAGAGTGCTAGTGCCTCACCAAACTACAGCTCCCAGGATCTAATCTGGAGGGAATCAAGCCATTCTACAATCTGATTTAAATAACATGATCGAAGGCAAAACAAGATTTCTGATCTTTTGACAGGTATATAACTAAAAGGATTTTTTTTCAGTTCTCTCCAGCAAAGTGTATGCCATTTTCATAAGTACAAGGATCTCGAGAGCCAGTGTGGAATAGTGGTTTTGGCATTGGACCAGGGTTCAAATCCCCACACTGCCATTGAAACTTATTATTAACCTGAGTCAGCCTCAGAGGAAAGCAATGGCTAACCCCCTCTGAACAAATCTTGTCAAGAAAATATCATGATAGGTAAACCTTGGGGTCACCATAAGTCAGAATAGACTTGAAAACACACAGAAAAAACAAAATCAAACAGCAACAAGGATTCTATTCCTAACCTGCCTCCCTTTGCACCTTGTCATCCTTTTTTATTTTTTTTTAAATAGGCACAACCAATGTTACATGAAATGTTTGAAAGCATGTTTGGAGTGTAAGCCTAGAAGTAATTTATAAGCTGAAAGACTGTTCAGGAAAGCACTGCAAAACCACAGATTGAGACAGCGAAAGATTTATGTCTTTTGAGGTTTGGGCAAAGGAAGAGACACACATCATGTCTCACTCAGTAGGTTAGACTAGTGATGGAATACCCTTGTGTATTAAGCATACTACTTCATCTCTCTTCCTCCCTCCCTTCTTCTCTTTCTAAGAATACCAAAAGAATTCAAACAATCAACACCGAAAAGGTACACAAGCTTCCAAAACCAACCCTTCACCTTGATAGCTCTAACTGCCACCATAATCCTTAATGGAACTGGCTTGAGGAATGCTTGCATTCAGAGCAACAAAGGAACTGAAGCACTCGCTTATATAAACATTGTTTGCTTCCTCTGACTTCCTCCCTCTTACCCCAAAAACAACCCATCATTTTCAAGGCATGATTTAGTCTTAAGTGCATCCAGCATTTTAGAGTAAGCAACAAATTATTACTTTGATGGCTACAGGAGAGAGGGAGGTAGATTGTTTGGTTCACTGGCATTCCTTTGATATAGCGCTTGTTAACATGGCTACAAAAGAAACAGAAAAAGAAAAAAGAAATTTATTGGGTGTATCTTAACATTTCTGTTAGCTTGGAAAAGTCTTTTTTTCCAGAACATCTAAGCCAGAATAGGCAGTGGCTGGGGATTCTGGGGAAAAAAGGATTTCTCACCCAAGTTATGTCTAAAAACATTACAAAACTGTCTCATCAGATACACTGAATAATCACCTCCAATTTGATACCAGATGGATATCCTGACCTGATGGCAATGGGATTAGATAAATTGGCAAGGATATCAAACTGGCAATGTGTGATACAAATAAATAATAATACATGTTGAATATCATTTTGTCCCAAATGCTCAGAAGTGTTTTGGATTTGGATACTGAAATTGTTATCAAAATTTAAGTATCAAGTGTGAGTGGTATGACTTGCTATGTTGTTTAAATTCAGCATTCAAAATATATTAAAAACAACTACAATGTAAAAAAAGTTATTTCATCACAGGGCTGTAGAAGGCAGGGAAATCCCAAGGATAGTCTCTGAAGCAACAGAAAACAAATTGATTTCATCTTCAATCTGACTTTCTTTCAAATGTTTACACATTGCTATCATGTGTTGTCGAAGGCTTTCATGACCGGAATCACTGGGTTGTTATGTGTTTTACGGGCTGTATGTCCATGTTTCAGAAGCATTATCTCCTGACGTTTCACCCACATCTATGGCAGGCATCTACAGACCAATGGATACTCCACTACAGACATCAGAAAAGCTGCAAGACCAAGAACAAGCCATGAAAGCAAAGACAAAGATTCACCCAGAGGAAAAGTGTTCTTACTATAAATCAAGGGAACCATTGACTGAATAGGGAAGCTGATGAAGAAACACAACATACAAACTATCTGCAGACCCACAAAGAAAACCCAACAAATGCTACATTTAGCAAAGGACAAGAGGGATTCTCTCACCTCTGCAGGAGTCTATCGCATACCATGCAGCTGTGGACAAGTCTCCATAGAGACCACAAAATGCAGCAATGCCCAAAAACAAATCAAGGAACATGAAAGACACTGCAGACTAATTCAACCAGAGAAGTCAGTCAGAACCAACCTGGACACAGCAAATGATCTGAGAACACAGAAATGCTGGACCATTCTAACAATCACAATGTCAGACTACACAGAGAAGCCATTGACATCTACAAGCTTATGGACTATTTCAACAGAAAGGAGAAAACCATGAAAATGAACAAAATCTGGCTACCAATATTTTTTTAAAAAAACTCTAAAATCAGGACAGTAAATAAGGAATAACACTCAGAAAACAGGAATTCCAGACATGAATCAATCAGGGACAGCTAACACCTCCCAACAAAGGATTCCCCAGCCAGGCTTTGAAGCTGCAAGGCCATTCAGTGCTAATCAAGGTGGCCAACTGCAACATTCACACTTGCCTCAAACAGACATGAGTTCTTTCTCCCACCCTGGACCTTCCACAGATATATTGCTTCGTTTCCAATACCTCACAACATCTGAGGATGCCTGCCATAGATGTGGGTGAAATCATAGAATCATAGAATAGTAGAGTTGGAAGAGACCTCATGGGCCATCTAGTCCAACCCCCCGCTAAGAAGCAGGAAATTGCATTCAAAGCACCCCCGACAGATGGCCATCCAGCCTCTGCTTAAAAGCCTCCAAAGAAGGAGCCTCCACCACGGCCCTGGGAGAGAGTTCCACTGTCGAACAGCCCTCACAGTGAGGAAGTTCTTCCTGATGTTCAGGTGGAATCTCCTTTCCTGTAGTTTGAAGCCATTGTTCTGTGTCCTAGTTTCCAGGGCAGCAGAAGACAAGCTTGCTCCCTCCTCCCTATGACTTCCCTTCACATATTTGTATGTGGCTATCATGTCTCCTCTAAACCTTCTCTTCTGCAGGCTAAACATGCCCAGCTCTTTAAGCCGCTCCTCATAGGGCTTGTTCTCCAGACCCTTAATCATTTTAGTTGCCCTCCTCTGGACGCTTTCCAGCTTGTCAACATCTCCCTTCAACTACGGTGCCCAAAATTGGACACAGTATTCCAGGTGTGGTCTGACCAAGGCAGAATAGAGGGGGAGCATGACTTCCCTGGATCTAGACGCTATACCCCTATTTATGCAGGCCAGAATCCCATTGGCTTTTTTAGCTGCCGCTTCACATTGTTGGCTCATCTTTAACTTGTTGTCCACGAGGACTCCAAGGTCTTTTTCGCACACACTGCTGCCAAACTAGGCATCCCCCATTCTGTATCTTTGATTTCCATTTTTTCTGCCGAAGTGAAGTATCTTGCATTTATCCCTGTTGAACTTCATTTTGTTAGTTTCGGCCCATCTCTCTAGACTGTCAAGATCATTTTGAATTCTGCTCCTGTCTTCTGGGGTGTTAGCTATCCCTCCCAGTTTGGTGTCATCTGCAAACTTGATGATCATGCCTTCTAACCCTTCGTCTAAGTCGTTAATAAAGATGTTAAAGAGAACCGGGCCCAGGACGGAGCCCTGCGGCACTCCACTTGTCTCACTTCTTTCCATGATGAAGACAACGCATTGGTGAGCACCCTTTGGGTTCGTTCGCTTAGCCAATTACAGATCCACCTAACCGTAGTTTTGTCTAGTCCACATTTTACTAGTTTGTTTGCCAGAAGGTCATGGGGGACATTGTCGAAGGCCTTACTGAAATCCAGGTACGCTACATCCACAGCATTCCCTGTATCAACCCAACTCGTAACTCTATCGAAAAAAGAGATCAGATTAGTCTGGCATGACTTGTTTTTGGTAAATCTGTGTTGACTATTAGCAATGACTGCATTTGTTTCTAAGTGTTCGCAGACCACTTCCTTAATGACCTTTTCCAGAATCTTGCCTGGTATCGATGAGAGGCTGACCGGATGGTAATTGTTTGGATCGTTCTTTTTTCCCTTCTTGAAGATAGGGACCACATTCGCCCTCCTCCAATCTGCTGGGACTTCTCCCGTTCTCCAAGAACTCTTGAAGATGATTGCCAGTGGTTCTGAAATAACTTCCGCTAGTTCCTTCAATACTCTTGGATGTAGCTGATCTGGCCCTGGGGACTTGAATTCGTTTAGAGAGGCCAGGTGTTCCTGGACAACTTGTTTCCCTATTTGGGGTTGGATTTCCCCAAATCCTTCGTCCATTCCAGGTTGCTGAGGTTGAAGATGGCTTTCAGCAACCTGGAATGGACGAGAGATTGGGGGAAATGTCAATCCTTCGTCCATTCCACAACTTACAGGAGGAAAGAATGTCAGGAAAGAATGCTTCAGGAACATGACCATACAGCAAGGAAAACATACAACCACCCGTTGCTATCATGTCTTGAAGTGGATGCAAAACAAGTATTCCTCCATCTGGTGAAATACAGTGGAACCTTGATTTAAGAGGATTTTGAGTTAAGAACCATCACTCAGACCAGGTTTCACTTTGACATAAGAACAACATTTTGAGTTAAGAGCTAGCTAGCATCAGGGGGAATGCTAGTGTGAGAGTACAGGACTTTAGGGCTTCAAGGGAATACCTTCTACGCCTCATGCTTCCATGTTTCATGCTCTTGTTCACTTTGGGAGATTGCTGTCCACTTTGCTCTTGTCTGCTTTGAGGAACTTTGGATTAGCTGATTTTGTGTGGTTTTTATTCCTGATATGTATGGCTTCATAAAGAGAGGGGGGGGCTAGAATGAGTACAGCATGAAGAAAATGATGCTTCTGCCTCTTCACTTTATTATTATTATTATTATTATTATTATTATTATTATTATTATTGACACAACGACGTTGTATGACACAGCAAACAAGATAGTTATGCTGGATTTTGTTTCACAAAATCACAAGTCGAACACTTCCCAAGTGTCTAGGACTGTGTGATGTATTTTCGGATGATGCGTGCAGATCCCAGTAGGGTGGCCTTTTGCAGTTGGCAGATCGTAATTTTGTCAATGTCTATTGTTTCCAAATGCCGGCTGAGATCTTTTGGCACGGCACCCAGTGTGCCCATCACCACTGGGACCACCTGCACTGGTTTCTGCCAGAGTCTTTGAAGTTCAATCTTGAGGTCCTGGTAGCGGCTGAGTTTTTCCTGTTGTTTTTCATCAATGAAAATGGGATGGTGACATCAATGATCCAAACCTTGTTCTTTTCCACAACTGTGATGTCTGGTGTGTTGTGTTCCAGAACTTTGTCAGTCTGGATTCGGAAGTCCCACAGTATCTTTGCGTGTTCATTTTCCATGACCTTTGCAGGTATGTGATCCCACCAGTTCTTTGCTGCTGGCAGGTGGATGAATCATTTGGGCCACATAGTTGTGCCTCTGTTTGTAGTCTGTCTGTGCAATTTTCTTACAGCAGCTGATCAATGGTTTCGTCGGTTTCCTTGCAGAGTCTGCACTTTGGGTCATCAGCTGATTTTTCGATTATTATTATTATTATTATTACTATTATTATTATTTACAGCATTTATATTCCGCCCTTCTCACCCCGAAGGGGACTCAGGACGGATCACATTACACATATAGGCAAACATTCAATGCCTTTTAACATAGAACAAAGACAAGACAAACATAGGCTCCGAGCGGGCCTCGAACTCATGACCTCCTTGTCAGAGTAATTCATTGCAGCTGGTTGCAGCTGGCTTGCTCTCCCGCCTGCTCCACAGCTCTTCTGCTATTCTTCTGCTATTCTTCTGCTATTATGCCACAGCTTTGTGTTTCTACCATTTTAAAGTTGATCTTTCTCTTTTTTTTTTCCATATGAATATGCAAGTTTGTCTTGCTGTTACATTGGCCAACATACATTTTGTTGCCTCAAATGGGCTTCCTTGCCACAACTTTCCACTTCTACCATTTTAAAGGTGACCTTTCTTTATTAGTGTTCCATGTGAATGTGCATTTATACATTATTTTTCATTTATAAAATACATTTTCTTATTTAAAAACATGATTCAGGGGGCTGGAACAGATTAATAGCATTTCAATGGGAAAATTCACTTTGAGATAAGAGCTTGATCTCAAAACGAATTGAACTATTAACTCAAGGTATCACTGAATGCCTATTTGTCCTTGGATATGCCTTTTCTCATTTGGCTTTAGCATAGGTTGGTTTGTGATTAGTTACTGGAAGATAAATGCAGGCTTCATATGTATGTTTGACCGCTGAGAACTCTGAATTTTCTGTAGCAGAAGGGAAATGTTTTAATTGCTGAAAATTCTTTCTTTTTCACCCTAAGAAAATGTGAAATTGTCAGATGCATCTATTCCTATATCATATTCGTAGGTGGATCATGATGAGCACAGATTGCTGAATGCTTGCCTAATTTCACAACTTATTTTCCCCCTCTTCCATGCTGGCTGCCTGCTTTAACATATAGCACACAGTAAAGGTTTTGGACAGCAGCGGGTTTGCTTTCTGAGATTGCAGAAAGCAAAACTATGGCCAAAATAACATCTGGCTACCCGCCATAAAGCTAGAAATATTTAGGAGTAAAGGAAATACTCACCTTTCTTATGACAGAGAGCAAGCAAACAATACCCATCTGGGAAGCATGGCTTCAGGCCATGTCCTAAGTATTTCATTCTCTGCTTGAAAAATCAAATGCTCAAAGCTCACACAAACAGAAGCAAGCCACTCAGAGTCAGAGAGAGAGAGGCTTTCACAGACTGTTGGGCACACAGTGCTTTTAGATGCTTTATTTTATAGACCACTGAAATAACACTGCAGCACTACAATATGCAGGTGAAACTGGGACTTTGAGGGTCATTGAGCTCTTTGAATTTCCCCACCACATTAAAATTATAGAAACTGAGCTAAGAGATGGGAGGGAAACCCACAACCTTGTGCTGATCCACTGTAAAAAATCTCCCAGTGTTCGCTGGCCCAGAAAATATTTTCCTTACCTGCAGTGGCTTAATAAACCAGTGCCAGAGCATTAAAGCACAAAATAAAGTACTGTCTGGTTAAAAGAATTAAACCAACCAGCTCTAAAACCACATCTTGCATGCAGTCCTTTGCGTGCCTGGCTTCCAAATTGATAATTCTCTTCTTTTTCCTCTCTGTATTTTCAACAAGCAAAAGAAGGGAATATTGCACAGAAAGGGGACCATATTAATGAAGTGTAACAAAACATCTCATAATAATAAAGGAGCTGTCTCGCAGTCTGAGACCAAAGTTTACTTTAGCCGAGTATTTTTTTGTAATCAAGAGCCAGTCAAATGTTTCTGGTTTAAAATTTAAATCAGAACATGCAACTAATGACCATCATCTTTATCAACAACAAGGGATGCTCAAGGATGTTTGCTAGTCTGAAACCCACCTGATTCACACTTTTCAGCCAGAGTTGGAAAAAAAACTACTTGAATCACATTTCTTGATTGGGCAAGGACAATCCCAATTAACTGGCTGTCAAGGAGCCTCCGGTGGCCTAGGGGATAAAAGCCTTGTGACTTGAAGGTTAGGTTGCTGACCTGAAGGCTGCCAGGTTCAAATCCCACCCGGGGAGAGCATGGATGAGCTCCCTCTATCAGCTCCAGCTCCATGCGGGGACATGAGAGAAGCCTCCCACAAGGATGGTAAAACATCAAAACATCTGGGCGTCCCCTGGGCAACGTCCTTGCAGACGGCCAATTCTCTCACTCCAGAAGCAACTCCGGTTGCTCCTGACACAAAAAAAACCTCACTGTCATCTAATTTTTGAACTGCTTCTAAAATATCCCAGTTTCTCTTTCTTCTGACTTTCCCTCTTTGTTCTTGGTTTACTTCAGCTGTTGTAAACAAATTTCAAACTGTAAAAGGACTTTGTATTAAACTAATTCAGCATGAAGAATAGGAGAGAAGTGAAGCAGTTGTGAGCTTTCCTATAACTTTTTTTTCATCAAAAACTTTTGCCATCTTAGCCATGTTTTGTTTTTTGCTACATTTCATGTGTAAAACAATGGAGGGTATAAAACTACAGATTAAGGACCTCATCAGACAGCTTTAGGGCTTCATTTCTATGCACTGAGGAAATGGAGCCCCATGGGAGTCCCACAGGCCATCACATGATGTAAGAGTATTTCCAGTGGATCTTCACAGAGTTCCTTTCCCACAGCACATGGAAACACAGCCCTAAAGTCATCTTCAGGAGTGTTACTTGATTCCAAAGGGCTTAAAATGGGGAGAGTCAGGCAGAAAGGGTGTGGGATGGCTAGCCATCCCAGAAAATAGGAAAAAACAGTGAGGAATGAAGGAGGAAGGTTCTCTCTGCTTTCCCCCAGTTTCTGTCCCCATCTGATGAATTCCTAGGATAACATCTGCATTATATTTGTCCAACTTTTAGAGTAATTAGGTAAAGGTTTCCCCTGACGTTACGTCCAGTCGTGACCGACTCTGGGGGTTGGTGCTCATCTCCATTTCTAAGCCAAAGAGCCGGCGTTGTCCGTAGACACCTCCAAGGTCATGTGGCCGGCATGACTGCATAGAGCGCTGTTACCTTCCTGCCAGAGCAGTACCCACTGATCTACTCACATTTACATGTTTTCAAACTGCTAGGTTGGCAGGAGTTGCGGCTAACAGCGGGCTCTCATTGTGCCCCCAGGATTTGAACCTGGGACCAGTACGTATGAAAAAGATCTTGGAGTCCTTGTGGACAACAAGTTAAACATGAGCCTACAATGTGATGCGGAGGCGAAAAAAGCCAACAGGATTCTGGCCTGCATAAATAGGGGTATAGCATCTAGATCCAGGGAAGTCATGCTCCCCCTCTATTCTGCCTTGGTCAGACCACACCTGGAATACTGCATCCAATTCTGGGCACCACAATTGAAGGGAGATGTTGACAAACTGGAATGTGTTCAGAAGAGGGCAACTAAAATGATCAAGGGTATGGAGAACAAGCCCTATGATGAGCTGCTTAAAGAACTGGGTATATTTAGCCTGCAGAAGAGAAGGCTGAGAGGAGACATGATAGCCATGTACAAATATGTGAGGGGAAGTCATAAGGACAGGGAGCAAGCATGTTTTCTGCTGTCCTGGAGACTAGGACGCGGAACAATGGCTTCAAACTACAGGAAAGGAGATTCCACCTGAACATCAGGAAGAACTTCCTAACTCTGAGAGCTGTTCGGCAGTGGAACTCTCTGCTCCGGACTGTGGTGGAGGCTCCTTCTTTGGAGGCTTTTAAGCAGAGGCTAGATGGCCATCTGTCAGGGGTGCTTTGAATGAGATTTTCCTGCTTCTTGCAGGGGGTTGGACTGGATGGCCCATGAGGTCTCTTCCAACTCTACGATTCTATGATTCTATGATTTGGCCCGCAAGTTCAGAAGCTCAGCGCTTTAAGACACTGTGCCACCAGGGGCCACTGTAATATGCATACTAAAATGTATACTTTAGAGAAAAGACAAGATTAGTTATTTAGCACATTTTTAAGGTTAAAACTGGCATATGTTACAAAAAGAAGAGATAATGTAGTCTTCCCTAGGATGGATGATAGTGTAGGAACTGCCTGAGAATTCAAGAAGAAAAAACAGGAAAGATCCAGGATAAGAGAAGAAACACAGCTCACAACACAGAGGGCGAAAAACATGAATCCAACAGATTTGCAGAACGCTTCTATAGTGTTAAAGGTGCATATTTGGTGCACCTTTTCTTAGACCAGTGGTTCTCAGCCTGGGTTCCCCAGATGTTTTAGGCCTTCAAGTCCCAGAAATCCTAACAGCTGGTAAACTGGCTGGGATTTCTGGGAGTTGTAGGCCAAAAACATCTGGGGACCCCAGGTTGAGAACCACTATCTTAGACCCATAACATACATTAGGCTCCGTCTTTATATGTTGTTCTCCTTTTACTTCTGCATATTATGGCTTTACCTATTACCTCTTGAAGTAAAAGCTGTCAGGCTCTGAAGATCAACCAACACAGACCAGTTCCTATTGCCCTCTTTCTGCACCTCACATAGGCAACTGTTTAGACATAATAGAAACAGCTAGATAGGCCTTTGGACTTCACATGCAATAAAATCAAAATTTCAGAAACAGCTACCAATACAATCTCGTACTATATGTTCCTGATATTTCACTGTTTCTAAAGTGTGTTTTTTTCCTATGCTTCCTAAATCAATTGGCAATCAACTTCTTTTTTAATTCCCTGCGTAGAGACGTGTAAAAATGTGAAATTCAATGTGTAATGGGAATTTCCACTTGTAAAAATAACAATGATGTTGATCTGGAGGAAGGAGCTGCAATGGGCAGTATTGAATCCTTTCTTCTGCTGTAATCGTTAGAACCAAGGAGGAAGGAACGGTAATTGATATCTTTTTTAACAATGTAAATTCATTAGAGTTACCCTTTGAATTGAGAGGCATCTGTACTTATAAAGTGTAATACAGAATAATATAAAATAGAAGAAATCCCATTTAATGATCCCTCATTAGAACAAACACAGAACAAACACGGAGGATTTCTTCAAGTAAAAGAAAACGGGAGTAGTCAATGGAAGGAGAATGTATCCTGTGTGATGGTAAGGCAAAGAGATAAAAAATTGGGGGGGGGGGAACAAAGGAAAAATGTGATAGGGGTAAGAAAATCATTTGTTTAATTTCCAAACAGGGAGTTGCGAAGCTTAAGGGAAATAAAACAATCCCCAACACTTTACTTGTTGCATGGGATGCAGTCCCTAGATCTGGTCCAGATGAACTGTTCTTATATTTCTAAGAAAAGAGACCACAGACCTTTTTTTTTCCAGGTAAAGGATACTCAAACACTGGCAGACAAGTTGTTATTTCTTTGCCTACCTCAATGTACTTGTGGAGGGACAGCAAAAGTATGTTTCGTATGCACTATCATTGAAACATTGTTAAATATGGACTCTTACAAGCAGAGTGCGTACTTAAAAGAGCCCTCCATGTGTTCAGCAGATATCACTCCAAAGGATTTTGCCTGGGATAGATGACATGAAGTCTTTATTATTACTGTGAGGTCTTCGTGATAATAATATTGTATTGCATTGATACTATTTCTTAATACTGTTATTTAGTACACTTCAGATTAATAATTCCCAAGAAGGAATTACACTACATATGTGTCCGTTCCTGGAAGGTGTAGGACACAAAGATAGGCTCACACAGCTGGTAGCTATGGAAACTTTATTGAATCCGCCTTGCCAAGATGACTGCAAAAGCTTTTACTGCCCCTCTTCCGCTCTTTCCCTCAGTATATTGGGTTGTTGCCTGTGAAGACTATTGGACCAAGTAGGACAGTTTCCCCCGAGACTTCTTGGAGTCTAGGATATCCTTGATTTCAAAATGGGTGTGTGCCCCCACCATAATGGGGACCGGATCTGCACCCAGTTTACTCCATCTGTGAGTGTTCGGCGCTGGTTTCAGCAGGCTAACGTGAAACACTGGGTGCACCTTGCGCCATCTATGAGGCAATTGTAACCGTACTGCCACTGGGTTTACAACAACCAAAATGGGAAAGGGACCAACATATCGTGGGCTCAGCTTCCGGGATGGTTGTGTGGATTTCAGGTGCTTTGTTGACAAGTACACTAACTCCCCCACTTTGTAGTCCAGGGGTGCTGTTCTCTTTCTATCTGCATATTTCTTGTAATCCAGTTTGGCTGTGCGCAAGGCCTCCTGAACCGAAGGCCAAGCGGCAGCGATCCTCTCGCCCCAATCCCCCGGCTTCACGTCGGAAGGCAAGTCCTTTTGCAGTGCGGGGAATGGCGGAAAATCTCTGCCGTTCACAACTTTAAACAGAGATACCCCAGTGGACGCGTGATCCGAATTATTAATGCAATATTCGCAAGCGGCAACATCGAGGACCATTGATCTTGCTAGTACGTGCTGTAGCAACGGAGGAACTGCTGAAGGGTCTTCTGAACCCGTTCGGTGGCTCCGTCTGTTTCTGGATGGAAGGCTGTGCTCAGGGCCCTTTCAGTTCCTAAAATGCCCAGGAAAGACTTCCAAAACCTAGATGTGAACTGAGAGCCCCTGTCACTTATGATCCGCTCGGGACACCCTTGCAGGCGGAACACGTGTTGCAGAAACAATTTGGCCAACTCGGGTGCCGTTGGAAGTCTCTTAAGGGCCACGAAGTGAGCTTGTTTGGAGGACAGGTCAATTATAGTCCAGATTGTGTTAAAACCGTTGCTGTTGGGCAGGTCTACCACAAAGTCCATAGCTATATCCATCCACGGTCTCGAGGGGTCTGCTACTGATTGCAACAATCCTTCCGGTCTGCCCACCTTTTGTTTTGCCATAGCGCACACTGGGCATTCCTGCAAATAACCCTTTACATCCTTGTGTATGGTTGGCCACCAGAATTGTCTGTTCAACAGTTTCAGAGTCTTTGTAAATCCAAAATGACCAGAGAGCTTGGAGTCGTGTGCTTGGGCCAGCACCCTCCCCCGAAGTTCCTCCGGTACATAATATTTGGAACCGTGAGTCCACAATCCCCCTGTTTGAGACAGTTCGTCCCTATGAGACTGGAGCCAGGGGTCTGCATCTGCAGCTAACCTCAATTCCTGGGACAGTTCGTGTGGTTGACCACTAGGTGGGGGCCTTTCCTTCACTGTGGCCCTGGTCTGCACTATCAAACCCAGTTGTTCTTTCGTGAACACAGTTCCGACTTCACCCAGGGCCGAACAGTTTGCATCGGGCATTCGAGATAGGGCATCTGCCCGTCTGTTCTGTGTCCCCAGAAAGAACTTCAGCTTAAAATTGAAACGGTTAAAGAACTGTGCCCATCGCAGTTGTTTTGCATTCAGCCTTTGGGGGGTTCGTAAAGCTTGCAGATTCTTGTGATCACTCCATACCTCAGTTCCTTCCAAGAAATGTCTCCAATGGAATAGGGCAGACTTCACTGCGAAGGCCTCCTTCTCCCACACCCGCCATTTCCGTTCCGTTTCTGTGAACTTTCTTGGTAAATAAGTACAAGGTCTTAGAGCACCCTCATCGTCGGCCTGCAACAGTATTGCTCCATAGGCCACCTCTGATGCATCACACTGTACCACGAAAGGTTTGTCCAATTGGGCATGAACTAATATGGGTTGACTTGTGAACCTCCTTTTTAATTCCTCAAACGCCTCTTGGCACTCAGGCGTCCAGTTCAGTTTTGCACCCGGCGTCTTAGTCTTACGAGTCTCCCCCACTCCCTTAGTCTTTAGTAATTCTGTCAAAGGAGGAGACAGTTTGGCAAAGTCCTTGATGAACTGTCTATAGAAATTCGCAAAGCCCAGAAATCCCTGTAGCTGTCTTCGAGTCCTTGGAGGATCCCACGCCAATACATCCTGCACCTTAGCGGGGTCCATAGCTATGCCTTTTGTGGAGATGCGGAACCCCAAGTAATCTAACTCCGTTTTGTGGAATTCACACTTGGAGAGTTTAGCATAAAGCTGATTCTCCTTTAATCTCCGCAGGACTTCTCGAGTCAGCTTAATGTGTTCGGACAGCGATTTACTGTATAAAAGAATGTCATCGAGGTATATAATAACCCCTTTATATAGCAGGTCACGAAAGGTCTCATTTATGAACTGCATGAACACCTTTGGACCCCCACACAAGACAAAAAGGTAAAACTTTAAAATGATACTGCCCCAGGTGACAATTAAAAGCTGTTTTCCAACAATCTTCATCTTTGATTCGAATCCTATAAAAAGCCTCCCGCAAGTCCAGTCTGGTAAAGATGCGTGCCTCGCCCAATTGCGCCAACATCTCCGACATTAGGGGAAGCGGGTATTGGTTTGTGGTGGATATTGCGTTAAGACCTCTATAATCGACGACCAATCTCAGGCCGTCCGCTTTTGGCCTGAAAAATACTGGCACTGCCATGGGGGACTGAGATGGCTCGATGAAGCCTCTCTCTATATTTTTGTCAATACATTCTCTGAGTGCCCTTTTCTCTGGTTCCGACATTGCATAGAGTTTTGGTTTAGGTAGTTTGGCATTGGGGTCTATTTCAGTTGCACAATCCGTCTTCCTATGAGGGGGCAACTGGTCACACTCCTTCTCACTGAACACCTCTGCGAATTCATGGTAGACTCTGGGAATGCTTTCCAATGGTACCCCCTGTGATGTGGCTGCTATCGCCCCCTCTGGCTCCAGTACCTCTATGTCTTTTGGGGTACTTTCAAAGTTGCAGTTCCCATCCCAGAAGGTAAAAGTCTCCCTTTTCCAGTCAATCTGAGGGTTTTGCCATCTCAGCCAAGGAACACCCAAGATGACTGGCTGGTGTGCCATTGTTGAAATCACAAATTGCAATGTCTCAGCATGAGAACCCATAGTCATTCTTAAAAACCCCATTTTTTCTGTTACTGGGACTCCGTATGCTGGGGTTCCATCTAATTGTGCGAAGACTACTGGTGTCTTTAGTGGGTTTGGCTTCACTCCCAACCTGTTTGCTAGTTCAGGAGTAATTAGGCATCTCGTACACCCACAGTCCAACATAGCATCTGCCTCTATCTGGATCCCTGTCTCTGGGTTCAAAAGTCTCACTCTAACTCTCACAATGTCATAATTTACCCTTCTCAACTCACCCCCATCACCCTCTGGTCGTTTGATCTGTTTCCGGGCGTTCAAAACAGATCTCGGTCGTTTCCCGGTAACTCCAGGTCCTCCGCTTCCTCCATCTCTTCTGTCTGAAGCTGCCCTGGGGCTAAAGCCGTTTCCGTTGCCATGGCAGCTGTCCCTTTTGCTAGTTTGGAGTTCTGGTGGGCCGGCTTCTGGCTGTGAAACCTCTCTCCTTTTGTCTCCACGCCTATCCTTTTTGGACACTCTGCCGCTCGATGTCCCTCGCGGCTGCAAGAGAAGCAGGCCCCCCTCCCTGCTCTCCTCTCCCTGCTGGTCGACCTTCCGTGATGGGGAGAAGAAGCGCCGTGTCGCTCCTGTCAGGGGTTTGAATCTGCTGCTCTCCCTTGGACAACGAGAGATTTGCTGTTGGTCCACCTCCACGCGCCCTGCCAGCAAAATCCAGTCCTCCAAGTCTCTTGGATTTCCTCTGTGTAGAGCCCACTCGAGCACCTCAGAGCGTAAACCAGCCCTGAAATATTCCAGTTTGGTGGTGTCTGACCAGTCTCTAATCTTCCCCACTGTGGCTTTAAATTCCAGGGCGTATTCTGACACTGTCCTTCCTCCCTGGTATATCCTTTTGAGCTGGGCCTTTGCCCTCTCCTCTGCCAAAGGGTCTTCGAATCTCTCACGGAGGGCTCTTAGGAAATCCTCCAGGCAGGCCAGCTCCCGGGCACTGGTATCATACATCTGCATTAGCCAGTCTGCAGCTGCTTCTTTCAGGTTAGCCCCCACCGTGTGGATTTTTGCACTTTCTGAAGGGAATTGGTCCCCAAAATCCTCCATGAAGTGTCTTACATTTGTAATGAAATAAGACAGCTGTTTGGGGTCCCCGTTGAACTTCACCCGAAATTCTCCCTTCCCAGGCGTTTGGCTCCTTCCCGACAGGCCCGTGGGGAAAACTGATGTCCCCTGCCGAGGCATCTCGTCCTCATAGTCCTATAGACCCTCCCCGGCAAAGGGACGGGGCTCAGTGCCTCTCCCAGGCAGCCCTCTGCTCTCATTGCTCGACTGTCGCCCTCCAGGACGCGGTTACCTGCCGCTGCATCAGATCCATCTGTCAAGAGAAAGTTTCAAACATTTTCTCCATCACATCTAATCTCCTCTCCATCCTTCTCGTCTCCGGGGCTTCCTCTCCGTCTCCCTGCCAATCGCCCCCCATCTGGATCTTCCGTCTCACCGTCACTCCCCTGCCCGCGGGTAACTGGGTGGAGGTCAGCGGCTTCCACGACGGGTCCGAGGGGTCTGTCCCCCCTTCGCTCAACGCTGGCAATGGGTTCCTTTCCTCTCTCAACTCATCTGCGCCTTGTGGGTTCACCTGTTCCTCTTCCAGGAAGAGGAATTCCTTCAGGGTTTCTCCTCCATCAGGGTTCATGCTCTCACCGGAGAGGCCTTTCCTCACGGGATGAGCCGGGGGGAAAAAGGAGTAAAAGCTTAATGTCCGTTCCTGGAAGGTGTAGGACACAAAGATAGGCTCACACTGCTGGTAGCTATGGAAACTTTATTGAATCCGCCTTGCCAAGATGACTGCAAAAGCTTTTACTGCCCCTCTTCCGCTCTTCCCCTCAGTATATTGGTTTGTTGCCTCCCCCCTCCCTTCTTCTCCATCCACACCTCCCTTTCCTTTTGTCCTTTCCCACGTTTGAAGACCAGACCCTGTCATAAATCAGCCTTCCCCGCCAAATGGTCTTCTTCCTCTGTCTTCTTGTAGTCAGGTGCAAAAAGAAAAGCTTTGAGGATGCTGTTCTTTTTTGCATCCTGACAATGAGTCTTGATGGTCCAGTTTTGCCAGATGGTTTAGCCTAGGCTCACCCCTTCCCTCCTGCATTTCAAGGCCATGTTTATATTTTTAGACCCAGTGGATGAAATGGATAGTCATTCCTCTCTACATAAGAATGTTCCTTTGGTTCCAAATTAGTCTTGCATTTAGGTTCAGATGTCACTAGAGTGGTACAGGAAGAAGGACTAAAAAGAAGACTTAAGGATACTGTTTTTCAACAGATGCAGGTGGCATCTGTTGCAAAACCGTATCCTTAAATGCCACAGATTCCTTTAAGGGTGACTGCATCCTCATTCAAATAAACTGGAAAACATCAAACATATACCTCACCTCTGAGGATACCTGCCATAGATGTGGGCAAAATGTCAGGAGAGAATACTTCTGTAACATAGCTATACAACCCGGAAAACACACAACAACCCTGTGATTCCAGCCATGAAAGTCTTCAACAACACATAGTTTAACAGTTCTATAAAATATGTTCCATCTTGCTTGAATTATAGAGATAACTGTTTCCCTTAACTTTGTGCTTGCCAATTCTCTAGTATGCATCCAGCCCAAGTACAGTATAATTGAAATATAGGGTTCACTATTATGGTTTCAGTTATAGAGCAGTCTTGGAACATATTCCCTCATACATGAAGGCTTATTGTAAATAAATGAAAGGAGATTCTCATCCCAGCCTTCTCTCGGGTAAGTTTAATTACAAGGATAGGACTACAACTCCCAGCATCCTTCATTATTAGCTATGAAACCTGATTGCACTTGGATGCTACATATTTACGCCACTGGTGTATAAGATAATTGCAGTCCTATACTATAATACAACAGAATCCAAAATCTCAAGGAAGTAAGTATTTTACCTTCTGTATCCAGCTTTCAATTGTTGAGTATTTTTAGCTACCATGTTTGCATTTTAGGAACATTTATTACGTTTTATTAAGATCTAACACCACATTTATAGAAATATTACTAGCATCATTAATCCTGCTTTGCAATTAATCAGTGAACATAACTAATATATCAATAAACTGCATACGTGGGGTGAGGTTTGTGTGCTTATATATTTAGCCAACTGTACAAGCTGTACAGTAGCTGGCTGCTTAAAAGCATTTCTTATTAAGCTTCACTGAATGTTTTTTCAGTGACAGCCAAAGTAAAATAAACAGGCCTGAACTTATTGGAGTTTTGTATTTGTTGCCCAGTAAAACCTTAGAGCTTCTTGCTCTTTATACAAGTAAGATTTATAGTATCTATTCTTGCTTTGCAGAGTCCCAAGATAATGTTAATAGATGGCTAGTTTTGCCAATAAATCCCTCGGGAAAGCAAGAGAAATTTCTATTTCAGATGAATTGTTCAGAACTAAATCCACATCCAAAATGGTATACAGTACTTAGGCTTAAGAGACACGGCTTTAAGTAGGCAGATGCATTTCTCTCGATTCTGAGCAAAAGGAAGGACCAAGAGAAAAGGCGACTCATGGGCCTCTGATACCTAATGCTCCGGATATTAAAGGGCTAAAGTTCTAATTTTCTTCAAAGGAATGGCACTGCTTTGTGCAAAACAAAGGATTCCTTTCACTGGGATTCTTGTCACAATTTCCCCAGGGCTGGAAGGGAAGGTTACAATATGTCTGAGATCGTTTTTAGGAATAACTATAACAGCATTATAAGAAGTGACCCAAAACTATGTTCAGAGAAAAGGTTTCTTTCAGCTTGATTAGATTAGTAAAAGATCTTTGAAAATCATTAGACAAAACAGCATATGAGTGTGTGTAAGTAGGTAAGAAAGTATGCAGATTGCATAGGCAACTACTTTAGACTGATTCAGTCCATTAGATCATCTAGCTTAATGCTACAGCAGCCTTCCCCAACCCTATGCTTTCCCTACATTTTGGATTACAAATTCTTTCTTTTCTCACAATTGGACATACAGTATTAGTTATGTCTTTTAGGAATTACAATGCAGTGCAGCTAGTTAGTAGCCAACTGCAATAAATCACTACTGACCGAGATGACATGAGTTCGAAGCCAGCCCAAGTCCGATTGAGCTCCCGACCATTAATAGCCTAGCTCATTGTTGACCTAAGCAACTTGAAAGACAGTTGCATCTGTCAAGTTGGAAATTTAGGTACCACTTTATCTCCTTCTAACAACCACTTGAGCCCTGAGATCCACAGGTGAGGCCCTTCTCTCGGTCCCACCACCATCGCAGGCGCATTTGGTGGGAACGAGAGAGAGGGCCTTCTCGGTGGTGGCCCCATGGCTCTGGAACTCCCTCCTTAATGAGGTACCATCAGCCCCCTCCTTACTGGCCTTTCGTTTACAAATTAAAACCTTTCTGTGGAGCCAGGCCTTCCCAGACAAATGAAAATAGGCACTGCCAGTTTGATAATTTTTTTGATAATACATGGCAAATAACTGTGGCTGAAGGTTATGCATATCTTTAATATGATGCTTCTTATAAGTTTTAAAATTGTTTTATATGATACCTTAATTGGGTTTTAATCAGGATATGCTGTTTTAATTGATTATTTATTCCTGTCCAATGTACTTGTATGAATTTTATATGTTGTATGCCGCTTTGAATCCCACCCACGGGAGAAATGTGGGATAGAAATGAACAAATAAATAAATAAATAATTTGCGGGGAGGCTAATTTAACTAATTTACGACACCATAAAAACTTCCAGCAGCGTGCAGAAGAATGAGGAAGTACTCCATCAAGGACTCCCCCTGTGGCTGGAGTCGAGCATGCACTCATGAAGCCGGAAGTTGGAAAATGTTAAATTGCCTCTGTGTCTGTGTCTGCATATCGTATGTCTAATGGCATTGAATGTTGGCCATGTACAATGTACCATGTACAATGTACATGGTACATTGTGATCTGCCCTCAGTCCCCTTCAGGGTGAGAAGGGCGGGATATAAATACTGTAAATAAATAAAAAAATAATCTAAAGTAGTGGTGTCAAACCTGTGGCCCTCCAGGTGGACTTTGTCAGAGTATTTGCAGAGCAGTAGTAGTTGGATGGAAGCAGTGGAGCGCAGAACGAAGAGACACTCAGTGACGTTGGTAAAACTATTTACAAAGTTTTACTGTATGCAGCAGTAATGAACACAAACAGACTTGCAGACAACAGACGAACACAGGACTGTTCTGTTCTCCAACAGAACTTGACTCGTACTCTAGGCAGACAGAACTCAACTGAACTGCAATCAGTATGCACAAACACTTGTGTCTGGATACTCCCTAGTTCCAGCCACACATTAAGGTCATCATAGCTTCTTGGCAATTAACTCTTTCCACACTATGGTACATTCTGGATGATGCAATCAGTTGCAATGGCACAAATTGCATTTAAACACTATCAATACAAAAATCCCACATTAACAGACTTCAGCTCCCAGAATTTCTGGCCATTGGACAAGCTGGCAAGGGGTTCTGGGAGTTGGAGTCCCAAACATCTGGAGGGCTATAAGTTCGACACCTCTGATCTAGAGGGTACCATGTTGGGAAGAGATGGTTTTCAAATATTGATAGCATTTCAGACAAACATCCCATGCCCTACTTGGAAGTGATGACAACTGAAACTGTGAGCATCTCCAGGCAAAACATATAATGTACACTTTCTCTGAGATACTGCTTTTTCCCAGGTTATTTTCAGTTTACCAACCTGGGCTCCTATTGACCAGAATACTGTGTTATTCTGAAGATGCAGAAACTGAACAGCCCATCATTAGTGCTTGCCAACAAGGACGAAGTGTGCAAGAAAGATAGGTCAGAGCTGACTTTGTAGCCCAAGTTATTATAGCTTCAGTATACATATGCTTCATTTTGTATGCCCCTATTGCTTCATTACTGAGCCTTCCAAACAGATGGCACTTCCAAAAGCATCTGGCTTCGTATTTGCTAAAAAAAAAAAAAAAAAAAGCAGGAGGGAGAGAGGACTAGCCAAATTCATGGTCAATAGAAATATCTATTGCTATTAACTGAAGGAGATTCAAACATGCTGGGCCTAAACATTGCAGATTACTATATCCTGCAGTGAAATACAAAAATCTAAGAACTCCATTATTGTTTGGTATAATGCAACTCAAAACCAATATCCCCAGTAATGATACTGGATAAAGATTCAGTATTGCCATTTTCACATTCTTCTGATTACCATGATTTTGAATAAATATTTAGATAAACATTGTGAGTAAATAGTTACATTGGAAATGAATGACTAATGACAACTATGAACTTTCCACAAACTTTCGTTTGAATTTCAAAAACTGCGTTTAAAAAATTGCTTCAGCCCAATGTGATCAAAAGAAAGTAAATCTGCAGTTTGTAAAGCCAGGTACAGTAAGTAGACTAACAAATTAAAATTTGAGGAGACTATGATTAACCCATCTTTCCTCTGATGATGAGTTGTACATGAAAATACGTGCTTTGGATCTCCAAGTTCTCTGGAATATATATACAATCCAGTCACCACCAATAAAAAAAACAACTAAATACAGGGTGAGAACTTAGGAAAATAGCATGCTGTGAAAACAGACATCTTTCAGCATCTAAGGGAGCACCTTTTCTAAATCTATACTAAAATTATTGTCTACATTTAGGCCCACTTTTAGCAGAAAAAAGGCCTGAAGGAGGGTATTGTAAGAACTCTGGCCATCTTTGGATAATTACACCAGTAACATTATAAGAATAATATGTGTTGATTTTTCTGGTCTCTGTGGCTTTTAACTGTATCCCATTCAATTCGTTTGCTGGAATGGGATTTGGTACTAGAGGGTTCCTATTCATCTCCTTAGTCTCTGTGCCATTTAACATCTACATGAAATCACTGGAAAAAGCTGCCCAGAGTTTAGGGATAAGATGTTGCCAATATGCTGGTGGTACACAGCTCCATTACTCCTTGGAAATTCCAAGGAAACTGGCTCAGTATTAAATTGGTGCCTGGCCTCTGCTATGAACTGAATGAAGACATTCAAAGTGAAGTTTAATCCAAACAAGACAGAAGTTTTCCTGGTCAGTTAAAAAGCAAATCAGCCAGGAATTCAGCCTGTGCTGGATAGAGTTATACTCTCCCAGACAGGTTTACAGTTTGAATGTAGACCTGGATTCAGTCCTGAGCCTCGAAGTACAGGTTTCTGGGGTGAACAGAAATGCATTTCCAAAGTGTGCTAACAGCAACCATCCCTGGAGATATCTGATCTGACCACAATCATAGAATCCCAGAATAATAGAGTTGGAAGAGACCACATGGGCCATCTAGTCCAACCCCCTGTCATGCAGGGAAAGTATAATCAAAGTACCGCTGACAGATGGCTATCCAGCCTCTGTTTAAAAGCCTTCAAGGAAAGAGCTTCCACCAGACTCCAAGAAATAGAGTTCCACTGTTGAACAGTTCTTACGGTCAGGAAGTTCTTCCTAACATTCAGGTGGAATCTTCTTTCCTGTAATTTGAGCCCATTGCTCTGAGTCCTAGGACCTCATTACAATGAGATCCTTAAACCGGGAGACAGTGAGGTCATCCGTGGAGCAACAGGGCAAATCCATGGGCCAGCGGAGGAAACCATCAAGCATCACCCCCTTCCCTATCACACGGGGGAAATTGTCACTGCCCGGCTTCCCCCCCCCCCCTGTGCTTTCCCCAGCTTACCTAATGAGAACATAGGTAGCCACCTGTGTAGTTAGGGCTCTATCCTACAATGCTTCCAGAATGAAACCCCACCAGAGGTAGCCCTCCATCATGTCATGGGCTCAGTCCAGGCTCTGTCCTGGAAACATCGTAGAACAGAGCCCTGGCCACATGTGATGAGGTTTCTAGTCTCCAGGGAAGAGAAAACAACTCTGCTTCCTCTTCATTGCGACATTTCATATATTTAAACATGATGATCATGTCTTCTCTCAACCTACTCTTCTGCAGGCTAAACATATCCAGCTCTATAAGCCGCTTCTCATAGAGCATGGTCTCTAGACCTTTGATCATTTGATCACATATGCCAGGATTTTGGCTCAAACTGCTGGATGACTTACTGTTAAAAGGCAGTTGGTCATCCATGTATAACAGCAACGGTTTATATATTGCCTATAAGATACCAGCATTGCCTGATAGCAAAATAAGCGGATTATTTTTCAAACTGCATATGGATTTAGGTGCAGTTTTCTCTAATTTTTTTTCATTTTTATTGTCATTTTATTTTATTTATATCTGGCATATATCTGTAGCCTTGGCCTTATTTCATGCAGCCTACATTCTCCATATGTGGTTCCTAATGGGCAGAGAGAGAGAGAGAGAGAGAGAGAGAGAGAGAGAGAGAGAGAAAGAGAAAGAGAAAGAGAAAGAGAAAGAGAAAGAGAAAGAGAAAGAGAAAGAGAAAGAGAGAAAGAGAAAGAGAAAGAGAAAGAGAAAGAGAAAGAGAAAGAGAAAGAGAAAGAGAAAGAGAAAGAGAAAGAGATGGAATGGCATTGAGTGGCAGCACAGAGACAGAAGCTCAGATGGCAGAGCTAGGAATGGCTAGAGAGCAACATAAAATGAGGGATTGGATAAAACAGGGGCAGCCTCTTACAGTGCTACAAATTTGGCCCCACTAACTATTGGCTGTGACTCTTGGCTGACATTTCAAATGAGCCAAAGGCTTTGAAGACTGGTGGCTCTGATGTCAGTGGGACAGTTAAGCCACACTCAACAACAGGAAAATGTGAGAAATTTAACTATCAGGAATATGGAGGTAAGAGGCCACTGTGACATAGGCGGGGCGGGGAAGGAAGGAGAAGGACACTGCCCAAACAACAACAAGAGGTTGGGATTTATTATTACCTTGAAGTGCTTTTGTGAAAGACTAAGCTACAGACTAAAAACTGTTGATGGAATCAAAGGGAGGAAGAATGAGCTGAGAAGGAGATCTGATTACTCAGGAGGCAATCTTGCTCATCCCCTTCCTCTTCAGAATAGTTCTAGACAGACTTGGAAAAATTCACCAAACCCAGTAGGATAGGCCTGATGGCACTGTGAAAAGTGTTCTGCAGAGAATCAGCCTACTCTGCCCAGGGGGATTGAAAGACACACATTCTTTATGTCTTTGACTGTCTGTGTTGTTCAGAGGAAATAGCCATAGAAATCTCCTGTCCTTGGACAAGACCAATTGTTGAAGAACCTTATCCTAATCTAAATGTGAAGCTGACTATGGAGATGTCCCTGACTCATGGTCCTCCAAATTCGAGCTCCTGATGTTCCTTACCTATCCTAGTTCATTCCTGGCTCCTCTAACATGATCTATGGGAAGAGACTGGACCAGAGCAAGTTGGCATGATTACCATTAAATGTGTTTGCAAATGTTATAGAACACATTTTTAAAAATGAAACTCATCAAAATAAAATTTCGAACTTTTTCAGTACACAATGATGATGATGATTTACCCTGCTTATTACACCAAATCAGTTAACATATGCCTAGACACATCTCCATAGCATAGACTATTATAAAATTTCTAGGACCAAACAAAGAATCATTTTGATCTTGTATGTTGGTGGTAGCCCTAATAATATCACACTCAGGCATGGAGGAGAAGGAGAAAGAACAGACAGGGAGAGCAAACGAATTAGACTGACTACATCCTGCACATTGTCTCTAATGATTTCTTTTTACCACCTCCATGTCTGAGATCACTGCGCCAATGAAGCTGACACACTGTGAAAGAAATCAGATCATATTCACTTGGATACCTCTGCTGTTGGTAAGTGAGAGGAAACGAGACCCGCTGGGAAGGCTATCATCACATATGTTTCCTATAGGATGGAAGGATCAGGAAATGTTTTGTCATGAAGCATTTTATCTCCTATGCTCTTAGTATATCAGCAACCATGGTAACATAGTCAGAGACATCAATATACACCTACACACACACATTTATTCACTTAGGTGTTAACATAGCAAAACAGTTATCACTTTTCTCTATTCATGACTCTGCCACATGTTTTCGGAGGGGAAAGAGTTCATTTCTGAGAGTATATGTGAAAAATGCAGATATGAGTAAGACTAAGTATTTAGCTTTAGAGTATTTCCTGGTTGATCACTGGGATATATATACCTGTGTATGTATATTACCATGAATAATTACCATGAATAATTTCAGACGAAGAAAAACACGCACACGCACCCTCCAAAATTTAGGTTCTCGGTCCCATAACTGCTGTAACTGTTTCTTTGGTAATGCAATATTCCATGTCCTGTTTGTCCTATTTCTGAAAATAAATGCTTGGAAAGCTACAGTTTTAAGTTATTTCTGACTTCACAGTTGAACAAAATAGAGATACTCTTTTTCCAATGAGAAAAGAGTTCCCAAGTTATGAAGGTTTGTTCTTAAGTTGAATCTGTATGTAAGTCAGAACAGGTACATTTTTAGGTGTAACTCCTTAAAATCATAACTCCTGTGTGTGTGTGTATGTAAAGCTTTGGCTAGGATAGGGGTTAATGGCCCTGTGGAGTTTGTTTTGCTGTCTGTGTCTCAGTTCAGAAGATTTAACCTCACTTTCTGTCCCTGTGATAATTGGATTTTTTTTTTTAAAAAAAAATGGCTGGTTGTGGAAACAAAAATTGGAGATAAAGCTTCATTGGAAACACCTTTTCCCCATATCTTTTTCAGGAGTGAATTTCCCTACCAAAGGATAGATATCTCTCATTTACTGTTGTCTCACTCCCTTTCTTAACTAGAAGTCATTGGTAAGTTGGATGTTTGCAAACTCAGAAAGTGCCTGTATTGGAAAAAGTGCTAAGTGTTTACTAGAAATACATTGTTACCCCTTTACATTTTCTAAAGGTAAACTGCTTACAAAATCCTGACCCTAAGTGCAATAACTAGCAAAGTGCCTCAAATATTGATGCTAAAATCATGGTCACAAATCCACCACAGCTTAGAAAAGTGGGGGTTTGTTCATATCATAGCTTCCAGAAGAAATGTGCAAATTCTGTCATTTTTTAAAATGAACCGAGTGACATTGTCAACCATCCTTATCAGGGGAATGACCAATACCTAGAACATGTGGAGTGGTGGCATTGAGGCCAAATGTCAAAAAAGCTGTTTGGCTCTTTTACAAGCCAACTTTAATAAAGAGAGGCCATTATTTGCCATCTATATCCTCCCCCCTCCCCCAAGAAACACATTTCCTAAAAGTCAACTCTTGATCCTAACTGTTAACATTTCAGACTACAGTAGTTGCCAAAGAAGAATGAGTGATTTGCATGGATATTTTAAATGGACAATCATAAGATAGAGATCTTTACTGAGAGCAACGATGCCAGTCTTGCATTAAGTGGAGTGTTGTCTTTTCTGCAGATTTGATTTTGGCCCAAATTTCCAAATGAGTCCTGTAGTGACTCTTTCCTTAAAGCATGTTATTTAGTTTGTTTCAGCTGACTTTACCTGAGTTTATAGCATGAGTTATCCCAAGAGGTAAAACCCACTGCGGACTCTTCCCTGATCCAAAAAAACATAATGTGTGTGACGTACCTATGGATTGCATTAGTAGGCTCAATATATCCTGTTATGGCTAATGTCACAACCCATCTCCCAAGTGTGCATAACCCTGACTGAAATTAATACATACCCCAGAGGAATAGTAATTTCAAAAAGAGAGTGCTATATTATTACTTAGAAATTAGATTATGAAAGGAGTGCTTTTTGCTTGGGGAAGGCCCTACTACAGAGATTGATCAAGCTGGAGGCAGCAAACTCCATCTACACTTTGTCTGAATTATCTTGTCAACAAGAAAATATCTTCTCCCTAGATTCTGCTCTGCTAATCAAATTGATCTAAGCTGCTTAGTTTTAGGCTAAATGTTTGGAATTTTATTTCCATGCATCTGAGCTTTAGTGTGTTTCCCAGTTCCAATAACTCTGACTCTCTCTCTGCCCCTCTCTCTCCCCCCCCCTCTCTTTCAGTTTCCTGATCAATGTACATTTCTAGCAGAAAGCAAAGGAACTCCATTATTATTTTTTCTTGTTTGTCAAGAATAGACCAAATGTATTGACACAAGAACTGTGCAGATACATTACACTGTAACACATTAATAACATACTCAGGATCCGCTTGACAGGTCCAACACACATATAAGCTAGAAATCCTGTTGGCTTGTCCCAAGTAGAGTTAACATTTCTGGTCAGTCAACACACATCAGTAAATACAATGGATTCAATTTGTCTGCTCTTGTCAGAACTAAGGATAGCATTTCAGCCCAAGTTTCAGTGCTCAGAGAGAGGCCTAGAAAAAAATGGAAAGACTTCCCCATTCCATCAAAATCCAGTAGAATTATGGTTCACACACCAAAGCTACTATTTGCAGTTTCTTTGGCCCAGTTCTTTTTTGGAGCCAACCCAGGATTTTATCATAGTATATTTATCTTATGTGGCCTCATTTGTTTTATGACTTGTTTTATTGTTGTGTTTTTATATTGTCTGTTGCCTGGGCTTGGCCCCATGTAAGTCACCCCGAGTCCCTTCGGGGACATGGGGCGGGGTATAAAAATAATTTTATTATTATTAAGGTAAAGGTTTCCCCTGACGTTATGTCCAGTCATGTCTGACTCTGGAGATTGGTGCTCATCTCCATTTCTAAGCCGAAGAGCCGGTGTTGTCCATAGACACCTCCAAGGTCATGTGCTGGCATGACTGCATGGAGCGCCGTTACCTTCCCGCCGGAGCGGTACCTATTGATCTACTCACATTGCCATGTTTTCGAACTGCTAGGTTGGCAGAAGCTGGAGCTAACAGTGGGCGCTCACTCCGTTCTCGGGATTTGAACCTGGGACCTTTTGGTCTGCAAGTTCAGCAGCTCAATGCTTTAACACACTTCGCCACCGGTGCTCCCATTATTATTATTATTATTATTATTATTATTATTATTATTATTATTATATATATAAAGCTGTTTCCATGGTGTTAGTTTCTAAAGATGCATTTCGATAGGCAGACATTGGAAAAGTTCTCTTTTGAATTACAATTTAAAAAGATCCTTCAGGAAGCATAGTCAAACTAGACTTCTTTATTACAGAATTATCCAACAAAAATAAATTCGGGTTTCAGGCCAAATTGGATCTAGACTTCCTTTGGGACCAACAAAACACTGTTTACAGAGGCTAAGAGCAAGATGTGCTTCTCCCATTCAACAAATTTTACTGAAACATCACCATTCACCATTTTTGAGGACAGACAGACTAGCCTAGGGATCATGTGGTGGACCATTTGGTACATACAATTCTATCCTTAAATACTAAGCTGACCACCAACCTTTTTTCCCATATTAGCAATTTAGGAGATTCCACTTTCCTTGCATATGTGCTACAGTGTGTCACAAACAGATGTATGGTTACTGTTCACACATTCATGCATGTGTATGTGCATGAACATCCACAGAGAGAAAGAGGTCATACAAGTATATGGTATGATGCATTGGTATATAGTATAAAGGACACCAGGATTCTCAAATTCTTGAATCTGTTCCTTATCTTCTGCTGAGTCTTAGTGCCTAATATAGACAAAGACATGTTCTTGAAGTCCAGTTCCCCAATCTATCCCTAAGTGCAGTATTGAAGGAACTGATCAGATGCCAATAAAATACTTTAATCAACCATCCATTTAATCATCCAACAAAAAAATTCTTGGTGTCTTGGTTTTTTGGTTTGTTCCTGGGGTTATTTTGGGGCACTTGCTCAGAAAAATTGGATTGGATAGACCATATCAGCTCTAGTTTCTCAGATATAGTTATAACGATTATCTATGGGTGAGCAGATAAAGACTGGTATATGGCATATGTTCTGTATCTCATAAACTAGTGCTGACAGGGGAAAACAGTTGCCTTTTTTGGAATCAGCTTGTCAAATATACCCAGGAACATGTGAGGCATCCAAAATGTGTGTTGGCCTGTTTTATAGATTACTTCCAGCTAAAATAGAAATTTCTACTTGCTCTCATGTTAGAAATCTGCATACATAGAAAATTTCTGAAAATCTTGAGATAAGTAGTTATGCATAGATCTTTGGATACACAGTTTAATGTACAACTTTCTCACCCAACTATTGTAAATATTTCCATTCAATAAAATCATTCAAAATTGTCATGAAAAAAATATCTATTCCATATTTGGCATGCATAGAATCGTCAGCTGAAATATTACTCCGATTATGACAAACTGCCAGATCAGATATATTTAGTTCCTCATAGAGCGCTCATCCTGCTATTTTCTAGTCATAAGGAGAAGGAGAGAAGTGTCAAGAAGATATTGTAATTTTGAAATGTTTATTTTAGGGTCTCATATCAAGTCTGTTTTAATACCTGTGTTTGTTGACTAAATGTCACTAGAAATTACGCAAGTCACGCATCTCATAAAAGCCTCTATTACCACTTCCAATCCTTCGATAACAGGATAGAAAAGGAGTGTTTGCTTTCTAATGTAAGATTTTACAACCTTCCTTTCTTGCAACCTTGAAAAATAATTGTGTCTTTGTAAGCTGGTCATATGTAACACCACTGATGGCTAAATGAACCTGAATTTTGGTTTGAGGCACCTTAGCTAAAAGGTAAAGGTTTTCCCCTGGCATTAAGTCCAGTCTTGACTGACTCTGAGGGTTGGTGCTCATCTCCATTTCTAAGCCGAAGAGCCGGCATTGTCCATAGACACCTCCAAGGTCATGTGGCCGGCATGACTGCATGGAGTGCCGTTACCTTCCCGCCGGAGCTGTACCTATTGATCTACTCACATTTGCATGTTTTCGAACTGCTAGGTTGGCAGGAGCTGGGGCTAACAGCGGGCGCTCATTCCGCTCCCGGGATTTGAACCTGGGACCTTTCAGTCTGCAAGTTCAGCAGCTCAGCGCTTTAACACACTGCGCCACCACCAGGGGCCCTGAGGCACCTTACATATAACCAAATAGATGCGAAGTTAATAATTTTTAAATAACTGAGATCAATGAAATAAAGACATTTAAAATTAGACCTCTGCGACAGAAAAAAAATGTAAAATGACTTACATGTTTATAATTACAATACATTCAGAATAAATCAAAATATTTAACACAGTCATGTTTCAGCTAAAACTGTTTATAGTTCTACCCACCCCTTTGCAAACCTTCATTTCATACCAAAACTGGCCCCCGCACTGCACCAGGAGGCTTGAGGAACAACTTCCACCTACTGGGTTCAGACATCTACAAGTTCCACAAGGTGACCCCTTATTGCTGATCCAGCCATGTTGGACATGTCTCTCCTGGATCCTGTACCCATGTTCAACTACCGACAACAGTTGTGATGACATAACTCTCTATTTCACCACCAAATTCTGCAGAAACAAGCCAACAGAAGGAGAGGATGGGTAGGACACTGCTTAGCCAAAGGAGCTCAGAGGGAGTCACAGAAATATATCCGGGAGGCAGACCAGATGGAAAATATTTAGCCAGACATCTGGGTTATCTGCCTGGATCCCCCATCCAATCAGTTCAAACCCACTGGCTTGAATTTATTGGCTATTTTTCCTGCCACGAGAGGACAAGCCACAAATATTGACAAGGGAGGAAAGGCACAGCCATAGCTACATGTCAACCAAGAACCTTATTGCAGGTAAGACAGCGGCTTCTTTTACGACTATAACACAGGGGGTATTTTTTTGGTAAATGATGCAACAGAAAGTTTATAGAAGAGAAAACATTCTGGTTCTTTAGCTGATGACATCTAGTATCCCCACACAGCAAGTGATAGAACTGGAATGCATGCTCTATCTATTATTTATTTATTTATTTATGGTTCTAGCCCACTTTTCTCTACCCTGAGGGGACTCAAGGTGGCTTTACATAAAAAGGCAGGTATTTGATGCCTTGACAACAATACAGAATCAAAAGACATTTAGCAAATCATAAAATTCAAGTAAAACAATTAAAACATTTTAAAACACAGTCAAAATTAATCACACGATCCATAAGCATAAACCAGGCCACTCCTATATCTCACCTTTCTCCTTGCACAGTGGTGATGGTAGTGGTGATTATGATTACTTTTAAGACCCTACCCTTCAGGACTCAAGGTGACTACTGACAGACAGCAAAAAGAATTAACATTGTACATAAGTTAAAAATATAATAAAACATCATGGTCAGAAGATCACATTCCTACAACAGTCTAACACGGCTTCCCAATTTGGAGTGCACTCTGCAGGTTGAGACTGAGAAAAGATGGACTGCCAAGAATTATGTATTACAGAAATAAAGAAAGGAAACTAACATGTCCATCACCTTTCTCCAAGCTGTACAAGAACTTGGCTAACAGAAAAATACACCCCCAGTTATTTCCCAGTTTTGTATCCTTTCTCAGTCTTGAGCTGCCAGACAAAAATGAAACTATCTAGAGGACCTAATGATACAAGTTAACGTTTCCTGTGACACTGAATAACCATTAACATTTGAGTATGATGGTTACTAGATCCCCTCTACCCAGTGTTTGGATGCTGTATTCACTACAAACTGAAGATCCTATAGTCTTTCAGGTTTTGATGGGCTTCATTAGCCTAGACAGTAACTTGAGGTATGGTAGGAGTTATAGTTCATCCAAACCTGGAAGACCTTGGGTTTCTCACTCCTGATATACAACTTGAAGTCTGATTGACTGAGTAAACATAAAATAAATCAGATATACAACAGAAGAAATAAACAAGCTAGTGTACTTGCACATACAGGACTGAATGCCTATTACTAGGAAAGTTATTGATTACACGTCATATGAAAAGACCTAACAAGGGAAAATGACTACAGATGAGTCAGTTGTTCAGATTTGCCTTTTGAGAGAACCTTGATTTATTGCCTGCAGGAAAAAGAAAGAAATATGGTAGGTATTCCATTTTCCTAGTGTAATACTAACATCAAGTGGCCATTTCAAATAATCCCTGTTTCAAAACTATATCTCTGAGTAATACTTCCAAATATTTTTAAAGCAGAATGCATACGGACATTGGTTTTTTAGCTACTACCACATATTTCCTCTTCTTTCCTCTGCTTCTGTCTCACATGTACTGCTTGTCACTGCTATACTTTTGACATGATGAAGTGTGCCAGCTTTGGGGTACAATTTAGAGTGGATTCAGGTGACTAGACTTATGGTGGTTACTTTAGAGCACTTTGGATAATGTATAAATTGACCGTGTGCTCAAGTGCAATATGCCCCTCATCTGTACAATTGCTTTGAAATCCAGGACAGCAGTTGGATACATAACATACTGGACATATCTCCATTGTTGGACAGAGAAGACAACCATCAGTCATATCCCATACAGTACAATGTTATGTACATTCCTACACTTTGTATTTACCCAAAGTAATTTTAAATAGGCAAAATGAATGATGCCTTGTAGTTCAATGTATGTATTCCTTCATTGATTTTCTCAAATCAGACCAAATAATAGCAACAAGTATGACAACATCAGAAACTATCAAACTTTTGAATGCCTCCCAAATTATTAACTTGGATTACTTCCGTAGCAAGCAAGTTATTTCAGAATGACAGTTTGCAACTTCAAAGTATATCTCATTGCATATTAAGATGAATTGTGAGGAGAATATACACCATTTTGTTAAGAAAAGAAGATATATAGAGGTATCATATTACCCCCCTCCAAAAAAGTTGTTGCTTTGGGTATTTCTTAAAGTTTTAACATGTGCAGTCATTTTCCCCATGAGTAACAAAGATGATTTTGTTTACTGGCCAATAGATAAATTGTTACCATCTTTCCAGCTTCCAGCTATTACTTTTCTAGCTGACAAATACAAAATCTGATTAAATTGTGTTCAAGAGATTTATTGTCATCAGTGAGCACCTAAGTTGGAGAACCTGAGTATTTTGGCATGCAATAGTGTTCATTTAATTAAAAATGAGACAGCACAGCATATGATCATCATCAATGTAGATAAGTCCCATTCGCCCTCCACTGTCGCTAAATTCTTTTATAGTTGTCTTTGTTTATATGGTACAGATTAACAGGTGTCTAGTACTAGCAGTGTAAAAGCTTAATACCACACTCTCTGTTTTTCACTGAAACTAATGTTAGTGGTATTTTATTCAAGTATTGATTTTAGATTTTATCCACAACTGTTATTTCCATTTTTCTTTGACATATTAATTTGGGACCTATATTAGATTTCGAGAGGTGATACAAGGGTTGAATGAAAAGTAATGCCTCCACCTTTGTAACTCCTCAATCCTCAACAGATGGCAGTACTAGAATGCAGCAGGTACTGGCTTGTTCAGTAGACTCTCCTCTACAGTTCCATTTGGTGAGAAGCCTTAGAATTGAATGGTTGTGTTGTTAAAGTGCGAAGTATGGAACCCTGCGCAGACAGTCGGTCAATGCGACTTAAGCAATGTGCAGTCATTGAATTCTTGACAGCAGAAGGTGTCACCCCAAAGGAGATTAATCAGAGAATGCAAGCTGTTTATAGAGATTGTGTTGATGTGAGTACTGTGTGTCGTTGGGTGAGTAAGTTTAAAGATGTTGAGGTGGGAACATCTGACTTGCGTGACAAACAAAGAGTGACAGCAACCACAGAGTTTCACAAGCAAAAGGCTGAAAGATTGATTCAGGACAATCGTCGTATCACTCAGAGAGAAATTTCAAGCATAATCGGCATTTCACAAGAACGTGTGGGTCACATTATTGCTTTGCTTGGCTATTGGAAGATTTGTGCACGATAGGTACTGTGAGACGCTGGTTGCAGAAACAGAGTGTCGACTTTTTCCATGACAGCTTCAAAAAAGTTGTTCATTATTGGCAGAAATATATTCAATTGTCTGGTGATTATGTGGAAAAATGAATAGTGGTAGTTAAAGAGCACATTCTAAGGATTATTTCTGCGTTTGATTTATTAAAATATTCCCATCCAAACCCAACTAACGAAGGTGGAGGCATTACTTTTCACTCAACCCTCATATAAGTAAATTATTAGTACTAGATTATCATGCTAGAAACTCCCCCAAATTTTATAAGGAGAAATACATCTTGAAAATGTGAGATGAAGCAAGTGGAGCACTTGAAACATACAGACTTTCAGCCCCTCCAAGTTGATTCCTAAACTGATTGACTGACTTTTGCATGAGGATGATAAAAAAAATTATTATGAATACTAAGAAGACTGCAATTTTCCTAAGATTTAAATAGTCTCCATTTAACATAATTTTTAAAATAATGGATAAGTAAGGGATAATGGGGGGTCGGGGGGGGGGGGGTTCCATAAGGAAAAAAAATATTATTTTCTATTCCTTTCAAAGCTTTAACATAGACTGAGATTCCATTCATGTACAAACAGCATGGAGTTGTGCCTGGGTGGACCCATGACTTGTTGCCTCCCTCACAATTATCTTTTCTATGCTGCTTCCTACACAATATGGATATGTACTAGTTGGTGGAGAGTGGGGGTGAGGGGGGAGCAGTATGGAGAAACATCTAGCTACATGACTGTAGCATATTGTGGTAATGCTAACTGGTCCTGCAATACTATATAATCCACCCATGTCTTTGAATCTATCTAGGTCTGGTGTCATATTTGCTTTTATTTTCTTAACTATGTTGTGAAGTTCACTTGGGGATATAAAGATTATCTAGTTTGTCAAAATATTTCTCCTATCAAGCATTGTCCAAAAGCTGATCAATACGTATTTCATTTTAAAGTCGAGAATAATATAAAGCTGGAGGGGAACCAGGGGAACTGTCTTAATTCTGAAAATTGGGATGATTTTCACCAGTTGGATTTTTAACAAGTCGCTGCTTTATTTTCTTCCCACAAATATAGTTTGGGAGAAATTCTTATGCTCAAATGCATAATATTTACAATTTGTGAAACTTATGTCTTCAGAGATTTTAATTCCAGGGTTTAGAGTTCAGCCCTTTTGGGCACCAATGACTCAAACATCTAAGAGTTCCTTTCCTTTTTATGTTTATTTTCTTGTAGTGTTATTTCCATTAACATTTGATCCTTTATCCTTACAGTTGTTTTTTATATCTTTGATGCACTCCTGTCTAGCCAGTGACTTAAGTACGTCAAAGGGAGCTCAAGAGAAATGCTTTTCTTTAAAGTTACCAAAGATAATAGAGAACTCAGGAGAAATGTTTTTTTTTCTTTAAAGTTACCAAAGACAATTTTAATTTTGTTTGAGGTGTTCAGTCTGTGTAACAGAATGGGACTGAATATCTATGAAACCAGCCTGAACATTTGACCTATATGGCAAATCACTGTTCTGTTCTGTGCAAAATCAATATAGCGATCTCCACAAAGTCTGTCTTTCTTATGTCAGTCTTACGGCTGAAAAAAAACCAAAATATAGTCACCAAGAATAGTATGTCTCTCACTCTCTCAGGATTCTTCTCACCAGTTATCAAAATCTCTTCAACCAGACATAGAAAGCTCTTTGAACATTTGTCAATAACTCCAACCGCAGTGTTGTCCTGCTATCATTAAACCCTGCTGAATGAATCCAAGAGAGAATAATTTCCCCTGTTGTGTGGTCAGAGAGCCAGTCAAGCCTGGAATTCTCATAAGAAGATGTTCTTTCAGACCAACAACCTTCGCAGAATTGGCTGTTTGGAATGTGAATTCAGACCTTTCACTGTTCTCCTTGCCATCTTCCAGCCACTTGCCAGACCCAGCAGAACACCCATTTTGCACAATAAGGGGGTGGAAAATGGCAGAACAGAAATACACATTTGTATCTGTTTTTTATTGTATGCCGCCATGGTCCTGTGAAGAACCACACCACCCCACTCCCAAAATAAATTTCCCAAAAATGGCAATGGGAGAGGAGGGTTGTCATGTAAAGACCATATTGTTTTTCCCTAGTTTCCAACAGACCTCCCAACCTCTGAGGATGGCTGCCAGAGATGTGTGTGATACCTCAGGAGAGAATGCTTCTGGAACATGGCCATACAACCCGGAAATCACATAGCAAATCTAGTCTCGTCTTGGGAGAGGCCCTTTCCACGTCCTCAAAGACATCCTTTGTATCCAGAAAGACACTTCTGCCAACTATGCCATCCTCCAAGGTGGAGAACCCCATTTGACCACCGCTGAGTGGGACGTCCCAATGTCGGCCCAGATGATGGCCTCTTCATTCAAGGGGTCCAAGCAAGCGGGGCTGAAGAGTAGGGCCTTGTTGTTGTCTTCCTCCTTAACCCCCCCCCCCCCCCACACACACACACTTCACAATTTAAAGGAATAATACAATTGAAAACACGCAAAAAAGTAACCATTCAAATATGCTGTAATTATTGTATTTATAGTATTAAAACTATTCATAGCTCAGTAGCAGAATAAAATGTACACAGAAAGTTTTCAGAAAACAGGCTAGGAGGTGCTGTACTGTTTAAACTGAACTTGTTAAAAAAAAACGCAGCACACCCTAGCCCGTTCTTTAAAATCTTTCTTTAAAATCTCTATTACTTCCTCCATTGGGACCAGCTGAAATATCAGGCTCCAAGTAGGTTTTTTTTTTAAAAAAGAAGCTGACGGTCACAGGAGATGCCCACTGAGGTCCAGAGGAAAACAAATGTAGTGCTTAGCAATAGCCTTACTTTGATTTCAGAAGTAGTGGAATATGCCTGGTGACCTCAAAAATGTCCTCAGTGTTTACCAGGTCCGAAATTACTACATCAATCCTAAGCAACTTGGACAATGGAGCACAGCAAGATAAGCAGAAGATATGCTTGTACGGTAACTGCTTGTACAGAAATATTTTTTTTTACTTATTTCCACCCTGACATTGCAGGAAGATTAAGACTGTAAATGTCATACCTACTTGTTTGTACATACCTTTGAAATTAAAGTTTTGTGGTAGTTAATGTAGTTTCAACAATCAAGCAATGGACAGAAAAGTCCCTTTCAGTTTAGGAGGAGCATTTCCTATCATTAATTGTAAAAAAAATATTGTAGCTAGTATAATATTCCTATGATGACAGATGCTCAGCAACCATGGCAGATGCATTTAAGGTCTGTGGAGGCCAATACAAACAGGCTTGCGTCCATGAAATTAGTGGTAGTAGAATAAATATTCATTGTTCTCATCAATTCACCTTACATGGTTTAATGCTTCCAAACTTTTAACCCCTCACTACATTTCAAGAGGCTTAGAATTCCTCATAATGAAGTTGGTGACATTCCGAAGGCTAATTTCACACAGAATGTAGAAAACTCACATTGGAGAGTATTGATGAAAAGGCAACAGCAGCTGCAACATCTGTTGGATTGAGAGCAGGGCTGTGGGCCAAGTCTTCTGTTCCCATCTCGACAACCGCTTGACCTTATTAATAGATTCACACTTGTACTTCACAAATTTCATCAGCTTTATCCTCTCAGACATGCATACAAACTTTGGAACTAGGGAGGGGCGAGGAGACCCAAGTCAAGGTTTAGAAAAGTTAAGCAATGTGGATTTGTATAATACATAAGAGCCAATGTTCAACGGCTAAATTCAACTCTGCAAATTCTCATGAATGCATCACTGAAAGTTTATTGAAGAATTAAGTGATATTTTTCTGTTGCCAACATAGACTACAAAACTAGAGATTTTCAATCACAGACCTTTAAACTAATGCCAACCCAGAAAAAAGTTTGGTTGGTACAATGTCCAGATTACTGATAACTTGTGGGAATTACAAGCTACATGAGATCAGCTTTGCCACAACTAGAGTTGCCAGGTTTGATATGGAATTGAGCTCTTGTAATCTTAATTCTGAACAGATTGTGGAGTGGGATGAGGAATCACAAAATATAGCCATTCTCCCTGATGAAGAGTGGCATCCAGCCCTGTTCTTGTCAATGCATCCATCTGCCTCCACCAGTGAGGCAATAGCTACATTGAGGGGTGACAACTTCTATTAGAATCCAATAATCAGAAAATTGTAGAGTTTGAAGAGACCACAAGGGCCATCCCATCCAACCCCTGCCATGCAGGATGGCATCTAGCCTCTGTTTAAAAATCTCAAAGATGGAGACTACGCCACATTTTGAGGCAGCATATTCCACTGCATTACTGCCAGAAAGTTCTTCCTAATATTCAGGTAGAATCTCTTTTCTTCTAGCTTGAAATCATTGTTCTGTGTTGCAGGGCCTCTTCAGACAGGCAAAATTGCCCATCGTATGACACTTTCACTTCACTTGTGCACAGAGTGTGCTGGCTCCCATTTCACAACTTCAATCTACTTCCAGCAGAGCTCCATGGCGCAAATGAAGTGAAAGCATGGTAAGCCACCATGATAGCAACACAGGAGACTTCCCGTGTTGTATAGGCAACAACAGGGGTAAGCTGATAATGCACAAATATCTATAATAATACAGAACAACAATGTATGTGCATATACACTCCTGCAAAAATCCCAAGAAATGCAATACAAATCAGGTTTCCACAACTCTACATCAAAGTAATTCTCTTCAAACTATATTGCACATAACAAAATTGTTTTCAGGATATCATAAACAAAGGTGCAATATCCAAGTCATAATCTCACAAAGTATACTATATCAGGAGTAAATAACAGACATAAAGAGACTACCAAGGCCATATTATTCCTGGAGTTGCGTAGAATCTTGGGGCGAAAAAGCCAGAATGGATGTCCAAAGAACTTCTAACCAGGCTAAGATTCAAAAGAGACATGCACAAGAAGTGGATAAGGGGAGAAATCACCAAAGAAGAATTCAAATGTATAGCCAACTCCTGTAGGGAAAGGGTTCGCAAGGCTAAAGCGCAAAATGAGCTCAGACTTGCCAGGGACATTAAAAACAACAAAAAAGGCTTTTTTGCTTACGTTGGTAGAAAAAGGAAGAACAAGGAGGCGATAGGGCCTCTGCGAGGAGAAGATGGGGTGATGGCGACAGGGGATAGGGAAAAGGCAGAACTGCTTAATGCCTTCTTTGCCTCGGTCTTCTCACAAAAAGAAAGCCATCTTCAACCTTAGCAACATGAAATGGACGAAGGATTAGGGGAAATCCAACCCCAAATAGGGAAACAAGTTGTCCAGAAACACCTGGCCACTCTAAATGAATTCTAGTTGCCAGGGCCAGATCAACTATATCCAAGAGTACTGAAGGAACTAGCTGAAGTTATTTCAGAACCACTGGCAATTATATTTGAGAGTTCTTGGAGAACGGGATAAGTCCCAGCAGATTGGAGGAGGGCAAATGTGGTCCCTATCTTCAAGAAGGGAAAAAAGAACGACCCAACAATTACCGTCCGATCAGCCTCATGTCGATACCAGGCAAGATCCTGGAAAAGATCACTAAGGAAGTGGTCTGCAAACACTTAGAAACAAATGCAGTCATTGCTAATAGTCAACACGGATTTACCAAAAACAAGTCATGCCAGACTAATCTGATCTCTTTTTTCGATAGAGTTATGAGTTGGGTCGATACAGGGCATGCTGTGGATGTAGCCTACCTAGATTTCAGTAAGGCCTTCGACAAAGTCCCCCATGACCTTCTGGCAAACAAACTAGTAAAATGTGGGCTATACAAAACTACAGTTAGGTGGATCTGTAATTGGCTAAGCAAACGAACCCAAAGGGTGCTCACCAATGCGTCGTCTTCATCTTGGAAAGAAGTCACAAGTGGAGTGCCACAGAGTTCTGTCCTGGGCCCGGTTCTGTTCAACATCTTTATTCATGACTTAGACGAAGGGTTAGAAGGCACGATCATCAAGTTTGCAGATGACACCAAACTGGGAGGGATAGCCAACACTCCAGAAGAAAGGAGCAGAATTCAAAACGATCTTGACAGACTAGAGAGATAGGCCGAAACTAACAAAATGAAGTTCAACAGGGACAAATGCAAGATACTTCACTTCAGCAGAAAAAATGTGAAAAAGATCTTGGAGTCTTCATGGACAACAAGTTAAACATGAGCCAGCAATGTGATGCGGCTGCTAAGAAAGCCAACGGGATTTTGGCCTGCATCAATAGGGGTATAGCATCTAGATCCAGGGAAGTCATGCTCCCCCTCTATTCTGCCTTGGTCAGACCACACCTGGAATACTGTGTCCAATTCTGGGCACCGCAGTTGAAGGGAGATGTTGACAAGCTGGAAGGCGTCCAGAGGAGGGCAACTAAAATGATCAAAGGTCTGGAGAACAAGCCCTATGAGGAGAGGCTTAAAGAACTGGGCATGTTTAGCCTGCAGAAGAGAAGGCTAAGAGGAGACATGATAGCCATGTACAAATATGTGAGGGGAAGTCATAGGGAGGAGGGAGCAAACTTGTTTTCTGCTGCCCCGCAGACTAGGATGCGGAACAATGGCTTCAAACTACAGGAAAGGAGATTCCACCTGAACATCAGGAAGAACTTCCTCACTGTGAGAGCTGTTCGATAGTGGAACTCTCTCTCCCGGCCGGTGGTGGAGGCTCCTTCTTTGGAGGCTTTTAAGCAGAGGCTGGATGGCCATCTGTCGGGGGTGCTTTGAATACGATTTCCTGCTTCTTGGCAGGGGGTTGGACTGGATGGCCCATGAGGTCTCTTCCAACTCTACTATTCTATGATTCTATGATTCAATGTCAATTGTAGTAAAGATATTCAGTGTCCAAGATAACAGTTTCTATATTCAAAGGAATTCTTCATTTGCTTCGCAACGCCAAGAACTGGTACGCAACAAGGTCTCCCGGGTTGTTTCCCTTGTTTCACTATCACTTCCTCAGGTGTTGCGTCTGCTTTAATTTTTTTGTGCTTAGTACGCTAGATAAAGGAGTAAAAATAACATACACAATAGATATATGAAGCTCCCATATTAACATTACTAAGGAAAAGGTTTTTTTTTAAAAAAAGAAAATGGTAAAAGACACACTTCTCTACTTACATTTTTATTAGTAGCACTGGCTCTGTTTTAAGTGGAGTTCTATAACAAGCAAATGAAAGATTTCCAGGATGCCTCTTAAGTAAGGTTACATGTTACAGGAAACAGGTGTATTCAATTCTATCGTTTAGCCCCTGAGGAGTTAATGTTTGTAGTTTGAAAATCCAAAAGGATTCTCTTTGTAGAAGAAGTTTTTTCACATCTGCATTTGGTCTGGGCAATACTTTTTCTAAAGCACAAAATTTAAAGCTATGATATGCAAACGAAGAATTCCTTTGAATATAGAAACTGTTATCTTGGACAATTTACCAATTTGAGACATACAAATTAAAAGTTAAATCATTGAAGTGAATTCATCCCATATTTCATTATGCTACTGCAGAACAGAAGTACAGTAGAGTCTCACTTATCCAACATAAATGGGCCGGCAGAATGTTGGATACATGAATATGTTGGATAATAAGGAGGGATTAAGGAAAAGCCTATTAAACATCAAATTAGGTTATGATTTTACAAATTAAGCACCAAAACATCACGTTTTACAACAAATTTGACAGAAAAAGCAGTTCAATCCGCAGCAATGCTATGTAGTAATTACTGTATTTACGAATTTAGCACCAAAATATCATGATGAATTGAAAACATTGACTACAAAAATGCGTTGGATAATCCAGAACGTTGGATAAGCGAGTTTTGGATAAGTGAGACTCTACTGTAGCAGTGTTTGGGAAAGGAACTGGTAATTGTTTATAGGCCTTCTTTATGATAAACAACAGGGGAAATAGGGTTTCCATACTACTTGGCTAGTTGAGTTTTGCTAGAAATTGGCCATCTATCTGATGCCCATTTGCTCCATTAAGAAGGTTTCTTTTCATATTGTAAGTCTTCATGCCTCACAGGAAACAAGATAAAGAGCAAATTGTATAGTTACTGTTCTAATCAAAACAGTATTCATATGACTTATTGTAGTGCTGCCTGGATTTTCAGTTGAGTTTGGAGGTCAGATATGAAGAGAGAGCGTAGTCACAGCATCATGTCCAATGCAGGATGTTAGCATTTGGTTTTTAAAATACATTTTCATTCACAGCTGCATCTATGCATTAAGTACAACACAATCCATCAGTTATGCAAGGCAGCCTTAAAAGAAGATTAGTAAACCTCCTGCTTTTGTCTCTAAAAAATTGCCTAGAACATTTTTTAAAAGGATTGTTGAATCCTGCTCGGTCACAATTTATAGCTGTTGAATTGTGTTCAGTTCAATGGGTCACCACTGTATTCGCCTGCTTTAACTGGACTTTAACAATCTGAATATTTATCTCTTAAGAGAAGCTTTTTAGGAGGCAATAATGAATACAAAATTTAATCTACAACAGCAATTTTCAAGTCAAGCCATTAAATGTATTTTATGACAAAGGAAAGGAAATTGTGCTGCTTCCAGAAGAGGAAGTCTAGCATAAAAATTGCCATTATCAATTAGTGTTGATTTTGTGCGTCTTCCTCCTATAATACTGATCTTGCATTACTGCCCGCAACAAAGAGAAAAGGCAAATCCAATCACTATAAAGGGAAAGCATGCATAAGGATACAGATATAAATGTCACAGGACAGTCTCACAGAGTTTTACAGGTCCATCTTAGTACAATTGATTTAAAATGTGGAAGGAAACATTTGAGAAGGCTACTCTCAATTTTTTCTGTGTGATTTTTTTAACATTTGTAAATATCAGTTTAGTGAATAAACAAGTGATCTAAAGAAGATACACTTATGTGATAATCAAGGGATAGTTCACATAACCTGAACTGTTGAAATACTTTATACAAAAATGTAGGCACCTCCCTATTTGCCCAGTCATACAATGGCTGGCATTCTCCTGGTTAGTCCCAAATAGATTAGGTTTTTTTTTTTTTTTCATGTCAGGAGCAACTTGAGAAAATGCAAGTCACTTCTGGTATGAGAGAATTGGCTGTCTGTAAGGACATTGCCTGGATGTTTTGATGTTTTACCATTCATGTGGGAGGCTTCTAAGTTAGGGTTGACCCATTCAATCAATTGCTGAATTGTGAGTCAACACAGAGATAAATCAAATGGACTCAAAGACCAGTTGGGACTAAATTAGAATTTAGGATAATGACTGCAATCTGACATAGAATTAATAATATCAATAGAACCTTCCAACTCCTGATTGGATTGTGACTACTATATACAAAGGGTGGAAAGATAGAAGAAGCTGTGCACCATACAAGAAGGCTTCTAAGCATATGTGTCCAGATTGGCAACTTCCAGAATTCCAGGGCTGTACATGCAACCCCAAAGAACTTTAAAGAGCATATCTGTCCTCCATGCCCTTTAAGAGTCACAAGTAGATATTTCATCATGTTTTCAGAGACTAAAGTAAAAGTAAAGGTTTTCCCCTGACATTAAGTCTAGTTATGTCCAACTCTGGGAGTTGGTGTTCATCTCCATTTCTAAGCCGAAGAGCCGGCGTTGTCTCCAAGGTCATGTGGCCGGCATGACTTCATGGAGCGCTGTTACCTTCCCACGGGAGGGGTACACATTGATCTACTCACATTTGCATCTTTTCGAACTGCTAGGTTGGCAGAAGCCGGGGTTAACAGCGGAAGCTCACTCCGCTCCCCAGATTTGAACCACTGACCTTTCGGTCAGCAAGATCAGCAGCTCAGCAGTTTAAGCCATGAACTAATTTAGTCTGGAAAGAGCATTTCTCAAAACTGGAAGAGACCAGCAGTCTTTTCTAGTCTTCCAAAAATCTTCTGTCTTCTCTGCCTAAGTGAGCACAAGAAGAAGTGCATGAGGGTTATTTTTAATAAATAGGAATAATAAGGATGTTGGGCTAAAGACAATATTCAGGAGGATCATATGGCCATTTTAGCAATTCCTTGCCTAAGCAGTTCCTTGACAAGGAACCATAGGTATATTTCCAAACAAACTTCTAGAATTTTGTAGAAGGCTACAATCCTTAACAGCTATTTGAAATGGGAGCAATGAGACCTCCCCCCTCTTGCTGCTCCCTTTTACTATCAAAACAGGCAATCTGCAAGAAAGCAGGTTTATGTATAAAGGATTCAATGCATGCAATATTGCATTAGTTTGCAGATATCACGTTACATCATGCTATGCTTCACACAGGACTTGCCTTATTCAGTCATGCCATTGATTTGTCTAGCTCTCTACACTCTGCTCAAACTAGCAGTGACTCTTCAAAGCACTTGGCAAGATTCTTTTCCAGTCCTGCTGCCTGAGATCTCTTCACTGTAAATGTCAGGAAATGAACCGAAACCTTCAGCATGCAAAGCATGCCATCTCGTACACTCTGGCAATAGTTCCCAAGAGGCTTCTTCCATTTTCAGGCTGACAATTGTGTGAATGTGCTCTGAAATTATTTCATCAGCAATAGGGCTTCTATTAGCAGACTCATGCCAGCTTTCTAAAAGGTTGTTCTAGGGTTTAAAGTGTCTGTTTGTCTGATTTCGCTCCATTCACATTTCTTGACAAGAATGAAATTATATTAGTGCTAGGTAGAGAGAGATCAGTTGTTAGCCTTTAGTAAAGTTTTATGGGGCGCTGTTCAGACAGGTAATGTCCTTTAAATGGGAAATAAGCCCAACACAGTTACAATGCATGCAGGGCCGGTCCAACAATGAGGCGAATTAAGTGGTCGCTTCGGGCGCAAAACATACGGGGTGCAATCGGGACTGCTTTTTCTGTTGATTTCTTGTAAAACATGATGTTTTGGTGCTTAATTTGTAAAATCTTAATGTAATTTGATGTTTAATAGGCTTTTCCTTAATCCCTCCTTATTATAGAATCATAGAATCATAGAATAGTAGAGTTGGAAGAGACCTCATGGGCCATCTAGTCCAACCCCCCGCTAAGAAGCAGGAAATCGCATTCAAAGCACCCCCGACAGATGGCCATCCAGCCTCTGCTTAAAAGCCTCCAAAGAAGGAGCCTCCACCACGGCCCGGGGGAGAGAGTTCCACTGCTGAACAGCCCTCACAGTGAGGAAGTTCTTCCTGAGGTTCAGGTGGAATCTCCTTTCCTGTAGTTTGAAGCCATTGTTCCGTGTCCTAGTCTGCAGGGCAGCAGAAAACAAGCTTGCTCCCTCCTCCCTATGACTTCCCCTCACGTATTTGTACATGGCTATCATGTCTCCTCTCAGCCTTCTCTTCTGCAGGCTAAACATACCCAGCTCTTTAATCCGCTCCTCATAGGGCTTGTTCTCCAGACCCTTAATCATTTTAGTCGCCCTCCTCTGGACGCTTTCCAGCTTGTCAACATCTCCCTTCATCTGCGGTGCCCAAAATTGGACACAGTATTCCAGGTGTGGTCTGACCAAGGCAGAATAGAGGGGGAGCATGACTTCCCTGGATCTAGACGCTATACCCCTATTGATGCAGGCCAAAATCCCATTGGCTTTTTTAGCTGCCGCATCACATTGTAGGCTCATGTTTAACTTGTTGTCCATGAGGACTCCAAGGTCTTTTTCGCACACACTGCTGTCAAGCCAGGCGTCCCCCATTCTGTATCTTTGATTTCCATTTTTTCTGCCGAAGTGAAGTATCTTGCATTTGTCCCTGTTGAACTTCATTTTGTTAGTTTCGGCCCATCTCTCTAGTCTGTCAAGATCGTTTTGAATTCTGCTCCTGTCTTCTGGAGTGTTAGCTATCCCTCCCAGTTTTGTGTCGTCTGCAAACTTATTGATTGTGCCTTATCCAACATTTTCACTTATCCAATGCTTTTATTTTTCAATGATTGGTTTGGGGGGGGCACCAAAATTCTGTTCACCTATACTTGAAAAATACCTAGGGCCGGCTCTGAATGCATGGACATAGGGCTTCATCCACGTGAGTAGGGACCCTGACCAAACAAGGATGTCAATCAGTGGAAGAACTTTCCATCTCTTAATAACATCGAGCAAGTGATCAACTGAACCATGTTCAGTAAGCATCCACAAGGGAAGGATGGATACAGACAGCAGACAGGTGAGATGAGAAGAGCAAATAGGTCATTTCCTACCCCCTTGTACTATATACAATACATAATAGGATTGGTTTGAATGTTGTTTTCCAAGAATTAGTATATTATTTCCAGAACAGTAGTTGGACTAATCTATGATACAAGGTGACTCCCTATCAGGTAGTAGTAGCAATAATAATCATCATCATCACCATCACCATCACTATCTCCATCACCATCTTTATTTATACCCCGCCACCATCTCCCATAGGGACTCAAGGTGACTTACAAAATAACACACAGTGTTGCCATACAACACATAAAATGCAATACAACAACATATAAAATCAATAACACATTAGATAAAACAAAACATATAAAATTAACAAAAACAACCTCTATTAAATAGAGTCCGTAAAATATGGCTGTAGCCATGATTAAAAGATCCATACAACACCTCATCTATAACACCTCATCTATATTCCCCCTAAAAATAGATATAACATGCTAAAATAATTGACAATTAGTCTGGCAACTATCTTAAACATTGTCAAAGACCTGCTGGAGGGTGTTCCAAAGCCCTAGGTAGGTAGAAAGTTGCAGTATGGGAAGTCCTTGTTCAATGTTCCAGTCAATTGGCCATGAAAATCTTTACAATACATCATGCCATCTTCACTCTCCCACAATTTTCTAGATTCCCCCAATGCTTACTCCATATTCCAGTGCTAGTAAGCATATGCAATCTTCCATTAGGCTTATTGAAAGTTTCTCAGCTACTTAGGATTTTCCTGAAAAATGTTTTGTACATCCAAAAGGCTCAGAATGGTACACCTTCTTGTTCAGGGATGGTGATAATTTATCTACATTAGAATCCATGCTCCCCTCTGAATGAATGGTCCACTGGTGGAATGACTTTCTTCCAAATGTTAAAGGACTTGTTTGAGGTGCTTATCTCTATCTTCAGTATAGATTCACAAGTGTTGATAGCTCCACTAAACTACTGTAAAACATGGAGTGGAATCCCCCTCAGTTTCTACTGCTCTGATGTTCGAGAAACCTGGGAATAATACAAAGTCAACAGGAAAAATAGATACAGTTTGTATACATAGTAGAGATGTGCACAAATTTTTTTCCTTCAATTCCTTCGTGCTATCACTTCTTGTCGACAGATCATCTACACAAAACGATAAATGACATTTACGTACAAAACGATAAGCGACACAATAATGAAAGCGACAGAGTCATGGTTTTGACTTTCGTTTTCAGCCACATGGCCTTTTTCTGTGCCTTGTCTTTCTGGTAAGGGCTCTTTTGGACTGGGAGGTTTGGGGTTTGAGGATTTTGACTGGCTACTGCTTGCCTTATCTTTTTTTTAAAAAATTCCTTTCCTTGTTGGGTTTCCTTTTCCTTCTTTGTTTCTCTCGCTGTTTCTCTCACTGTTTATTGCCCTCTGAGTGTGGCGATTTTCACCCCTCTAGCCCTAAATCTGAGCTGGGGGGCGAGCCTCTGAAACCCTCCCATTGCCGCCAATGGCACAAAATTTTTCATTTTTTTTTGTTAGCAAGACGAAATTTCTATTCATATAGGTGCCCCATTTCTGTTAGCAGAAACAAATACAAAACGAATGAAACTACACAAAACAAAGAGCAATTCCATACAAAAGCACAACACTAATACGTACACAGCTTTATAAAGTGCAAAGGCAACACATGCTTCTTTGGGAGAAACCCTTGCTTAATTTAATGGGGCTTACATTTGAGTGATGCATGGAGCTGAATGTGCAGCCTCACTGAAAGTTCAAAAAGAATGCATTGCCCAGCAAGTGACCTTAGGATTGTAGCCATAGGGTTTCTTTCAATATGGGATGAAAGGAATAGCAATGCCTTTCCTGATTACTTGCTGCTCACCTGCTGATGGCACTAAGCAGAGGCAGATGCATACTGGTGTGATCAAATATTAGAAGCTGCTGAATTCAGCTCTGCAAATGATCCAATTAACTCTTCATTATTTTAAGAAAACAGAGAGCAAACAACGCTACACGGTGCATCCTATATTACTTCCACATCTTATAGCATTTAACATTTCTTTATTCATCCACTGAGGATGACTCTTAAATAGCACACCTTCCACATTGCCATTTTACAAATTAGGAAAAATGGAACTCTGAAACTATGGCATGAATAAGACTCTTGAAGCTCACTGAGGAACAATTCAGGTGATTTTCATCGAGGGAACAATTCAAATTATATTCTTGTGGTAGCATACCCATCAACATCCCTGACAATATATAAGCATGAAGTCTGATTAAATCCTTAAGGCATTCAGTAAGTCTGACCTGTTGCATTTTCAATAATAGTCCTGTATTTACGCCTCTTCCAGCACCTTGAAGGCGATGACAATTTGGATAATCCTCCCCTTCCTGATGATTTTGACAAACTAGCACTTTGGCCCAGGTTTTTCTAGATTTTATCCAAGATTTTATCTTTTATCCTTGAATGTGATTTTATGACTTGTTTTTATTGTTATTTGATCTGTTTCATTGCTTTGTTTTATTGTTGTGGACTGGGCTTGGCCCCATGTAAGCCGCCCCGAGTCCCTTCGGGGAGATGGGGCGGGGTATAAAAATAAAATTATTATTATTATTATTATTCACATACTGCCTTTATTCTCGGTAAAAAGTGTATTGGTTTAGTGTTTGTCATTGGTGTTCTATAGAAAATCTGTGTCAGTGTTGTTGTTGTGTGCCTTTGAGTCAACTCTGACTATAGCAACTCTATCATAGTGTTTTCTTGAAAGATTTATTAAGAGGGGATTTAGCATTGCCTTACCCTAAATATAATCAACAGCACCTAGTCTTCCTTTGTGGTCTTCCTTGCAAGTACTAACCAGACCAGAGATGGGGAAAAAAACTTTACTTTCAGCCTATAGATCCATGGATCTACTAGTCAGAAAATATATCAGTTCTAAAACATAAATGCAATGACTGGAAACACATAGGACTACAGAAATGTTCTTGGATTTAAAAAGGAAGGAATTAAGAGTTGAGTGCTATCCATATGTTAGTGGGACTGTATCCCCAAACTTCATATTTTTATGATGTTTTACATGTTTTTGTGTGATTAATACCTTGTAATAGGTAAAGATAAAGGTTTCCCCTGACGTTAAGTCCAGTCGTGACCGACTCTGGGGGTTGGTGCTCATCTCCATTTCTAAGCCGAAGAGCTGGCATTGTCCATAGACACCTCCAAGGTCATGTGGCCGGCATGACTGCATGGAGCGTCGTTACCTTCTTGCCGGAGGGGTACATTGGCATGTTTTCAAACTGCTAGGTGCCTTGTAATACAAATGCATTTTATGATGATATATTTTAATTTTTGTTTCACTGGGCTTGGTCCCCATGTAAGCTGCCCCAAGTCCCTTCGGGGAAATGGGGTGGGATATAAGAATTTATTTATTTATTCATTTATTTACAGCATTTATATTCCGCCCTTCTCACCCCGAAGGGGACTCAGGGCGGATCACATTACACATATAGGCAAACATTCAATGCCTTTTAACATAGAACAAAGACAAACAAACATAGGCTCCGAGCAGGCCTCGAACTCATGACCTCCTGGTCAGAGTGATTCATTGCAGTGATTCATTGCAGCTGCTCTCCAGCCTGTGCCACAGCCCGAGCCCAAGAATAAAATTATTTATTTATTATTATTATTATTATTATTATTATTATTATTATTATTATTATTATTATTATTACGTGGGACTGCCTTTGAAGATAGCCTGGAAACTGCAATTTGTGCAAAGGTCGGCAGCCTGGTCATTAACAGGAGCTAGCTACAGGGAGCGCACAATGCCTCTTCTGAAGCAGCTCCACTGGCTGCCAATAATTTTCTGGTCCCAATTCAAAGTGCACGTTATGACCTACAAAGCCCTTAGCAGTTCAGGTCCTGCTTATCTTTATGACCATATCTCCCCCTACGAACCAACGCGGGCTCTTTGATTTTCTGGGGAGGCCCTCCTCTCACTCCCACCTCCATCACAAACGCAGTTGGTGGGGATGAGGGAGAGGGCCTTCTCTGTGGTGGCCCCCCGACTCTGGAACTCTCTCGCCAGGGTGATCAGATTAGCCCCCACCCTGTCCACATTCCGCAAAGATCTGAAGACACTGATGTTCCAATATGCTTTTGAACAATTGATCAGTTGTAATTACTACCGCCCAGTCCTTACTGTTTACTGTAAGCACTTTATTCCCATTCCTAATTCCTTTGTCTTGTATTTTGCACATGCCCCTCCCTGGTAATCTCTAATTTGCCCCATTTTTAGCCATGATGCCTGTTGATGTATTTTATGATATTATTGTATTAACTTTTTTAATTACCATATATACTCGAGTATAAGCCGACCCAAATATAAGCCGAAACACCTAATTTTACCACAAAAAAAACTGGGAAGACATTGACTCCAGTATAAGCCGAGGGTGGTAAATTTCAGAAATAAAAATAGATACCAATAAAATTACATTAATTGAGGCATCAGTAGGTTAAATGTTTTTGAATATTTACATAAAGCTCAAATTTAAGATAAGACTGTCCAATTCTGATCAAATCATTATTCTCATCTTCTTCAATGTAAATGTGCTTATGTATCATTTTAATAATAATAGAGTAAAATAATACATGTAATAATAATAATAATAATAATAATAATAATAATAAATACAGGAAAATGATACATGTAATAATAAATAGAGTAAAATAATAAATGCAATAATAATAATAAGATCAGAGTGAAATAATAAATGTATTAATAATAATAATAATAATAATAATAAAATAGAGTAAAATAAATGTAATAATACAAATAATAATAGAGAAAAATAATAAATGTACTATATATTTTCGAGTATAAGGTGATCAAAGTATAAGCCAACCAGGACCCTCACCCGAGTATAAGCCGAGGGGGGTTTTTTCAGTTTTAAAAAGAGGGCTAAAAAACTAGGCTTATACTCTAGTATATACAGTATGTTGTTGTGGTTTTAATGTTTTATCTGTTGATCCCTGGGCTTGGTCCCCATGTAAGCTGCCCGGAGTCCCCTCAGGGAGATGGAGGCGAGTTATAAAAATAAAGTATTATTATTATTATTATTATTATTATTATTATTATTATTATTATTATATTTTATGTCCCATGTCAGTTAAGGCAATCCCCAAATTATGGGCAAGATATGTTCTGTAGGTTTGTCTTTAAATTGAATTTGTATGTAAGTCGGAAAAGGTACATTTTTAAGTGTAACTTCAGAAATATAGGGGGTTTTTGTTTTGGATAGCATAGGGAAGGAATATCCTTGTGGCAATTGTTTTGCTGTCATTGCCCCTGTTCAAAAGGTTTCACCTCACTTTCTATCTCTGTGAAAATTGGATTTTGAAAAATTTGGTTTGTTGTGGAAACAAGGACTGGTGATAAACCTTCAGTAGACATACCTTTTCCCCATGTTAATGATTACAGGAAGGAATTACATGAATAATTTTCTCTCACTTCCTGTTGTCTCACCTGTTCTTAAATATGAGTCGGATGCAAGTCATACTGCCTGTAATCCATAGATGTGGATATCGAATAGTACAAGGGACAAGATGACTCTTTAAGAGACTTACACATGACAGACGGAGTTCCCTTCTGCAACCATTATAAAATGGTGACGTTGCATCATAGACTGCATCTACATTGTAGAATTAATGCAATTTGGCATCACTTTGACTGCCATAGATCAATACTATGAAATCATGGGAGTTGTCACTTTACAAGATGTTTGACTTTCTTGGCCAAAGACTGCTGATGTCTCACCAAACTATTTCACCCAGGCTTCCCATCAAGTCCCATATCACTCAGGTGCTTCTAGAAAACATATTATGATCCATGATATCAAGACACTGAAAAGTCAAGAAAGAGATAGCATTCAATGTGCAAACACATGTCTTGTTTCAGGAAGACTTCCATTTTTACAGTTAACATATATAAACAGCAAGAAATGGTCATAAAAGAACAAAACAACCTGAAGAACAAGTAAGAATAGTAAATCTGATTTGAACACACTCAGAGATTGAAAAGTATTTGACTTTCAGCTTCCTTTAAAGGTTTTGACAAAATCCAGGGGATAGTTAAAATTTAATTGTAATGCTAAGTAGTGATCTTTAAAATGTTATGAACTGGCTCCGTGTCCTGGTCTTTTCATAATTGACTTTGACAATAAAGGAAGAAGAATGCATTCGCTTACCTGGCAGAATGACTTCCAATCTATTTAATTAGAAGTCAGTTCTCCGCAAGCAGCACTGACCTCCTAAACTCTGTCCATTTAGCGACAATATTTAACCATATGGGTGGTTTTTTTAAAATTAATTCTTCTATGCCTTCTTGTTGCCCATACAGCCAAGGCTGAGATATTCTTTTCTTTCATCATCTCAATAAAATAAACAACTTGCCATTTGTCTATTTTCTAATGGTCTTCTTTCAGAGAATCCCAGAGAGAAACTACACTGAGCCTATTTTAAAATATCAAGTTGTTATGAACATGTCTCCAGGTATGACCCCAGTAATGATGGCATCCCTTTGGTAAGATGCCACGGTTTCAACTTTCTGACTTGATCCGAGAGCTAATTGTATTGACATTAGCCTGTTTTAACAAGCCTAAAGTAACAATAAATCATTTCTTTAGTGGTTCTAGTTTGAACACTAGATTGTTAATGTACTTACTTGAATTGACAAATAGGCTGAAAAATCGTTCATTTCCTGTAAAATTACGTTGCTTTCTCAAGCCTCACTTCCCATAGCTGTGAAAGGACCTTTCAGGACTATAGAGGAACCTATCAATGCATTACTCAAATTGTTTTAGTTTTAATGGCTATCTTCACAGATATTTCATTCTGCTGGAACTACCTAGAGCTGATTATCCATTTCCTCTTAGGGGAATTGTATACTCTTTTATGAATAGAAGTATGATGCTATTCATTGTATTGTTCACCCTGTATCCAATTCTCCTTTTGAAGTATTATTTCTATAAAAAAAAACAATTTAAAAGTAGCATTTGAAAAATAAAGGTGGCAAACTTGGACACCTTTTAATGTATCCCTCACATACTTCAAATAAATGGTGTTCCCCCTCCACCAATTAGACATCACAAGAGCAAATAGCGATAAGAATTCACAGCTACAAAGATCTCTACCAGCATTTTGATTCAGTGAGAAGCAAAGCCTTTATTATTTGAATGATGTCGACTTCATTTTCATTCTATTCCAGACAGAACAGAGGCACTGTGTAATATTAATACAAGGGTGGGAAAATGTATCTCACAAGCTTGCACATGTAGGCCAATTCTGCACCTCCAGAAGGCACCTGGAAGACCCCTTAAATTGCACAGACTTTTCAAATATCCCCAAATTTCCCCCACATGACCCTTTGTCTGCTGTGCTTTGAGAAGTTTTCAATTATTGACTTCAATCAAAGCAGGGTCTTCACTTTCCTTTAAGTATTCTGCCAGTGCATGTTTTTCTTCTTTGACTGCTTGTTTACTTGGAACCAGACCTTCTAGGCAAATGTAGCCGGTCAACATCACTGCAGTGAATAATGAATGGTCATGAGTATTATTATTATTATTATTATTATTATTATTATTATTATTATTATTATTATTGTCATGTCTCCATACCCTCTCTTGGTGCATTTACATTATGTAATGAATACAGCTGGACACAACTTGAAATACCATAGCTCCATACTATGCAGTCCTGGGAGTTACAGTTTCCCAAGGTCCACACCCTTCTCCTCAGAGGGGCAGCCAAGAGAGAGAGAGAGAGAGCATCATTGATTTCCCTCCCTCCCTCTCTGCTTCCTTGCTTCCAGAATAGAAGACAAGTAACAGCTGACATTTCAAAGAGATGAGGTTTTTTTTCCCCCCAGAAAGAAAAGGGGAGAAGAGATGGTGAGTGGTGCTTAGCGATTAAAGTGTAATGGCAAATGTACTGAAAGAATGCTGAGTGCCACTGATACATTTAACAGTGTGATGGAGGTAGGGAAATCATCTGTTTCATTCCAACACTGAATCAGACTGAGCTTTACACTTCCCAGTCCCAATGGGATGAAGTGGTGAGATGGATTGGGATGACTTCTTTAGATAAAGAAGAAAAACAATGCTGGAATTTGGAAAACAGATCTGAAGAAGCCTGAGTAGATTTAGGACCTCATCATGTAGAGATCCTTAAGCCAGAGGACAGTGGGGCATCTATGGGGCAGTGTGGCAAATCCGTGAGACAGAGGGATAAATCGTTAGCCAATGTCTCTCACTACCCTTTCCCCATCCCACACTGGATCCCACACTGTCTGCGGCTTCTTGAATGAGAACACAGGTAGTCACCTGTGCTCTCCTGGACTTCATTTAAAACTCTGCCAAGACACAGCATGCACAGAGCTGGCACAGAGTTCTGCTGGAATTAGCCCTCCATCATGTGATGGGCTCCAGCAGGCTCTGTTCTGGCTGTTTCAGCTAGAATGGAGCTGAAAGCCTATGTCAGGGGTCCCCAAACTAAGGCCCGGGGGCCACATGCGGCCCATTGAAGCCATTTATCCGGCCCCCACAGTGGCGGCTCCCTCCTCCTCCACCGAGGAAGGCGCTTGCGGTGCAAGGGAGGAGGGAAAGGTACATACCTTTCCCACCTCTTCCCTTGCCTGGTGCGCGCCTTCCAAAGCTTTGCATCTTTATAATGGTATTTAAATTATTATTTAATTAATTATTAAGAGGTGCTTTTCTAGTGCTTTTGGTGCACAAAGACAGAAGGGGATTGGACTAAATGGTCCAAGGGGTCTCTTCCAGCCCTCTTTATTATTATTATTATTATTATTGTTATTATTATTATTGACAGAAGGACACAGTATAACACAGCAAATGAGATATATATGCTGGATTTCGTATCACAAAATCACAAGTTGAATACTTCCCAAGCAGTTAGGACTGTGTGATATATATTTTTATTATTATTATTATTATTATTATTATTATTATTATTATTATTATTATTAACAACATTGAGGCTGGGTGGCCATCTGTCAGGGGTGCTTTGCTTGTGCTTTTGGTGCACAAAGGCAGAAGGGGTTGGACTAAATGGCCCAAGGGGTCTCTTCCAACCCTCTTTTTTATTATTATTATTATCATTATTAATATTATTAACATTGAGGCTTTCTTTGTTCCTGTTTTTTTTTTTTACTTCAAAATAAGATATGTGTAGTGTGCATGGGAATTTATTCATAGTTTTTTAAAAAACTATAGTCCGGCCCTCCAACAGTCTGAGTGACCGTGAACTGGCTCCCTGTTTAAAAAGTTTGGGGACCCCTGGCCTATGTGATGAGGTCCATAATATTACAGAAGAGAGTGTGGTTTTGGAGAACTCCGTTGAGACAAAAAAAATAATTAAAAATGTTATTTTAGAGCTTAGAAAAACAGTAAAGGTAGAGAAAATGGAAAGGGGGGGACATTTTGCCATGAGAGTTGAAGAAGACATAGAATGCCCAAGATCAAGACAAACAGTGTCTATGGGACATTGTACTCAACTCAGGTTAAAAAATGTATGATTTACGCCTAATTTTTAGAATGACTGAAATTGTAAGAAAACATGATAAATATTTATAAAGAATACATGAAAAGGGGTGGTTTCTTTTGTTTTGCAGAAAGCATGTATGTTAATTTATCATTTGATGTGGGGTGCTTGATTTAACAAAAAGAAGTGTTCATATAAGAATGTTTCTTGATTACATTATCCTTAAAGAGGGCTTGAAAATGTGATAAGTATCCATGTATTTATTTGTATTTATACATACATATATGGAGATTAATGGTTTTGCATATAAATCTGCGTGGTATCTATGCTGGAGCAGTAGATAATTAAAAGAGGCATTATTTATAGTAAGATATATTGGGAAGAAACTGGAAGAGAGGGAGTGATACAAAAGGATGGGAGGGCTGTTCCACTTATTATTTGAGATGTTTTATTATGATAGATTGCCTGTTAAAAGTGATTGATTTAGACAGTTAGGATAATCCTTTGATTAATTATGTTAGCTGATCAAGATTAATAAAATGAATAGTGTAATTTGATAAAAGTACTAACTCTTCATTGACTTTTTGTAAAAAAAAATAAGTTGATGTTTTGGCAAACTTTTCTTTTGATTATTAGCAGGCAGATTCTATAGAGAGAACAGTAGCTATAAATGAGAGAGGTATAAACTGATTATATGATTAAGTTACTACTGAAAAGAAGATGGGAAGTCACTTTTATCATGATGTAGCCTTTCTTTCCCCTTTGTTTTTTCTTTGTTCTTTCTGTTTCTGTGTTTCTCTCTTTATTGTGTGTTGATATCATTCTGTTTTATGTATTTTTAAAATCTATTTTTTGAAAGATCACCTACATTACAGATTAGCAGCCAATAGTCTGATGAATGACCACAGGACAGAATACAGACTTACCCCTTTTGGATGTAGAGAATAATAATAATAATAGTAATAATAATAATAATAATAATAATAATAATAATAATAATAATAATTTATTTATACCCTGCCACCATCTCCCCATGGGGACTCGGGGCAGCTCACATGGGGCAAGGCCCGACCAGCATAATTTACAAAAACAACAGCATAAATACATTGCAAAATATACAAAAAAATAAAACACAGTAAGACAATAAAACAGGAGTTAATACAGCAGTAATAATATCAATCAACCACCAAGTACAATTCAGTTGACTTCATTGGTGGGGGGGACTGCAGCAGCAATATAAAAATAACATCATCATTTAAAATACCCAAATAAAAGGGACCTAATAAAATTCAGGATAAAGTTATAATGCCAACTGAGGGTATCTTTTCCCCTGCTACATGACCTCCTCAGTTCCTCCCTTACGACCTCATCAGATGGGCCAAAATTCAGCAGCATACAGTAGTTCCTCTTCAGTTTTGCTATGGAGCCCGCTGGTTCCCCTCCCATGCCATACAGCTATTTTTACCGGGGCTCCGTAGCAAAACTGAAGAGGAATCAGTGAATGCCATCACGGTGGCAACATGGGAGGCTTCCCATGTTGCATTAGCAACAATGGGGGGAAGCCAGGTGGCGGATGCTTCCTCTGTGGGATGGGCTTAAGATTAAGTTGGGCAATGTGGGGCATAGGGGGGCAGATTCCCCATGCCTGCCATCCGGCACCGCCAGATTTGCCATGATCTGTGACAATTCTGGAGGCAAATGTGATGAGGTCCTTTTTCATGTTGTCTTTCTACAACCCAGCACCTTAAATATCATTGACAGGCATGTAGCCGGGGGGGGGGGGGGGGGGGCTTGAGGGGCTTCACTCCCCCCTCGGTCCGGAAATTCTCAGAGTGGTCCGCGAGAAGGCCTTACATTTATTATTTAAACTGTTATGTTTATTAATATCATGATCTGATAACCATGCTCAATATATCCCATATGCATGGGGGTATTGGGATAACGATACAAAAGGTTTGCTAGGATAGATCCTCTCCTGCTCAGACTCAGTTCCCCCCCCCCCGAACCAAAATCCCAGCCCCTCCCGAAACAAAATCCTGGCTACGGGTCTGATCATTGACATTGAGCAACTCTTGAATCACATCAAGTTGTAAAAAGATACCCAAGTTCATTGACTTCCTAAATAGTCAGTTGCACCTGGTGGTTCCTATGCTAGTGAGACAGTAAATTCCCTCTTAGTTTTAATCTGAAACATAAAAGAGTTCTTCAGGATGCCAACCCCAAATTCAGGTTAGGATTCCACACCTTGGATATCTCCTTTAAAGTCCAAACTAAAAACATATGTATTTGCTTTAGCCACGGCTACTGGCTAGCTGGGTCATTTCCTCAATATAGTGGAAGACAAAGAGCCATGGTGATCATTTAACATTATCTCAGGGATTCTGAGTGGGCAATCCCTTTTGATGTTAACATTTTGGGTACAGAACCCAATCCATTTTATATTATAATGTCTGGGGATTATTTTTATCTCCCCCCCCCCCCCACCCCGCATGCACACACAGAATCCACTATCATAGCATGATACTTCATAGCAGACTGACACCGTACAGATATGGAAGAGACCAGATGTACAAGAAAATCATGACATTTTCTGTTGATTCTCCCCTCATATTTGGCTCTGGGAGTATGTAGCAGTGCATGTCAGTTAGGTAGGATGATTGAGAAAGATAGACTGGATGAAGTAAGAATGGGACACTCTATTATGCCACTCTTTAAGAAGTCTTGACATGGTTTTCCATGATAATTTTTCCTCATTAACTAACAAATGACACATAGGGTTTTTTATTCTAGTACATTGACTAGAAAAATAAAATACATTAATGATTAAAAATTAATTAATTGTTAGGGAAGGGAAGGTGCACATAGCTGTTTTTGTTTGTTAAAAAACTTTGACATGACACTTATGTGAACTCTTCAGGTGACAATGCTACAGAACAACTACATTGCAGGTCTAGTTCTGTATTGATTCAATAAAACAATATGTTTCACCCTGCTGTATGACAATGCACACATACGTGGTGTGTACTGAAAAACATTTTCTTTCTGTAATTTTTTTTCAAATACTAATTTTCTATTTATGAAAATGTAATCGCATATTTGATAGATTGATCCTTCCTTCGACTTGCTAATGCAAAAATAACACTAGACCAGATGGCTGACTCAAAATCTCTTGCATTATTGTACTTCACATAGTAGAAAAATAAAAAAGCATATAAGTGAAATGATAAAGTAGAATTAGGCCGTTTTGTCAGTATTTTTCCAAGATAAGAAAAGGATGACAAATAACAATAAATAATGATAAAAATGATAAATAACTCAATGGATCTGAAAGTATTGAAACCCTTTCTGCATTGAAGTTTGTGAATGGTGATTTTTAAGATAAAGGGGTTATTTTTTATGGATTTTCCCAACTTTCTCATATTCTTGTAAAATCTCACATGAGGTCTGTAGGATAGAGAAAAGTTCTTTAAAGTCCTGAAGGCTTGGACTGTCAGTGATTGAATTTTTATGTTAAATATCTCAATCTATAAACAAATAAACACACAGTATTGAGATTACTTATGACTTCAAGTGCAACAAATATATTAAAAATTACTTTTTACCATTTTCCAATTTATGCTTTATATTCTGTTTGGTTTATATAATTGCTTAGTAAATCATGGCCTATCTGTGCAAATTTAAGCACTGTCAGTATGTACAATAACATTGTACAGGAAGGTCAAATGTGGCAATATGTTTTATCCTTTCTGAGGATTCCTCCTCCCTCTGAAGTGTTTTTTCAAGTGCTGAGGCATCTGCTTGTCATAATGCATGACTGTTCAAAATATCTTGCATTTAGTATGCAATTTTGAGATTGGGCTTAACTGTCTGCTTGCTGATGACACTCTTTTGTGGACAAAAAGTGGTTTATTTGTACAGAACACACATTTTCCTTAATATCCAGTTTGACTCAGATTCCTCAGGTTCATTTTCAGCTTCATATACCTCTCAAAATACTGTCTGAATGACTACCATATATACTCAAGTATAAGCCGACCCGAATATAAGCCGTGGCACCTAATTTTACCGCAAAAAAACTGGGAAAACATTGACTCAAGTATAAGCCGAGGGTGGCAAATTTCAGAAATAAAAATAGATACCAATAAAATTACATTAATTGAGGCATCAGTAGGTTAAATGTTTTTAATATTTACATAAAGCTCAAATTTAAGATATGACTGTCCAATTCTGATTAAATCATTATTTTCATCTTCAATGTAAATATGCTTATGTATCCTTTTAATAATAATAGAGTAAAATAATACATGTAATAATACAGTAGAGTCTCACTTATCCAACACTCGCTTATCCAACATTCTGGATTATCCAACGCATTTTTGCAGTCAATGTTTTCAATATATCATGATATTTTGGTGCTAAATTCATAAATACAGTAATTACTACATAGCATTACTGCGTATTGAACTACTTTTTCTGCCAGATTTGTTGTCTAACATGATGTTTTGGTGCTTCATTTGTAAAATCATAACCTAATTTGAGGTTTAATAGGCTTTTACTTAATGCATCCTTATTATCCAACATATTCACTTATCCAACATTCTGCCGGCCCGTTTCTGTTGGATAAGTGAGACTCTACTGTAGTAGTAAATGCAGGAAAATAATACATGTAATAATAAATAGAGTAAAATAATAAATGTAATAATAATAATAAGATCAGAGTGAAATAATAAATGTATTAATAATAAAAATAGAGTAAAATAAATGTAATAGTAGCAACAATAATAGAGAAAAATAATAACTGTAATAATACCAATAATAATAGAGAAAAATAATAAATGTACCATATATTCTTAACTATAAACTGACCCAAATATAAGCCAACCAGGACCCTCACCCGAGTATAAGCCGAGGGGGGGGCTTTTTCCGTTTTTAAAAAAGGGCTGAAAAACTAGGCTTATACTCAAGTATTTACAATATCTCGGAGACTGTATTTCCCTATATGCATTCCTCTATTTTATCTTTAGTCCTTGTTCCCATAGAAGGTATGGGATTGTCAAGGGAAAGATAGCAAAAGTAGGAGTGGGAGAAAAAAACAAGGAATCTTAAAGTGACAAATATACATGTATTTACTCAAGTCAAATGTGCTATCAAATTTAATGCACACCTCAATTTACAAAACCCTGAAACCAAAAAAGGTATTTTCTGCCAAATGTAATGTGCAGTGGCAAAAGGTGCAGTCTCTATAATTTGGCCAAAAAAGGTGCACATTACTGTTTCTGCCTGCTTAGAATTCCTTCTTTAAAAACAAAAGTGTTATAACACCAGGGCTTCCAGGAATGAAAAAGAAAACCTTGGGGTGCATCTATACTGTAGAATGAATCCACTTAATTGCTTTGGTTCAATGCTATGGAATCATGGGGGCTGTAGCTTGACAAGGTTTTGAGCCTTCCCTGCCAAATAATGCTGGTGCCTCACCAAACTACAAATCCCTGGATGGCATAGCATTGAGCCCTGGCCATTTAATTTGAGATGACGTCCCTCAAAGAGAAGATCTCCAAGTGCTTCTGAAGTAGCTTCCCCTTTTGCTTTGGCTCAACACCAAGATGACGCAAACATATGCCCAATTTTGGCAAGGTCATTTAGCAAAAAAAGTGAGCATTAGATTCGAGTAAATACAGTAGTTAAGAATGAAGACTGGGGTTACATGCCAAGATCATTGTGGTTTAAAGGACAAGAAATGGAGAAATTCAGAAAAATATTTCTAGACATAAGAGGCTGTGAGATAAGACAAGCATAATTCTAAAAGAACAACCTGGTGCTAAAAAGGTGAGTTTGTAAAGCTGATCAGTGGTCAGATTATAAATGGAACATGTAATGAGAAAATTATGATAAGTTCATGCTAAGATTATATGGACAGAGACAATGTGATGACTCAGAAAACATCATGGCACTACCCATTTCACTTCTACATTTGCCACAGTGTGATCATGGGTTTAGTTGTTTTTCCTCGTTACAACTATTAAACATATTAATTCTATTTCCTCCATCTTACAAATAATTTGAACATTGTTTAGAAACAACACACCAGGTGTTTCTCTTTTCAGTGGGATTCAAGATCCATAGGTCTTTGTAAATTGAGGCCTTCTCTATATATCTCTTTGCTGCCTTCTGTTACACTCCTCAGCTGCTGTTCCAGTATCCCGCCTCTCGTAAACCATTTAATCAGGCCTAGATTTGCAGGTGCTGATATAGTCAAAATCTATGGCTCAGTGCATATAATCCTATAGAGACATGCCATCTGCTAAAGCATTCCTCCACAAATGATCACAAATACAAGAAGGCTGTGAAGTGTGTATAAAGAAGGCCGTGTTTCTGAAAATAACAGATAGACTTGGGCAAACTTCTATGTAAGCACTAACTTACTCATTCGTTAAAACCCACTATCTTTCTATTCCTAGGCAGAGGGACTGATTATTTCCCATCTCTTTCGTCTATGTGGCCCTCTACAAAGCAAGCTTCAGGAATCTGCATGTGACCCTCAACATGCTGCTGGACTACAACTTTCATCATCTTTCACTATTAACCAGGTTTGCTGTGGCTGGTGGGAAATTGAATTCATGAGCATCTATATGTCCAGACAAGAGTGGGGTATTCCATGGTCCATGAAGAGAAGGTCTGACCAGCCCAAAGTAGCAGTGTGAGATGCTGGATCACTTAGACTATGAACCATGGTGAGCATTCTGTTAGGGATGCTCACCATGTCATTTCTGACTTATGGCTATCCTAAGACAAAGCTGGAAAATATGGAAAATATGTCTATAAAAATTAAGGAAAATTATTACAAAATGGTATGGAGGTGGTACCTAACTCCCATCAGATTAAATCAGATAGATAAAAAATACACAAATCAGTGCTGGAGAGGCTGTCAGGAAATAGGGACATATCTTCATATGTGGTGGTCATGTAAAATTATACAAAAATTTTGGGAAATGATATTTAAAGAAATAAGAGCAATAATAAAAATATTTCTGGGGATGAGAATCTGCGACTTGCTCAAGGCCATTCAGTGGGTTCCCATGGCCAAGTGGGGAATCAAATCCTCTTCTCCATAGTCCAATGCTCAACCCCTAGACCAAGCTGATTTTCTAGTTCTCTAACTTATGTATATGCACTTTTTAGGATGATGCAGGGTTTGATATTCCCTTACTTCTTCCACAGTATCCAAAGTCTACTTCCCTGACTTTCTAAACGACTTCTGGGGACTCCTATCATAGACATATAGCCCACTTCTTGGGAAGTATACATAGTTAGATGTGAAATCATGGCATCAGTTCTTGAGACCTAACAACATCCTCCAGAATCTCAAACTGCTGAAATTATTTTCCACCTGCCTATGAGGATATAGTCAGATGTGCTATCTATCAGACATTAAATGGTAGTATGTGAGGAGGCTGTTCAGTAAGGTAAACAATGTGTGAAGCACCTCTTCACATACTACCAATCCAGTAAGGCGATATATAGTTTCAGTTTGGTCTAGAGCAGTGGTTCTCAACCTGGGGTCCCCAGATGTTTTTGGCCTACAACTCCCAGAAATCCCAGCCAGTTTACCAGCTGTTAGGATTTCTGGGAGTTGAAGGCCAAAATATCTGGGGACCCATAGGCTGAGAACCACTGGTCTAGAGTAAGTTTGCATGTGTGCCTACTACACAACAGTGAGCCATATAGAATTGCAACCATTATCACATTTTATCCTCCTATCGCTCCTGAAGTCAAGATGAAGTTGGGTAATCGTGATTTACCTTCTCAAGACTTCTCCATCTGCTCATGTGTTGAAATGCAAACATCAAAGATGACTGCTCTTCACTGGTTAGGAAAACGTGTCCAGAAGAGATTTGAAAGTAAAAAGAACATCCTCTTCGATCAAGAAAAACAAAATGAAAAACATTTTATTGAAAAACAAAAATGAGCTGTAATATTATTGCCAAAGAGGAAAAAGCAGATAAACAAAAAGAAAAGCTGTGCATAAGAAATGGCTTTCTTTGTGTTATATGGCATCTGGCAGCCCAATCCTCTGCTCCAGCTAAAATGGCTGTCACCCTTTTTGAAAGAAATTTTAATCTGAGCTCTCAGTCTGCACAAGTGAACAGCATTTTTTTCCGGATTTATTAAGAAAATCTATGACTATAAAATGAATAGAACAGTGTAAGGAAGTAGAGTTTGCAGCATGTACTTTTCTTCAAGTAATGTATTGCCTGGCTTGTCTTTGTTTACACTGATGTAAATAGTTTTTTCTTACTTTCTGTAATAATAAAGTCAAATTAAGAACTAATGGTTGTAGCAAAATAGATGTTAATAAAAAGCCTCTTTCACCATTCAGAGATTGGCATTTGGCTGTTAGCAGCTGTCAAATATAGATCTGTGTGAATAAATCTTTGCTAAAAAAAATTTAGTTTAAGAAGAAAACAAAGAGTATGGACTTCAAAGCTAACCAAGATTAATATTATCATATCCCTCTGCAAATGATTGAAATGGCCTCTTTTATCTCATTTAAGGTTACTGTCACTTAGGATTAGTTGTCTTTAGCCTCAGTTTCTCTGTATGAAGCTTTATACAGAACACGGTCATTTGAATATTATTGTTGCATGTGGTATATGTTGTGACAGAAAGGGAAAAAAAATAGGCTCATTATCATAGGAAGCAGCAGGCGGTATGAAGATTTTTTTAAAAAGAAAAACCAATGTTGCTAAGTGTGACTTGAACACTAAATTATCTATTTTTTTCTGTCTGTGTGCACTTATTCTGTGTGATGTATACAAAAGATGCAGGCTAACAAAGTCAAGAGAAGCTGTGAAACTGTTAACTTGTTTTATTGTCTTTGGTGCTCTTGCATTTAAGAGTTTGGGAAAGGCTTGAAGGAAAATTGTAGGCAGACCTCTTAATAATTAAATAAATGTCAAATATAACATAAAGCAACAGTGCCAGTAGTAAGGCTGAGAAAAAACAGACTTTTCGCACTTCATTTGCTCTTTTTTGTCTAGCATATTTGTGACACCTCTGCAGTTGCTCAGTTATTTAAGAAGTGCCGAATGTTCAAAATCTTTCCTTTTTTATCCCCCCCCCCCCTTTCCAATGACAAACGGAATTTCTATTTTACTCAAAGTGGCTGTTTTGCTCCAACAGTTCTGTCTTGTGAAGCCTAATAACTTAATATAACCTCCGGAAAGTGATGGTCATTTCAAAGGGATATTAAACTGACCGCAAAAGAACACATTTTGACCCAGCCAAATCCAAATGTGATGACATGTGGCAAAAAGTAGTTTGTCAATCGCTTCTTCAAGGCTTTGCTATTCAGACCTACAGTTGTACTCTGATCTGGAATAAATACAATGGAAAAACTCCACCAAGGGAAAAATGTTGGCGGTCTTCACACAGGTCAGGCTCAATTTGTACCCCAAAGCCTGAGGGCTTCCCAACCAGTACAGGGCATGAGTCTCTTTTCAAGATGCTCAAAATGATTGATTTAATTTTTTTAAAAAGCATTTTTACTAATACAACAACTATCTTTGGGGTACCTGAGTTTTTTCTGTGGGTTCCACCAGAAGCTAAGTAGTTTCTATTTGTTTTGAACATGCCTTGGGTGCATCTACACAGTAGAATTTGTCAGGGAATTAATTAATCGTCACCCTGATTTATTTATGAGTCAGATCTCATCTTCTTCTCACCAGTCAGACCACTTAAGCATCGGCAAAGTGACACCGACAAATGACACCTCAGTCGTAAATTATCTGCTGATCCCAGCAGTACTATACTTTTATTTACAAGCTATATACAACTCCAAACACCATCACTATCAGGACACATGTTCCCCAGCAAGGGCAAAGCATGCCGCGTCCTCTCTGTTCACCGGGTCTGCTATCAGTGCAAACAGGCAACTCCCAACATTCCCAACAGTCAGGAAGAATGTTCTGTCCACTGAAACGGAAGTCTTGACCCATTGGCCCTGCAGGCAACCAATCAGGGCTGGCATGTAATTAACTCCTGTGCTTCTGGAAAGCTTGTCGGAACACATAGAAACAATCCAACAGCAACAATTGAATTTAACATTTCACACTCTAACATCACAAAAACACTGACAGAATTAATGTAGTTTGACATCACCCCTGGACAAAAACAACAACTGTGCATTGACCATACATGGAGGTGGGGAAGAGGAAAGTCTATACATCTGAATTTACAGACTAATGATAACCCCCACCCTCCACTGGTAATGTTTCACCAGCAAGTGGGGCAAAATGACAGGTGCAAGGGGTGATGTGGTGTCCTGCACACCTCTGCAGCACTTCCCCCATCACACAAAAGGAGCATCACTCAAACAGGGCCGAAGTGTCCTGGCTCCATTGGAGTAAACACAACATGGGAAGTCTCCTTTGTTATGGGGGGAAGTGTTCAAGGACACTTCCACCCTGGTTGGGGGCGGGGCCTCTGCTGGAAGTCACACAACATCATGTGATAGCTGGCATGGGGCTCCATCCCCGAGGAAGGCTCGAAGCATCCTAAGAAGCATCCTAAGGTAAGTGTGATGGTAAGGTAAGTGTTATAAGGCCTAGAAATAGGTTGAATCATGACAGAAGGACAAGAGTATGCTAGCCCTGTTCTTCCCATCTTTAATTATGTTGTTCTCACATAGGGAGCAAGATGTCTGCACATTAAACGGTTTGTTTAGGAAATAGGACCTAAAATATAGTCCTACTGCTTTTTTTAAAGCCATGAAGGGAGCTAGAGACTTACTTGGTGATTCTGAGTGGCCACCATATTAATAACAACCAGTTCTGATGGTTGAACTGACAAGGGCTTTAGTATATCATAAGTTGTCACCTGGTTTGTTACCAGCAAGAGCTGGCTGCATCTGCTTTGGCTTTTATAACTAAACTGCATTTCTGGCAGCTAATCTAGCTGAACGATGTCTCTGCTCTGTTTCCTTTCACCTCTCCTGGAATGAGGGTACTAGCAAAGTCTCCTCCTCAGACTCCAACTCACCCACAGATTCATGAACACTTTCCTGCTCCTCTTCCTCTTCTGAAGAAGAGGAATCACTAACATTCATATACAATCAGGGGACAGGACTCCGGTGAAAGTGAAATACTGCGGATTAAAAAAATACTTCTAAAATCCTGAGATAACACCACTCTATGAATTTCTAGGTCTTCTGGCAGGATTCTATGATCAACTTCTGTTGAAAGGGGAACATAGAATTGCATTGGAGGATCTAGATATTCCTAGAGAGAACGTCTTAAATCAAATCTGTGAATAATCAAATCCACAAACGTAAAAACTGCAAATGTGGAGGGACTACTTTACTGTGTTATTTTCTCAAAAATATGCTAGAATGGAAATGGCTAGGATGGAGTATTCACATTGGTACCTTTTATGCTCAGATTCCCCATGAAGTGAATTCAGATCCCTTTTTTCTATGATTGCCATTTCTTTCCATATACTTTAAGTTCTAAAAGACCCCCAATGTGGCTTACCATTAAAAGCAATATAAAATTAATCAATGTAATCCTGTGACATACAGTAATAGAAAATGCATTGAATACATACAATTTGTGCCATCCTCAGAAAAATAAAAAATAGCAAGTTAGCACTCATCAGAAACTGCACGCATTTTACAAAGGGACAGGAACAGTTAAGCCACCTAAGTATCCTGTCTATTGAGTGTGAAGTTGCAAGAAAAATTGAATTTCTAGGACTAATTCATAATTTCTCAATGAAAAGGACAAAGAACACAAAGACTTAAAGTTAATTGGCCTAATGTTTGCAGCTACATTGCTCTGATGGAATAAAAAAAATTCAAGATGCTGACAGAATAATCTCTTTTCCAATTACCAAAAAAATACACCAAGCCCTTTGCAAACTTGTAGCGCTTTCTGGCTGGCTGTTTTAATTCAACAAAATATTTGAGAAATATGGGATTTGGAACAATAATGTCAGAACTCTACAATTTCAGAAGGAAACTTTTTTTCATGGTTCATGATGATGTATACAATAGACAAGAAATTGCAATGTAAGTATGAGTTCATTTCATAATTTTGTGCAAGTTCTCAGAAATTATGCTTGGGCTCTAGTGATGATAACACCCTGAATTGGGTTTGCCAGATCCAACACATAGCAAAGTTTCTGTAATTTTACACTGGCCAACACACATTTGGGGGCCTCAAATATTAGACCTGTTTTTGGGTATATTAGACATACTGATTTCAAAAATGGCACCAATTTTCTTCTATCAGCTTTAGTTTTTGAGATATAAAACATAATCCATCTACCAGTCATCCATCTGTCATGATAACCATATCTAAGAAACTAGAGCTCATGTGGTCTGTCCAATGCAATATTCTGAATTAGTGCCCCAAATAAAGCTAGGAACAGGCCTAAAAAAACAAAACACTAAGAATGTTTTTGTTATGCCATGTAGTTAGCAGATCCTGGATCAGAAAGACTTACCATAAAGTTTTAGCAGGTGGAATTACAGCATCCCTCCTCTATCAGCCCTGCAAACTCATCTTTTAGCTGACACAGCTCTCCCAATACACTTGGGTGGGTTTAGCAGTTCTCCACTGCTACTTTACCACCATCCACTGAGTGGGGCTGCATCAGATAAAGTGAATTTGGATAGAGTTAGGATTGTGTGACTTTAAGGACCTCATCAGATGGCTGTAGACTCTGTTTCCATGCACTTAGGAAATGGAGCCCCATGGGAGTCTTACGGAGGCCATCACATGACGTAAGGGCATTTCCGGTGCGACTCTCTGTGACTCTGTTTCCTAACCACATGGAAATAGAGCCTAGCAGCCATCCTCAGGAGTCGGGGTTACCCCACTCCAAGCATCAGGAAGCAGAAGAAAGCAGGGAAAAGGCATGGTAAGTACATGGGATGGCTAGATGGGAGGTAACGGGTTAAGATAATTCCCTCTCCTTTCCCTCAATTTTCCCATTCCCCCTTTCTCCATCTGATGAAGTCCTAGTTGAGTTTCTATGGCTGAGCAGGGATTCAAAACCTGGTCTCCAGAGTCATAATTCAATGCTCAGATCACTACACCGCACTCGCTTTTGAGACATGCCATACCTTCTTTTAAAGATCTGATTACCAGTAAATACATACACAACTTGGCAACTCTACAATGAACCCAAAGTGCAACTGCAAGTTTGTGCAGTGAATATACGAGGGTTATCCAGAAAGTAGATTATGTTTTGGAATAAAAAATGAACAAAGTATAGGAGAAAACATTTATCATATGCAGTTGAAATACCACATCTCACGTAGTCGCCATTCAAATCTAGGCACTTACCATAGCAATGAATGAGCTTTGCAACTCCTTCCTCACTAAATTTTGCCGCTTGCATCCTCAACCACTTGTTTCCGACAATGGGGGCGTGGCTGGCAACGCAGCATTTTGGTGACTCTGCGCAGGTGCAGGAAGGGGTGACCGGCTGGTTGAGGACGCAAGTGGCAGAATTTAGTGGGGAAAGAGTTGCAAAGCTCATTAACCTCTATGGTAAGTGCCTAGATTTGAATGGCAACTACGTGAAATGTGGTATTTGGGTGTGGCTTTCAACTGCATATGGTAAATGTTTTCTCATAAATTTGTTCATGTTTAATTCCAAAATGTAATCTACTTTCTGGATAGCCCTCGTACTGCCACTAGGACTGTAATGGAATCAAAAGGAAGACTATTAGCATCATTTCATGTAGGTCAAGTTGGAGGAAGATGTGCACCTTTCCCTCTTGCTCACTGAAGAATCAGCCATGAGTAATAAGGAAAGGAGGGAGCTATGCCATATGTTCTCTCACAGGCTGACTGGCATTCACCGTCACTTGAGAACCTTAGTCTCTTTTTAAAAATGCCAGATTTGCCACCCTCCATGGCGTTTATATCACGCATAGTTAATAACTTGCTCCATTTCAAAAGACAAAGTAAGCTCTAAATGAATTGACCAAATGATCCTTGATGGGCCACATCACTAGTTCACCAGAGTTAAAAATGAATATTTTAGCAAGGAATCTTTTTTTATTTAACACACTGCCAATTAAAATTCCAATTACAATGCTCAACATGCTGCAGTCATTAATTATGAAATTTATCTGGGGGGAAAAAAAGGAAAAGACCTCTTGTAAAAATATGTCACCTTACAAAGGAAAAAAGTATTTGAAGGAGGAATAGCAACATTTAATTTTAAATTGAATTACTCTAGAGCTCCACTGAAAGTGCTCCCTTCTAAAAACATTTTATTGTAAGTTATGAAGAAAGATTGAAACATAACAGAAAAAGAGAAATAGAAAACAGAAAAAAGAAAGTTAAAGCTATAAAGATAAAGAAAATTGATGACTTCCATTCCTCCTTCCAGCACTTATGTAAGTATACAATTATTTCAAACCTCTCTAAGTGCAAATCCAACTATTCTCTTCTTTCAATACCCTGTTCTCGTTATTCTTCAAAACCAAACGTTGTTAATTGTTCTTCTTATTCCTTCCCAAGGGCTTACATAGCTTCCCTTTTCCCTGCTTAGAATATCACATACTTAAATATATTTTTATAATCCTATCCAACCGTTAGACCATTACATCATCCATTAAATACTGTTAAATTTTTGTCTCTTTACAAATTAGGGCATTTTAACAATATGATCATATAATACTAAGACTTCTGTAGATTATAAAGAACCACTACGTTCATCTCTCCTTGTCTCAAATCTCTTCTTTGAAACTGATCACATTTTCTCTTATAACCCTTAAGAAGTAAAACAATTCTTTGATATTTCATTTTAAATTGGTTCTTTTTTTATAATCACATCAATATCCAAAATATCATCGATCTTATATTCCATTCTGTCCATCTGCGGTGGCACAGCGGGTTAAACCACTGCAGAACTTGCTGACCAGAAGGTAAACAATTCAAATCCATGGGATGGAGTGAGCTCCCATTGTTAGCCCCAGCTTCTGCCTACCTAGCAGTTTGAAAACATGCAAATGTGAGTAGATCAATAAGTACTGCTTCAGCTGGAAGGTAACAGTGTTACATGCTGTCATGCCGGCCACATGACCTAGGAGGCGTCTATGGACAACACCAGCTCTTCGGCTTAGAAATGGAGATGAACACCCCCCCCCCCAGAGTTGGACTTAACTAGACTTAAAATTAAGGGGAAACCTTTACCATTTTTATTGTATTGCCAGATTTCTTAGCCCAGCTTAACCAACATTTCACCTTCATTTCACTATATATTTTCTCAGACCATATACATCATAGCATTTCCCCTCGAGATTGCTCATTTTTAAAACAGTTATTGTCCGATAGAAAAACACCATTCTAAGCAACAACGTCTTTTTCATCCCAACCATATTTCCCAACAATATCAAGTTCCCTGCATCTTATTTCCATGCCTTATTTCTCAATTTTACAGGTTAATCCCGCCATCTGGTCTGGTCATATGTATTTTCTATACACATCATTTCCAGACTATCTTAACCCTTCTCCTCTGTCAATTTAATTTCTAATTTCCAGTTTACAGTACAGCATTTCCACTTCATTGATGCTCCCACCAATTATTTTACCAAGTTTCTAAATCCAGTAATCTACCTTTCTTGCAGGAATTCTGGAGAAAACTCTACCCTTTTTAAGTCCAGCAGATAGAAAACCAAAACTCTCCAGTGTTCCCAACTACCACTTTCTCACAATGTAATTCCCCCCTTGTTCAATTAAATTCAGTTCTTGATGGCAGGTACAGGGCACATTACAGAAGTTTCAACTCACCACTAATTTCAATGAGGAATTTTAAAAAATGGGCTGTTTTATGGCTTGGGCACAGATGTATTTCCCATGGTCCCCCTCATTTATGGTGCACTCAGCTGCCTAGCAAGTGCTGTTTCCCTGTGAGTAATGAGGATTCCTGCCCCTTGTGAGCAACCTGCTTGCTCTCCCTGTACTATAGGGACAATTTCACCACTTTCATCCAATTCATCCAATTTACCATGGAAAAGGAAAAGGAAGGAAAACTGCCATTTCTAGATGTTCTGGTCATCCGCAAACCCAATCAACAATTGGGCCAAGCAGTCTACAGAAAGCCTACACACACAGATAGATACCTTCATAAAAACTCCAACCATCACCCAAGTCAAAAAGGAAGCACACCTAAACTGGGCTCTACAGGCCAATGGATACTCCACCACAGACATCAGAAGAGCAGCAAGGCCAAGAACAAGCCATGAGAGTCAAGACAAAGATCCACCCAGAGGAAAGGTGTTCTTACCATACATCAAGGGAACCACTGACCGCATAGGCAAACTGATGAAGAAGCACAACCTACAAACCATCTACAGACCCACAAAAAAAATCCAACAAATGCTACAGTCAGCGAAAGACAAGAGGGATCCTCTCTCCTCTGCAGGAGTCTACCGGATACCATGCAGCTGTGGACAAGTCTACATAGGGACCACAAAACACAGCGCCCAAACACAAGTCAAAGAACATGAAAGGCACTACAGACTAACTCAACCAGAGAAATCAGCCATAGCAGAGCATTTGATGAACCAACCTGGACACAGTATATTATTTGAGAACACAGAAATGCTTGACCACTCCAACAACTATCATGTCAGACTACACAGAGAAGACATTGAAATTCACAAGCATGTGGACAACTTCAACAGAAAAGAGGAAACCATGAAAATGAACAAAATCTGGCTACCAGTATTAAAAAAACTCAAAAATCAGAACAGTAAATAAGAAGCAACACTCTGAAAACAAAAGAGTTCCAAGGGCAGCTAATGACTTTGAACAAAGGATGCCCTCAGGCAGAAATAGCCAGGAGATGAACCTTTCCAATGTTAATTAAGGTGATTAACTACAGCATTCACACTGATTTTCCAACTGACAAAGAGTTCTTCTCACACCCTGGACTTTCCACAGATATATATATATATATATATATATATATATATATATATATATATAAACCTTCCTTGCCTAGTTTCTCCATACCTCACAACCTCTGAGGATGCCTGCCATAGATGTGGGCGAAACGTCAGGAAAGAATACTTCTAGAACATAGCCATACAGCCTGGAAAACATACAACAACCCTGTGATCCTGGCCATGAAAGCCTTGGACAACACAATTTCACCACCCATTGGTCCCTCCATCAAGTGTTCTTGCCAATGCTACTCTCTTTGTTGTGAAGCATTAAAAAGCAGTGCCAACCCACCATCATTTTCCTCCTTCTGTGAGAAGGTCTTTGAAAATATGCACAGCTTTCAAAAGCTCTTTATAGTTCAGGACTGTGCAAAATTCACGCATGGTATTTTTGCACAAAAAACACAATTTTCTGTGCAAGAAACAACTTTTTTGTGCTGAAAATAGTATTTCAGTCCAGAAATACTGATTCTGCATCAGCCACATAACATATATTGGCACAAAGTCTGGCTTACCAACCACCAGGTATTGCGAGCAACAGGGATCTATTTGTCTCTTAGTCAGGACACTGTACAATGATAAGTCCACCCCTTCCTGTGAGCAATATCCAGTAAAAGAAGGTATTTCAATAGTGATCCTGCTTCTGATTGTTGCACCAAAGAGCATGGCTGGAAGAGGGAGTGCAAACCTCATTCTGCTGCATCCCAATTGAAAGGGCTTCAGTTGTTTCCAGTGGCTGCTAACTGGTAAGTCTCGACTGAAGGACTTTCACAATGCCTATATACTTCTTACTCTATTAAAGACATGAGGATCCTGAATAGAAACCAATCACACATTCATAACTCTAATGTACTCATGTATAACTGTGATTAAAAATTCCAGCCACTGTTTTCTGAAAAAAAATACTGTTTTACCTGCAAAAAGTATTTTAATTGAAAAATTATTCTGTACAAAATTTGTATGTTTTTATGCAGAAAACAACATGTTCCAGAATTGCAAAGATTAGTCCAGGATTCTCTACAGCTTAATTTCCCAACACTTGAGAAACATGTTTTGAAATATCTTTGAATATTTTTCCATCCCTAATATTTATTTTATTTATATTTACAGTATTTCTATTTTGCCCTTTTCACCCCGAAGGGAACTCAGGGCGGATCACAATGTACATATATGGCAAACATTCAATGACATTAGACAAACAACACACAGACAGACAGACACAGAGGCTATTTAACTGTCCAGCTTCTGGCTTTCTGAGGGTATGCTCGATTCCAGCCACAGGAGGAGCTGCTGCTTCATCATCCACTGTGATGACAAGTTCTTTTTTGTTGGAGTACTTCCTCATCCAGTGTTGTAAATCAGTTAAATTAGCCTCCCCACATAAGCGGTCCCTAAATTTTCCTACTTGACAGATGCAACTGTCTTTCGGGTTGCTTAGGTCAACGACGAGCAGGGCTATTTTTACATATTAATGGTCGGGGGCTCACTCCGACACTGTAGTTTTATTAACGTGTGCCGGAATCGAGCATACCCTCATGAAGCCAGAAGCTGGAAAATGTAAAATAGCCTCTGTATCTCTGTCTGTCTGTGTTGTATGTCTAATGGCATTGAATGTTTGCCATGTATATGTACATTGTGATCCACCCTGAGTCCCCTTCGGGCGTAATATAAATACTGTAAATAAATAAATAAAGTAGTATCAAACAAGACAGTGGGAAAATTATTCAGCATGCTGAGGAACTCCTATGTATCTGTGCAAAATACAGTAGTGTGGCTACATTTCTGGAATTGCTTCCATCGGCAGAACAGATTTCCATTTTGAGCAAAGACCACATAAAAATAGTTTTGAAAGTACCATGGCATTGGCAACTGTGGCCAATTTCCACCCCTTCAGCAAAATCAACTGAAAATCTGCTTTGGAAGTGACTAGATGTCATTGCTGGTTTGGATTTGGAGGATATTCAGCTGTTTTGCAGATGTGAAAGAAGAACATCTACTCCTGGATGGCTCCAGAGATTATGATTAGATTTTTGTGTATGGCTGTCACAGAATATTTTCATATACACACCTAAAATTGAGAGGGAGTGATGGTTTAGAGCAAGTCAGAAGACTACACAAAAGCCCCTAGGGCCTACATGCAGGCCCCATTTTTCCCATCCTTGGTCTGCGTCCTTGAGCAGTAATAATCCCAAATTCTCCAACACACTGTATATTGCCAACAAAAATTGGAAACTGCAAGCAAGCACTGAATTGTCTGGAACATACCTTGAAAATCCTTGATTTAAGGCATATTTTCCACAGTACAAATTATGCAGTAATGGCCTAATTTTGTCCTTGTTTTTCATCTTCAGAAACAATTGTCATAAATTTAAAGAGTGTAGATGGGAAGAGGGCTGCACTAGCTACACAGGAAAATAACAAGAGGTGAAGCCAATAGGTGGAGATACTATTTTAATGAACACACTGAGATGCATCTTGGCACAGTTCATTAAAATTATTGTGGCACATTAGTTTCACCTCTTACATTTAGCAAGGCATTTAGGAAGGCATTCCAAAGATGCCTTTAGCTAGGCAATTGCAGACAGTCTATTTTAAACTGTAGATTTATTTTGATTATTGTCATATCCAATTCCCCTGCAGGATGCTGAGAGATCAATGTACGGGACTTACTGAGAATATTGCAGGCAGCTCGTCAACGTCTGCCTGAAATTAAACATATTGCTTCAGGTGCCAGGTCCAACAATTCTTACAGTATTTTGTGGCAGGTGAGTGATCTCAGGGTAAAGAACCAAAGCTGTGTTATTCAAGCCACTTTTCTATGAAATAATCTCACTGGAAAATAATGTTTTGGCCACTGTGGCCTAAGTGTTTCCCATTCTGTCTTTCAGAAGTCAGGGTGGGGAGGAAGCTTCAAAAGGTTGAAAGGAGAGATTATTTTAAAAGAAGTGGTAGATGGAAAGAGCTATAACATTCGCAATTGCTTTTTAATCATTTACTCATAGGAGTGTTGATTTGGAATTCTGTCTTCGCTTTTGATCTGTTTTACGGATTCTTTTTGAACTCCAGATGCAGCCAGCTTGAAACCTCATTTCGTGATCTCCCGCATCTTATCTTCAGTAACCTCCTTAGAGTTAAGTGGGGAGGAGAGCCTTTTTTAAAATTCCATTTATGGCCGGATCCTGATCTTTAGGAGTAGTTTTTTTCCACACTGAGAATAGAAGCAACAAATCATAGTTCCCCCTTTCTAAGGCAATAATCTTCAGTTGTCAGGTTTAGACCCACACCTACATTGTAAAAAAGGTAAAGGTTTTCCCCTGACATTAAGTCCAGTCGTGACCGACTCTGGGGGTTGGTGCTCATCTCCATTTCTAAGCCGAAGAGCCGGCATTGTCCGTAGACACCTCCAAGGTCATGTGGCCAGCATGACTGCATGGAGCGCCGTTACCTTCCCACCGGAGCGGTACCTATTTATCTACTCACATTTGCATGTTTTTGAACTGCTAGGTTGGCAGGAGCTGGGGCTAATAGCGGGCGCTACATTGTACCTGCACCTATTATATCCTGGCGTACATCAATGGTTCTTTTTAACACTGTCAGGTTCAGAGACATAGCTACAAATGTGTAACTACGGAAGACTCTGACTGCTAAATCTATAGTCAGTCCAGAGCAGACTGCCTGAAGGGGGCCTGATGCACCCAGCTCAACCCACTGCAGCACTGTGTTGGCATCCATATGATCCCACTTGGAGCACCACCTCATCCTCCATGTCAATATTGCCATCTCAGCTGGAAACAGAACTCTGTTTGAATTCCTGGCCATTGCAGTCACCCATTCTGACATCAGTAAATTCCTCCTCTTTCTTCCTGGTCATGTGGGTGCTTCTGTTGATGTCAGAACAGAGCATCTGCAATGCCCAAAAACTTGTGTACAGCTGTATCCAGCTGTGAGTGTCGAAGGTAATATTGGCATGAGTCATCCCCATTTCCTTGCAGTGAGTCCAGGAAAGGTCTGATGGTTTTGGTGTCCCATGTGGACAGTGGACTGGTATGATTCAGACCCAATCAAACATTGCAGGAGTTTCAAACAAACACTTTAACTTTGACCTAAGCAGGGCAAAGCCAGTTTAACCCTTGAAAACCCATGATATTCACTACAGCTAGAAATAAAAAAAAGGAGCCCCGGTGGCGAAGTGTGTTAAAGCACTGAGCTGCTGAACTTGCAGACTGAAAGGTCCCAGGTTCAAACCCCAGGAGCGGCGTGAGCGGCTGTTGTTATCTCCAGCTCCTGCCAACCTAGCAGTTCGAAAACATGCCAATGTGAGTAGATCAATAGGTACCGCTCTAGCCAGAAGGTAACTGGCGCTCCATGCAGTCATGCCGGCCACATGACCTTGGAGGTGTCTACGGACAATGCCGGCTCCTCGGCTTAGAAATGGAGATGAGCACTAACACCTAGAGTCACACATGACTGGACTTAACATCAGGGGAAACCTTTACCTTTTACCTAGAAATCAATAAAGAATAAATCCAAGTTTTCTTGCTCATATAAACTCACCCTAAGTATTATCTTCTGACCAAACTTCCTAAATGTACCAAAATAGCCGGTAACCACATTAAGCAATCAGCTGGAAATGTCATCTTGCTGCACTTTGATCTGCAGAAGAGAACTCCATGGTTCAGTGTAGGAGTTAGCTGGGGGCATCTGTGATCATGGCAATTGTGCCACAATTTGTAAACTTGGATTACAAATGCATAAGTCTAGTTCACAAATTTGTAACTGCTCAGTAGAATGTCTTTATCATTTCTATGTATGCCCCATTATCATTAATAATTGATGGATTCGTTCAATTGAAAACCCACCTTTCCTCCAGTCAGCTCCAGGTGTGGTACAAAGCTGTTCTTCTATTTCAGTCTCACAAAAACTCAGTGAAATAGATCAAACTGAGATAGAGTAAGTTCAAAGTCATTCAGTGAGTTTCATGGCCCAGTGGGGATGTAGTCTAGTACTTTGACAACTATACCAAGGACTCAAGACAGGGCTGAGGCTGTCTGAAGTTATGCATATTTTCTCAGAATTCTGTCCCAACCATTATTACCCTATTTTATGTCAGATGAGTGGACTTGGGTCAAGAGACTACACTCAGTCTTGCAACACAGTGATTGAACTTTGGGTTGATCACTTTGTCTAACCCATCTCACAAGGTTATTAAGTTCCTTTCATCGGGGTATTTTAATCTAATGATTTTATCTTATATTGCTGCTATAGTCTCCCCACCACCACCTTTGAAGTTGACAGATTTGCATTGGTGGTTGTTTGATATTATTACTGTTGTATAAACCTTTGTTTTAACTTCTGTTTTATCATCTTCTTGTGTTTTAAACTGTGTATATCGTTTAATGTATTTGCGCTGTTACTTTTGTAACGTTGTGAGCCGCCCCGAGTCCCCACGGGGAGATGGTGGCGGGGTATAAATAAAGTTTTATTATTATTATTATTATTATTATTATTATTATTATTATTATTATAAGGTTGTTATGTGGAAACAAATGAGAAAAGGCAAATTGAACTTCTTAAAGGACAGGTTGGATTAAATGAAATCATTAAAATGTACAAATTCAAATGACTAAATGCATAATGCATAACAAAATAAATAAAAGAAATAACAAGTTAAAATCCATAGAAAGAAAGCAAAAGGTACCTATGAGGGGGGGAAACGGATCAATTTTTAATTCAGTGAAAACATTATGTTATGTGCAGTTTTTTAAAATGTGCATATTTTAAAAACAAATTAGGAGAGTGGCTTAAAAGCAGACAGCAGACTTATTACTAATTGCTTTAGTTTGTTTTGGTATAATAAACACAATGATATCTACTAACCATATGTTTTTTTCTTGGTGGTTTAATGTAAGCTTGTAAATTCTTTTTTAATGTAGGCAAAAAGGAAGAGTATGAGATAGAATTCTGTGAAAATGCAAAATAAGTATAACATTCGTGCCAGTATGCCCAGAATCTGCTTTCTCAAAATCCCCAGTTTGAAAATATATGGATCAACTACATCTTTGTAGTCAAGGTGTTGTCTCAGTACATGGTTTTGCAGTTACAAAAATAACATCATAGCAATAACTGAAGGACAAGGTACCCAAAATCATTTGCACAATTTGATTTTTGCAGGGTGATGGATCCAGCTTTTCTATTAAGTTCTAAGTATTCACAACTCAAGCCAGATTATCTTTTCCTATTAGGGCATCCCTCTGAGTTGGCTAGAACAGCTTGCAATTGTAGTTCAAAACATCTGATGGGCCAAAGAACTTCTGAGCAGTTTTAAGGGCAAATTCCCTCCAGGAAGCCTTTTCTTAAAAACTTATCTATAGAAAGGTTTACAGGGCAACTCTAGTTATTTTCTGCCTGCAACAAATCTACCCCTCTACACACACACACACACACAGTGCTCATTACCCAAAGCCAAACAGATGATTAGTTATTTTGGCAGATGAGACCAAAAATTCCCACAAGCATGTCTTCCTCTGTTGGACAGTAATTATATATTGCTCCCTAAGGGACAGAGACTTTCCATTGTGGCAATATTTGCAACAGATAAACCCTTGTTCCAATGATGCTAAAGAAAAACTTCTCTATCTACACACTTGACACTGTATGGCCTTAATTTAGAGGACAATATAATTTGGCAAGGGAAGAAACCTAGGGTCAGATTCAAGATACTAATAGATGACAGGAGAAGAGGGGGAATGGACAGGCTCAATTTCAAAATTTATTATTGTGCTCATTGTTTGAAGTTGCTGAAAGACTAGTTAACATTAAAAATAAAAACAAGATTACTCCCGCCAGAGGGCTTTGGTTTGAAATGTGGGGGGGAAAGATACTTCTATAAAGATGTAATGTGGAGAAATGGAATTGTTTTCAATCAACAAGGCTGCATTTTGTCACTCTATCTGTTTAATGTGCTGTCGAAGACTTTCATGTCCGGGATCACAGGGTTGTTGTATGTCTTTCGGGCTGTGTGGCCATGTTCCAGAAGTATTCTCTCCTGACGTTTTGCCCACTTCTATGGCAGGCATCCTCAGAGGTGTGAGGCATGGATAAACCCTATCTGTTTAGTTTCTATGCAAAATTCGACTTGGAAAAAAGTGGCATAAATATTGGATGAAGAAGCACCACCAATTTAAGATATGCAGATGACCCATATTACTATCAGAAAATAGCAAAGACTTGAAACGATTACCAATGAAAGTCAAAATAGGAAGTGCAAAGGCAGATTTCAAGTTAAGCATTAAGAAACTAAATAACAACCACTGACAATTTACATAACTTTGAAATAAACAATGAAAACCTTGAAACAGTTAAAAGATTTTCCATAGCTTGACTCAGACCTTAATAAAAGCAGAGAATGCAGAAGAAATGGCTCGGGGAGGGAGGGGGGGATACACAGTGGTGAAGAAATATAGATAGACAAATGTTAACGATGTAGTAGATATTAATCAACAGTAGATATAAAAGAATGATGCAAGTATTGTACGATAAACTAAATATCTGCTATGTGATAAAAGCAATTATTGTATGAAAAATTTTAAATTCAATAAAAACGATTAAAAAAAAGCAGAGAATGCAGAAGGAAACTAGGGATATATTGACACCGCAACTTTAATTACTATGGCTCAAAGCTCTAGAATCATGGAAGTTCTAATTTGGTGAGACATTAACATTCTTTCGCAGAGAAGTGTAAAACTACACTTTGCAAAACTACAACTACAGTAGAGTCTCACTTATCCAAGCCTCGCTTATCCAAGCCTCTGGATAATCCAAGCCATTTTTGTAGTCAATGTTTTCAATATATCGTGATATTTTGGTGCTAAATTCATAAATACAATAATTACAACATAACATTACTGCGTATTGAACTACTTTTTCTGTCAAATTTGTTGTATAACATGGAGTTTTGGTGCTTAATTTGTAAAATCATAACCTAATTTGATGTTTAATAGGCTTTTCCTGAATCCCTCCTTATTATCCAAGATATTCGCTTATCCAAGCTTCTGTCAGCCCGTTTAGCTTGGATAAGTGAGACTCTACTGTACCATGATTCCATAGAATTGAGCCATGGCAGTTTATGGACCTCATCAGATGGCCCTTTGTAAAGTGTGGGTCAGTGGGGGAATTGTGGGGCAGTGAAGGGAACCATCACAATGTGTTCCATACTGTGATGGTTCATGGTATCCCTTTCCACGTTTCCCCACTGTCCCCCACTTCCTCTTCAGTTCCTCTGCAGTGCTGCCAGCACGCGACTCGTAGTCCCACTTGAAGTAGCCCTGCATCATGTGATGAGGTCCAGGGAACTCTGTGCCAACAGTGGAGAGAAGCAGGGAGAAGACACTTCTCTCCCTGCATATGATGAGGTTGAAAGCAGTGCCAAATTGCATTTACTCAACAGTATGGATACAGCCTAGAACTTTGAAGTTATGAAGGAACTAGATAAGAACTGGAAGTGTAAAGATACATCATTGAATGCTAAGTATTTCCAACTTCCATTAATTTTTATAGAAGCCAGACAATGAAGAAAGTACATAGGAAAAACATTAACTCATAGGAAATGTAGTACAGTGTTCCCTCACTACTTCGTGGTTCACTTTTCGCAGATTCGCTGTTTTGCGGTTTTTCAATAAACTCTAAAAGACTATTATAAATCATAAAAAATTACAATTTACAGCCTAAGGAAGGGTGGAAGGAGAAGCCAAAGAGAGAGAAAAGGAGCCCAAGTGCCAACGGGAGGAGGAGGAGGTGATTTATCAACACACAATTGGCTGATAAAGACTTAAAATAGTGTATAACTACTAAAATAATGTATAAATATTAAAATAAATATAGCTTCCCCACTTCGTGGATTTTTACTTATTGCAGGTGGTCCTGGAACCTAACTCCCGTGATAAGTGAGGGAACACTGTATTGAAAAAGAGTTCTATGGATACTTCAGACTGTTAAAAAGACTAATAAATAAGAACTATAGCAAATCAAGTCCAATCTCTCCCTAGAAGCCAAGATGGCTAAATTAAGATTGTCATACTTTGGCCATTTTATGAGAACATGAATCACTAGAAAAGACAATAATGCTTGGTAAACTAGAAGCCAGTAGGATAACAGGAAGACCATATTGCAGAGGGATAGACTCAATCAAGGAAGCCATGGCTCTGGGTCTTCAAGACTTAAGCAAGGTTTTGATGATAGAGTGACTTGGAGGCCTCTCATTCATTGGGTTGCCATAAGTATGGGAAAAGTTCAACTATATCTTACAAGTGTGAGCAATCATGGCATGTTTTTATCATAGTCTATTTTCTACCTTGGGATTCTTCAAGGTTCCTAACTGTTTAAAAAATGTATTGCATCATACAGCCTCATGTAATTAAACTCCCAACTCAAAAGCTACTCTTCTAACCCAAGCCAGTTTGCTGTTGAAGCAGAAATCAGTCTTTAGAATGATCATAACACATGGGCCCAGGATAGTAATTGCATTGTGAAATGAACCTTTAACTGACAGTGGGACGGGTAATCAATAATTAAATAAGGAGTAAAGATGAGCAACCCAATTAGCCGAATTGTTTTTGTGCCTGGTTGAGAATATTGATGACTTAATTTTGAGGTGAAAAGTGAACATGTGGCAGAAATACCAAATGCTAGGACACACTTTCAAAACACTCAGTTCCATGGCAAAGCACATTTAGCAGGACCTACCACGTTCCCATATAGATCAACTTTTTTCTAAATTGAAATTGTATGCTTTTAGTATGTAAATAATATGCCATACAAACATGAAAACAATGTCCTTTAGCTGAACATTGAATATTTAAAAGATGTTAAGATGCTGCTTACAGACTGGTCTATCTATTTATCTATCTAGCTATTTGGATCAGTAGGAGCCCCCGATGGCGTAGTGGACTAAAGCCCCGTGACTTGAAGGTTGGGTTGCTGACCTGAAAAGCTGCCAGGTTCGAATCCCACCCAGGGAGAGTGCGGATGAGCTCCCTCTAGCAGCTCCAGCTCCATGCAGGGACATGAGAGAAGCCTCCCACAAGGATGGTAAAAACATCAAAAACATCCGGGCGTCCCCTGGGCAACGTCCTTGCAGACAGCCAATTCTCTCACTCCAGAAGCAACTCAAGTTGCTCCTGACAATGGAAAAAAGTGGATCAGTCAAGGCAGGGCACATTCAGACAGCTCGCAAAATGCGTGAGCTCCCGCATTTTTACCTGGGGCATCCAAATGACGCCTCAAGTAAAAGCGAATTAATTTGGCACAAAGTAGGAAAACTCTGCTTTCTGCCGAATTAATTTGACATGTGAAAAGACCCGGGTCTTTCAGAAGACATGGGTCTTTCCAGCTATGGACCTTGTGTGGATTGGGCCTGGGTATTGTGGTACATAACTTCCAGGCCCAATCCAAACAACTGTCGTGAGATTTCCAGGCTTCTGGAGCCCGGAAAACCCAAGATAGCCCCATCTCTCCACAAAACCCCTTTAAAAGCCTTTAAAACTAAAAATTACTTACCCAGCTGCCTTTACTCTACTGCCAGCACTCTTCTGGCTCGTAGAAATGGCATGGCAGCAGAAGGTGGAGCAGGAGCAATTTTTCTAATGGCCTCCCCCTTCTCCTGGCACATTATTTCTATGTGCCAGGAGAGGGTCGGCCACAGGGTAATGGTGGACGGGTAGGTAATTTTTAGTTTTTAACGCTTTTCTATTTGTTTGTTTTTTCTTTTTGTCTGGGTGGCCTTGAGGAAGGTCCAGGAGGACAACTGGACACCCTCCCCCAGGAAAGCATGTGTTTTCTGCCAGTGTGCGGACAGAAGTCCGATTTGCCCCAGGTTTTTTAAACCAGGGTTGGACCAGACTTTTCCCCTATGTGGAACTGGCCTCAGAGCTTAGGGAAGAGATGCTTTTTGGACTACAAGTGTCAGAGCCCTGAGTTGCACACCTAATTACTATCTTAGTTGGAGAGACTTAGTTGTAGTCTGAAGCCCCCATGGACAGTACTATCCAATGACCAATGGCATAAGCAGTCTTGTCCTTGAAGGTCTCTGACCTTGTTGTACAAATGGAATTGCAGTGTTGAGAAGCTATGAAAAAGCAGTGTGTGATTCAAATCATCCACTACAAAGATATATTCATACTACCTTGCTGTCATTAGATCAGTTGATGGTTACACAATTTAAATCTTCCTCCAAAAGCCCTGTCTGTAGATATGTATTTCTTCAGTGTCTAGCTGCAATGAAAAACAAGGCATTGGAAACAAAAACTGAGTCCAGTATTACTGACCGGTAAGAGCCAAAAGGGAACTATATTTGCAGGACATTTTCCTGAATAGGATCTCAAGCTACCCAGGTAAAGTTGCTGTGAATTTTTCAGGCTGTAAGCCATGTTCCAGTAGCATTCTTTCCTGATGTTTCATCTACATCTGTGGCAAGCATCCTCAGAGGTTTCTTCAGAGGTCAGCTGAGAATGAGGCAAGTGGAGTGTATATATATCTGTGGACTTTCCAGGGAGGAGAGAACCCTTATTTGTTTGAAGAAAGTAAAAATGTTGCAATTGGCAAGCTTGATTAGCATTGAGTAGCCTTGCAGCTGCAAAGTCAATCAGTGTTCTTGCCTGGGGGCATCCTTTGTTTGGTGTCTGAAATTCCCGTTACCGAGTGGAGTTCTTTATTTACTGTATTGATTCCGGTGTTTTTTAATACTAGTAACCAGATTTTGTTTACTTTCATGGTTTCTTCCTTTCTGTTGAAATTGTTCACATGTTTGTGGATTTCAATGGCCAGTATTAAAAAAAACAAGTGTCAGTTAACACCTCCCCTCTGGAATTTGAAGATGCTCGAATGGAGGGTGAAAGGGAAAATATGCCAAGAGGAAGGCATGTCAAGCCAACCCTGACTGTGACCGTCTTCCACCTGGAAACAGATGTCCTCACTTTGGAAAAACATGCGGATCAAGAACAGGACTCTACAGCCACCTACGTATCCACTGCCAAGACACAACACTTGGAGGGCCATCATACCCAGACAATGAGGGATTGCCTAAGTAATTAATGACAGAGTAAAATATACTAAGGTAATGACTGGCTTGAACAGTACAAACATAAATCATCTTAAAATTTGAGATACATAGAAAGCTATAGTCTGCAACAATTCATTTGCTACTCAACAAATTCCATCCAGGAGAAATAGTCCTCTGGGAACTTTCCCGATACCATGCACATGACAAATAATTGCATAATGCTAGTCTTACATCTGTGCATTTTCCTAGGGTTCTTTGAAGCTCCTCTGCAGCAAAAAACTTCAAACATCTGCTGTATCATGTCCCCTTGCTGCTCGACACATATCACAGACAATCAAATCTTCCTTCATGTTTCCCTCCATCCCAAGAGAAACCATTCTTGCATCTTGGATAAGTCTGTCAGAGCTAAGTTAAAACATGCTTTGTAGCTGCGGACTGTTTTCCAGACTGACTGCTGTGCTTGAGCCTGCTGGCTTCATGAGATCAAGTTTAGTATGATGACAATATAAATTCACATGGATTCTGGCTCATGTCTTTGGTGCAATGTTAGCAGGACAATAAAATCAATTGAGTCAAACAGCGCTAGCGAAATCAACATTAAAGCAAACAATTAATTACAGCTGTTTGACATACAGACAGAACAGTTTGGACTATCCCATATACTTATGCATAAGTCTAGAAAATTTAATCAAAAAATCAACCCCCAAAAATGGGTCAGCTTATCCATGGGTCAATGTCAGAACTATTTTTTAACTCCTATCAAAAAGGGAACCCATTCTTTGAGTAGAGTGGCAAAAAGCAAGAGCCTAGTCTGTCCTGATAAAACCTAAAACAAACATTGACACCCTGCACCCAGCTCTCCTCCATCGTCATGCTTTTTTTCCCTTAGTGAGAAAATGGCAAAAGTGGCCAGGATAAGCTGTTCCCCTGAGTTGGCCATTGGTGCTTCCCCCTCTCTGCAGAATGACCTTTGACTTATCCATAGGTAAATCAAAATCCAGAATTTTGGTCCTAAAACCTGCCTTTGACTTATACATGAGTATATACTGGGCCTGTGCGATCAATGAAAAAAATGTTTCAATACTCATTACTAAATTAGGGAAACATGGAGAATCATTTTTGAAATGTTTTTAAAATATCATTAGGGGTCTGTATTGTAACTATAATGATATAACAAATTATTCATTACTTTTTGTTAAGTACCGTATATACTCGAGTATAAGCCGACACGAATATGAGCCGAGGCGCCTAATTTTACTACAAATAAACCTGGAAAAACATTGACTCCAGTATAAGCCGAGGGTGGTAAATTCCAGCAATAAAAATAGATGCCAATAATTACATTAATTGAGGCATCAGTAGGTTAAATGTTTTTGAATATTTACATAAAGCTCAACTTTAAGATAAGACTGTCCAACTCTGATCAAATCATTATTCTCATCTTCTTCAATGTAAATGTGTTTTTGTATCCTTTTAATAATAATAGAGTAAAATAATACATGTAATAATAATAATAAACACAGAAAAATAATACAAGTAATAATAAATAGAGTAAAATAATAAATGCAATAATAATAATATCAGAGTGAAATAATAAATGTATTATTAATAATAATAAAAATAGAGTAAAATAAATGTAATAATACCAATAATAATAGAGAAAAATAATAAATGTACCATATATTCTCGAGTATAAGCTGACCCAAATATAAGCCAACCGGGACCCTCACCCGAGTATAAGCCGATGGGGCCTTTTTCAGTCCTAAAAAAGGGCTGAAAAACTAGGCTTATACTTGAGTATATACAGTAATTGTGCAGAGGAGAGTCCAGCCCCTTTTATTCTGCCAGGCAGAAAAAGCACAGTCAAACCACCCCCAACAGATGCCCATCCAGCCTTTGAAAAAATAAAAATAACAAAAACAATAATAGGAAACCTACTAGGTAAACTTTGGAGTCACTGCCACCCAACTTTGCTTACCTCACAGTGTTGATTCAACTCCCAACAATCCCTTTTTATCTTGAAATCCTTTTAGAGAATGAACACGAAGAAGGAGGAGGAGGCAGCACAAGACCAGTATGCAGAATTTTAAAAAATGAAGTTTGGGAAGGTGAGAATTCAAAAAGCCCCACCCTAAACTACATTTCCCAGACTTCTGCTTGCTTCCCGCATTAAAGCACTTGATTTTTCCCTCTCCAAGATGGAGACGTTACTTTCAAAATGGAGCTTCTGCATTGCCTTCAAATCAGAAGGTCTTGAATTTTCCTTCTCCAAATTGGAGAAGTTACTTTTTAAAATGTAGGTGCTTCATTGCTTCCAGCTCATCAGTACCAGATAATTCAAAAAGCCCCGCTCTAAACTACATTTCCCAAAATGCAGCCCACTCCTGCGTTAAAATCTCAATGTGAGTGAGTGTTGTGACTCAGCTTGAATCTAGGATTGACTCTGAGGAGGAAAGATTCAGGTTCAGAATCTCCCCGAAAGGCCTGTAGATTTGGAAGATGAGTGTGCAGGTTCAGTTTCCCACAGGGAGCGTTGGAGTTGATGACCCTGAAGCCACTGAAGCCAGCCAGGTGCACACTGACATGGGAACAGAAGAAGGGAGGATAGAAGGTTCCCAGCTTAATAATGAGTCTCAGTGAAATAATGAGCAAGCTGACCTTGATGGGATGGTGTACTGAATTACCTATTATGCCTGGAATGAAGCCTGGGTAACAGTGAGTGAGGCAAGCCTCCATTTTGTAGAAGAATACCAGGCAGCCATCTTGAGTGTGGTTAGAAAGGGGGAGGGGCTTAGAGAGAGACTCCTAGGATTGGCCAACCAGAGCAGATGGGAGGAGCCAAGTCTTAGAGTGCAGAGGGGGGGGGGAAGGCTCCAGGGAGTTCTGTTTTGGGGTTTGAAGAGAGCAGTTCAGTTTTGGAGTTTGGAGGGTGTGTTTGTGAGAGAGAACTAAAAGCTGTGGAAACTGACAGGCTAAGTCAGGCAGTTTGGATCTTTTGAGGGGAAGATAACTCAAGGGATTGATTCTCACCACTGGGCTGGTTAATAGAAGGACTCTAGGTTAGAGTTAATTAACAACCCAGGGGAACTCGTGACTATTCTCAGCAAATAGAGCGAGGGTTTTTGTGACCAATAGACAGATTGGTTGGTTGGAACTGTTTGAAACTAAGTGAAGTAATCTGAAACATACAACTAAGTTAAGCTAAAGAACGTCTGTAACTGTTTACACTAATGTACCTCTTTGAAGTAATCTTTTACCTGTTTTTAAGAAAATAATTTTTTATTCAATTTTCAACTTTCAAGAGCCTCCACAGTGTATATTTTCCATCAAGAAGCCTTAATAAAAGTTCCAGCAATACAACAATAAAATACCACAGAAAAGCCTCATAGTGAACATCAGTTTGGGAGCCAGTGGTAGAAACAGTGTGGGCAGGGAATGGGAGAAGCTTGCCTCAGACACATTTAACAAAAATCCTAAAGACATTTTAGGTTGGTGGCAGCTACCATTTTAAAAGAAAATCTAAAATCAAATGGTATACCCTCGCCTCTCACATACGTGTGCTGGTGTGAGCATGTGTAGAGTGGAGAGGTGTGTGGTCTCTGCCTCTCTCTCTGGGGCAGTCATGTGCGAAGAAGCTTCTTCCTTGACCAGCCATCCAGCCAAGCATCTCTCCCTCCACTCCTCCCTCCACTCCAGGGCTCCTCCCTCCACTCCAGCCTCACCGTCCTCTTCAGGACCCTTTGGGGGAACTAAACCCAGCCCGCTTGGAGTAGAAGCAATGCCGGTGACGGAGAACTGGAGCCATTTATGAGACTTACATAACTCATTCAAAAGTCTTAGGATAGTGTTTTGAATCTTAAGTTTTTTGCATGGCCACCCCTCTCATTTCTTAATATCGCTTTGTAGGTACAAATCTAACAAATTAGATCTGAAAAACAAATTACAAACAAAGTTTTGCACAGCACTAGTATATATGGTAAATTGAATTGTTAGTCTCAAGCGAAGCAGACTCATTGAATGAGAGAGAGCTGTTGAGTCATAGAAATGCAAACTACATGGGTATGGTGATGAATTCAGTATTAACAATGTTTGTTGAGGGACAAAGACAAAAGAGAAGATGTTTCCTAAAGCCAAGATAACTGCATTAATAGTGGAGTAAGTTACTGGAATGTTGTGTGATGCTGACTAAGAGTCAGAAAAAGAAGATGTTATTAACTTGCCAAGAAAGCCCTTGTGAGGCTGGGGTGTTAATGTGTGTAATAATGTGCATGGTGTGCCAGAAAACCAATGTAGTACTGTTTTGTATATATTCATTTTCAGTTCTGGTCAATCCATTACAAATTGATCAGAAGTACAAATACTGAATGATAACCACATTCCATTTCAGGTATTGGATTGGGAAGTGTGCATTTGGTGAGTTCTTATCAAAATGCAATCCAAAGTAAATTCTCTTTCATTGCTGAAAAGAGACTGCCTCCACAAGAAAACAAGGATATTTCCCAAAGGAATGACACTGATGAGGTCTGACTGGGTGAAACAAGCATGAAAACAGAACAAAGTGGTAACTGGATAATGAAGACAGAAGAAGTAGACTAGCTTGGAAAAGAAAAGGAGCCGCTGGGATTTGGGCGTAATCGACAGAAATCTTAAATCAGAAAGTCTTCTTCTGCAGCATATGCACCATTGTATCTTCGGGGGGGGGGGGGGAGCAGAATGATTGCTTGGCTTTCGGCAAAGCAAAAACCCATTTTGATGATGGAGAAAATGACAGTAGTAAATGACTCTTGTCCATTTGAGGGAGGAATGGAAACACTTATGTTTGTGTGTGTGTGTGTCAATCAAAAACAACAAGGTTTCAAGTCAGTTCAAATGCAGAAGAAGAATTTGCAGCTCTCAGCTGGCAAGATGAAAGGCCAGAGATGTACTCTTTTGAAGCAGTGACAAAGATGGAAACAACAACAGCAACAAAAATCATTGGCGGAACGTGTGCTGAAAGCACTGCTTTCAACAGAAATATATATCATATTGCCACATTTTCCCCAAACCACTTACAGCATGATGCTCTAAGTTCACGAGGAGACTTGATGTGATCAGAACTGTCACTTCCACACTGAATCATTATACTGAGGTTACAGTATTTTCCGCATGCATCTGCAAACAGGAAGTTCCTCTCATATCTTGTTAATGGACAATTGGACATAGCTCCAAAAAAAGTGTCAAGAATAATCCCTGCTTTTCTTCCACAGAAGCAACTGCATACCAATAACATATAAAATTTTCTAGAAGTTGTAATCAAAGAGGGAAAGTATCCAGTGAGATGTATTTATAATTTTCATGTTTTATCCTATATACTCATGTATCAGTCTAGAAATTGTAATAAAAAAACCAACTCAAATAACCTGGATTCACTTAATGTGGGTCCTGTATTATGCTACTGATGATTTTTATTGCTGTTTTTATTACATAGATTTATTTGTACATAAACACAACACACGTGCATATTAGGTCTGGGATTTGTCTCTGAATATTGGGCTCTTCCCAAGGGCCTAGGATATTCTTGCAGAACGTGCGCAGTTCTGAAAAGTGCTGTCTTCTGCAACATGTGGATCGATGTTCGGTCCAAATTAAGGCTTTTCCAGTGCTTTTCAAGGTTTCCTGGAATGCCCCCAAGGGTACCAACCACTATTGGTAGCACTGTTGTTCTCTTTTGCCATAGTCATCCAATTTCAATTTATAAGTCCTTGTATTTCATGATCTTTCCAACTCTTTGACTTCTATTCTACTGTCTCCTGATACTACAATTGTTATATTTAGTGCATTATGTGGCAAGTGTTTAACTGTTTGGATTCTAAAATCCCAGAGTATTTTTGCTTCTTCCTTTTCTGTGGTCTTTTCCAGCTTGTGCTCATACCAGGTTTTACTGCCGGGTAGGCCATACTTCTTGCAAAGATTCCAGTGCACCATTGCTGCTAGGCTGTTGTAATGTTCAATATAATCAGTCTGGGCTATTTTCTTGCAACCACAAATGAGATTCTCCACTGTCTCGTCACTCTCTTTGCATAAACAGCACTTTGGATCATTGTAGAACTTTTCAATTCTTGCTCTTATTGCATTTGTTTGTAAGGCTTGTTTTTGTACAGCAAAAAACAGGCCTTCAGTGTCCCTTTTTAGAGTTCCCCTTCTAAGCCGCTCCCATGTTTCCTTGCTGTTGACTTTCCCTTCAATATTCTTAAAATACTGCCCATGGAGTGGCTTGCTTAGCCACTACTCTTTTCATGTTGTAAACTGTTGGACTCTGTACTCTACTTTTGATTTTTTGGCTTTCAGTATTTCAACCTTGTGGACTTCTTTCAGTGCTGGCTCTTGGCTTTATAATAATAATAATAATAAAACTTTATTTATATACCGCCCTATCTCCCGGATGGGACTCAGGGCGGTTTACAATCATAAAAGCAACACAACATTACATAACGACATAACACACATTATTAAACAAGATAAAATAATACAATTATAACAATAAATCACACTTACATGACCAGATCAAGGGGACGGGAACCATAAACCCAATATATTAAAATGTATCATTTTAGGCTAGGGAAATCTTGTGCAATGTATTCAGGCTCAGAAATCGGCGGTAGTCCAATATAATTACTCAAAAACCTGCCGACACCACCAGGTCTTCAGTTCCTTACGGAAATTGGATAATGTAGGGGATTGCCTGATCTCTTTTGGCAGTGCATTCCAGAGCCGGGGGGCCACTGCCGAGAAGGCTCCCCTCGTCCCCACCAGCCGCACTTGAGGGAGCGTGAGAAGAGCCTCCCCGGAAGATCTTAAGGTCCGCACTGGCTCATAGGAGGAGATGCGATCACGGAGATAGGTAGGGCTTTCTTTCAGACCGCTTTTCTTGTTCTCTACTGATTGCTTGACTTGGAGCAGTCCTCTTCCTCCTTCAGACCTTGCTAGGTAGAGTCTGTCTATGTCATTTCTTGGGTGCAGCACTCGATTTATGGTCATAATTTTTTTATGTTTTTCTATCCAGGGTGTCCAATTCAGCTTGTGCCCAGTTAATTATGCTTGTAGTGTAGCGTTCAACAGGCACAGCCCATGTATTGATTGTCTTTATTGTATTTCCTCCATTGAGCTTTGATTTCAAGATTTTTCTGATCCTTCTAAGATATTCCTTCCTAATTGCGCCTTTGACTTCTGCATGCTTGATATTCTCTGCTTGCAGTATTTGTAACCTTCATGCATTGATAAGCTATTTATTTCTATGCCATTTGGCATAGTTACGTCTTCACATGCTGCTAGTTGTTTTTGTTGTTGTTGTTGTTGTTGTTGTAATATTTATTTCTAACCCACTTTTTCCCATAGGAACTCAAGGTGGTTACAATAACATGATACAAGACAATACATTTAAAAACATGGCAAATACAAAAGTTAATACCATTAAAACAATTGCTATTTGTGTCATAGATACAAATTCAAATACATTTATAATCATAGAATAATAGAGTTGAAAGAAACCATGTGGGTCATACAGTCCAATCTCCTGCCATGCAGGAAAAGCACAAACAAAGTACCCCTGACAGATGGCAATCCATCCAGCCTCTGTTTAAAAGCCTCCAAGGAAGGAGCTTCCACCACACTCTGAGGTAGAGAGTTTCACTGCTGAACAGCTCTTATGGTCAGGAAGTTCTTCCTAATGTTCAAGTGGAATTTTCTTTCCTGTAATTTGAACCCATTGCTCTTAGTCCGAGTTTGCAGGACAGGAGAAAACATTTAAGATACAATAAAATACTCATATAATTAAAATTACATTTAAAACTAAATATCCTCCCCAACTCGCACTCACAACTTCCCCAGCACCATGCCCCTCATCCTCCCTCAAATGCTAGATGGCAAAGAAATGTCTTGACTTGCTTGTGAAATGCAAGCAGTGATAGAGCCATCCTGGTCTCTCTTGGGAGGAAGTTTTTAAGTCTGGGACTAGCCACAGAAAAGGCTCTCTCCCATGTTCCCACCAAATGCACTTAAGAGGATGGTGGAGCAGAGAGAAATCCCTCCTTAGAGGACCATAGATTTCTAACAAGTTGCCTTATCATAAAAGGATCCATCCTCTTTTCTGAGTTGACTGGCAAAAAGCAAGAGCTAAGTCTATCCTAGGAGGACTTAGAAGAAGCACTGACTGCTTCTGTTGTGGTACCACTTCTAGGCATTTTGAATGTCTGAGCAAGGAAATGGCAGTGAGGGCCAGGATTGGTAGCACTCCATAGACAGCATTGGTTCTTTCACTCACTGTGAAATGACCCTCAGCTTATCCACAGATAATATCAAAACCTATAGTTTTGGCATCCCTATTTGCCCTTCACATTCGTAGCTCCTCAACAGATGGCAGTACTGGTATGCAGCAGGTACTGGCTTGTTCAGTAGACTCTCCTCTACAGTTCCATTTGGCGGGAAGCCTTAGCATTGAATGGTTGTGTTGTTAAAGTATGGAAGCCTGCACAGTCAATGCGACTTAAGCAATGAGCAGTCACTGAATTCTTTTTTAAAAAATATTTTTTATTAAGATTTTCTTTCGTGTACATGATTAAAAGGGAAAGGTAAGTGAGGAAAGATTGGGGTGGAAGTTGACTAGAGGAAAAAAGAGAAAGAAAAAACCTGGGATATAATAATAATAATAATAATAATAATAATAATAATAATAATAATAATAATAATAATTTTATTTATATCCCGCCTCCATCTCCCCCGAAGGGGACTCGGGGTGGCTTACAGCAAAATCAAAATACAAGCAATGATAAAATATAAAACATCAAAGGATATAGGTGAATAGTCTGGGATGTGAGGGTATAGTAGGGTAAAAAGTCCTATTTGGTCTTCCTTTTCTATTCTTTATGGTATTATTTTCATTTCTTATTTATTTTTCCTGGTCTATTTCATAATTTCCAATCTCGGATTCTCCTTTTGTTTTATTTTCCTTTGACTCTTTCTTGTATTCTTCATATTTTTCCCAGTCTGTCCTTTTTATTGCATTTCCTCTGCTTGATTTCATTAAGTATGTTAACTTGTCCATATCATATATTTTGTCCAATTTCTCTAAATGTCTTGTTGGCATTTCTTTTTGTTTCCAATATCTCGCAAACGTTATTCTTGCGGCTGTCACTGCATATGTAAAAATAATGTCCTCATTCTGATTAAAGTTTATTGACTTCTCCGTTAGTCCAAGTAAGTAAAATTCTGGCTTCATTGGGAATGATTTTTGTAATATTTTCTGTGTTTCTCCATGTATTATTTTCCAAAAATTTATTGTTTCTGGAAAACCAGATATGGTTTCCACCAGATATGGAAGTAAGTACCATCTTGTTTTTTACATTTCCAACATTTGTTTTGTGTATTTTTGTACATTATTCCTTTTTTGTTTTTTTTTGGTGTTATATGCCATCAGTGAAAATTTTTAAGCCAATTTTCTTGTAAATAGCAGTCACTGAATTCTTGACAGCAGAAGGTGTCACCCCAAAGGAGATTCATCAGAGAATGCAAGCTGTTTATGGTGATTGTGTTGATGTGAGTACTGAGAGTTGTTGGGCAAATAAGTTTAAAGATGTTGAGGTGGGAACATCTGACTTGCGTGACAATCAAAGAGTTGGATGTCCTATGACAGCAACCACCTGGTTTCACAAGCAAAAGGCTGAAAGATTGATTCAGGACAATCATCGTATCACTCAGAGAGAAATTTCAAGCATAATCGGCATTTCACAAGAATGTGTGGGTCACATTATTTCTTTGCTTGGCTATCGGAAGATCTGTGCACGATGGGTACTGTGAGACGCTGGTTGCAGAAACAGAGTGTCGACTTCTTCCGTGACAGCTTCTGAAAACTTGTTCATCATTGGCAGAAATGTATCCAATTGTCTGTGAAATTATGTGAAAAAGTGAATAGTGGTAGTCAAAGAGCACATTCTAAGGATTATTTCTACATTTGATTTATTAAAATATTCCTATCCAAATCCAAGTAACGAAGGTGGAGGCATTACTTTTCATTCAACCCTCGTACATGAAGTCAACTTATACATGATATATGCCATAGTATTTTCTCTCCACTTTATCTTTAAAGAAATGCTATGGGGTTGATTGGGCACTGACTGGACCAACAGCTCTCAATACATTCCAGGGCTCAGTGGGGTCCTGAATCTGGATTTTCCAAATCCCAGTCCTGTAATGACTACATGGCACAGCCTCAAGATTATTGTCTAGAAGACAATGGAATTCAAAGGATCTATATTCTTTTCATATGTCAGCACAGTGGTGGATGTTACTATCTACAGCTCTTGTGTGGGAAATGTAGATATTTTTTCCTCCGGAAATTCAAAATAGTGTCATACGCCCAATGAAAGAAGATGTTATGACTATTGAAAAAAAGTGTAATCACATTACCCTGAAAGTAGCAGTAATCTCTTTGAGCAGTTCAGTAACAGAGGACCATGGTTGCCATGGTAATAATTCATCCGACAGTAGCTCGATGCACTATTACAACCAATGAAGTTAGCAAATTCAGATAAGCTGGGAGTTCCTGGTGCCAAGCAGAAGAGAAATCATTGAGCTTGGATAAAAGAACATTCTATACAGGATAGTGGTAATCCACTAAATCTGGCTTGATTTGTTCATTTTGAGCTGTTTGCCCCATTAAGCACCTTTTTGTATAACATCACCTGATCTCTGCTTCCTCTGGATTGTGAATACCCGGCTATGCAATCCTTACTGGACAGATGATCCTTCTTTAGCACAGAGCTATAATCCATTGCTAATTTCATTCTCAAAATTAGCCATGAGTAATATTAGCAATTTTCTTGCAACTGTGAGAAGGTTTTCAAATATTGTAATAGCTCGTTTTCCAACATTAAAAGAAGTACATTTCCCAATCATTTTTGAATGATTTTCAAATATTTCTTCTCATCCCTACCAAAGGCATATGGGTTAGGTCAGTGGTTCCCAGATGTTTTGGCCTTCAACTCCCAGAAATCCTAACAGCTGGTAAACTGGCTAGGATTTCCAGGAGTTGTAAACCAAAACACCTGGGGACCAACAGGTTGAGAACCACTGGATTAGGTGGTCGGTAATCCATTCCATATCTATGAGTCTATGCAAGCTCTGCAAAATCACAAAAGGGATAGGTGTTGTGGGAGAGTTGTATAAATACAATATTATATTTATACAACTAGATAAAGTTGTATAAACATATTATTTTATCATGACACAGCAAACAAGATAGATATGCTGGATTTCGTTTCACAAAATCACAAGTCGAACACTTCCCAAGTGTCTAGGATTGTGTGATGTATTTTTGGATGATGTGTGCAGATCCCAGTAGGGTGGCCTTTTGCAGTTGACAGATCGTAATTTTGTCAATGTCTATTGTTTCCAAATGCCGGCTGAGATCTTTTGGCATGGCACCCAAGGTGCCCATCACCACCGGGACCACCTGCACTGGTTTCTGCCAGAGTCTTTGAAGTTCAATCTTGAGATCCTGATAGCGGCTGAGTTTTTCCTGTTGTTTTTCGTCAATGCGACTGTCACCTGGGATGGCAACATCAATGATCCAAACCTTTTTCTTTTCCACAACTGTGATTTCTGGTGTGTTGTGTTCCAGAACTTTGTCAGTCTGGATTCGGAAGTCCCACAGTATCTTTGCGTGCTGATTTTCCAATACTTTTGCAGGTTTGTGATCCCAATAGTTATTTACTGCTGGGAGGTGGTACTTGAGGCATAAGTTCCAATGAATCATTTGGTCCACATAGTTGTGCCTCTGTTTGTAGTCTGTCTGTGTGATTTTCTTACAGCAGCTGAGGATATGATCAATGGTTTTGTCGGTTTCCTTGCACAGTCTGCTTTTTGGGTCATATTATTATTATTATTATTATTATTATTATTATTATTATTATTATTATTATTATTATTATTATTATTAAAGTAAGTCCTGAGAAGATGTTGCAGTGACTGTCATGGCAAAGAGAGAACAAATGGTGTCAAGAATTCAGGAATACAACAAAACAGCAGCAGGTAGCACCAGAGAAGTCTCTTAGAACTTTCTTGCATGAATTAGCTATCCCACTACAGTTGTGCTATTATTGATAGCAGATACATACCAGTAAAGCACCTGTCTTCAATAGCATAATTATACCTATTCAGCAATTCATTATCCCACAATCATAATTCCACGTCACCTCATAATCCCCCTTTCCATCTGTCGATGTTCCATATTTTTATTTTAAAGCAATTTCACAATTCTAGCTCTGTAAAACAAAAAAGACAAATGCAACTACATAATATAAAATAGAAACTGGACAATTTGGGAATAATGGGGAAGGGGAGGCAGGGAGAGGGAAGGAGAATCTTGCCCCTGACATCACTTTACTACCAGCATGTTAGCATAGAAATAGAAGAGACCCATCATACTAAAGTAGGTGATAGGAACACTGCAGGACTAGTTATTTATGGTTTTTATCCATCAGTAGTTAGGGATGGGTAAAACAATAACCACAGGGAGGAGGCAAACTGGTAGAGAGATGTGACATGCCTGTTTCCCTACTTCATGTGATCATAGAATCATAGAATAGTAGAGTTGGAAGAGACCTCATGGGCCATCCAGTCCAACCCCCTGCAGGAAGCAGGAAATCGCGTTCAAAGCACCCCCGACAGATGGCCATCCAGCATCTGCTTAAAAGCCTCCAAAGAAGGAGCCTCCACCACAGTCTGGGTGAGAGAGTTCCACTGCCAAACAGCTCTCACAGTGAGGAAGCTCTTCCTGATGTTCAGGTGGAATCTCCTTTCCTGTAGTTTGAAGCCATTGTTCCATTGCGTCCTAGTCTGCAGGGCAGCAGAAAACAAGCTTGCTCCCTCCTCCCTATGACTTCCCCTCACATATTTATACATGGCTATCATGTCTCCTCTCAGCCTTCTCTTCTGCAGGCTAAACATGCCCAGTTTTTTAAGCCGCTCCTCATAGGGCTTGTTCTCCAGACCTTTGATCATTTTAGTTGCCCTCCTCTAGACGCTTTCCAGCTTGTCAACATCTCCCTTCAACTGCGGTGCCCAAAATTGGACACAGTATTCCAGGTGTGGTCTGACCAAGGCAGAATAGAGGGGTAGCATGACTTCCCTTGATCTATACGCTATACCCCTATTTATGCAAGCCAGAATCCCGTTGGCTTTCTTAGCAGCCGCATCACATTGCTGGCTCATGTTTAACTTGTTGTCCACAAGGACTCCAAGATCTTTTTCACATGTACTGCTGTCTAGCCAGGCGTCCCCCATTCTGTATCTTTGCATTCCATTTTTTCTGCCGAAGTGAAGTATCTTGCATTTGTTCCTGTTGAACTTCATTTTGTCAGTTTCGGCCCATCTCTCTAGTCTGTTAAGATCGTTTTGAATTCTGCTCCTTTCTTCTGGAGTGTTGGCTATCCCTCCCAGTTTGGTGTCATCTGCAAACTTGATGATCTTGCCTTCAAACCCTTCGTCTAAGTCATTAATAAAGATGTTAAACAGAACCGGGCCCAGGACGGAACCCTGTGGCACTCCACTCGTGACTTCTTTCCATGATGAAGACGACGCATTGGTGAGCACCCTTTGGGTTCGTTTGCTTAGCCAATTACAGATCCACCTAACCATAGTTTTGTCTAGCCCACATTTTACTATTTTGTTTACCAGAAGGTTGTGAGGGACTTTGTCGAAATCTAGGTACGCTACATCCATGGCATTCACTGTATCAACCCAACTCGTAACTTTATCAAAAAAAGAGATCAGATTAGTCTGGCATGACTTGTTTTTGGTAAATCCGTGTTGACTATTAGCAATGACTGCATTTGTTTCTAAATGTTTTTGCAGACCACTTCCTTAATGATCTTTTCCAGAATCTTGCCTGGTATCGACGTGAGGCTGACCGGACAGTAATTGTTTGGGTCGTTCTTTTTTCCCTTCTTGAAGAAAGGGACCACATTTGCCCTCCTCCAATCTTCTGTGACTTCTCCCGTTCTCCAAGAACTCTCAAATGTGATTGCCAATGGTTCTGAAATAACTTCAGCTAGTTCCTTCAGTACTCTTGGATATAGTTGATCATCCAGTAGCAAGAGATGTCCATCCAATAACAAGGGAAGAGGACCATAACCATAGGCCACACCATAACATTGCATCAGAATAAGGGCAAGCACTTGCGCATCCAATTTCTGGATGAAAGAAGAAATCTGTTGCATTTGTATTTCATTATGAAAAAATGTTTCACAGCTCCTGAGACAGTTCATACCTCAGAGATCCACACCCATTCAAGGCTTGCAGCGTGTTTTGTTAAGAAAAATACTGGTGTGTACATTTCTCCTTCCGTGACTTAAAATGTTGTGGCCATTCCAATCTATTTCCTCACTCCTCTTTCCAGTGATCTAGTTGTTACCATGGCATGCCTTTTCTCCTAGAGCAGTGGTTCTCAATCTGTGGGTCCCCAGGTGTTTTGGCCTACAACTCTCAGAAATCCCAGCCAGTTTATCATCTGTTAGGATTGAAGGCCAAAATATCTGGGGACCCACAGACTGAGAACAACTGTCCTAGAGTCCTTGCATCCAAACCCATATTCCAATATGGCCAGAGATGAACAGGCATTTCTTATTGTCTGACCATTACACCAAATCCTTCTTCCTGTGATTTATTCATCGGAAGTAACATGGTTTGCAGCTTGTCATTTCAAACATATTCTCAAAAGTGCCGCTTGACGTACTGTATTATGCAGCATATCAGTTTTGAAATAGACTTTAGCCTGTCAGCATAATCCTCCTAACTGAACTCAAATAAAACTGCACCAACCTTGGATCAAGGTGGCTTAGGGAACTTATACGGTTTTAATGCCTTTCCTATGTCCTATTTGTATTTATTGAGCCTTCCACACAAGGAACCGGTGGGACTTGTTCTTCATATTTCTGCATAATCTCCTGTATAGTCAACAAAGTGAAAGAGGCATACAGAGAGAAGATGGGTGGATTTTTTTCCTGCAGATGTTTAATTCTGACTCTGAGATCTGCTTCCTTTCCATGCTTTAGTTCAGAGCTTTTCATCTGTTGGCATAATGGCATAATGGCTTCCCTGCTGTTCTGGAGTATTTTCAAATTCAGTGGTTGCTGCTTTGTTTGATGCTGGATGTGCTTGTCAACTATTTCAGTGCTTTGGAAGTCCTGAGGGAAGTCATCTACATATTCACTCACCACTTTGCCTGGGGCAAGCAGGGCACCCGGCAGCGTGCAGCTCTCCTCATCAGAACTCTCATTTACACAGAGGTTGGATGATAAGAAATAGCAGGAACCTCTCTTACCTCTCCATACCTCATCCAAATTTATTTAGTAAGATAGAGCACTGTTTACAAATTCGTACCATGGGAAATCGTCAGTGTGGTGGTAGTTGTTTCAGTATTGGAATAAAACTCTGTGGAACAAGGGCTCAAATCTTTGCTCAACTATAGAAAACCCCTGGGTGATGTAGGGCAAGCCATACTCTCTCAGAGACAGAGGAAGGCAGTGACAATCCTCCTCTGCTTAATTATTGCCCTAAAAAAGCCCTCTGATAGGGTTACTGTAGGTCAGAGATGGCTTGAGGACACATAAAACAACAAACCATGGGGGAAATGTGCACTATGACCACAGGATTATGCAGAAAAACAATTGTTCATCAAACATAAAGCATGGTGATAGAGTGTCATGGGGCCGATTCCAAGAGCTGAGTCTGCAAGCTCTTGAATCGGAGCCATAACAATACGCACTCCTCGATAGCTCCTACGGACACCTGGCAGCCAAGCATGGGAAATTCTGGAGTGAGAATCAAAACAATTTTAATGAGTAGTTTGTGTTGTAGTGATAGTCATATGATACCTGGGGTGGGGTTTGGGTGATGATATTTACGTGTGGTGTGACGTTGTAGCAAAGGTAATAAAAATGATTGTATGTAAACATTATGTCATTCTCGACTTTTCCAAGTCGTGTGTTCTTCAATAAAGATTGGTTTTGATAACAGCTACCTTTGGTCTGTGTTCATGCTGGTCGTTGAAGTAAGCGTGACAATAGAGTAGTTAGAAGAGGAGATGTTAAGTAATGGCTAAAGAATGTTTTAACCGATCCTGTGTCCTGTACAGACTTATCATCTGTGTAATGGATATTACTGGTTATCTTTGGAAAGACCCGGACATATTTTTCTTTGAAATGTGTCAGGTCTTCTCCCCTGTAAATTCAATGCAGTCAGTACCATCAATAATAATAATAATAATAATAATAATAATAATAATAATTATTATTATTATTATTATTATTATTATTATTATTATTATTATTATTATTTTATTATGACACAGCAAACAAGATAGATATGTTGGATTTCGTATCACAACATCACAAGTTGAACACTTCCCAAGTGTCTAGGACTGTGTGATGTATTTTCGGATGATGCTTGCAGATCCCAGTAGGGTGGCCTTTTGCAGTTGGCAGATCATGATTTTGTCAATGTCTATTGTTTCCAAATGCCTGCTGAGATCTTTTGGCACGGCACCCAATGTGCCGATCACCACCGGGACCACCTGCACTGGTTTCTGCCAGAGTCTTTGCAGTTCAATCTTGAGGTCCTGATAGCGGCTGAGTTTTTCCTGTTGTTTTTCGTCAATGCGACTGTCACCTGGGATGGCGACATCAATGATCCAAACCTTTTTCTTTTCCACAACTGTGATGTCTGGTGTGTTGTGTTCCAGAACTTTGTCAGTCTGGATTCTGCCACTTTTATTTTCTTGGCATCCATCACTATTTATGCTACAACAGAACTAACATAGTTACTTGTTTGAAAACTAATTTAAAAATGTTTTGTAACATTCTTATTTTGAAGCCCTATCCCATTACACAGTTATAGCACCCTGATTCCATGTCAATTTGTCTTTGTTCTATGCTATGAAAAATGATTTACAGTTTAGGGAGGAATATTCCCAGTCAGTGGACTCCAAAAGATTCCATAGGGTGCAGCCTAGTCAATTAAAGTAGAATCTATTCCATTGCAACTGTCTTGAAATTTGTCTTAAATGTAGAAAGATTCAACTTCGGCCAAAAAAAACAAAAAACAAACAAACAAAAAACCTACAGACAAAAAAACACCTTCCCTAAGCTGGAGTTTTCAAAGCACTCAGAATTGGCCTTACACACTATTTTGATGTCTACAATATATTTAAGTAGTATCGCAGCAGGATTTCAATATATTCATGCAAAATTATTTACTGTTTCCTTAAAAGAGAAACAAGCCTCTAGTTTCCCTATTGGTGCCAATGGACCTAATCTTACTGGTATGAAAACGGAAACTCCCCTTCCAATTTTTGGGAATTTCCTAGTAAACAGAATGGGAGAAAAACAGAAGACAGGACCAAAAATGGCATGGGATTTTGCCAAGTAGCACACCCCTAATAATTTCCACTTAATGTTCCTATCTCCCAAAAGGAAAGCCAGACTATAATCTTTTACTCGTTTCTTTTTTCTCATGTCTCCAGCCTGCCTTGCTGGTGATGAGTGAAAGGGATACTGTGACCATCTCACATCTATTAACCCGTAAGCCCTATGATTCTTTAGCATTGTTCACACTACATATGGCTTTTGGAAATTGGAATCCAAGATATTTTGAAGGCCAGAGGTTTCTTAATTCTGAATTACAAAAGGGATACTTCTCTTGCTCTAAGAGTACATCTGTGATGCCAAGGCTACTTAGTACAGTCATACCCTCATTTCAGTTTATTCAGTATTTTCAGTAGAATTACCCATTCAAAAACACATAGTTCAGGTATCCTCTAATTAAGTACTTAACCAGTCAAACCTAGAATTACTCTGTTGAGCAATTATGGGCAACAACAGTCAATGCAATATATAATTAAGAAGTTTGAAAAATGCAACATATTCTATAACCCCTTTGATTATATAATTATGGAGTTCTCAATGTAGTTTCTTGAAAAGATGCATTAACGGCTAGTGTCTTGTCAGTGCCCAGATATGAATTCACTTACAGATCCTTGACCCTGAGCATTCCCACTGAAGAACAAAGTGTTTAAACATGAATTGCCCTTTCATTTATTCTAGATACATTTGCACTATACACATTTAAGTGGGCTCTGCACTTTCATAAAACACTGTGCATTATGTCAAGCAGGAAAAGCAACTGAAGTGTTGGGGTAAACGGTGCCACTTTCAGGGCATTCAAATAATCACTGTGCGACAAAAGTTGCCAAATTAACGAAAAAAATGATCATGATAATGACAGAAATATTATATATTATAATGTGGCTGCAGTAGGAAAAAGGGGTGAGAAACAGTACAGTCTAAATCATTATCTCAGATGGTACCATCTGGCTCCCTAGAGCAGTCTTCCTCAATCACTATCACATGGGATCATTAAGACGTCATATAAGTTTCTGTAGATTTTGCAACAAACTTTTCATCTTCCCTTTGATTTCATTGACTCTGTCCACAATAACAATGCATCTGATTGGATGATTTTGTGTCACAATGAACATATTAGTCTTTAAAATGCCATAAACCATTTCATAGAATCATAGAATAGCAGAGTTGGAAGAGACCTCATGGGCCATCCAGTCCAACCCCCCACTAAGAAGCAGGAAATCGCATTCAAAGCACCCATGACAGATGGCCATTCAGCCTCTGCTTAAAAGCCTCCAAAGAAGGAGCCTCCACCACGGCCCAGGGGAGAGAGTTCCACTGCCGAACAGCCCTCACAGTGAGGAAGTTCTTCCTGATGTTCAGGTGGAATCTCCTTTCCTGTAGTTTGAAGCCATTGTTCCGTGTCCTAGTTTGCAGGGCAGCAGAAAACAAGCTTGCTCCCTCCTCCCTATGACTTCCCCTCACATATTTGTACATGGCTATCATGTCTCCTCTCAGCCTTCTCTTCTGCAGGCTAAATATGCCCAGCTCTTTAAGCCGCTCCTCATAGGGCTTGTTCTCCAGACCCTTAATCATTTTAGTTGCCCTCCTCTGGACACTTTCCAGCTTGTCAACATCTCCCTTCAACTGTGGTGCCCAGAATTGGACGCAGTATTCCAGGTGTGGTCTGACCAAGGCAGAATAGAGAGGGAGCATGACTTCCCTGGATCTAGACGCTATTCCCCTATTGATGCAGGCCAGAATCCCGTTGGCTTTTTTAGCTGCCGCATCACATTGTTGGCTCATGTTTAACTTGTTGTCCACGAGGACTCCAAGGTCTTTTTCGCACACACTGCTGTCAAGCCAGGCGTCCCCCATTCTGTATCTTTGCATTCCATTTTTTCTGCCGAAGTGAAGTATCTTGCATTTGTCCCTGTTGAACTTCATTTTGTTAGTTTCAGCCCATCTCTCTAGTCTGTCAAGATCGTTTTGAATTCTGCTCCTGTCTTCTGGGGTGTTAGCTATCCCTCCCAGTTTGGTGTCATCTGCAAACTTGATGATCGTGCCTTCTAACCTTTCGTCTAAGTCGTTAATAAAGATGTTGAACAGAACCGGGCCAAATTTGCTGTTCTTAATTCTAGCGACCTTGTCACATGGCTGCCAGAGTCACTCCGAGTTGTAGGAGGACATGGGAAATCTTGTGCCTCATGCCCCACATCACTTGGCTCCAGTAAAGGGCGATCCCATGGGGGGAAGCATCAATTGCACTGCTTTCCCCCTGGCTTCCTATGGCAACAAAGGAAATCTTCCGTGTCACCATAGAGATTGCATTCTCTGGCTCCACCCTACTTCACCCACAGAGCCCCACCGGCATCATTTGATGTTAGTATGCTGGCAATTTTAGCCCTTTGTGATGAGGTCATAGGTAATCCTGAATCAAATCCAACTATCAGTAGCCTTTAATAGGCATCTATTCTGTTTACGAGAAGTCTAAAAATAGAGAGGGAATATGTAATGACCAACATGTTGAGGGGTAAGATCCAAATGTGCTTTCACTCACTTTATGCCAGAACAGGAAACATCATCCTCTAAAGACTAGAGGTGTGCATTTTTGTTAGTTTTCATAATTTGGATTAAATTCATTAAATTCATACTTACAAGGTAATATCCGATATGTGAACATGGCCCAAATCAAAAATTTAGGAATCAAAGCTTATCCCATACTTTTTGTTTAAGTTTTGTAAAAGTCTCGGAAGGTTTAATCTTCAGTGCAAGGCAGCAAAGCACAGCAAAGCAAGGCCAAAAAGGCTGCCTTAGTGACTTGCCTTTCCTCTGTAAATTAATGGAGTTTTGCCATTAGGAGTGGAAAAAAGAGAAAGCAGTGTTTTCTGGGAACATAATAGAATTCTGGGAAATGTAGTTTGGGAAGGGAGGAGCCCTATTAAAGAGAATTCAAAAGGCCCTGCCCTAAACTACATTTCCCAGAATGCAGTGCACTTCTTAGCATCAGAGATTTGCCCCTTTGTAGCCAGTCAGAGTTCCAAATACATTGGTTAATATTCTACACTATGTTTTTTGTTCCTGAGTTATAAATGTCATTTCCTAATTGATTATATCATAAAAATAGCCAAATTTTATTAAACTGAAAAAACCTTGTCTTTGCATGAGGGACATAGTGTTATAGCACATTTTGCTGTAATATACTATCCAGTTATTTTCCTTTTTGAAGGGTTTGGGGATTTTTAGGTGATACGGTTGTTGTCTTTGTGGTTTTCTGGGTTAATTCGTGGGACTGCTGTCTGGACTACAGCCCAGACAGCAGAAGTAGTGGGTTTATCCTGCGCCTTCCAAAAAGGTGAGGAATAAACCCGTTATCAAATTAATTTGCCACAAACCAGGGTTTTCCTGGTTTGTTGCAAATTAATTCATGCTTTTCACGGACATCATCTAGACAGCCAACTTTTTATTGTGGGAAGTCCCGCATTAAAGGTGCTGTCAGGATGCACTCCAAGTCTAACACACAAACCCTGGGTTCTCAGCATCCTAATTCAACACTGGTTATATGTTTACATTATTTTTAAACCTTTTAAAATTAGTGGTGTTTCAATAACTTTTTAAAAACATTTTTTGATATCAGGTTTTTAATCTTTTATTTCAACAATGCTGCAAGTCACCTTAGGTCCCACGTGAAGTGAAAAGCAGAAGATTGTTTCTTGGTATATTTGTTCAACTGAATAAATTATTAAATTCTTGATTTTGGGCTGATCTTCTAGGCACGAAGATCACTACAGATGCAGACTGCAGCCAGGAAATCAGAAGACGTTTACTTCTTGGGAGGAGAGCAATGGCCAACCTTGACAAAATAGTGAAGAGCAGAGACATCACACTGGCAACGAAGGTCCGCATAGTCAAAGCAATGATATTCCCCATAGTAACCTATTGTGATGACTCATGGGCCTTGTAGTCCTGCTCATGACATTGTAATGCCTGATGAAGAAGAAAACTTGGGTTTTTTACCTTCCCAGTCAGAACTGGAATCTTCCCAGCCAGATCTTTCCCAGGCAGATCTGGGAACCTTGCACCTGCAAGAAAGTTGTGTCCCAGAAGTATGTCAAACAAACCCTGAGCCTACATCTCCCGTGTTCTCTCGCCATGAGTTTTGTAAACAACAGAGGGGTTTGGAAGCAGCTTCGCGCAGGAGTGCTAGGATAGCAGCTAAGAATGTACCCAATTAAGCCTGCTTTTCGTGAGAATCTTTAAGGAGTCAAACATCTGGTCTCGGAGTTTAGCTTTCGTTTCTGGTTCCCAGAGAACTGCTTCGGCGGGAAAGTTAGACTCTATATAGGTGTTTTACCCGCGGAGTAACTTTGCGGAGTCAATTCGTCAGCCTCCGGAGCGAGTTGTGTCTGGACAGCGCGCTCCGTTTCAAGCCTCGTTCCTGCTCAAGCCTTGTCCTTGTTTCCAGCCTTCGCTCCTGTTTCCCAGCCTTTGTTTACCTACGGACCTTGCCTTGTTTCCCAGGACTAAACCTTGCCTTGTTTCACGGATTTTACCAAGTTATTCCACGGACCTTGTTCTTGTTCCTCGTTACCTTGTTCCACGTTTCAAGCCTTGTTTCAAGTATCAAGTTATTTCCTAGCCCTGCTCAAGTTCATGGACTAAAGGACCTTGTCATCTCCCCTCACTTTGCCTGGCAAAGTGAGTGTTTCGGTTACTGGATTACAACTTTGGACCTTAATATTTCATATTGGACATTGTTTCTTTGGACTAATTTTGACCTTTCCTGAAAGGTCTGCTTCTGGACTAACTTTTACATTTACTTTTACTAACTTTATATATTTCCTTAATAAAGATATTAGATAGAATCTGGCCTCTGCGTATGGTTATTGGTGCTCTGTAGCCTGGGTCGTGACACCTATGGATGTGAGAGCTGGACCATAAGGAAGGCTGAGTGAAGGAAGATAGACGCTTTTGAACTCTGGTGCTGAAGGAAAATCTTGAGAGTGCCTTGGACCACAAGAAGATCCAGCCAATCCATCCTCCAGGAAATAATGCCCAGCTGCTCACTGGAGGGAAGGATATTAGAGGCAAAGCTGAAGTATTTTGGCCACATCATGAGGAGACAGGAAAGCTTGGAAAAGATCATGATTCTGTGATCTCACAGAGACCTTTGGGTCATGACCTTGTATTCGTTGCGGACCAGAGCGATGAGGATATAGGGTTTATGCCGACTCAGCAAGAGTCTGCTTCCTTCCAGATGCTCCCTGTTGACAATTCAAGCCCAGAACTCATTAAGGAAGCCCTTGAAGCCGAGCCTGTGCCCAGCGTTTCCCCTCCTTTTCCATGGAGGATCTTTTGGGAATCGAGTCGCTCTGAGAAAGCTAGCTTGAGGAGAAGCGTGAGATTAGCTGCCAGAGAGAATGTTGATTAGCCCATTTCCCTTGAGAGTTTCCAGGGAGGCTCGCATCTGGTGAAAGTGTTGTCTCTAGCCAGTTTGTTCCCCTGGGAAAAATGTTGGACACCTGTTTTGAGGGGAAATTTGAAGTCCCTTAAAAGTTCTGCGCGCTGGCCAGCCAGCACGGTGTCAACGTGTCAGTTGGAGTATTAACGTCGCCTCTAGTCTTTGTGGCATTCTACTCGTGTGTAGATTGGGCGCAACGCCTCACCTTCGAGTCAAGTCCGGATCACGTTTGGATCCTCTACTTCCAGCCTAGCCTTGTCTTGTTTCCTTGCCTTGCCTTGAATTCCTTGCCTTTGGACTGGTTTCCTTGGAACTCTTGCTTAAGATCTGGATTATTCCCCTCTCAAACTGCTTGGAAGTTTGAGTGTGTTTCGGTTAACTGGATTTTCATCTTAAAACTCTAATATTGGACATGTCATTTCCTAATTGATTATATCATAAAAATAGCCAAATTTTATTAAACTGAAAAAACCTTGTCTTTGCATGAGGGACATAGTGTTATAGCACATTTTGCTGTAATATACTATCCAGTCCACCAACTTAACATCATCATCTACCCATTTAACAAAGTTTTTGGCGCAGAAACAAAGTTCCTGGACTAAAACTACTACAGTAGAGTCTCACTTATCCAACTTTCTGGATTATCTAACGTATTTTTGTAGTCAATGTTTTCAATGCATTGTGATATTTTGGTGCTAAATTCATAAATACAGTAATTACTACATAGCATTAAGGTGTAATGAACTACTTTTTCTGTCAAATTTGTTGTATAGCATGATGTTTTGGTGCTTAATTTGTAAAATCATAACCTATTTTGATGTTTAATAGGCTTTTTCTTAATCTCTCATTATCCAACATATTCACTTATCCAACATTCTGCCGGCCCATTTATGTTGGATAAGTGAGACTTTACTGTACTTTCAAAGTAGGGGCTACACAATTAAACAGGAAATAACACTTTTAAACTAGGAACATGTTTTCTTTATTATTATTATTATTATTATTATTATTATTATTATTATTATTATTATATATTACAGTAGAGTCTTGCTTATCCATAAACGGGCCGGCAGAATGTTGGATAAGCGAATATGTTGGATAATAAGGAGAGATTAAGGAAAAACCTATTAAACATCAAATTAGGTTATGATTTTACAAATTAATCACCAAAACATCATGTTATACAACAAATTTGACAGAAAAAGTAGTTCAATACACAGTAATGTTATGCTGTAATTACTATATTTATGAATTTAGCACCAAAATATCACTATGTATTGAAAACATTGACTACAAAAATGCCTTGGATAATCCAGAACGTTGGATAAGCGAGTGTTGGTAAGTGAGACTCTACTGTACTACGACACAGCAAACAAGATAGATATTATTATTATTATTATTATTATTATTATTATTATTATTATTATTATTATTATTTTTTATGACACAGCAAACAAGATAGATATGCTGGATTTCTTATCACAAAATCACAAGTCGAACACTTCCCAAGTGTCTAGGACTGTGTGATGTATTTTCGGATGATGCGTGCAGATCCCAGCAGTTGGCAGATCGTAATTTTGTCAATGTCTATTGTTTCCAAATGCTGGCTGAGATCTTTTGGCACGGCACCCAATGTGCCCATCACCACCGGGACCACCTGTACTGGTTTCTGCCAGAGTCTTTGAGGAGTATTATTATTATTATTATTATTATTATTATTATTATTATTATTGACACAACGACGTTGTATGACACAGCAAACAAGATAGATATGCTGGATTTCGTTTCACAAAATCACAAGTCGAACACTTCCCAAGTGTCTAGGACTGTGTGATGTATTTTCGGATGATGCGTGCAGATCCCAGTAAAGTGGCCTTTTGCAGTTGGCAGATCGTAATTTTGTCAATGTGTATTGTTTCCAAATGCCGGCTGAGATCTTTTGGCACGGCACCCAGTGTGCCCATCACCACGGGGACCACCTGCACTGGTTTCTGCCAGAGTCTTTGCAGTTCAATCTTGAGGTCCTGATAGCGGCTGAGTTTTTCCTGTTGTTTTTCTTCAATGCGACTGTCACCTGGGATGGCAACATCAATGATCCAAACCTTGTTCTTTTCCACAACTGTGATGTCTGGTGTGTTGTGTTCCAGAACTTTGTCAGTCTGGATTCGGAAGTCCCACAGTATCTTTGCGTGTTCATTTTCCACAACCTTTGCAGGTTTGTGATCCCACCAGTTCTTAACTGCAGGGAGGTGATACTTGAGGCATAGGTTCCAATGAATCATTTGGGCCACATAGTTGTGCCTCTGTTTGTAGTCTGTCTGTGCAATTTTCTTACAGCAGCTGAGGATATGATCAATGGTTTCATCGGTTTCCTTGCACAGTATGCACTTTGGGTCATCAACTGATTTTTCGATCTTGGCCTTGATTGCATTTGTTCTGATGGCTTGCTCCTGGGCTGCAAGGATCAGGCCTTCTGTCTCCTTCTTCAGGGTCTTATTATTATTATTATTATTATTATTATTATTATTATTATTATTATTATTCAGAGGCTGGATGGCCATCTGTCAGGGGTGCTTTGATGATTTCTACACTATGGTTTTTGATCCTGGGTTATAAATGTCATTTCCTAATAGGTTATATCATAAAAACATGGTCAAAGCTTATTAAATTTCAGAAACTGTCTTTGCACGAGGAATATTGTGTTATAGCACATTTTGCTATCTAGTCCACCAAATTAAGATCGTCATCCACCCATTTCGGTGCAAAAACAAAGTTCCCAGTGTAAAACCACTACTTTCAAAGTAAGGACTACACAACTGAACAGGAAATAATACTTTCAAACTCGGAACTTATTTTCTTTATTGTTAAAAAATGTTGTTTATTAAAAAAAATGAAAAATCCCCAAAAGTCAGTGGATAAGTGAAATGTTCTGAAATTTGGTGGGATAACAGTGTTTTATCACTGTAGAACTATACTTTATAAACACTTTAGAAATTAAATGCCAGTGCCCCCCAGTTTTGTAATGACTTTTGAACCACTTTTTATGGATCGTACATTCCTACTTTCTTCTAATCGTCATGCCTCTCACCTCACCCTTTCTGACCTCAAATTTCAAAAGGGGCTTGTCAGCAACTTAGATCCTCAATCCTCCTGCAAAAACTGGAAATCTTTTTTGTAATCTGTTTATTGTTTTGGACTTGTGGCAATTGACTGTGAGGCTGGATAAAAACAAAAAACAAAAACAAATGCCTTTCAAGGACGAAAGATGTTATCAGTAGCAATCAGCTAAAATATTTGATGCTGCAAGTCGTATTTGAGATACCTATTTGGTTACAAAAACCTGCCTATTAGATGCCAACTATACATGTTTCCATGAATTCAGCATTCTATATAGAACATGAGACAAAAGCTCAATAAATCCGTCACTGTTCTTCCAGCGTCAATCCCACTATTTAGAGAAGACAGATTTAATTGACTTCTTTTCTCAGTATTCCTAGCTCCAACTCAATATCAATATAATCCAACTATACAATATGGAGAGGGGAAGCCTGAAGTGGCACAGTGGGTTAAACTGCTGAGCTCCTGAACTTGCTGACCGAAAGGTTGGAGGCTCGAATCCAGAAAACAGAGTGAGCTCCCGCTGTTAGCCCCAGCTTCTGCCAACCTAGCTGTTAAAAACATGCAAATGTGAATAGATCAATAGTTACCTCTCCTGTGGGAAGGTAACGGCGCTCCATGCAGTCATGCCGGCCACATGACCTTGGAGGTTTTTATGGACAACGCCAACTCTTCAGCTTAGAAATGGAGATGAGCACCAAACCACAGAGTTGGACACGATTAGACTTGGGAAAACCTTTACCTTGCAATATGGAGAAGAGTCCAATCCAATTGTCAGCAATGTCTCAGTTTTAAGACTTTAGACCTCTAACATCAGGCTGGCTTTCCCTAACACATCACACAGACATACACCATTTAGTTTAACATCTTATCTAAACATACAGTTCTAGTAACTCTGAAACTTGATCACTAAAAATGTATCCTATCATATATTGCCATTGGGGCAACAATACCATGAAGAAGCACATTTTGTCACGCCTGTACATTTATATTGTTCCACACAGGTAAGCATGCAACATGTAAGAATAGTACTGCCTCTTTATCTAATTAAATATACATCAAAAGTAGGGCAATTGTAGGATATCACAAAGTCCATTTAGCTGGCAGTATGATCTTATGTGGTATCTCATTCCATCCTAATATAAAAACTGCCAATGGCACATACTGTACATGTCCATGAATATATGAACATATGGGAAATGAATACTCACACACAATCGCTCCAGTCAGATTAAGAAAGAATAATGACTCCTCTCTATGTTTTTGTTTTTTGCCATGCACCAAGATGTTTGCTTTAAGTTATCTCAGTAATTAAGTTTCTTATTTATGCATTATTGTTGTTTATTGATCTGCTTTTAAACTGCTTTGAATTGAACCACATTGTAATATTATAATTTGCTTATTAAAGCTTTCATATTATGCTTTTCACTCTGCCATTTGGGAATCCCAGTTTGGGGTGGAAGGCACAATATTAATCAAATACAGGAACAAGTGATAAAGCCTGACAAATTCAATTTTCCTGGCAAATTAATTATGGCCTGATTGAAAGGAGAAGCCCCATTCAGAGGTCCCTCCTCAGCAGAGGAAGACTGAGGATAGAAACAGCTGAGACAGATGTTGCATGAAGACACCTGCCTGTCGGTAGTGAGAACGACCTCTGGCATAAAGCAAATGGGTTCTAGAGACTTGAGCAACATCATGGCAAAATGATAGTGGCTACTTAGTGGCATTGATAATATTAATTTGTATTTAGGCTCTGCTGATGCAATTCACTTTAATTTGGCAATTCAAGGCTAGGAGGAGACTAGGACAATAGAATTAATACAATTTGACACCACTTGAACTGCTGTGGCTCAATGCTATGGAGTCATGGGAGTTGTAGTTTTACGAGGTTTTCAGCTTTTTCTGTCAAAATCCTGGTAACTCACCAAACAACTCTGACTTACAAGAAGCACTGCTTGAATATCAAGCAAAAAGTGGATGCTAGAAATAATATGCGAAAGCTGCATGGCACAACCTGGGGACCACAACTGATACAGTGAAGGCATCTGCCCTCATGCTTTGCTACTCTACTGCTGAATACGCATGCCCAGTGTGGAATACATCTCACCACGATAAAACAGTGGATGTGGCTCTTATTGCAACATACTGCATTATCACAGGATTATTATTATTTATTATTATTTATTTACAGCATTTATATTCCGCCCTTCTCACCCCGAAGGGGACTCAGGGCGGATCACATTACACATATAGGCAAACATTCAATGCCTTTTAACATAGAACAAAGACAAGACAAACATAGGCTCCGAGCGGGCCTCGAACTCATGACCTCCTGGTCAGGGTGATTCGTTGCAGCTGGTTGCAGCTGGCTTGCTCTCCCGCCTGCGCCACAGCCCGGGCTACATCACTGGAGAAATTATACTGTTTAGCCGATATTGCACAACCTGACATCAGTCAGGAAATAGCAGCCAGTAATGAAAGGACCAGGAGCCCCAGTGGTGAAGTGTGTTAAAGCACTGAGCTGCTGAACTTGCAGACTGAAAGGTCGCAGGTTCAAATCCCGGAAGTGGACTGAGTGCCCGCTGTTAGCTCCAGCTTCTGCCAACCTAGCAGTTCGAAAACATGCCAATATGAGTAGATCAATAGATACCGCTCCGGTGGAAAGGTAACAGTGCTCCATGCAGTCATGATGGCACATGATCTTGGAGGTGTCTACGGACAACGCCGGCTCTTCAGCTTAGAAATGGAGATGAGCACCAACCCCTAGAGTCAGACATGACTGGACTTAACGTCAGGGGAAACCTTTAACTTTACCTTTACCTAATGAAAGGACCAAGGCATTGACATCTCCAGCCCATCCTCTGTTTGGATACCAGCCAGCATGCCAATGCCTTAAATCAGTGGTTGCAAACCTTTTTTTGACCAGGGGCCACTTGACCAGGGACCACTCTTCAACATTAGTACCAAAAAGTTTACAAATCAGTTTTTTGTCAACTTTAGATTTGGTTGGGTTATTTGGGTGCTGATTCAGAAAACTGCATTGGATAGACCACATCAGTTCTATTTTCTGATAAAGAACATATGCCATCTAGTAGTCACCATCTGCTCACCCACAGAAAACCATATTTAATAATCTAGAGCTGATGTGGTCTATCCAACGCAATGGTCAGCGCTGCAGAAAGGAGTGAAAATAAAATTAATAAATAAAGAGGAAGGAGGTATGCAGACTGGATTCTCATTCTCATGGTGCACTGCTGGGCCACGGCACACAGGTTGAGAACCACTGCCTTAAATCAAGAAATAGCTTTCCAAGATCTACAGAAATACTCACAGGAACACTTCAGTAAGCAAGAGTCCAAAAGTGACTGCCTAAAGCCTGGAGCCTCAATCAGTGGCTGATATTGGATGAGAAACTCCCTCCTAGGCACATGGAAGACTGGGTGACTTGGAGGGCACTGAACAGACTGCGTTCTAGCACCATGAGATGCAGAGCTAACCTTAAGAAATGGGGCTACTTTGTTCAGAGTAGTTAGCTGCCCTTGGTTGATTCATGTCTGGAACTCCTTTATTTCAGAGTGTTGCTTCTTATTTATGGTTCTGATTTTTGAGGGTTTTTTTAATACTGGTAGCCTGATTTTGTTCATTTTCATGGTTTCCTCCTTTCTGTTGAAGTAGTTCACATGCTTGTGGATTTCAATAGCTTCTCTGTGCAGTCTGACATGATAGTTGTTGGAGTGGTCGAGCATTTCTGTGTTCTCAAATAATATACTGTGTCCAGGTTGGTTCATCAAGTGCTCTGCTATGGCTGATTTCTCTGGTTGAGTTAGTCTGCAGTGCCTTTCGTGTTCTTTGACTCGTGTTTGGGCGCTGCGTTTGGTGGTCCCTATGTAGACTTGTCCACAGCTGCACGGTATACGGTAGACTCCTGCAGAGGTGAGAGGATCCCTCTTGTCCTTCGCTGACCGTAGCATTTGTTGGATTTTCTTTGTGGGTCTGTAGATAGTTTGTAGGTTGTGTTTTTTCGTCAGTTTGCCTATGCCGTCAGTGGTTCCCTTGATGTGTGGTAAGAACACCTATCCTCTGGGTGGATCTTTGTCTTTACTCTTCTGGCTTGCTCTTGGCCTTACAGCTCTTCTGATGTCCATGGTGGAGTATCCATTGGCCTGTAGAGCCCAGTTTAGGTGGTTTAGTTCACCTTGGAGGTTCGCAGATTAGGTTCACAGGTTAGGTGAGGTTTGCAGATTCTTTGTGCACGGTCTGTCAGGGCTTTGATTGTGCTTCTTTTTTGACTTGGGTGATGGTTAGAGTTTTTATGAAGATATCTATCTGTTAGGCTTGCTCAAATAATTCGATTTTCCCGTTACCCGTTATTAATTCGTTATTTTCGTTTGTTTTGAAGCAATATAGAACCTTGGTTGTCCACACGTCTGGATATCGCGGTTTCGAATCGCGAGAGGCCGTTTTTTCTTATTTCTTCGTTTTTTTCGTTAAGAAAAAAAAGCTTTTGCAAATCACCCAAACTCCTTTCCTTTTGCCCCTCAGCCAATGGGAGGCTCAGCCAATGGGAGGGGGCGAGGGGGAAGGAGGCCGAGGAGGAGGAGGAAGACGGAGGGGGGAAATGGCCGCCGCCGCCGCCTCGCCTCAGCTCAGGCCTGGAGAGACCGAGAGGGGCCCGGCGGTGAGGAGGAAGAGGCCCGGGATGCGAGGGGGTGTGGGCCAGGCCCGTCCTCGGCTGCTCCCAGGGGCCCAGATTCGCACCCTCCCTCCCCCCAATACAGGTCTCCAGTCCATACCACGCTACATGAACTTGAATGGATACTGTGGTTGTGTTGTCGAAAGCTTTCATGGCCGGGATCACACTGTTGTGGTATGTATTCCGGGCTCTATGGCCATGTGCCAGAAGCATTCTCTCCTGACGTTTCACCCACATCTGTGGCAGACATAGAGGTTTTGACGTCTGTGCGAAGCTAGGCAAGTGGGGTTTATATATCTGTGGAAGGTCCAGGGTGGGAGAAAGAACTCTTGTCTGTGGGAGGCAAGTGTGAATGTTGCAATTGGTCACCTTGATTAGCATTGAATAGCCTTGCAGCTTCAAAGCCTGGCTGCTTCCTACCTGGGGGAATCCTTTGTTGGGAGGTATTAGCTGGCCCTGATTGTTTCCTGTCTGGAATTCCCATTTTCTGGGTGTTTCTGGGAAGGTAATGGCACTCCATGTAGTCATGCCGGCCACATGACCTTGGAGGTGTCTATGGACAACACTGGCTCTTGGGCTTAGAAATGGAGATGAGCACCAACCCCCAGAGTCAGACATGACTGAACTTAACGTCAAGGGATACCTTTACCTTTACCTACACACACACACACACACACACACACACAAGCAGGGACTATATATATATATATACACAATATATATCACACACACACCAATTTAACAAAATTTCAGCCACAAAAACAAAGTTTCTGAAGTAGAACAATGACTTTCACAGTAAAGACAACCCAATTTAACAGGAAATAAGACTTTCAAACCAGGAACAGATTTCTGCAATTATTAAAAAATGGTTTATTATAAAAGCTATGAAAATTTGCCAAAAATCAGAGGATAAGGGAAACGTTCCACATTTTGGTGAGCTATCAGTGTTAAATGTGTTCTACCACTGTACCAAGTTTGAAGAAGATCACTCAAAAAATGAGGGCGGGAGAGCCCCCTAAGTCCCCCCCCTTCGGGCTGTTTTTGGGCCACCGCGCATGCGCGTCCGCCATTAACGAATTAATTTAGAAAATAACGAATTTTCGTTAATTTCGAAAAATTTTGGGGGCCAAATTCGTTATTAGCAACAAAAACGAAAAACTGCCCCCTCTAGTTTTGAAACGAGTTTAGAATCAAATTTTTCATGGATCGATCAAGCCTACTATCTGTGTGTTTAGGTTTTCTGTAAACTGTGTGACCCAATTGTTGATTGGGTTTTGAATCACAATTGTTCAATTGTTGATTGGGCCTGGAATCACAATTTTCCAAGTTTTTCCAATATTTCCAAGTTTTTAACTTTGTTTGTAAATTTTCTGTACATTATAACTGTATTGTCAATTCGCTTCTGACAAGATAAATAACGAAACTACCAACCATGCCAGGATTCCATAGCACGGAGCCATTGGGTCAAACTGCATTAATTCCAAAGTTTAGAGCTAGTCTGAGAAACTAACCTTTCTTTTTATCAAATGCTTGTATTGTTCTGATCAAAATGGGTCTTACATACAAATTTTAATTCCCTTTGTCTGCTTCTGTACTATACCTTGGGAGTCCATCTTCTCTTGGCCTCCCCAGGGCAAGGGGTATTCCTGGGTCCATGGACTTTATTAGCTACCCATTGAGAATTGGAAAGTCAGTCAAGGATAGAATAAGTTACTTCTACCCCTTCCTGTGAATACACCAGTTAAAGAACTGTGATGCTGTAAACTGCCTGCCGCTGCCACATCATTTACCACCAATAAATCTTATTTTATAACAGTCACATCTCACTTTTGGGTATTCAAGTCTTTGGAAGGCCTGGAATCCCAACCAGCTCTAGCACAATAACCATCTCCAGTTTTAACCATTTTGTCAGTGGATGAGCACCTATAGATTACTGTTAAGCACATATTCAATAATTAAAAGATTTGCCATTACAGAGGTTTTTGAGAGGGAGGCATACTAGGCATTTAAAATCAGATGGATGCCTTTTTGAATCCAACATTACATGATAAAGAGGTAAAGTCTTTTGGATAGCTTGGACATATTGTTAAATGACACTGTACTTTGGGGAGAGGAAGAAAAAAGATAACACCAAAGTGCTAATTCAAATGTAAAGAAACCCATTTGAATAATCTTAATTCCCCATAGAAACAATTCCATATTATTAGGTTGGCTGTTTTATTCTACAATACAATACCAAACATTTGCATTTAAACATTCTTACTATTCGGAGCCCCCGGTGGCACAGTGGGCTGAACCGCTGAGCTGCTGAACTTGCTGACGGAAAGGTTGGTGGTTCAAATTCGGGGAGCAGGGTGAGCTCCCGCTGTTGGCCCAAGCTTCTGCTAGCAGTTAAAAACATGTAAGTGTGAGTAGATCAATAGTTACCGCTCCAGCGGGAAGGTAAGGGCACTCCATGCAGTCATGTTAGCCACATGACCTTTTTTTTTTTACAGTATTTATATTCCGCCCTTCTCACCCCAAAGGGGACTCAGGGCGGATCACATTATGTACATATAGGGCAAACATTCAATGCCCATAAACACATCGAACGGAGACAGAGACAACAGACAGACAGACGCAGAGGCAATTTAACCTTCTCCTGAGGGGATGTTCGATTCTGGCCACAGGGGGGAGCAGCTGCTTCATCATCCACTCTGATGGCACTTCCTCATTTCCTCATTCCAACATTGTAAATTAGTTAAACTTGCCTCCCCACTTTTATAAGTGGTACCTTATTTCCTACTTGATAGATACAACTATCTTTCGGGTTGCTAGGTCAGCAACAAGCAGGGGCTATATTTTATTTTTAATTGACAGGTGCTCACCCCGCCACGGGCTGGCCTCGAACTCATGACCTTATGGTCAGAGTGATTTATTACAGCAACTGTTTACCAGCCTGCCCCACAGCCCGGCCCCTTGGAGATGTCTACAGACAATGCCGGCTCTTCAACCTAGAAATGGAGATGAGCACCAACCCCCAGAATCAGACAGGATTAGACTTAATGTCAGGGGAAAACCTTTAACTTAACCTTTACTATTATTCTAGCTAAAAGCATGAGGTATTCATTCACGTTCCAGCTTTCTTGTCATCCTGAATATACTTTAGAATTCCTTGTTGACTTTATTAGCAACACCATCAATCCCACAATGTGTGCTACTCTGAACAATATTTTAATTTTATTAAGTGATGTTATTGAATTATTAAGTGACAAATACCCTTTTTGACTCATGGTTATGTGAAAAACGAGTTTACTTTGATGTGTGTGCTCTGTAGACATCCATCTCATATTACAATACAGCTTTATAGCAAGCTGTTTCCGTCATTTGTCGTATTATGTTAATTTAAATGAGGAACTTTTGCAACCACTACCATTAAACACCTTTCTAGTGATGGGCTACATGATGAAATTGTACTTGGTTGTATTCCCAGTTTTTAAGAGAAGATTAAATATAAGGGAGTTCCAATTTTTCCCCATATTTTTATGAATAATTTGCAGTACTGATATATAGACAGAGGGATTATTTTCCCCTATTTGAGAACTGAGGGGAGGTGACAAACTTTCTGAAGACAAGATACCGTATGTTCTGGGGGAAAATTCTAATTCCATTTTCCCTATTTGTGCAATTTTCTGTGTTTCTTTTCACATCAAATGTAGAAGAGAGGAGGATGTGCTTCTTATTTTCTGTTCTGGGTGGATTTTGACAACGATGCGTATGAGGGTTGACAGTTTCAACTTCAATCAAATAATAAGTGAAAGCGACATAAGCTACTAAAGTCAACAGTGTGCCTTTTCATAGCAGGAACAGCCAGAAACCCATACACACCATACATTTATGATACTATGGACTCTATCCCATAGTGGGGGGAGGCATCATATTACCATGGCATTATGTCCCACAGTGTCATTTATTTATTTATTTATTTATTTATTTATTTATTTATTTATTTATTTAATATCTCACCCTTCTCACCTCAAAGGGGACTCAGGACAGCTTACAGCAAAGGCACACTTGGTTGCCTTGAACACATATCAACACAAATGTTATAAAATACAACATTTCTTCATCTTCACATGTTATGTTTTCTTGCCAATTTTACCAATTTTACGAGCCAGTATATGAGTCCACTTCATTTTTAAAAGAAAAAACCTTAGGAAACAAGCTTATGGGATACTTGACTTTACCCTGTGATCCCACTACTCTAGAGTAGACCCAAGAAGCTGATCTTAAATACGATACTACTTGAGGGGAAATCTGCCTTTCCTCTCCAATCCAGCAACTCTAGGGTAGACCAAAGCAGCTGATCTTACACCAAACACATTTGAGGGGAAACCTGACTTTTAAAAACTACCATGCCAGGCCCATGAACCAGGATTTTACTAGAGAAATGTCAATACAGTAGAGTCTCATCCAACATAAATGGGCCGGCAGAACGTTGGATAAGCAAAAAATGTTGGATAATAAGGAGGGATTAAGGAAAAACCTATTGAATATCAAATTACATTATGGTTTTACAAATTCAATTTCAATTACAAATTGAAATTGAAAACACCTGGAAGATCAGAGTTGGGAACACACTGATATACTGTAGATTCTACTGATATACTGTAGAATCCCACATTGAGCATAGAGGAATGTTAACATTGGAAAACCAAAGTTTGCTAAACACTGATATTGGTCAACTGTCTCCAGAATCTCACCTGGAGCTGGTGGTCTGTGTTGGGAAAGCTTGGCTTGTGTCTTCCAGCCTAGCAGAATGGGGCTGGACTGGATAGCCTCTTAAGAAAAAAAGGCCAGAAGTGCAAGTTGCTGTAAGGCTGTCAGAAGTAAATGTGGGAGGAAAAGGAGGAGGAGGAAGATGGAGTGCATGGGGTGAAAAGGGAAGGGAGAAGGGAGAGAGGATCTGGAGCAAAGTGTGTGTGTGCAGGAATCCCAACCCGTTGCCTTGGCTTCTCTCCCCTCCATTCCTTCTTTCGAATCATGAGCTCTTTTCTCGCACTGATTTGGGAACTAGGCTGAGCTGGAGAGGCGTCTCCGAGGCTCTGCATGCACCAAGAGCAGAGAGAGGAGAGCCATTGCATTTCCTTTTTTCCCTCCTCCCTCCCTTGCATACAAATGGCCCCCAATGGGGCAATTCACCTCGCTTCCCTCCGGAGATGTGTTTTTCTCTTCCTCCCTGTTTTTTTTTTTTTTTGCACAGGACTCTCGCCATGCATTGAATGAAGGCAAAGGGTGCAATGTTTCCAATCCGCCACAAGAGGGTGTCGGATAATATGGAGTGTCGGTTAAACAGAAGTCGGATAAGCGAGACTCTACTGTACTTGGTAGCAGACTGCCCATAGAACACAACTTCACTGAGGCTATTCAACCCAGGCAAATTTGACGGCTCCTATCTTATATGTTTTCGGGTGTTTTCTCCAGTTATATCCCAGTTCCTGAGTCGATCTTTGACCATCTTCTCCTCCCTCCATTTTTTGGACTGTTTTGAATGTTTTCCTAACACGAAGATCCCCTGCATAGTAGGAAGGGCTCCGTCATAAATTGCACCCTTGTGCCTTGGTTCTATTTAGAAAATCCTGGGATTAACAGTTTAGCGCAGGGTATTCCCAATTCTCCATCAAATAGCTGTAGTGCACCCCCAGGATTTTACAGGATTCAGCTAAGACAGCTAATGTGGAATCATAGTATTATATTTATGCAGTGTAGATATACTGTCTGTAGTACAGTAATGAGTAAGAACATATGTGTTAAACTCAAGGCCCATGGACTGAATGTGGCCCATAATCTCATATTATGTGGCCCTCCAGAGGCTGGACAAAAATTCCTGTATTCCTCAGTATTAGACATCATGACTAGAGCTGATGGGAGTTGTGATACAGTAACATCTTGAAGACTACAGTTTGTTCTGTTCAGTGTGGTTTGGATTTAGATTCAAAGCTTGTGGATATGATGAAGCTGGATCTACACTGCCCTCTGTCCCAAGATCTGATCCCAGGTTATCTGCTTATCCCAGATTATCTGGCTGTATAGACTCATATAATCCAGTTCAAAGCAGACAATCTGGGATCAGATCCTGGGATATAGATCCAGTGTAGATCCAGCCTGATTATAAAATGTCCTTAAGCCTTTCCCCGGCCTAGGAGGTGTCTGTGGACAACGCCAGCTCTTCGGCTTAGAAATGGAGATGAGCACCAACCCACAGAGTCGGGCATGACTGGACTTAATGTTAGGGGAAACCTTTACCTATATATATTCTCCTGTATCCATGGTTTTTCCATTCATGGACCCTTTGAAGGCAACCATGAGGCTATGTGTCTCTCAATGAAAATTATTTTGACACCCCTCGTATATGACCTCTTTACCATATGAGAGGGGAAATATCATAAGTTGAAAGGCTTTGATAGTGCAAGGTTATAGTCTGATTTGCTGTTTTATTTATCATTTGGTATAAATAAACACTCCTATGCAGTAATATAATAGAGAAGCTTCTCACAGGATCAAAGTCTTGGAATACTTCATTTAACTGGGACTATGACATTGTATGCCACACCTTTTGGATTTCATTGTTTCCTGTGTTTAGCTGCAATCCACACAGTGGCCAGAAAGGATGGAGATTTTGTATAGGAACCACCATGATGAGTTGCATGAGTCCTAGTAATCAATATTTTTAGGTACATGGAATGTTGCGATGTGTCAGTGATCCACCACAACCACCATCCTGATGCAGTAGTCTGTCCACAAATGCAAGGTTTGGGATCTAGGGTCCTCACAAAAGTGGGACACCCATAAATATAAATAAAAATGTAAAATAATTAAAACCTTCGAGAACACTCCTCTATGCATTTCTAGGTCTTCCAGCAAAATGTTATGGTCAACTTCTGCTAGAATCTAACCATAGAATCATGCTAGAGAAACACATGGGAAAAATATTTTTCTGGTCATTAATATGGCAGTGATAGAAGCAGTGTAAAGATACAGTTGTCCTATTATTAACTAATATACAGAATAAAACAATGGTAACAGACAAATTATAATCCTTACAGGCGCATGCGTAATACACAAATACAAACTGTTTACAGCATTACATCAAACATTATATTCATGTTTGTATGTTTTTTCAATAACAGATAAGTATGTTCAATAATTGAGTACAACACTTTAAATTCCAGTATTGTCCCACGTAGATAAACGTCTTAGAAATGGCATGGTCAAAGGAATAAACAACTGTATATTGTGGTTCACACTTTAGATAAATTTATCATAGTCCCATGTAAATTAATGTTTTGGAGATGCATTTTGGAGTGATAGAAGCAGTAGCAAATACAGTAGAGTCTCACTTATCCAACGTAAACGGGCCGGCATAACGTTGGATAAGCGAATATGTTGGATAATAAGGACGGATTAAGGAAAAGCCTATTAAACATCAAATTAGGTTATGATTTTACAAATTAAGCACCAAAACATCATGTTATACAACAAATTTGGCAGAAAAAGTAGTTCAATATGCAGTAATGCTACGTAGTAATTACTGTATTTACGAATTTCGTACCAAAATATCATGATATATTGAAAACATTGACTACAAAAATGCGTTGGATAATCCAGAAGGTTGGATAAGCGAAAGTTGGATAAGTGAGACTCTACTGTACAGTAATCTGCAGATCATTAAATCTGTGAGTGCAAATGTGGGTGACTAGATGCACTTTTTTCTGAAATACCACCAACCATTAGAAATAGTTCATGATTAATGGCTTGCTATGTGAGCTAGAAATTAAATATTCAGTAATAAATGGTAGGGGAGTTCCAAGACCAATGAATTGATGGCAAATTAGATGTCAGATATATCGGTGGCTGAGGTCTTCAAGCTGAAGCTAGCCTTTTAGTTTCTTAATTTCTCCAGAAAGGAAAAAAAAAATTAGCCTTCTGCAATGTGTCTTATCTCATTTCCCAGATTGTATTACTTGGTGGGTGTGAGGCAAGGGGGGAGCAAAGGTATGCAAGCTCTATTGGAGCTAGAATCTCCCCCCCCCCTTCCCCATGCATTTTCAGTCTGTGGACTACCCAAGAAACATTTTTGTATGCATGCGAGATCTGAAATGAAAACTGCTTTGATTCACCTCCCCCAAAGCATGACATTAGATCTATTTTATGACTGGTTGAGCATAACTTTTACCATCAGGTTTCTGCAGATTGCTCACAGTTAGAAACTGGGATTTGATGTTTACAAATATTTTCTTCTTTGCCCCTGCACATTCCATTTCTTTTTCTTGCTTGCTATTTGCAAGGAAATATAATTGCGAGTAATACTGTCTGCCAAGAAAAAATATTTCACATATTTTAATTGGGACATAAAGCATTCCAGAATTACTTCCATGTGGCTGAGAGTTTTGTATAGCAGCTATAGTTTTTATTGTCTTAATGTGCTTTCAAGGCAACTCTGATGTATGGCAACCCTATCATGAGGTTTTGTCGGCCACAGGAAGTTAGCTATTGCCCTTCTCCAAGACAAAGACACTGTGACTTGACTAAGGTCACATAATCAATTTCCATGGCTGAACCAACTTTCAAACTCTGCTCCCCCATGTCCTAGTTCAGACCTCAAACAACTGCATCACAACAGAGCTTATCTCCCATTATATTTCAGCTACCTCTCAAGGTTTTCAAAAAACCTTTCAGAGATGACTGGGTGAGAAAGGACACCAAAATCCAACTGGGTACACTCATTCCCTTAAGCAATTGGGTGTGGGGTCTTCACCTGACTCAAGATTCAATTTATAGTATTATAGCTTTAGCTAAACCTGAAAGAATGTACTTCTCTGTTTCTTTTACTCTCTACTTAGAAAAACAGTAGTTCTATATCAACATGTTTATTAGGAGAAACACAGCCATGTTATACACCATACAACTTTCAAACCCCAATTCTGCATGCACACACCCCAAACCCTTTCAACTCTGCCCCCAATATTGGGGTGATATAAGGGTGATTTTTCATGGAGTGTGTTTCCATAGCTGATTGGGGATTTTAATCCCTGTTTCCCAGCATCCAAGGACTCTTCCAGACAGGCATTTATCCTGGGAAAATTCATGTTTAAAAAAGTCAATGTTTCCAGTTGCCCATCCACTCACACCCCAGAAAGCCCGTGCTCTCTGGGATGGGCATCCAGAGGTTCTCCCAGAACATTCCAGGAGAACACTCGGACACTGTAACCCCCTCACTATCCCACCTCAGGTTAGCTTCACCTTGCTAATAACACCACACACAGAAAGTAGTCTTTTGTAGTTTATTTAGAACATAGGCAAAAGATAGATCATAAAAAGGTAAAAGTTCACTTCCAAAGGATAGGTACAAAACAAGGCTGTAAGCAATAAGTCCATAGAAACATAGAGCATGAAACAAGGTCCTTTTCATAGAAGCCAAAAGTCTCAGCAACCAGAATATATCCACATGAAAATCCAGGAAAGCAAATTTGGTACAGGAAAGCAGACTTGCTTCTTGATCAAGCAATGAAGTTGCATTGACAGAGAGCTCCCTTTCAGCAGACTGTTTTAAAAGCATGACATAAAGGCATTCCTTTGCCCTTTGACCTCCCGTTTATTAGCTATTCGAAGACTTCTACGCAACCTTCTAAATTCCAGTCTCGAAGCCTGATCGAGAGACGCGGCCTCAGAGTCAAGGCCACTGAGCTCATTAGTGTTATCAGTCGGATGCAAAGAGCTACCCTCCCTTTCTGCTTCTTGCACCTGAAATCCATCATCAGAAACAATATCATCATTTCTTCTCATGGGAACAACTCCCTGCTCTTCATTTCCCACAGCAGGAACACTCTGCACCTGGACCCTATAATTCCCAGCATCAAAGTCATCTTCAAATTCATCCTGAATCTGTTGAATCCCATCATTATGCACATATAACCCAGAATCCTCATCAGAATCACACAAAGGTATATCAGAGTCACAACACTCACCAAAAGCCCCCCAAATCCCTTTAAAAAGTAAAATAACTTACCAGACCTCCATTAGAGTGGTCCTATAGCTCTCCTTGTGCATTATTCCTATGCGCCAGGAGAGCTGCAGGACCACTCTAATGGAGGCCTGGTAAGTTATTTTACTTTTTGAAGGTTTGGGGTTTTTTTTAGGTGAGACGGTTGTTGTCTTTGTGGTTTTCCGGGTTAATTCGTGGGACTGCTGTCTGGACTGCAGCCCAGACAGCAGAAGTAGTGGGTTTATCCTGCACCTTCCAAAAAGATGAGGAATAAACCCATTATCAAATTAATTTGCCACAAACCAGGGTTTTCCTGGTTTGTGGCAACTTAATTCATGCTTTTCATGGACGTCATCTAGACAGCCAACTTTTTATTGTGGGAAGTCCCGCATTAAAAGTGCTGCCAGGATGCGCTCCAAGTCCAACACACAAACCTTGGATTCTCAGCATCCTAATTCAACAGTGGTTATATGTTTACATTATTTTTAAACCTTTTAAAATTAGTAGTGTTTCAATAACTTTTAAAAAACATTTTTTGATATCAGGTTTTTAATCTTTTCTTTTAACAATCCTGCAAGTCACCTTAGGTTCCATGTGAAGTGAAAAACAGAAGATTGTTTCTTTGTATGTTTGTTCAATTGAATAAATGATTAAATTCTTGATTTTGGGCTGATGCATATAATAGAGGTGTTTAACTAACCCTTTATATTATGTTGACCATTTTAAGATGAGAAGCTCTTTGGCAGCAACTATGATGTGAGAGTAATTCATATATTGTTCCTGATATATTGGAATCTTTATTGTCATTTCCATTACTGTTGCAAAGTCAACACAGATCCATGTTCACCTAAGAAAATAAGAACTAGTAGATCAAACACTAGGGGCACATTTCCACTGACCATTTATATTGATGTGATCCCATGGAACTGAACCATTTTGACCCAGGGAAAGACCACCTTTATGCAGGTTGACCTAATTCAGAGGACAACCTGAATCTTGGGCCAGAATTTGTGTAATCCCCCAAGTTTGGGACTGTCAAGCAACTGCCTTGATGGCCATCCTGAGCTCCCTTAGGTAAGGTGGCCTGGGGATGTGGGATCTCAGTCCACTCTCCTCCTCCCATGTCACACCTGTCCCCAGTCACGACACATCTACTTGCCTGCTCCTGGACAGCCTAGATGCGCTCAACCAGACTACAGCCTCACTAAGGATCTTTCTTCTCTGCTTCTCCCAGCCATCTTAGCAAGTGGCACACTGGTGGACATCAACAAGTGCTTCCCAAGACTACAGTATGTGAAGGTGTCACAACTGGCAACAGCTGTGAAACATGGAAGGGGGAATTTTGGATAGCTGCCCAGTGCCATTAACCTGTATTTGGCACAGTTGGGCAGTGGGAACCCCATGCCACATCTGAGGTGATTCAAGGTATTCCTATTGAGCCACCAAGCTTCAAGAGTCAATATGAAATGGCCCTAGGACACAAATGTTTGGGGCAGAATTTTTCTTATGTTTGAAATGACCTGTTACCAAGAGGCATCTCTAAAGTCTGTTCATTTTACCTACACTATAACAAACAATTCATTCTCACAAGTATCCCCTTTTTCTTCTCATTGTCTTTTGACTCTCTGTTGAAAAATATGTTTATGTATATGTTTACACTTGCCAGGATGACCTGTAATGCAACTGATTATGTGAACTCAAGTTCCTTTTTTTAAAAAAAGATTTTTATTGAAATTTTTTACAACAAATTTAATCCCAAGGGAAAAGAAAAAGGTATAGGGTTCAAGGGTACAGTGGGGAAGGAAAGAAAAAGAAAAAAGTATGGGTATGGGGGATGTTAATCTATGGGGAAACGTAGGGATTGGGGATGGAGGGAAGGATCCTAATGTCTAGTGCCGGTAGGGGGAGGGGGGGCTAGGGGCAGGGAAAAACATTTAGGGAAGATAGGTTGGGGTAGGAAAGAGACCCTACTAAAGGGGGTGGGGGGGGTAGACTTCCGCTCTTCTATCTTCCCCTTATCATCTTCTTTAAGTTATCTTCTTAATTCTTCCTCTATATATTCTTCAAATTCCGACCAGTCCATTTCCCTCATGGCTCGGCCTGTGTTCCTTTTAATCAAATATGTTAACTTATCCATATTTTTAATGTCCATAATTTTTTCTAACCACATTTCTTTAGTGGGTACAACTGTGCTTTTTCCAATATTTGGCAATTACTAATCTCGCTGCTGTTATTAAATATGAACTCAAGTTCCTGAAAACATGTATCAGACATTAGATATCATAAGACTCTTTCATGTTGTTGCTTTACTGAAATATAGAAACCTGGCTCTGCATCCAAAAGTTTCTGAATTCATTCCTTAAGTATCATACAAAGCAGGACTGAGGAAATTGCAACCAGACTTCCCTTGAGTGCCAGGAGAGGTCCAAGCCCCACTTTTTAAAATTTGGTAATTTTTGTACAAAGGAGCAGCAGATTAACCGCTAAGCTGCAGAACTTGCTAACCGGAAGTTTGGTGGTTCGAATCCGTGGGATAGAGTGAGCTCCCATTGTTAGTCCCAGCTTCCACCAACCTAGCAGTTTGAAAACATGCAAATGTGAGCAGATCAATAGGTACTGCTTCAGCGGGAAGGTAACGGCGCTTCATGCAGTCATGCCGGCCACATGACCATAGAGGTGTCTACAGACAAAGGCAGTTCTTCAGCATAGAAATGGAGATGAGCACCACCTCCCAGAGTCACAATCCACTAAACTTAATGTCAAGAGGAAACCTTTGCCTTTATTTGTATCCCCTAAATCCAGAAACTACCATATAAACATAACATTTGGGATTGTGTTTCAAAAAATAACCATCAAATCCTTTTCTTTTCAAACCCTTGAAACCCAGAAATAAAGCCTCCACTTATCCCTTCTTCCACATAGTTGCCTACTTCTGATGCAAGTCATGCTTAAAAACTGGATTCTCCCCAGTCTATTTGAATTGCATGACCATTGTGGCAAAATATGGTAACCACTTAAAATCTGACATAATTCCTAGGTTTTCTGTCTATTTTTGAATTGTAGGCAAAATGCAACAATATATATTTTTCGAGCCATTTATTGTTTCATCTCTTTTTCACTCATGGTGTTTACTCAGCCTTGGGATGAAAATAGAGATTCACAGAGGACTGAACTGTCTAGGTCTATCCTCTGATTTTATTGCTAAGACAGACAGGGCTAGTTCTTTAAATCTCATCTTAAATGTGCCATTGCTGAACCTTATAAAGTCTTATAACATCTGGGTATGCTATCACATCAAAATATCAGTAGAATTTGAGGGTGGAAATGAAACTTCCAGGTATATGAGCAAACTCAAAATAAAATATAGAAGCATGTAATAGGTACAGATATATAGTGAGCAAAATCCCTAGGCAGAGATCAAAGAAATTGCAGGTCAAATTATTTCATAAGTGCAAATGAAACAATTTTAATAGGACCATGTCAGCTGGAAAAATCCATGCCTTCCCCTAGCCCTGAAAAAAGGATAATCTTACAATGTATTTTATTTACATTTTAAATGATGAAATATTTGCCCATAATTTCCAAGTTCTTTTATGTAGCTGTTTTGTGAAGTGAAAATATTAATATGCAAAAAATTAGGAAAGGTGCTCCACATTTAAAATGAAGTATCATATAAGGAACAATGCAAATTTTCCTGCTTCACATTCCAACAGACACATACACAAACATATGAGAAAGGTATTGAATGGGTAGAGACAAAACACTTTTGTGTAGTTATTTTTAGTCTCTGCAAATGAATTCTGTAAACCTGAACAACACACATGGAATATGGAAATCAGCATAATATCCACTATGATGTTTCTTTCAAGTCATGAATAAAATTACATAGCAATTTACTCTTTCTCTCTTTCAAAAATAATAGTGTGGTGTCTGTATTTATGAGACTATCTTCAGAAACAAGAATGCTGTTACATACATTTAACTATATAGCATGGATAGCCATTGGGTTGAACCCACCCACTGAAATCAATGAATCAAAATTATTATTTATGTCACCATGCAGAACTTTCTCTTTGATTTTCCCCAGATAGTTTTGGAGTGCTTAAACCTGGATTGCTCAAGTAAATGTAGGCACAATCCCAGGGTCCTTTATCTTGGTGATACAATAGTCAGGTTTGGGTAAAAGATGAGTCATGGTACATCACAGGAAGCAAGGGGGCTGCTTTGTATTCTTCTAGATGTGGTTGGCTGCATAATTTTGCAGCTCTTATAAATTAGGGATTTGCCAACTGTCCCCAGCAGAACGCTGCTGGCAGTGCAGTCCAATGAACTATAAATACTGCCTGAGTCACTCTCACACACATACACATTACAAAGCACTGCCTATAAAGATTTGTAGGATGCCGAATGCATCAGATCCCCTGCAGAGAAACTTCTATATGCGGGATTATAATTGGGAATGGGAGGTTCTGGCAACCTAGCTATGGGGCACTTTGTTAGATTTCCCCAAGTAGCGCAGGGAGGAGTGAGCAGAGGGAGAAGCCAAGAGTAAGAAGAAAATGAAGGAGGAGGAGAGAAAGACAGAAAGCAGGAATGCTTACTGGTCTGGCAACACTGCTGCAAAGGTAGGCCTGCAGGATAGTAAATGAGATGGTGTGTAAATTTTTGGTTTGCAAACCCCTCTTGATTTGAAACAAGTTAAGGAACGGGATAGAGCCCCAGTGGCGAAGTGTGTTAAAGCACTGAGCTGGAGACCGAAAGGTCCCAGGTTCAAACCCCGGGAGCGGAGTGAGCGGCTGCTGTGAGCTCCAGCTCCTGCCAACCTAGCAGTTCAAAAACATGCAAATGTGAGTAGATCAATAGGTACCGCTCCGGCGGGAAGGTAACGGCGCTCCATGCAGTCATGCCGGCCACATGACCTTGGAGGGGTCTATGGACAATGCCGGCTCTTCGGCTTAGAAATGGAGATGAGCACCAACTGTCAGAGTAATTTGCAGTGCAGCAGTAGATGGAGTCAGTGGAATGCAGAATGAAGTGACATCCAGAGACTTTGGTAAAACTATATACAAAGTTTTACTGTACAAGACAAACAGACTTGCAGACAATAGACACAGGACTTAACACCTAGGCAGACAGCATTCAACTCAACTCAGAACAGAACTGAACTGATGCAATCAGTAATGCACACACACTTGTGTCTGGACACTCCCCAGTTCCAGCCACACATCAAGGTCAACACAGCTTCTCAGCAATTAACTCTTTCCAGACTATAGTACACTCTGGATGATGCAATCAGTATGCAAAACAGATAAGACACAAATTTAAACACTATCTATACACAAATCCCACATTAACACCAACCCCCAGAGTCGGTCACAACTGGACTTAACGTCAGGGGAAACCTTTTACTTTTACTAAGGAACGGGATGCCCTTTGAATTGCCTCCACTTCGACTTCAGTTTATCTATATTTCGTTCATGTTGACAGTGAGTAGAAGAGCAAGTCTCAAGTGTCCACATACAGATTATGGGCCAACATGCTAAATATAGTGTTGTTGTTCATTCATTCAGTCACTTCTGACTCGTGACCTCATGAACCAGCCCATGCAAGAGTTCCCTGTTGGCTGTCGCCACCCCCAACTCCTTCAACTCAAGGTCAGGCCAATCACTTCAAGGATACCATCCATCCAACTTGCCCTTGGTTGGCCTCTCTTCCTTTTTCCTTCCATTTTCCCCAGCATCATTCTCTTCTCTAAGCTTTCCTGTCTTCTCATTATGTGGCCAAAGTACTTAATCTTTACCTCTAATACCTTCCCTCCAGTGAGCAGCCAGGTATTATTTCCTGGAGGATGGACTGGTTGGATCTTCTTGTGGTCCAAGGCACTCTCAGAATTTTCCTCCAACACCACAGTTCAAAAGCGCCTATCTTCCTCACTCAGCCTTCCTTATGGTCCAGCTCTCACATCCATAGATTACTTCTGGGAATACCATTGCTTTAACTATGCTTACCTTTGTTGCCAGCGTGATGTCTCTACTCTTCACTATTTTATCAAGATTGGTCATTGCTCTTCTCCCAAGAAGTAAACGTCTTCTAATTTCCTGGCTACAGTCTGTGTCTGCAATAATCTTTGCACGTAGAAATAGAAAGTCTGTCATTGCCTCCACATTTCCCACCTCTATTTACCAGTTATCAACCAGTCTGGTTGCCATAATCTTGGTTTTCTTGATGTTTAACTGCAAACTAGCTTTTGCATTTCACCTTGGATATTAGGCTCCTCAGCTCCTCCTCACTTTCAGCCATCAAAATGATATCATCTGCATATCAAAGGTTGTTAATGTTTCTTCCAGCAATTTTAAATCCAGCCTTGGATTCATCAAGCCCCACACATCACATGATTTGTTCTGAAAGAAAGTTGAATAGGTAGGGTGAAAGTATTGTGTAACAAAGAGGTCTACTTCAGCATAGTCTTAGAAGCTACAGCAAGAGTAGCATCAACAAAACATCACAGGCTGGGAAAGGGAATACAGATGGGATAGTCCCACAGGGGTTTATTTTGCACACTGATAGAGTCTTTCAGGAAAGGTTACCCTGATCTGGTTTCTTCTTATTTAACCAAGCTCAAAAGACTATTCTAAATCAAAAGGGCAAGCAGAGAGTCCTCAAGTTTTAAGAAAATAGCAAAATCAGTATTGAGGCTCAAATCTAATCAAATGGTGGCATATTTCACTCATTCAATTTTCCCTACAGCCCTGTTAGACCATCTCCAAAATGGAGTCTGGGCAGTCCCCTAGCCCTCTAGAAAAAGTTTTAGATTATATGAGGGTCTACCATGGTATGAGGAGATCTCTCAAACATAATGAATTCTGCTGCTCTTCCAGTTCATGCAACAGAAAGTGATTTAAACCTCTGTAGATTGGATATGTACTCTAACTCATAGATTGGATATGCTGTCTGATTTAAAGCCAAAAAGTCACTTTTGAAAAGTTCAGCCGCGCAGTCCTTTAATATTTCACTCTTATTTTTTTCCTTCTATATTTTACCTATCATCCTCCTTTTCCTCTGACTTCTCCAAATTAGATTATCTTTTATGTGTGGATTTCCCCGTCTCCAACTTCTTTTTATCTCAGCTGTATGCCTGAACCTTTTCTTCCTTTGGTATCTCAAACTCTATGAATTATTGCAGAACATATTACCATTCCCTCACACAACTGCTGGGGCTGTAGAATGCACCTTGACTTTCAGCTTACAACTCAGAAACATCACTTCTTGTAGCGTTTTAGAAAACTTTTTAGGAAATATTCCAGTATGCCTGATCAAACTTATTTTTGTTTTCTCCACTCAGAATTTGACTATCTGTTTGTATGTAAGAAATCTAATTCTCCTACACAGCACAGTACTGTCACTTATCTTCAACTCTGAATATTTTGTGGGGTATTTTGTTATTATTTGAATCCTAATTATCTTCTCTGGTTTCATTCAATTCTTGCTAGTGGCTTCTTTGGGGCAATCAGAGGAAAAATATCTGAAGAAAGGGATTAAGCATTCTCTCCTCTTGTGTGGTATCTATCTCTTGTTTTATTGATTTTAACACAATGTAATTTCTTTTTGAATTGGATGTAAATCTTCAACTGGTAACTTTTGGGTTTCTTGCAACTCACTACATATGAAATAAGGAGTCTTCTTTATCTTGACAGACCCAACATTGATTTGAAATATTCTTAGACATTTTAACAACTTATTTGAGGTTAAATATCATTTCAACATCATTTCATACTACCCAGAATGTGTGTGTGTGTTTTTTTTTCAGATATACAAAACACTTTCAGCTAATAAATGCTTAGAGATATTTGTACTCAAACTCTAGAGACTACATTTTCCCTTCTTAAACTGTCACAGATATTTTGGTAGAATAGACATATTTTGGTTTTCTAAGTTTATGACCTGTTTAACAGTCTGCAGAGATAATCAGCCCTCTTTATCTCCAGAAGGAAACATTGATTTTGGCATTTTATGTAAGACACCATTTTATTTTGCCACTGTATATAATGGGACTTCAGCACCCATGGATTAGAGTTGTGTGTAGATTTCTTTTCCTCAGTTTCCTCTGTTTCCTTCAGTACCTTCAGTACTTCGGGAGCCCGTAACGATAACCTGCTGGTACAAAAACCTGCTCAACATGAAAGCAAGTGGGAGCCGATCTCAGCTCCTCCTCCCCTAGTCAGCATCACAGTTTAATATTTTTGATTTTCCTTTATTTTCCTGATTCTTTTTATTTAGTGGGACTGACTGGGAGTTAGGAACTTAAGGGATAATGGGTAGGATGCATATGCACGCGTTTGAAGGCTTTCACCCTATTAGCTCCTTTTCCCGCTTTCCTTCCTCTCCTTCAGGAAATACTTCTAAAAGATTATTATTAATAATAGTAATCCCAGCAAACAAAAAGATACCTCTCCTCTAGAGTAGAAAGTAGAAACAGCTTTTTAAAATATCATTTTTATTGTATGATTTGTGAGCAGCTTTGATACAGTTCTTGTTATGACAAAGATCGTATTTTTTGGATATAATAAAAGCAATTGAATAATATGACACAGACAATGTGAAAGAAAGAGGGTGTGAGGGACGTAATAGAGGCAGTCGACAAGTGGGGACAGGTAAAAAATAACAAAAGGACAAGAAAAAAAAGGCAGGAAGGGGAAAAAAAGAAACCAAGCAAGTAGGTAGATAGATATATATATATAGATATATATATATATATATATATATATATACACACACACACACACACACACACACACACACACACACACACACAGTTGCTATAGTATTCCTATCACTTCCAGAGCCCGTGGCGTGGTCCTTTTCATTTTTCCTTTTTACCCATATATTTTATCCTTTGTAGTTGTATAATTAACAATACATTTACATTACAATTCCGCCCTGGTGATTTTCCTTAATCAAACTTTATGTGAATATTTATTTTCTCTTTTTTTAAATAGTCTATCAATGGTTTCCAATTCATTCTGTTAGTTGGTATTCTGTTCTGAGCCAATTTTTGTGTGAGTAAATCCATATTCATTATGTCCAACACTTTGTTGAGCCATTTTTCCATACTGGGTACTTCTTCAGTTTTCCATTTCTGCACCAGTACTATTCTTGCTGCAGTGGTGAGGTAGAATATTAACTTATCAGTATTTTTGTCAAGGTGAGGGTCAGTAATTCCTAATAAAAAGCATTCTAGCTTACATTCAAACTGTTTTTGCAAAATCTTTATCATTTTTTTATATGCATCATGCCAAAAAAAATTTAACCCTTTTGCACTCCTACCACATGTGGATGAAGGTGCCGATGTTCTTATCACATTTCCAACACTTTTTGTTTATTTTCCTTTTGTTTTATTTTGCCAGTTTGTTCGGAGTCAGGTACCACATGTAAAACATTTTGTACCAATTCTCCTGAATTTCCGTTGTGTATGCATATCTTAATTTCTTTGTCCAGCTCTCCTCCCATTGACTCATGTAAATTGCATGGCCTATTGCTCTGGCCCATTTTACCATAGCTTTGAGGAAGCAAAACCCCAAACGGAAAGGAGATTGCAGCCTTGCAGGCAAGTGAGGGGATTTTTAAGGTAGTCCAGTGAGCATAGCTCAACTGAGCTCCAGATCATCGTTCTTTCTTCCCTGGGCCTCCTTAAAATGCCTTGGGAAGCTGCTGGTGCTGGGAGAGAAGAAAGGGTGTGTGCCTGCCTCTCCTCTAGAGTAGTACAGCATTAAGAAGCAATAAACCCAGTCTCCTCCTCTACAAACAGATGGAAAAGAATCCAGAAAGAGAGGTAACTCTGATGCTTTTTTAAATCCAAGTCTTAATGAAGGGTATGGAAGGGGAGCCTGTGGGAAGGTGCTTTCTTAACCCCATTGCTGACACCTAGGCTCCCTTGAAGGGAAGAAAGCAAAGGCTCCCAGAGGAAAGGGGAGCCTCATAAGTTACCCATTGCTGCCAATTGGCCAAAAAGAGGAGGGTTTTTTGGATGCCTCCTGAAAATGCCCATTTGGCATAAGGCCATTTTCAGGAGGCACAGGAAAACAGATATGGGGGTTTTCTGGTATCCGACAAGCAGAAACAGCGATACACACTATTTTAGTATTTTAATATCCCTTTGGGATCCCCAAAAAAAAATTCACAAGAAAATACTATCATGATGTCTCTGAAAATGGAACACATAGAGTGTAGATGGAGACTTAACAAATATCTACTTTTGAAGGTTGAAATTTTGCAAGAATGCAAAAACTAATTGAGGGAATGTTTGGAAATGAATTGAAATAAGTATATAGATGTTTCAATAGTTTTGGGTGCAATAAAGATTGTGGGAAAAGACAAATGGCTTCAGGTTAAAAAGAGAAAGAGTGTTGGGAGAAAGAGAAAGCTTTAGATGAACTTCCAAAATTTAGAGCAAAGGCTCAAGAAAAAAATTGAAAAATTAATTTAAGGATTGAGTAACTTAAACAACAGTTCTCATTAACAGTTCAATAAATTAAAGCAAAATTACTATTCATAAACAAAAGAAATTTGTATTTACAAGTATACCTGGGAGTTGAGGAAAGAAAGAACAAATAAATTATTGCAAAGATTAGGAAGGGATACCAGTAGATAATTAACAATATGAAAATTTTTAAAGATTCTGAAGAATATGCAGAAGTCTACATTTGAGGAATAATGAAATAGTTTTTAGCATGGTAATTCTAACAAAACATTTATGCTCTAGCAGATGCACTTAAGTAAAAACAAGAATTCTGAGGAAGCTACTCAAAGAGCTCTCATTGTGTAGTTTAGGTCAAAGTAGACAATATAGTAAGTGTTTGGAAGAGATGTTTCACAATTACTAAAGACAACTGTTTGTTATCTGATGATCTTGTCCTCAAGTAAGCCTGATCAGAGAAAGCATCTAAGGGAACGGACTGCTGGCAATAAATGAGAGACAGGCTCAGTAATAAGGAACACAAAGAAATATTCTTGAACTCAACAGTTTTAATGCAACTAGCATTTTTGCACCTCCTGAGACTTGTGAAAAACATGTGTCTTGCTCTGAGCATTCACCCTTTTCTGAAGCTCTCAAGAAATAATGTGTACAAAATGCAATGAATATATTCAAGATACAATAGCTAAAATGTGACTAATTGAAAAATATAGAAAAATCTGAATCTAATTAGTTATTTTCAGCTACAGTAGACTTATTGAATCATTTATCACCTAGATAAAATCCATTGATTCCATCAGCCTTTTCTAGGTGGGACTTGGCTTTGCCTGGCATCCAGGAGGAAATGTTGTGTGATGTCTGCCGTGGGGCTCCATCCTCTAGATGGAATAAAAGTGTATTTGGACGCTGAATTTATCCCATCTGATGAGATCCATAGAATAGGACTAAAACCCTAAATATGCTTCAGTCACTGGGGAAAAGTTATGAAAATTAATTTATCGAGAAAAAAGATAATAATAACTGGTGTAAGTTTCCATGTAGGAAGAAAACACAATATTTCACAACCAATATGAAATAGTGACAGGAAGGAAGAGCAGATAGGATTTGGAGAAACCAAGGATAAGAGATTTACCTGGAAAATAGTTCCTTTGTGCTTTGCATTCTGTCCTACTGCCCGTTTAACACATATTTATTTATCAATGTATCAGAGTAGCACTGAATTTCCGGTATCATATCTATGGACCTTTGTTTCTTGGCCTCATAATTTCTTCACAGCTTGCTCAGGCAGCCAATGAAAGGATCCTATGGGTGGAAGTCACCAGTCAGGTTCTGGTTGATTGAAGCAGCCACCCCCCAGAGGACCTCAGTATCCTAAGAGGCAGATTGTGTGGGAGAACATGATCCTGTAGGTAACCTGAACCCAAATCATGATAAACAAAACCATGTAGGACTTGAAAACTCAAAACCTACACTTTGTACTTTGCCTAGAAACTAACTGGCAACCAATGGAGTTACTGTAGTGTAAGTGTAATATGCTCACTTCTGAATGTTCCTGTAACTAGTCTGGTGACCATGTTTTGAACTAATTGGAGTTTCTGAACTTAGTACAGAGGTAACCCAATGTATAGCGAGTTGCAGAAGTCCAACGTTGTGTTACCAGCATGTGCACCATGATCTTTAGGCCCTCCAATTCTAGGAAGGGGCACAGCCGGAGTGTCAGCCAAAGCTGGAAGTAAGCACTACTGACTGTTGCATCTATCTGGACTGACATTTTGAGACATATATCCAGTAGCACTCTTAAGCTGCTAATACAGTTTTTCAGGGGAAGTGTAACCCCATCCAGAACTATCTGACACACCTCCAACCCCATTAGGATCCGTATTGGCAAGCAACTCTGTCTTATATGGATTCAGTTTTAATTTGTTTTTCTTCATCTAGCCCAGGGGTCCCCAAACTAAGGCCCGGGGGCTGGATGCGGCCCATCGAAGCCATTTATCCGGCCCCTATGGCACAAGGGCAGAAGGGGGTTGGGCTAAATGGCCCAAGGGGTCTCTTTTTCTCTTAAAACCCCTATTATTATTATTATTATTATTATTATTATTATTATTATTATTATTATTATGGCTGGGTGGCCATCTGTCAGGGATGCTTTGCTTGTGCTTTTGGTGCACAAAGGCAGAAGGGGGTTGGACTAAATGGGCCAAGGGGTCTCTTCCAACCCTCTTTATTATTATTATTATTATTATTATTATTATTATTATTATTATTATTAACAACAACATTGAGGCTGGGAGGCCATCTGTCGGGGGTGCTTTGCTAGTGATTTTGGTACACAAAGGCAGAAGGGGGTTGGACTCAATGGCCCAAGGGGTCTCTACCAACCCTCTTTTTATTATTATTGTTGTTGTTGTTATTATTATTATTATTATTATTATTATTATTAATTGCTCGGTGGCCAACTATAGTCCGGCCCTCCAACAGTCAGAAGGATCGTGAACTGGCCCCCTGTTTAAAAGTTTGGGGACCCCTGATCTAGCCTATTACTTCCTCCAGACATTCATTCAGAAGAGACATGCTATCCTTAGCTAAAGCTGTGTTTGAAGGCATAATACTCAAATTGTTATTTCATTAGTTTAGGTATGAGTGGATTTTTTTTGGCTCAACTCGGGATCTATTTTGGGCATTATGCACTTTGACTTGACCTGGAAGAGTGAAATTTTGAGGAAACAATTAAAATAGATTCTGGCCCATCTGCTCACAGCTCTTTCCAGGAAAACATGTGGAAGATCAATGCAATATATTGATCTCATAGAAAAAAGCACTGCAATGGCCTATCTTCAAAATTCACATCCTTTCACTTTTCACTTTTAAACTTCATTCGAGTAGATTTTTTTTAAAGCATTAATTATCTCAATCTTACCCCAATGGTAATTTGTTTCTATTGCAAAGCTTAAAAATATCTTGTAGGTTCCAGAACATATGTAGATATTTATGGGTATTCTGAAATGCATAAATATCCAGAGCCAGAAATCACATGTTTTCATAATGTGGAATGCTTGTTTGAATATTATCAGCCCTCTTTGTTTGCCAAGGAGGAGAAGGAAAAGGAGACAATTGGGACAGTTTTTGTCCCAGATAAGTTTTGTTTACCTGTGCTTGACAAGGACCTGAAACTCAAGGGGATTGTTTAGAACTCATGTCATAGCAATACCATATAGTGCCTACCTTGTAAGTCTAGTTCTGTGGATATCTGCTACAAACCATGACTAAAAAATTCCAGTCTAGCTCAGTGTGCATTAAAGGGTTAAAATGGGGGGGGGGGGCATGAATCACCATTCTGTGATGGCATGTGACCTTACATAATTCAATGTCAAATTCAAATCTGTGTAATAATTCCAACTGGATAATGAAAAAGTTTATGGATGTTGTTGTTGCCAATTTTCCTTCATTTAATTTCTTTCCTGCCATTTAGCATTTCAGAATAGAGACCATTTTCTTCTGCAAACCTATTTCTATTACAACAATCAAACAGTAATTCAGCATACATATCTATGAGATACTAATGGCTGCATGTTTACACAGTGAATTGAAGTATGGAAAACAAGGAAATGGGAGTGGAAAGGTCTCCTTTGCATTCATCATAGGGGCCTCTGGTGGCACAGTGTGTTAAAACGCTGAGCTGCTGAACTTGCAGATCAAAAGGTCCCAGGTTCAAATCCCGGGAGCGGAACGAGCGCCCGCTGTCAGCCCCAGCAACCTAGCAGTTCGAAAACATGCAAATGTGAGTAGATCAATAGGTACTGCTGCGGCGGGAAGGTAACGGCCCTCCATGCAGTCATGTCGGCTGCATGACCTTGGAGGTGTCTACGGACAACGTCAGCTCTTCGGCTTAGAAATGGAGATGAGCACCAACCCCCAGAGTCGGTCACAACTGGACTTAACGTCAGGGGGAAAATCCTTACCTTTAACCTACATTCATCATAGCTATCACAGTGGTGACCTCAAATATGATAGAAACCTACCATTGACTAGGTCCAGGCTACCCATTAATGGTAAAATATCCATTGTGATTTCTCAGCATTAGAGTATGGGCTCTTCTACACAGGGCAAAAACCCATGATAAATTCTGGATTAGCCTGAGGTGTCTAAACAATCTCTCAGGCGGATTAACCCAGAGTAAACCTTGCAATAAGGTCAGATCTTTTCAGGTGTGGGCTCTGTGGGAATTCCTACTGCCATCCTGGTTTTTCAGGAATTCCCCCTCCTTTCTCCAAAGCTCTCTTTTAGCTCTTCCAAGAGAGGAGGGAAAGGAAAAAGTCTTGAGGCCTTTGTTGAACTCTTCCTTTGGTAAGTGGAGGGGGAAATGGGAGGCAGAGAGGGGAAACTAGCAGTGCCCTTGCCCATGTGTACTGATCCTGGATCAGTACAAGAAAGCATCTTGCCAACCAGCCACCAAAATTCTGGGATTTTGGCCCACTGTGTGGCTTGATGTTGTGGTTCAATCTGATGGAGCTGGGGTTTCAGGGTCTCAGAGAGCAGATACAGTTTCAAAGTTCGACAGCTCAGATGCAGTTTCAGAGCTTGGAAAACCACTGGAATCAGATGCAGCTGAGAAGGGGGAAAAAGAGGGGATGTTGCAGCAACAGGTTGTGTCTCCGTATGAAACTGCAGATGTTTTGGAATCCAGCAGCTCTAATAACATTAGCTCATCCAGGGGAGAAGTTGACTTGGATACATAGTCAAGATGTGGCTCTGAGGGAGGAAGGAGTCAGGTGCCAAAATTCAGACAGACTTGAGAGAGGGGGTGGGGAGGAAACTGGGCCCCTCAAGGTCAAAAGAATGTGTTCATGCTTTGTAGTTCTTAAAGCAGAGGAGGCTGTGGTGGGATTTTAGATCTAGCAACGTTGCTTTCCCTGTAAAGTCTCCTAACCTCATTCTTCGCTCAAGCCAAGATTCAAGTTCATATTGTGGTATCTTGTTCCATGGAAGATTTTGGGATTCATGTCCATATTATGTTCCTGGTTTTCTGGATTTTGCCTAGAGATTCATGTTCCAGTTTTAAGCCCTGTTTTGAATTTATTCTGCCTTTGGATTGATTCCTGTGATCACTTTGAACTGACTTTTTGCTTGTGACTTTTGCTTTCTATATTAACTCTTGAATTTTACCCTTGGTTCACCCCAAAGTATTTTGCCCTTTTCTATATATACTTTCTTAAAAACTGCTTTGACTTTCAGGCTTGGCTTCTTGGTGGGTGCTGTGAGCAAGGTGAAACCCAGCTGAGGTGCAACACCTTAATCCTGGTTCCTCGTGGAATTTAGGCATGTCTGGAAGGACCCTATGTCTGCCAATTACATTTTCTGCCTCAGTCATTAATACCAGCTGGGTCTTCTCTTGTCATGTTCTTTTCTCCTGGAAGATATTATACAAAATAGCAAGAATCAAAGGAGAAAAACCAGGAAATGACAGGGAGAGGGAAAACAGACTTTGACCAGTACCTTTTTGTAGAATTGAGAACCCCTGGCCCTTGAATTTTTGCACCCCAGTGAAGGTCCACCTTGCTCTCAACACACACCACTGAGACAGACTTGATATAAACAGCAAAAAGGTAGCAAAAAGTAAAGCAAAATGCTATAAGAAAATGCAATAATCAAATTAGGATCCAATGTCCCGGGAAAAAGTAAGTAAAGCCTTAGATGGCAAGGCTTAAAACAGGAACATGATCTTCAAAGCAGAACCCAAAGCACATGATACAAACAGGAACATAAAGGCAATAATACTTTCCCAAAATACATAGGCAAAACCTGAACGAGGACTTGAGGCTTGAAACAGGAACAAAGCATGAGATCTTGCTCTAAAAGCAAAGTTGCTTCATCTGAAAGGCTGTCCTCACATTTGCTCTATTTACCCATTTTTGCAAGACATGAACACATTTCTTTGGCCTTGGGTTCCCAGCCTTTTGGCTGCAATCCTTGGAGAATGCCTGAGAAGTCTGGTTCTCAGAAGCAGCGTCACATTTCTGTCTAATTGCACTCCTTCATTATCACTATCTGAAAGTGAAACACCTGGCTGTTGTTGACTCTCCTGACTGCCCTCCTCCCATTCTGAAATCTGTGAAGGGTCAAACTGATCTGAAGCCTCTGCTATCTCATCTTGGCTCCCTGCCTGAGCCTCCTGCTGCTCAGATTGTACAACATCTTCAGACTGTGAAACCCCAAATCCTCCTTCATCATCAGACTGAGCCACAACATGAATGTTCTAACTGGAGGTCAGCTGTTACCAACCGTGCTGTGGAATTTGAAGAAGCACAAATGGAGGGCAAAAGGGAGAAACGTGTCAAAGGAAGGTGCATCAAGCCAACTCTTGTCAGGACCGCCGTCCATCTGGAAATCGATATCCTCAGTGTAGATCGAGAATAGGTCTCTACAGTCACCTACAGACTCACCACCAAGACCCTACACTTAGAAGGTAATCATAATCGGCCACAAGTGATCACCTATGATGATGTAGAGGACTTCTGCTCATGACGGAGTACACTAGGCCAATCTGAGATCATTCTAAGTTTCGTATCATTTGGAAATTGGACAGATGTAAATAAGAAATTGGAAAATTCATCTTTTATGCTGACTGGGGTATCTAGGGAAGCATAATTCAAAAAATATATATCCAAGGTCTGAATTTAAGTAGAAATGTGTGCATTTCTAGTGATATTTGCATACAGTCCATTCAGTTTTTGCATAGGTATGTCTTTTTAAAAACCACATAAAATGCATATTTATTTTTTTCTTTGAAGTTTCTCCATCCATACCATTTTGTACACAATGGACCCATTTTATATGCTACAAGTGGGCAGAGCTTAGCCTTCTAACTGGCAGCAATGGGCTAAAAATGATTATTCATCTCCCTCTAATTAGGACTTTATTTTTCTTTTCTTTTTTTGTATGAACGTAGAGGCATGGATGAGGGGTTGTGCTGCCAAGTTTAGTGTTTCTGGGATGTGTAGTTTTGTTGTTTTGTCCTAGGCAGAAATTTCATTACCCTTTTATATATATAGATGTCTCAGCTGAGAATGGCATTACGATGTTCAGGGAATATATTCCAATCCACATATTAATGCAGGAAGTCAGAGGTTGGAATCTTTGAAGAAATTTAACATCAAGATTAGCAGAAATTACACCAAACATAATCAGTTCCCAGAGTGTATCATGCCATACATCTTCGGTTTTTGCACTTGCATGAAGGATTTTAAAAGTTTTCTTTCTGCTCCGAGAGATTGCAAGAGATTTTGAAAATCTTTTTCAATATTTTTTTACACTTGGGATTTTTTTGGTGAATTGTTTAGATTGTTTTGTTGTTTTATTGTTCACCTATTATTGATTTTTTTAATTGCAAAAAAGGTCTAAAATGCCAAAAAAAATTCAAAGTAATTGTATTTTTTTTCACTAGAGTGTCCTAGCATAGCATTTTTCTTCAAGGATGGAACATCTGTGGATATTATTATAGATAGGTTGCTAAATTCTAGCACGTTCCTGACATAAACCAGGACACATTCATGGCAGTGGAAAGGAAAAGTTTCTAGCTTAACATTTTACTGTGCTAGTTGATTCTCATGCATAGGAACTATGTTAAGAGTCCCTACCAATGGCCTGAAATAGTGTAGCACAGCAAGAGATAAAGCAAAAGGAGTATCTTCATGCCTTATTTAGTTTCAGAACTATTTAAAATGCATTAATAATATTTACAGAATGAATTTTCTTCAGGTTTCCAACATTTTGTAACTAGTATTATTGGATTTTCCAAATCCTGGCCAGTTTTTATTGTTGGACTATTACACAGGTCAAAGCTACATGCAGACACTAGGAAGAACAGATAAATGTATTTGACTTGGAATTAACTATTGTACTTCTTCAGATTTTTCCCCACTGAATTCATATTGATTTTCTGCATAGGAAAAGAAATACAATGCTAGCAAGAGTTCTGCGCTAGTTTTTACGAGAGTGTAAAACCGTAATGACCAGAAGAAATGGCCTAAACCTTCAAGAGAAGCATCCTATAAGTAAAATTTCCGTATTGACAAAGCCATTATTGCCAAAACACCTGGAAAACATACTAATCACACCTCAAATGGCTAACTGAAACTGTCCATAACAAACTTCACACTGTTACTTAAAACTTCACTAATTGTTGTCAAATGAGTGTTACAAAAAGAGAGTAGATGTAACAATACAATTTGAAGGTCTAGCCTCAGCCGAGATAAACATTATGCAGTTGCTCTCTAAGAAATCTATATTACAAATGGGATTAATATTTCCTTCTTTAAAGTCTTTTTTTCTCAGGCTGGAATCAAATTCAATGAACAACATTAAATCTGTACACTCAATCCTTGGAGTCTTTTCAAGCACATAACAGAAGTGTGCAGCACTAGCTTTGTGGTTTATTGACCGATATGAATGCATTTCAGAGAGCATTTACCATCAGTTTTGGATCAACTGCACTGGCTTCCAATTTGAGTCTAAGGACTTTTATCACACCATCCTGTTTTCTCATCACAATCATGTTATTTAAGCAAATAGAAACATACCATTATTGGAATGATCACTGCAAAAAAGTGGTGGCATTTTGTTGGTGCAAATTCCTGCAATCTGTCTTTTCCATAACCTCACTTCCTATCCATGTTTGCTCCACAAAGAGCATGCACACCGTGATTTTCAATATATTCCTTAACATACACACACCTCATTTTACTGCACAGTTTTGGCATGCTTGCAAGAACTTCCTCCACAATAACAGGATTGTAGCGGAATGAGATTATCAGATGGGAAGACAACAAAATACAGTAGAGTCTCACTTATCCAAGCCTCACTTATCCAGGCTTCTGGATAATCCAAGCCATTTCTGTAGTCAATGTTTTCAATATATCATGATATTTTGGTGCTAAATTCATAAATACAGTAATTACAACATAACATTACTGTGGATTGAACTACTTTTTCTGTCAAATTTATTGTATAACATGATGTTTTGGTGCTTAATTTGTAAAATCATAACCTAATTTGATGTTTAATAGGCTTTTCCTTAATCCCGCCTTATTATCCAAGATATTCGCTTATCCAAGCTTCTGCCAGCCAGTTTAGCTTGGATAAGTGAGACTCTACTTAAACAGCAATTTTCCCATCAATAAAAGAGACAATCCATTCAGGAATTAAGCACAATGCAATTATGGGACAGTCATGATGCTATGCAGTAAACCCCGTTAACAAATGTCTTTATCATGCCACAATTGTGGAGCTTGTTTCCAAAAGGTACCAAATCCACCTGAATAAATTTTACCTTTTGGAAACAAACTCTACAATTGTACTTTATCACTGTGTGATAAAGTCCTGAGCAAAATTCAAAGTGTTGGTTTTGAAATATAAAGCCAAAAAGCTTTAGACTTGGTTGTCTGAACAACCACCTCCTCTTGTACCAGTCTGAATTTGAAATCTTCAATGACTGCCCTTATCCATCTCTTACCACTTGGGTAGTCAATACACAAGAGAAGCCTTTCTCTGTAGCAACACCTAAATTGTGGATTTCTCCCACAAAAAGGGTGGGCAGCCAAAACTATATTCTTATGAAAGGCCAGTAAGGCTTGTTTTGAAGTCTGATTTTAAAATAAGAGGGTTGAACGAAAAGTGATGCCTCCACCTTCATTACTTGGGTTTGGATGGGAATATTTTAATAAACCAAACGCAGAAATAATCCTTAGAATGTGTTCTTTGACTACCACTATTCACTTTTCCACATAATTGCCAGACAATTGGATACATTTCTGCTAACAAGTTTTCTGAAGCCGTCACGGAAGAAGTCGACACTCTGTTTCCGCAACCAGTGTCTCACAGTTCTCTCAATGTCTTCATCAGAAGCGTAAGAATGTCCCCGCAGATCTTCTTTGATTATCAGGAACAGATGGAAGTCAGACGGTGCTAAATCTGGACTGTGTTGAGGATGCCGTACGGTGGTGAGATCCAGTCTCTGAAGTTCTGCTGTGGTGGCATGTGATGTGTGTGGTCTCGCATTGTCATGCCGCAGGAAAACATTTCCCTTTTTCTTTCAGAACCTTGTTAACTGTCGTTTCAAAGTTCACAGCGTTGTGATGTAACACTCTGAATTTATTGTTGTTCCACATTCAAGGAAATCAACATGGATGACACCATCTGTATCCCAGAACACTGTTGCCATGATTTTTCCAGCTGAGGGCTGTGTCTTGAATTTTTTTTCTGGGGTGAGTCTTTGTGTCGATATTCCATAGACTGACGCTTCGTCTTCGGGTCGTAATGGTGTACCCACATTTCATCTCCTGTCACAATTGAATGGAGAATGGCGTCACCTTCATTCTTGTAACGCGAGAAGAGTTCCTGGCAAATTTCAAGTCTGTGCGCTTTCATTTCAGGTGTCAGATCTTCCAATAGCCAAGCAAAGCAATAATGTGACCCACACATTTTTGTGAAATGCCGATTATGCTTGAAATTTCTCTCTGAGTGATACGATGATAGTCCTGAATCAATCTGTCAACCTTTTCCTTGTGAAATTCGGTGGTTGCTGTCATAGGACGTCCAACTCTTCGTTTGTCCTGCAAGTCAGATGTTCCCACCTCAACATCTTTAAACTTACTCGCCCAACGACACACAGTTCTCACATCAATACAATCACCATAAACAGCTTGCATTCTGTGATGAATCTCCTTTGGGGTGACATCTTCTGCTGTCAAGAATTCAATGACTCCACGGTGCTTAAGTCACATTGACCGACCGTCTGTGCAGAGCTGCATACTTTACACTTTAACAAAACAATTGTTCAATTCTAAGGCTTCCTGCCAAATGGAACTGTAGAGGAGAGTCTACTGAACAAGTCAGTACCTGCTGCATACCAGTACTACCATCCGTTGGAGAGTTGCGAAGGTGGAGGCATTACTTTTCATTCAACCCTCGTAGTTCTGAAAATGTTTAAATGAATTTTAAAATATTTTAGTAGGCATCACTTTGGAAGCCATTATTGGCAGGAAAGCAGTACACCAATATAGGCATCCTCAAACTGCAACCCTCTCGCTGTTTGGGCCTCCAACTCCCAAAAGCTCTGGCCAACTTGTTCAATGGTCAGAAATTCTAGCAGTTGGAGGCCAAAACAACTGGAGGGTCACAGTTTGAGGATGCTTGCACTAATATTTTTACAAAATGTGAATCCAATAGACATCTCACCAAAATCATTCAGTTCTATAAATGTGAGAGGAGCTGAATTGTGAACTTCCATCTCCACAGCCCACAGTTTAACCAGTAAGCAAAATCTAGTTCCTGTCAATTTGACCTGCTTTTATAGCCCTTTTTAGAAACTTATGACCAATGTAGCTATATTTCTTCTGTTTTTCTTTTCCTGCTTTTGTTATGCTACAACAGTACAACAGCTACAATGCAATCCATTCCAAATTTCCATATGGACGTTTTGCTCAGAAAACAATATTTTCTTATTAGAAAACCATATTCCTGTGCAGAAATTTTATTTATCTTTCCTGCATAGAAACATTTGGTGATGAGAGCTTGCTTGCCCAAAAACATCTTGCCCTAGGTCTGCCACTCTTCCTTTTTCCATCCATTTACCCCAGCATTATTATCTTCTCTAGGCTTCTCATTATGTGGCCAAGGGGTTAGCTGGCCCTGTATGAGGTGTTACTGGCCCCGATTGTTTCATGTCTGGAATGCTTCTGTTTTCTGAGTGTTGGTCTTGATTTACTGTCCTGATTTTAGAGTTTTTTAAATACTGGTAGCCAGATTTTGTTCATTTCCATGGTTTCATGTGACAATTGTCCACATGCTTGTGGATTTCAGTGACATCTCTGTGTAGTCTGACATGGAGGTTGTTAGAATGGTCCAGCATTTCTGTGTTCCCAAATAATAAAATCAGGACAGTAAATAAAGAACACCACTCAGCAAACAGAGGAATTCCAGACATGAAACAATTAGGGCCAGCTAACACCTCCCAACAAAGAATTTCCCCAGGCAGGAAGAAGCCAGACTTTGAGGCTGCAAGATCATTCAGTGCTAATCAAGATGGCCAATTGCACAATTCACACTTGCCTAAAGCACACAAGAGTTCTTTCTCCCAACCTGGGCCTTCCACGGATATATAAACTGCACTTGCATAGTTTTCCAACAAACCTCAAAACCTCTGATGATGCCTGCCATAGATGTGGGTGAAACGTCAGAAGAGAATGCTTCTGGAACATGGTCATACAGCCTGGAAAATGCACAGCAACCCAATTTGACAGCTGTTCATCAATTACTTCTCCTGGTTCATCCTCCTTCCTTCATAATGTATCTTATGTTTTCCTTGTAGTTTGCAAACACATTAAACTTAGCAATGGTAGGTGCTTTATAAAGTTATCATCAGTTCAGATTTTTTATAGAAAAGGGATGCATAGTTTATTATCAATCACGTTTAAGACACTGTATCATTATCAATAAATTCTGTGCTAATTGTGAACATAAAGTAAGGAAGACTGCATTACAACATGTTGAATGCACACAGCTTTTGGAAAATAAGAACATTAAATTGTGCCTGTGTATTATTTTATCTAACAACATAGAGAACAGTATTTGCTGCAATGATATACTGAATTAATACACTTCTGTGAGCTTGAAATCTGAATCACTGAGGTGTATTTTATTGTTCACTAGAAGCAACTGAAAACAGTAGGCTTCTAAACATGGCAAGAATTAATAACCATCTGTTTCTATCATTCCAGAGGAAGAAAGTGCCATATATAAACAAGTATATTTTTATGTAATGAGAATAATTTTGCCTCCAAGTCCAATAAATGTTAAGGGGAGGTTGGATATTGATATTCTCAAACTTTTTAATTGAATATTGCTTAAGGGTTATTCTCAAACTGTTTTAAGTACGTGCCTTATTAATAGAATATTTTGTTTATGGTATTGTTTTGCATAATAAGGATTTAGCTGAACTTGATTCAAATTTTTGTTAGTCACTCGAGCTTCTTGATGGGGAAAAGGTACAGTAAAACAAATGAACAAATATCCATGAAGGGGAGATATATATCTAACACATCAGCATTGATGGGACAGCAATCTTATGACAAACCAAGAAATTCAAAATAGGTAGAAGACTTTTCCTTAAAATTATGACATCATATGAACCCCATATCCATGAAGCCATTGAAATCCACAAGTATGTAGACAATTTCAACAGAAAGGAGGAAACCATGAAAATGAACAAATCTGGTTACCAGTATAAAAAAAACAATAACTTTCCACATTCTTTTACTATATTAGCATTCCACTCAGCAATCCAAGTGAAAGAGTAAGGGAAAGCCTTCCTCTTCAGCTTTTTTGCCAAGTAATTTTGGCTCACCCTATAATAGTGGTTCCAAAGACAGCACCATAATACAATTTGCAATTAAAAAAAATATTTTTAAAAGAATTGTTGCAAGATCTAGGTTTCCGCACCTCACAAGATCCATTACATACATATATACATACATACATACATACATACATACATACATACATACATACATACTTACTTACTTAGGTGATCCCTCGTAGTTCAAGGATGATGGTCCTCCATCTTTGCTATCTTGAGGATGGATCCATAGAAGGCTGAAGAGACCTATTCTTGATCTGTGCGCATTCAGAAGACGACCTACAAGCCACTCTAAACACCTTCGCAGAAGCATACGAGAAGCTCGGCCTCTCATTGAACATCGAGAAAACCAAAGTGCTCTTCCAACAGGCATCAGCTAACCCCTCTGCAATGCCAGAAATACAGACATATATACATAGAGCAAACTGCAAACACATATAAATCTCCAAAATAAGTAAGCAAATCCTATCAGTCTTCATCTAGAATTTCCAGATTTTTTTTTCCCTTCCAGATACTGATTCTATGAAGCTGAAATGATGGTGGCAACTTTTTTTCTAGCCAGGCTGGGTTGGGTAGTAGCCTAAAGAGGAAATATGAAATCTTATAATGATCAGTGATCTTAACCATTGTTAAATTTCAGAACCAACAGAACTGATAAAAGCACTTCTGAGTATTCCTTGTCTAAGAAAATTTTATGAGATAAATGGGGTTGCTATAAGCAGACTGGCAACTTGAAGGCACATGCTCATAAACAAATCCTAAAACATACAATAATCACATCAATTTGGGATCAGATCTATGTAAGACCTGACCTCTAACAGCCCAATCTCTTTCTGGGCAAGCATGTATCACCCATCTTTGTTCTTCAAATATACACTGGCTTTTAGGCTTGTGCATTTCAGTTGAACTTTGATCCGTTTCTGCTGACCGGATTCTGGGAGACCCACAGATCTATTTTTGTGCGCCTCCTGAAAAGGAGCAGGTTGCTGAATAGGCATTTCTAGTCCACAGCTGAAAGATCCTGGAAGATCCGACCCATTGGTGGGAATGGAAAACTTATGAGACTCCCCTTTCCATTCCTGGGATCCTTTCCTTTTTTTCCTATCAAGGGAGCCTGGATTTGAGCAACGGGGATAAGGAAGCATCCTCCCTGGGACACTTCAAGGTGTTCTTCTATTCTGATTGGTGCAACAGGCAGACCTCACAGGGAAACCCCGTGCGAGCAGCACGTGGCAGCCTCTCCGTGCCTCATGGTGCCGAAAAGGAGTGGAGGAGCCGTGATCGGCTGCCTTATGGTCCTGTAAAGGACAAAAATACATGAAGGCTGAGCCTTTACCATAAAAACTTATGGTCAAAACTTTTGTGTCTCCCCTAAATAACGGGATCAGCTCATATTCTGCCAAAAGATCTGGCATCACACTTTTAACTGTTTTGCAGTTCATCCAGAAATCCCTATAGACCTTTTCGGAAGCGAGACAAACATCTATTTCTTTAGACCCCGGGAGCTTCTCTGGATACCATCTTGCTCATGTTGTCCACTTGGGCCCAGACCAAAGGAGTCTGATTCTTGAGAAAAACTTGCCATATCCAGTAAATCTCTTGAAAAGTCTTAATCAACTGGGCCTCCGACAGCCAATTGGGTAAAACGATGACAGATGTCTTGGACTTCCTGGTTTGAGGGTTTGAGGGTTTGAGAGTTTGAAGGTATGAAGAGGGTTTAAGGGTTTGGGGAGGCTTTGAGGGTTTGAGGGTTTGAGGAGGGTTTGAGGGTTTGAGGAGGGTTTGAGGAGAGTTTGAGGAGGGTTTGAGAGTTTGAGGGTTTGAGGAGGGTTTGAGGGTTTGAGGAGGGTTTGAAAGTTTGAGGGTTTGGCCATCTGACCAAGCCGAACAAGTCAAATTGGGCGAAGGGAACCAACCACTCCAAATCTGTACAGAAGCCTACTGGCTTTACTGTTTTGATCATTCACTGAGGCCATGGTTACAATATATTCCTTAACAACATATCTTAACCATGGCATCAGAGAACAGTCAAGACTTGATAATCCTCAAATGTTTTTCCAGACCATGTCTTTCCCAAATATTTTATTGTGATTTAATTTTCTTATATATATAAATTTTATTGAAAACGGTTGACAAAACAAAACCATAATCACATTTCAGTGATTGCACAGAAAGAAAGTAGGCGAGGACAGGGAAAAAGATGGGATGGGAATATTTGGGATGGGATTGGGGTGGGGAAAGAGACATTTACTCCAATCAGATAAGGAGATTTGAATATAAATGTCCTGAAATGAGAAAACAATACAACCTAAGGTACATTTACCTTACACCCGACAGAAAACACGTAAACTGCTCCTGAAAAAGAGGAAAAGAAAGAAAAAAGAAAGAAAGAAAGAAAGAATAAAAAAAGAAGAAAAGGGAAGAAAAAAAGAAATAATAAAAGTGACTTCCATCTATTGTATGGTGTAGTGAATAATGTTCTTTAATTATATTTCTATCTCCTATCTTGTTTTTCTTAAAGGTTGTCTCAGCCGCCTGCGCAGCTTAGTCCGAGGCAATTATTTAATCAGTCATTCTTAGTTGTCATATGATTATTTTGCAATTTTCTTTTTTAAGATAATGAGATAAACTTGTGGCCAAATTTTTAATTCAAAGACCAGTGTCTGCCTCCTTAGCTCCTAGATGCTTTCAATCCATTTGGTTTAATCATCACCACTTTTGTCTTTGCCTAAATAGATAATGGGAAAATGGCCTCTTCTTACTTCTATAGAGCGACAACATGACACTTATCACATGTCATATGTAGACTCATGCAATATTTTATACATCTATTTTCATTAATTTCCACTGAGCCTCAGATATTATTAATCAGAAATTAGATTCAAAATGCTTAAGTGCTTTAGCAATAACACACTAGTTAAACATTAAGATCATTTTATTTTGGTGCTAATATTCTTCTCTCCCTCACTTGAGAGAAAAATCAGGATATAAATAAACAGAAGAAGAGGAAGAAGGGGAAGAAAAAGAGAAGGAGGAGAAGCATTTCATTTCAGAAAATACTGGGTTCATTCAAACTGACCTGAGAAGTAAGTCCTTAAAACATCAGGGAGTTTCCAGGAAATACTTTATAGGATGTAGAATACACTGTTGATTAAAAAAAAACCCTTTTGATACCACATCAATTGCCATGGCTCAATGCTATGGTATCATGGGAGTTGTAGTTTTACAAACTCTTTTGCCTTATCTGTTTCATAGCATTACAAATCCCAGGAATCCATAGCATTGCACAGCGGCAGTTAAAGTAGTGTTGGACTGCATTAATTCTACAGTGATTTGTATAGAAGCAAATCGTGAAACTGGCAGAGATTTTTTCCCCCTCATCTGAATGAGTTCTAAAACATTGTTTGCCTTTTGGATATGAAACTTTTTAACACATATCATTTAGTGAGTAATAAGAATCAAAAGCTCTTGCCAATTCAAACATTGTTTACTTGCTAAAGTGGTAACTCTGAGAATGCTTGAAACTGTTCAACACACCAGCTGTTTCTCTATGGGCAAGCTGTTCATCTTGCTCAGCCACTCACCATGGAAGCGTGCCAATTGCTTACTGTGCCATCTCAAAAATAGTTCTCAAAGGTGAATTGCATTGGTCCAGCACCTTAACGTTTTAGATTTTTGGTGCCTAGGGAGATCTACCAGCTCCCATCTTCACTGCTAGGCATTATGGGTAGTTGTCCTCAGCAGGGGGGACCTGCTTTGGTGCCTCAGTGCTTTGGATGAAGTTCTCTTTCACACAACTGTATTCCTTTGGTTTTATTTTCATTATCATGGTTTCATCCTATTTGTATTTTGGTGAGACACTATAATTCTTTGACTAAGAATTTTAAAACCATCAGAAAACTACCAATTCCAAAATTCCATATACTTTCTTACTTACTTACTTACTTACTTATTTACTTACTTACTTAGGCGATCCCTCATTGTTCGAGTATGATGGTCTTCCAGGAGCAGTGTCCTGGTGGTGGATACGTAGGTGACTATGGAACCCTATTCTTGACCCACATGTTCTTCCACAATGAGGACATCAGTTTCCAGATGGAAGGCAGTCCTGATCAGGGTTGGCTTGAGCGATGACAGTGAAAAGTGAATCAAAATGCTATAACTGTGTGAGATGAAAGAGATCAAAATGAAAGCCAACATTTTCTGAAAACCTGTTCTCTACCATTATAATATGCACTTCAACAAAACCATATAAAGGACACAGAACTAAGCCCATAGCACATACTTGAAGGCTCTCTCTTTGTGTATGTATATTTTATATGTATATGACCGTATCTCCCTCTATGATTTTCCCCAGGACCTGAGCTCATCATCAGAGGACCTTCTCTCAGGCCCTATACCATTGCAAGCACATTTGATGGAGATGTGAGAGAAGGCCTTGGTGACTCCAGAAATTCCTTCCTACAGATGCCAAAATGCCCTCCTCCCTTGTCACCCTTCCATCAGTGGGCTAAATCTTTTCTATTCCATCAGGTTTTAAAAACGGTTAATATTTAAAGACTGCTGTATTGTTTTAAACTGAAAATTTTAATTGTTTATTTTAACCTTTTAATTGTTTTTTTTTTCATTTTAAAGTGCAGTTTTAAATTATTTCAATATTGTGGATAGTGTATTTCCATTCCAATGATGACTTTTGTACATCTGTAGCTGTGTTGTTCTATTTTAGAATTGCCAAGATTGCAGATCAAGCTACTTAGAACCTCATCACATTAGATAAATCCCCTGTCCTATGACACTTCCTCCACACAACCAGCACGGAGCTTACCAGATCTCATCCCATGACGCACATCTACTTCCAACGGGCCTCTGTGCCAAAAATGTTGAGGAAACATAGTAGGAGAGGGAAATTTGAACACGAGAGACTACTTGTGTTCAGGTAGAGAATGCTGGAGACAATGCAGGATCATGCCAAAAAGCTACGCTTTCCAGTGTATAATGGACAAGTGGGGGGTGCACTGCTTCCTTGAGATGCCTTTTGTTTGCAGTGGTGATTGCCCAGTAAGTCAGGAACCAGATCCTAATATATTCCCTACACTATCTATATATATAAAAGGGTAATGAAATTTCGACCTAGGATAAAACAACAAAACTACACACCCCAGAAACACTAAACTTGGCAGCACAACCCCTCATCCATGCCTCTACGTTCATACAACAAAAAGCTCCAGCTACTCCAGAAAACGGCCAGGTTTTGAGACTGCAAGACTATTCACTGCTATTCCACCTGGCCAACAAAGGATTCCCATAAGCCACAGCAACACGTGGCCGGGCAAAGCTAGTTTGTTTATTGAGATAATGAATATGCACCAGATACAAATTCATAACTCTAGATCACTGTTTCTTAAACTGTGTGTCCCAACTCTAAATGGGGTCCCCTAACTCATGGACAAACTTCGACCCTCCAGGTATTTTGGATTTCAACTCCCAGAAATCTGATCCAATTTACCGACTATGGGAGTTGAAGTCCAAAACATCTGGAGGGCCAAAGTTTGCCCATGACTGCCTTGACTTTTTATTGGGGTTCTGAAAAAATTCAAGAGTAAGCATTTTATAGATGCCACCTAGAGGTTGTTTTAGACATTTAAACATAAATCTGTAATGTGCAGTGCTTACAGTGAAGTCTGCAGAACATGTTTCAGCTATACTTCATAAAAAGGAAGATCAACCTATTCAGAAAGCCTTGCAAATGCTAATTTATTATTTTTAAACATTTGATTTCACTTTCCATTTATATGCCTATTGGGACTTATGTAAACATTTCTTGGGCAAAAAGGGGTTGCAAGTGGGGAAAAAATTAAGAAGCCCTACTCTAATTTACAATGACATAACGGTCATTGTGAATTCCAGCCAATCAGCATTATCCAGCCCATCTCTTTAAAAAAAATGCCACCATAAAATTGTTTGAAAAGAAAACAGGATGTTATGAATATGCAGCAATGTAAAAAAATAGAGCAACAAAAATGAATAACACCAGCTGGTTAATGGAGAAACACAGCATGTCTGTTTTTTTAAAAGGTAATTTACCTCAACCCATTTAAAAATCGGGTCCTGAAAAACAATTGCAGTAATATATTGATTCAGGCTCAGATCTGTCCATCCCCCCCCCCCCACACACACACACACACACTTCTTTCCTTGCATTAAGCCCACTTAACCACCCCCTTGCTTTTTATCCCTTCTTTCTTGGCCACATGGAACATATAAACTACAGTTGCTCAAGGGAACAAGTCTTGTGAGGCTAGTGGGGGAAAACTCTTGAAAGTTGACAGTAGCAAAGCTAACACACTTTCATGATTCATTTTCCTCAAAGGATATTATGTTTCATGAGGAGATGAAATATTAGTTTGTGCTTTATTAACAATAGTCTTTAGAGAGAAGTTTCTGAGTGTTCATCTTAATTCACATTCTTTGTTTAATCACACATTTACATACTATGTTAAATATGCCGCATACAGTTCAGGATAGCCTTCTTTATTGACTCATGAATAAAGGTGTCCCAATTGGTAGAGAATCCATTTTGTACACAGGTAGGTGGAATACACACACACAGTTTTTAAACCAGCAACACAAGTATGGAGTCTGAAAAAAAAAGCCCAAGCTGTGATCATCCAGCCTCCTCCTGGCCTTTCTGGCCTGCACCTTGACCTAGAATCATAGAATCGTAGAGTTGAAAGAGACCTTGCGGGCCATCAAGTCCTGATGCGGGCCCTGCCAAGGAGCAGGAAAATCTCATTCAAAGCACCCCCAGCAGATGGCCATCCAACCTCTGCTTAAAAGCCTCCAAATAAGGACCCTCCACCACTGTCTGGGGGAGAGAGTTCTACTGCCGAACAGCCCTCACAGTGAGGAAGTTCTTCCTGATGTTCAGGTGGAATCTCCTTTCCTGTAGTTTGAAGCCATTGTTCCGCATCCTAGTCTGCAGTGCAGCAGAAAACAAGCTTGCTCCCTCCTCCCTATGACTTCCCCTCACATATTTGTACATGGCTATCATGTCTCCTCTCAGCCTTCTTTTCTGCAGGCTAAACATACCGCTCCTCATAGGGCTTGTTCTCCAGACCCTTGATCATTTTAATCGCCCTCCTCTGGATGCTTTCCAGCTTGTCAACATCTCCCTTCAATTGCGGTGCCCAGAATTGGACACAGTATTCCAGGTGTGGTCTGACCAAGGCAGAATAGAGGGGTAGCATGACTTCCCTGGATCTAGACGCTATACCCCTATGCAAGCCAAAATCCCATTGGCTTTTTTCACCGCCGCATCACATTGTAGACTCACGAGGACTCCAAGGTCTTTTTCACACATACTGCTGTCGAGCCAGGCATCGTCGCCCATTCTGTATCTTTGCATTTCATTTTTTCTTCCTAAGTGGAGTATCTTGCATTTGCCCCTGTTGAACTTCATTTTGTTAGTTTCGGCCCATCTCATCTGTCAAGATCGTTTTGAATTCTACTCCTGTCTTCTGGAGTGGTAGCTATCCCTCCCAGTTTGGTGTCATCTGCAAACTTGATGATCGTGCCTTCTAACCCTTTGTCTAAGTCGTTAATAAAGATGTCGAATAGAACCGGGCCCAGGACGGAACCCTGCAGCACTCCACTTGTGACTTCTTTCCAAGATGAAGAAGATGCATTGGTGAGCCCTTTGGGTTTGTTCGCTTAACCAATTACAGATCCACCTAACCGTAGTTTTGCCTAGCCCACATCTGACTAGCTTGTTTGTCAGAAGGACCTCTGTCACTACAGGACTCAGCTACTCCATGCTGCCATGCGTGGAGATGGCACATTCCCCTTTTGCTGGGTCTCTGTCTCCAGTGATGAAGAGATCAGCTCCTTCTCCTCCTCTTCTTTCTCCCCTCTCAGAAAGCTGCTCCGGGAAGATGCACTGGCCCAGATGCTGGAGAACCTCCCTGAGGAGCATACTTTCAGGAGGTGGCCCACACTGCTGCCTAAAAAAGAGCAGGAGCAGGATGAATGGGAAGGAGATCCATGGGCAGCTATGTGTCAAGAGGATGATTTGACATGCCCTGCAGACTATTATTTATTTATTTATTTATTTATTTATTTCTATCCTGCTTTTCTCCCAAAGCGGTTGTCCAGGACTCTCCTTCCCTTCCCTCCTGCTCTTTTTCAGGCAGCAACATGGGCCACCTCCAGCCAGTGGACCTTCCCAGAGTGGCTTTCTGAGAGGGAACTTGCCCTTGAGCAGGATGGAGGAGGAGAAAGAGAAAGGGGTGGAGGAGAAAGAGAAGGTGGAGGAGGAGATGCCCTCCTCGCTGGATACAGAGGCCCAGAAAAAGGGGAGCGTGCCGACGAGGAGCAGCTGAGTCTCGTGATGGTGGAAGCCAAAGCGCAGGCTGTTTTGGCCCCCTCTCAACATGGAGATGCAGAAGGCCTGAGAAAAGAGCCCAAGGGGCTTTATGCAGTCCACAGGCCTTGGATTGCCCTTACCTGCACTATAGTATGTGTGAGAGACAACACAGTTACTATCCGAGAAATGTTGGAGAGGATGCCATCTTCATTACTGATTTATTTGGAGCCAAGAGAATACTGGTTTCTCTATAGCTACTGGATTAGTTTCCTTGTATTATGGGAAACTAGAGCTCTCTGATTGGTGGCATTTCTCTGAACCAGTCTGCTGCACCGTTACATTAGGTCCACATGCCTGCACCACTTATTTCATAATGAAAGACCCTTCTCTCAAGTGAGTTGAAATGTTTTGCTGGGGCATTTCAAAGTCAAGTCCAATTTGCTCTCCATTCTCACTCTCTGGTTTTTCTTTAAGCTTAGCTGCTTTCCATATATTTTGATTCCACAAAGTATGTTTTTTTCCCTATACACATTAGCTTTCATTTCTCCCAGCAGAGCTGTGAGTTGTTTTGTTTTGCCTCGAATACAAAACTTTCTAACCTTCTTTGAAATGAGCTCTATGTACTCTCAGACACACCAAATGAAAACAGTTAACCTCGATCCAAAGAAGGATTGCATAAGATTTCCAGCACATTTACCAAAATGTACTTCGAGTAAAGTGCAAGGTTTTGTCCTACAGAAAAAAAAGAATGGATTGAATTGTTTAAGAAAGATGGTTTAAAACTGAATGTCTTTTTCCCCACAGTAAAGAAAAACTCAACTCCAAGGAAAAAGTGTTTCTTGAAGAGGGAAATCTAATCTTTTTTAAAGCAATGCTTCAAAGGGAAATAAACTGAAAAAGAAATATCTTTTGAAATATTGCAAATGAAATTTCAGTTTCTCTGCATTTTAAGGCCATGCATTATCTACAGAACTGGCCTGCCTTTAGCTTCAGAGAACAAAGGCAAAAATATTTGTATTTATTTGTTTATAGAAAAAAATCTTTTATTTTTCAGTCCTTCTTAACGTCTCCAAATTGGCTCAAAGCACGAAAATCACAGCCATGGTTCAATAAAAAATTGAGAACAGTAAAATTATGATAAAGCTAGAGAGAAAAAAGATAGACGGTAGATAGATAGATGATAGATGATAGATAGATAGATAGATAGATAGATAGATAGATAGATAGATAGATAGTGATACCATCAAAAAGGCTGCAACTAGATGTATCTCTTCCAAAGTATGTATGTAGTGCTGAAATGGTATGGCCATGATCATTCATCAAAATATGTAACTATGAGACATAGCTATAAAGAGTTTCCCATCTGACCGTTCCAACCCATCTTTTCTCAGCTGCATTCTTCAAAATCTGGCCATTTTCTGGTTGGTGGAAAGCAGGGAGGCATCAGACAAATGTCCAGCTATGTTCCTATGGCTGTAGGCGTTCACAAAGATATCAGGGTTTTCCAGAATGCACTTAAGATGATGGCATTGCTGTCTTTCCAGCTATAGATAGATGTCTGAATGCTTTTCTACTCCCTTTGTTCTCCACTGATCAGGAAACAGCTCGGCTCAAGGGGGGCACCACCAAGAAAATATGGTCTGGGGTATTTGGCCATTGCATGGTTGGTAGTGAATTCCAACCGTCACAACATCAAAAATGTGAGTTGCAATCGTGTACATTCAACTAGTTAACCAACAGAATATCAGTTGTGCAGCTTGGACTTCAAGTACTCATCACAACATTCCTATAACCATTTCCAAGTGCAAACCATTCTAGCAGTTTAAACTTCTACCAAGACTTCATTGCTCAGTCATGAAGAAGCCATGCTGGGAAAAAATACTTGACATAACATCAGTCATAATCCACAACAATATATTATTGCTGGGGGAACAACATTCCTCCTTTTTATCAAACTCTTTGGGGGGGGGGGGTCTAAGTATTTTGTCCAGATCTATACATGCACTTAGTGTAAAATTCTTTGATCTTCTTTTAAATTGCTAATTTATTAAATAGGTTTTTAGATTGTTGAAACTACTCCTTGATGAGTCAGATGTTTAACATTGACTCAAATTATTAAAATTGAAAATAGTTCGTGCTGTCCTGAGACTTTTGAAGATAGGTTATAATTTTTTTTATCTATTAACTCCATGCTTACCTATAGTCAATAGAGCAAGCTGCTGCTACTGCTACCCTGTTTCCCCAAAAATAAGACATCCCCTGACAACAAGACCTAGTAGAGGTTTTGCTGAATTGCTAAATACGAGGGCTATCCAGAAAGTAGGCTACGTTTTGGATTTTAAAAAGATCAAAGTATAGGATAAATCATTTACCATATGCAGCTGAAAGACACATCCCAAAACTACAATCTCATGTAATTCCCATTTAAATTTAGCCACGTTTCTTATAGATAAATGAGTTTGAAAAGTACTGCACCAATAAATTTGCCGCCTTTCTCCTCCGTTTCCAACAATGGGGGCGTGGCTGGCAGTGCAGCGTTTTGGCTACTCTGCAGGAAGGGAGAAGGGGGAAGAGCTGACGACACAAGCGGGGAATTTACTGGTGCAGTACTTTTCAAACTCATTTATCTATAAGAAACGTGGCTAAATTTAAATGGAGATTACATGAGATTGTAGTTTTGGGATGTGTCTTTCAGCTGCATATGGTAAATGATTTATCCTATACTTTGATCTTTTTAAAATCCAAAACGTAGCCTACTTTCTGGATAGCCCTCGTATAAGGCCTCTCCCGAAAGTAAGACCTAGCAAAGTTTTTGTTTGGAAGCATGCCCACCAAACAGAACACCAGAGCATGCAGAATTGGTAAATGTACATACTATAGATTGTTGTACATGGAAATGATGGTAGTAACAAGAAATTCCTAATAGGATTCACAGTTTGTCTGGTTATGCAGGTTTGTGATGACAACTACTGTACAGTATATAATAGATGTTCATTTTTTGTTTAAAAATAAATGTGAATTATTCTTCATGGAAAAATGAGAAATCCCCTGAAAATAAGACCTAGTGCATCTTTGGGAGCAAAAACTAATGTAAGACACTGTCTTATTTTCGGGGAAACACAGTAAGTCAGACATCTGCACACAGTCATTTCCTTTTGCCTGGAGCTATGCTCACCAGAACTATAGCATTTGCACTGTTCTCACTACTTGTAGACAACCCACAAAAACTGGAGACTCTGGACCAAGCTCTGGGATCTAACAATCCTAATTTTGCAGAGCTTGAGGAAGTTTCTTCTTGGACCTCAAGACCCCCAATCAGCATGGCCTGAAGTTTTCCAAATGCTATTGGTTTGCTTTTGTGGTGTAACTTCATTAACAGTTGAGTCTTCTACCTATATTGTAGTCTAATAGCTGAAAAAGGAAGAAAGCCACCCAGCAATTCATCTCCAGAAACTTCCCTGTACAAAAAAATGCTGCATATATAGAATTTGAACCTGTAAAGTGCTGAGCATTCAGTCTTGCATGGAAGCATACTGGCACTCGTCACCAATAATTAGTCACACAGACTTTGATGGGATTGTTGCTAGCACTTCAAGCCAGCGCGTATGTGCTCCAACAGGTCAATAGATCAAGCTAGACTGCTGAACACGGTAACAACCAATGTCGGAGTCATACTACTTTCAGAGAGGTCGATATTTATCTTAGATTTTCCTTGGCGTTAGCTGTTTGATTTTTATTACAGAGTCCATCTTCAGAAAGCTTTATGTTTACAACGTCCACAGTGGCAAGTTTTGAGAGCAGGCTTGATAGACTTGTGGGTACAAAGAATAAAAAGATAGAACAAGTGAAGGAAGATCTGTTCAGTTGAAGTCAGAGATTGCTTTATTTTATAAACGATAGTTGTTCGACTATACAACTAGAGAAGAGTCCTGAGAATATCTCTAGTTCAGGTTTCCTTTCTTTGCCCTTATGGTTTCAAACTTTCCTTCCTTTTCCATTTCAGGCATTTATCCATTCCTGGGTAAAACATATGCACCCTCCACCCTCTTAACATCATTTCAGTTTCCCTCGGTACACTCTTGGGGTGCATCTGCATTGTAAAATTAATGCAATTTCACACCATTTTAATTACTATGGTTCAATGCTAATGAATCATGGGAGCTATAGTTTCATAAAGTCTTTACCCTTCTCTGCCAAAGAGTGCTGGTGTCTCATAAAACTACAAATCCCAGGATTTCCTAGCATTAATTTCTGTTTATAAAATAACATTTCATACAGTAACTTGTATTCCTGCTCTCTACATCTCAACACAACAGGGCTCAGAGCTCTCCTGCTTTGCTCCCCTATCACTTCTTTATAACATCTACTCTCTTGAAGATGTTGGGTTATCTAAGCAATCATGCATGCATTTTCAATGTGGAATGGTTTATGTAGTTAGTTTTGCTTGTTGCTTAGTAACCTGAAGCAATGGGAAATGGGAGATGTGGGAAATGGGAGTAAACTTCCTGGAGACTTACAGGAAGTGACATATGCCTTTAGAATTTGGGGCATAAAAGGAGAGACTTTCTTTTGTTCTCTCTCTTTTTGGCTCTTCATGCTCTGCCTCGTCATGCCATGCTGATGTTACTTCTTTGTTAAGAGATATGTAGTATCCTGAACTGTATTCTTTTGGAACTAAGATGTTATTACCTATATGACCATCATCATACAAGATTGTGAGTAAACATATTTTTACTATTTTACTTTTGATGTCTCTTTAAAGGGAAAGGGAGGCTAGCTATTTTGCTTTTTCTCACCTCTGCTCACGTAAACCCCTAGTCTTCTGCATTTTTGCTACTCTGCACCAATATCTAACCATATTGGTATCATAATCCTAACAGGTTATGAGTATATTCCTAATAGAAGAAGATATTGAGAAATCAGAAAATCTTGCTCAGTTTGTTGAGGTGACAAGCTTTGCTTGCTGATGATTAAATATGTACAAACTTTGTTTCATGCACAAAATTATTACAAATATTATATAAAATTATCTTCTAGCTACATGTAGAAAGTGCATTCAATACAGAAATGAACTTCATGTTTAGGCTTGAGTCCTTGAACTTGTTTGGAGGTTCTAGCAGGGACTAAAGACTGGAGACCTTGGTACACTCCTTCTATACAGTGTTCCCTCACTTATCGCAGCGGTTAGATTCCAGGACCACCCACACTAAAGGAAAATCCACGAAGTAGGCACGCTATATTTATTTTAATATTTATATATTATTTTAGTAGTTACTCACTATTTTAAATCTTTATCAACCAATCGTGTGTTGATAAATCACCTCCTTCTCCTCCTGTTGCCACTTGGGCTCCTTTTCTCTCCCTTTGACTTCTCCTTCCTCCCTTCCTTAGGCTGTAAGTTGTAATTTTTTATGATTTATAATATTCTTTTAGAGTTTATTGAAAAACCGTGAAACAGCGAATCCACAAAAAGTGAACCGCGAATTAGTGAGGGAACACGTTGTCCTCTTCCACCAAGTGTGCAGCTTCGGTAGGGTGAGGGAGGAAGGTGACACCCGCCTAGCCAGCCAGATCAGCCAAATCAACCCTGGCGATCAATGAGGTGACAGACGTCATAGCCAGAGTGCTTTCACAGGCCTGAGTCACATCAGCAATTATGTATGTATTGTATCTGCTTTCCAAAATCCCCTCCCCCCAATATTCAAAACACTTCAAGTCCCAAGCATTTTGGATAAAGGATACCCAACCAATATTTCTATGGTAACTTTCTGAACCATTTTGCAGAGTTGGGCTTAGGAGACATGGTTTTATAAATAATAAAGATATTTAGTTTGCTCATATCATATATTTTGTATATACAATTAAATACAGAAATATCTAATCCTCTCCATTATTGGAATATGCATTTGCATTGTGACTAGAAAGAAGTCTGCAGCTTAGACAGTAACATATGTTTTTCAGTTCAAAAAACAAAACATAAACCATCTCTCATCAGGATATTCTTGGAACGTTTGCAAAAGAGGATGCATTTTATGATATCTCATTTCTATGTAATAACTACAATATAAAAAAGAACAATTGCTAAGAAAACAAGGGCCCCAATTACACATAGATGATATCTTTGTTGGTGATCCACTTAGTAATATTGCCAAGAGTAAAATATTAAGTATAACAAGCACAGATGTTACAAGAGTTGTTAGAATACAGATGCCCTATGATTTGCAATGTGGGAGAAAGATCTATTTGCAAAAGAATACAGCTTCTGTCTCTGTTTAAGAGAACACACCAAATGTTCCCAAGCATTAAGACAGAGGCTGAGAAAGAGTGACTTGTCCAAGTGGGTTTCTATGGCCGAGTGGACACTCAAGCCCTGATCTCTAGAGTCCTGGTCTAACACTCAAACTACTATATTGTACTGACATGATACCATATAATAATATAATATGCTAGGAGTCCCTGTGGATTAAAGCCTTGTGACTTGAAGGTTGGGTTGCTGACCTGAAGGCTGCCAGGTTCGAATCCCACCCGGGGAGAACGTAGATGAGCTCCCTCTATCAGCTCCAGCTCCATGCGGGGACATGGGAGAAGCCTCCCACAAGGATGGTAAAAACATCAAAACATCCGGGCGTCCCCTGGGCAACGTCCTTGCAGACAGCCAATTCTCTCACACCAGAAACAACTCAGGTTGCTCCTGACACGAATAATAATAATAATAATAATAATAATAATAATAATAATTGAGCTTTAGGATTGACTCTGAATGTGATCATGATGTTCATCAGAGAAAAGGTGATGGCGGGAGTGTCCCCCTGGACAGAGAATTGGGCTGAAACAACCCAATCCAGCTGTCTGGACTTTTATACTCAGGGGTTTTCAACAAACTCCAGAGTATCACCTGACTTTGACTTAAGTGGGACAAAAGTAGATTAAACTCGGAAAACCTGAGATACTCACCAGAAATTGCTTTGCGTTGTGGTCAGACCACATTCAATTTGTGATACATCCAGCTTTGTGTGGGCATAGGCGACTACTACCTCCCACCAGCGAACTCAGTGACAACACACACACAGTGCTGGGATAACAAAAGGCCACAACTTTGTTTATTGATTACAAATGAGCAACAGGGCTGGCTGCCATGCTGAGTCCTGGATCAGGGATCAGGAAGCCTGCTGCTGACCTATACCACTTAACCACACCAGAAGGTGCTGTTGTTACTGACCAGCACAATACCTGGACATCGTTACTGCTGCACCCCTGATAAACTACTGGATGCCCCCCCCCCAATAGGGAGGGAATAAGCAAGCCAGATCCAGGGCCCATGCCACACACACATCTGCAAGTTGTGACAAAGGAACAAAACTCTCAAAAAAACCAATAAACCATAAACAGATATGAAGGGTGGATGGACCGGGACATTCAAAAAGGCATGCTGCCAGTGAGCGGCCTTGGCCAGCTTTAATAGGCTGCCGGAGGATCGAGCAGTGGCTGGCTCCCGCCAATCAGAGGGCAGGGGTGGGCCCACTACTGATTGGCTTGCTGGTCCTGCGGCGGGAACCTTCCCTCCATGAAGATGACTTATGGAAAGAGAAGCCCCCACAGGCACCATGACAAGTGGGGGGAGGGGGGGCACCTGCCGCTGCAACATCCCTACCCAGTAAGTTGGGCTGACTCTTTTTTGGATAGTGTGCACAAGCCCAATATCACCTTGGTGGCTATCAATGCCGACACAATATCTTGATTACTGCAGTACATTGTGCTCAGAGTTGTCCTTAAAGCCTACATAGAATTTGTGTTAGGTCTAGAATTTGGAAACCAGATTGCCAACCTGCACTAGCTAATCTTTGACAAAGGAGATTCACTGGCCAATTTTCCTTCACAACACAGACTTTTTAAAGGAAGCTGTATATCTGAATTTGTTTATTTTTGTATCTTTGAATTGCAGCTTCTGCCAATAAACTCAAGTCAGTTCATAGCTAAATATAATCCTTTCTAGTTTAGCAAACCAAATACCAAAGAGGAAGAGGAAAAAGAAGGAAAGAGAGGACAAATTAAAGTGATATGATATCTTCATTGGATTTCTCTCTTAAACAGTGATGGGGTAGTTAAATATCTTTGTCCCTGCCATACAAATGAATGGGAAGCTCAACACTTTTCTTCTGATGAATCCCAGCATCTGATGTGAAGCAAGCCTTTGGCTGCTTTGTATTTCAGAAATGAGAGGGGTATATAGGAGACCAGGTTGCTGGAAGAAGGGCAAAAGGCATCAGTACGTTCTCACATTCACTCGATTTGTTTTGTTGTTGTGTGCCTCCAAGTTGTTGCTAATGTGCGGTGACACTAACAGCCTCATCATACTCACCTTAAAAAGCAACCTAGGAGCCCCGGTGGCGAAGTGCGTTAAAGCGCTGAGCTACTGAACTTGCAGACTGAAAGGTCCCAGGTTCAAGCCCAGGGAGCGGCGTGAGCGGCCACTGTTAGCTCCAGCTCCTGCCAACCTAGCAGTTCAAAAACATGCCAATGTGAGTAGATCAATAGGTACCGCTCCAGCGGGAAGGTAACGGCGTTCCATTCAGTCATGCCGGCCACATGACCTTGGAGGTGTCTACGGACACATGACCTTGGAGGTGTCTATGGCGCTTCGGCTTAGAAATGGAGATGAGCACCAACCCCCAGAGTCAGACATGACTGGACTTAACGTCAGGGGAAACCTTTACCTTTACTAGGACATTTTCACCCTATCTTCTGGCCATCACACAACATTGTGTGACTTCTGACAGAGGCCCCACTGGAGGCTTCCTCCACAACATGGGAGGCACAACACATGTGCCTCCCGTGTTGTGTGATGAGAAAAGTGTTGCTGAGAGGGAGCTGTGCACAGGGCAACAGATTCACCCCGTTGTCCTTCTCTTTTCTCCCCGAAGCCAGGCAAAGCTTTACCTGGCCTTTGTGATGAGGCCCTAGGATGGACCTATCACAGAATTTTCTTGGCAAGATTCATTCAGAATTCATTCAGAATGGGTTCATCTTTGCCTGCTTCTGAAGCTAAGAGATTGTGACTTTCCCAAGATGAGACAGTGGGCTTCCATGGTAAAGCAAAAATACAAACCCTGGTCAAAGTCCAATGGTCATAGAATCATAGAATCATAGAATAGTAGAGTTGGAAGAGACCTCATGGGCCATCCAGTCCAACCCCCTGCCAAGAAGCAGGAAATCGCATTCAAAGCACCCTCGACAGATGGCCATCCAGCCTCTGCTTAAAAGCCTCCAAAGAAGGAGCCTCCACCACAGTCCGGGGGAGAGAGTTCCACTGCCGAACAGCCCTCACAGTGAGGAAGTTCTTCCTGATGTTCAGGTGGAATCTCCTTTCCTGTAGTTTGAAGCCATTGTTCCGCGTCCTAGTCTGCAGGGCAGCAGAAAACAAGCTTGCTCCCTCCTCCCTATGACTTCCCCTCACATATTTGTACATGGCTATCATGTCTCCTCTTAGCCTTCTCTTCTGCAGGTTAAACATGCCCAGTTCTTTAATCCGCTCCTCATAGGGCTTGTTCTCCAGACCTTTGATCATTTTAGTCACCCTCCTCTGGACGCTTTCCAGCTTGTCAACATCTCCCTTCAACTGTGGTGCCCAGAATTGGACGCAGTATTCCAGGTGTGGCCTGACCAAGGCAGAATAAAGGGGTAGCATTAATTCCCTGGATCTAGACACTATACTCCTATTGATGCAGGCCAGAATCCCATTGGCTTTCTTAGCAGCCGCATCACATTGCTGGCTCAGGTTTAACTTGTTGTCCACCAGGACTCCAAGATCTTTTTCACACGTACTGCTGTCAAGCCAGGTGTCCCCCATTCTGTATCTTTGCATTCCATTTTTTCTGCTGAAGTGAAGTATCTTGCATTTCTCCCTGTTGAACTTCATTTTGTTAGTTTCGGCCCATCTCTCTAGTCTGTTAAGATAGTTTTGAATTCTGCTCCTGTCATCTGGAGTGTTGGCTATCCCTCCCATTTTGGTGTCATCTGCAAACTTGATGATCGTGCCTTCTAACCCTTCGTCTAAGTCGTTAATAAAGATGTTAAACAGAACCGGGCCCAGAACGGAACCCTGCGGCACTCCACTCATGACTTCTTTCCAAGATGAAGACAACGCATTGTTGAGTCAAACCACTACACCACAATGACTCACTCATTCACTTCACATTTGGGTTTTATATGTTCTAGGGATGTAAAATAAATGAGCATTTACTATCTTGTCAAACAGGCCTCTGATAAAAATATTAACAATACAACTTTCCAGCAGTTTCAGCATTTTTAGTTTTGCAAGGTCAACTGCTGTTGTATCAAATAAATATATTCTGTCTTGGAATGCCTGAAGAGCCATTCCTTTATTAGACCCAGCAGATATTTTTCCTTTTGTCTATGACAGTGTCAGTATGTTTCACAACAAGAAAGAGAGAAGATATTTTAAAATCCCAAGAATGGAAACTCAGTGTCTGGTCTTGTGGGAGTACACTTAGCAGTAATCCACCCCAGACACACAGCCCCCTTCTATATAATCCATTTCAAAGCAGATGATCCGGATTTTATATATCAGTCTAGAAGTAGCTTCAGTCTGTGGAACACTATTTGCTTGAACCACAGTAAAAAGGGACATAAGCTCTCTTGAGGAAGATGAAGATGAAGAGACACAAGCTACCTTTTCCTTTTGTCTTATTGCTGCATCCCTTTTAATGTCTTTGTGTAATCCATCCACTGTCACATTATTACATATGTGACCTCATTTTAGTTTGACAATGAGGGATTTCTCAATATTCCTTCCTATCTATACTCTCAATGTCAAGATGGAACCATGGCAGTTGAAACAGACATATGCTGTTATAACTGTGTAACCTTTTGTGTGTGTGTGTCAGGAGCAACTTGAGAAACTGCAAATCGCTTCTGCTGTGAGAGAATTGGCCATCTGAAAGAACATTGCCCAGGAGATGCCCGGATGTTTTGATGCATTTACTATCCTTGTGGGAGGCTTCTGTCATGGAGCTGGAGCTGATAAAGGGAGCTCATCCACGCTCTCCCTGGGTTGGATTCGAACTGGCAATCTTCAGGTCAGCAACCCAACCTTCAAGTCATCAGTCCTGCCAGCACAAGGGTTTAACCCAGTAAGCCACCAGTGGCTCCTACTATGTAGCCTGAAAGGGCTTCAGATGAGCATCCTAGAGCTGTAATAGGTAGAGTTGTGCATTCATGTGGAATTGCTGTTCGTTTTGTGTAGTTTCATTCGTGTCGTCTCATTTTCGTATTCATGTCCCGCTAACGAAAATGGGCCACCTATACAACACAAATTTTCATTTGGCTAACGAAAAACACAAAAATTTCCATGCCATTGGCGGCAATGGGAGGGCTTCTGAGCTCATCCTCCCCTCTCGGATTTTGGGCTGAAAATTGCCACACACGAAGGGCATTTTGATCCCTTTTAGCCCACCGACTTTTAAAACGTTTGGATCTTCCCCAGAGTACTATTGTTATTAATAATATTATTATATCAACCCCACTTTTCACAGATCAGATCTAACATGGAGGCATCTCCCTCTGCCAGTCTCAGGTCAGATTCCCAGATCCTATATATATATATATATATATATATATATATATATATATATATATATATATATATATTTGTATTAAGACCCATTGGTACACATCAGCTGTAAGCCCGCTGCTTATTGTTACACAGCAGAAACAAAACGAAAGCAAGCACAATGACTGTGTGGCTTTCAATTTTGTGTCACCTCTCGTTTCCTATGAAAATGTCATCATTCGTTTTGTGTAAACCAACGGTCAAAACAAAATGATAGCACGAAGGAAACGAAGGAAAAAAAGTGCACACATCTCTAGTAACAGGTAGTAATAGCTAGGAATCAGGCTGTGTCAGAGACCGGACCATCTTAACGGATGGCTAGAACAGTCGACATGGAAGGTGCTGAAAGCAGCAGTTTAATCCCAACCCCCATGATCTGGAATAAGTTCACTTCTTTCCACATCTGCCAGCTTTTTATTATGACAGACTCACTCTTCTGAACAGTTCTTACAGCCAATTACACTATGTAACACAATTTTTGTTCCTAGGTTATACATGCCATTTCCTAATTGGTCCTGTCATAAAAACATGGGGAAAGTGTATTAAACTGCAAAAATTTTGATTTTGGAGGACATCCTGTGGCATATTTTACTATAGTTTTTCAATGAATACCTCATAGAGGCTCAACCAATTCAACATTGTTTGTGGCGGCCACAAAAACAAGGTTTCTGGAGTAGAACAACTACTTTCAAAGTAAGTATCACACAATTAAACAGTAAATAACACTTTCGAACCAGGAACAAAAAGCTTTTTTCAAATTTTCTTACATAGTTCTAGAATATTTTTTTTTAAAGTTTTAATGTTTTCACCTTTATCTATGTCGGAAGTTTGCACTGAAAAATGGGGCAGAAAATTTTAAGATGAAATAATAAGAAAGAAAAACCCAGCTCTGTGAAGCAGCATAAATCTAGTTACAAAGTGGTTCCCAGCGGCATGCATTCTCTTCCCAACTTTCTCCTCTGCCACCTCAGCACAACGCCTAATTTTCCAAAAGCATCCTTTGGAGAAAATGGACTATAATTAATTAACTTACCTTTTGAAAAACAGATAATGATGTGGGGAGGGGAGAATGTTTAATTTAATATGAAGTCATGACCAAAATAAAATGTATTGCAGACCAAAAGGGAAATTATAACCAAACTGGGGGGAGAGAAATAAGCACACAGAACTGTTTTTAGAAAATCGCTCTGAAGGACCAGCTCTTTGTGGATACAAACAGATTTAGTGTGCTCAAAAGGAAACTATATTAAAATGGCAAAGGTCTTGGTAGGTTCTATTTGGAAATGAAACATCGTTTGTTTTTGCAAGTAATGAGCAATACAGATTGAATGGGTTTTGTTATCCCATCTCTTTTAATCCAATACTTTTGTGGGAAAGGATATAACTCTGTAACACAATATTTATTTATTTATTTATTTATTTATTTATTTATTTATTAAAGTATTTATATTCCGCCCTTCTCACCCTGATTTTTTCTGATTTCCAATTGCATGAGGGTATACTCGATTACGGCCACAGGGGGAGCTGCTGCTTCATCATCCACTGTTACACCGAGTCCTTGATAGAGCACTTCCTCATTCTTCCACACACTGCTGGACGATTTTATGATGTTGTAAATTAGTTAAATTAGCCTCCCTGCATAAAGCGGTTCCTAAATTTCCTACTTGATAGATGCAACTATCTTTCAGGTTGCTTTAGTGAACAACGATTTGAGCTATTTTAATGGTCAGATGCTCAATCCAACCCAGGATGGCTCTAACTGATGACCTCCCAAAAAGTAGCTGCCTACTAACCAACTGTGCCACAGCCTGGCCCAATACAGAAGGTTTTGACTGCCATGTCCAGCATCTTCATGTTGGGTTAGGAAAGATTATTTCATGAAGCTTGGAAAAGTACTTTCAGTCAATGTAAACCAAGGGTGTAGCTACACTTTAGATTTAATGCAGCTTGACACAACTTGAACTGCCATGGCTCGATGCTATGGAAGCACGGGAGTTGCAATTTTACAAAATCTTCAACCTTCTACACCAAAGAGTGCTGATGCCTCACCTAAGTACAACTCACAAGATGCCATAGCATTGAAACATGACAATTAAAGTAGCAACAAACTGCATTAATTCTACACCTAGGAGCCCCCGGTGGTGCAATAAATTAAACCCTTGTGCCAGCAGGATTGCTGACTTGAAGGTTGGGTTGCTGACCTGAAGGTTGCCATTCAAATCCGGGGAGATCGTGGATGAGCTCCCTCTGTCAGCTCCAGCTCCCCATGCAGGGACATAAGAGAAGCTTCTCACAAGGATGGTAAAAAAAAAAATCAAAACATCCAGGCTTCCCCTGGGCAACGTCCTTGCAGACAGCTAATTGTCTCACATCAGAAGTTACTTTCAGTTACATTTATATATGTGTGTGTGTGTGTGTGTGTGTGTGTGTAATTATATCATTCTATTATTATTCTATTATTATTGTAGTATATTATCATATTATTACTATATTATTATTATTAATATTATTATATTATTTATTATTCATGACTACATTGAAACTAGAATAGAGAGAAATCAGCGTAGAAGCTGCAAGCAGTACCATAGATTGTTGTACATGGAAATAATGGTAGTCAAAAGTTTTTGATTTATTAAATACAGTTATATATTACAATTATATATTTTTGTTATTTAAACTATACATATTGCGAAATTATGGGTTTTTTCTCGAAGTGACACACCACCCAAGTCATGCTCAGTTTTTTTGGTGAATTTTGACACACCAAGCACAAAAGGTTGCCCATCATTGTCCTATGCTAAGCTTCTAAACAAAATCATTCCCAGGGATTGGTTGTTATGATAATCCCTAGGCAATAAAATTGCTGGCATTGAATGGCAGTCACCAAAGTATTCATCGCATTAGTATTGCTCCTTGAAGACCTGGTTCAGATGCCAAGTCTACAAGAGCACAGAGGTCCTTTTGCTAGTGAGGGAAGCCTTTGGGAGTCTTGCAAGGGATGAAAATATACTCCTACTTATAGAAAGTCTTCTTTTCAGATAACAGAAGTATCTGTTCTCCCATCATATAATTTAGTCTTCTTTGGTTATCGAAAGTTCTTGTTCCTTCTTAGTCGAGACCAGTAGTGTCAAGTGTGTGGCTCTCCGGGTGTTTTGGACTTCAGCTTCCAGAATTCCTGGGCATTGGACAAGCTGGGTAGATCTTCTGTGAGTTGAGGGCCAACATGTCTGGAGGCCACAAGTTTGACCTCTGATCTAGACAAACACATTCCCCGAATCATCATCATTCTGGACTGCAAAATTATTTGAGAAACACAATAAAGGGAGTTTTTACCATCTATTAAAATCTCCCATAGTTCTCAAAATATAGTAGATCTATGCTTCACTCAACATAAGAATTGTATATCAATGTAAGTGTCATATTCTTCCCTTATTATTGCAATGTATATTGCCTTGAGACTCACAGAAAAAGTAAAACAGACTCAGCATAGATGACTGATATGAAAGGTATTGACTCCTCTGCTTCCCACCCTTCATTGCTAATTATCGGATGTGTTGATAAGATCAAGACGCAGGTGGTGAACCTTTCTGGTCAGAAAATGATAATATCTAAAGGTTCAGCAATGGCAGGCAAGTCATTCCCACTGCCTACAGGTTCACTGTGACAAGCTGTTGGCACTCTTGGCACCAGCGCTCTCGACACTCCTTCCCATCTGGAACAGGCAATAAGAAGAGACTTGTTGGATCAGAACAGACATCTATCTAGTCCAGCATCCAGTAGTTGCCAGCCAGATGCCTTCTGGAAGCTTTAAACAAGATATGAAGGCTCCAAAATCCTGTGTATATGTGTGTACTGTACTAGCGTTTGTATCAAGAGCCAGCTAAGCTGTTGTGTTGACAGCTGCTTCTATGGAAGGTACATAGGAAGCAATGTTATATTGAATAAGACCCTTGGTCCTACTAACTCAGTATGACCTACCACTGGAATGGGGAGCCTTTGATGCTCCTTATGTTGTTGGACTATAACTCTTATCTTCATCAATAATTTGTGCAATGCTTAAACTGGTGGGAATTGGAGTCCAAATGTCTCTCCCGAATTTCCACCCCTGGTCTAAGCAATGGCTTTATAGGGTGTCAAGCATCACTCTTTTCCTGGCCGTACTTAGTGATGCCAGATACCTTCTCCATCCAGCAATGTTATCTGTCACTGAGATATGTTTCCCCTCTGGATTTGGGATCTTGGTTTCTAGTGATCATGCAATATTTAATCCTTCTCTGTCTATCTCATTATACTGTTGGGCTTATGGATCACTTCATAATGATAGTGTCAGTGCAGAGACCTGACCCCTAAGATACCATTGTTATGTGGCAAAGCAAATCTATCTAGACTTTGAACAAGTTATGTTTTGCTTACTTAAATCCTTGGGGAATCTGGAAACTGTCACTCAAAAAAGTACCTTTTCTGAATTCTGTATTTTACCCAACTTATGAATGTGTCTATGAGAATTTCCAGACAGTATGGTGAATGGTAAGGAATGAGAACTGTAATCCAAACCATTTGTAATTCAAACCAATAAAAAAGTTCTTCATCATTAGTAATAGATGACAAGTAGTCCCATGACATAGCTGTATTTTTGCCTTCTAAAGCTCACATTTTCTTCCTTTAACAGATATCAGAAGTTGTCTTCTAATAGAACACTATTTGTATTATGAAATGCAAATGTGGTGTCTTTATCAACCAGATTCATGCTAGATACTTATGCTTCAATATATGCTGCTAGAGAGCTACAATTTTCCCAGTACTGTCATGAAACACTAGCATTATGGGATAATTCTTTATCGTAGGAAATCTGTTATTTGAAAGACTTTGGCATTATTAGAAAACAATGAACTATGGATATTAAGAATACAGAGGACATTTTTTCTTTTGAATAAGGCAGCAAAGCTCAATATTTCTTAGCTCCTGACTGTGCAACACAATGGTTGCAAACAGCCAACACAGAATTAATATGCTTAAATCCAGTGAAAATGCAGGCTTAAGCATTCCTGACCTTACATTGAACAATGCCCAAAAACTGCATAATCTTCTGGCAAGTCAACTGTCACAGCTGTGCTGCGGTCTTAACAGATTTTGTCATGAAAGTATCTATCATATATGCTCGAGTTTGTAGGAATGCATGTTTTATACATCAATTGATATGGGGTAACCCTTAGAGTGAATACACATGGGACCACTACCCTACCTTAGTTTTGCAAATAAGTATCATAAACAGATGTTGCCTAGACAAAAGTGGTCTATAAATTTGATCATCCATGGGTTTTGGTATCCTCTGTGAGTCCTGGAACCAAATCCCAGAATAAATCAAAGACTACCGTATTTTACTTTGATTTTTATGTACTTAGAAATTAGGCATGCCCTAATTGTTATTGCTGTGGTACAATTGGTACTCCATATCCATAGATTTAACCATCTTAAATTTTAAAAGTTTGATTTGTATACCTCTTTTGTATACTTATACACCCCGAAGGTCACAATAAAATTGTATTTTTGAAGCCGGAATCACTGGGGTGTTGTGTGTGGTTTCTGGGCTGTATAGCTGTGTTCTAGCAGCGTTTTCTCCTGATGTTTCCACTGCACCTGTGGCTAATATCTTCAGAGTATCCTCTGAAATTGCCAGGCACAGATGCAGGCAAAACATCAGGAGAAAATGGTGCTAGAACATGGCCATACCGCCTGGAAAACACAGAACACCTCACATCAAAATTTCTTGGGCAAAAAAGGGTTGCAAGTTGAAAGAGTTTAAAACTGGTTCTCAACCTGTGGGTCCCCAGGTGTTTTTGGCAGGGTGTGTTAATTAATTAACTCCAAAACACCCTGATTTATTGGTGAGTCTGGACTCTCACCAACTCCTCTCCAGTCAGACTGCTTAAGCATCCAGCGAAAGCAGCACTGACAAACGACACCACAGTTGTAATTCTGCTGATTCCAGCGGTTCTAAGGCTTTATTATATACATCTATATACAATTACAAAGTCCATTGCTCTTAGGACTCATGCTTTCCCCAGCAAGGGTAAAGCATGTCCTCTCTCTTTGCCGAGCATCTGCGAACAACTCAAGCAGGCGACTCCCACATTACACTCATTCCTGATGATGAATGTTCCGTCCATGCTGCTGAGTCTGGAAGTCTCGACCTATTGGCTTTGCAGGCTATCAATCAAGCTGACTTGTGATTAACCCGTGTGCTGCTGGAACACAGATGCACAATCCAAAAAACAAACAATTGATCTAACATTTCCGTCTAACAACAAAATACACCAACAGTTTTGGCCTACAACTCCCAGAAATCCCAGCCAGTTTACCAGCTGTTAGGCATTTAAGACATTTTGCCCACAGACTGTACCCAAAACATGGCAATTTGATCCCCTTCACTCCCAAACTTTCCAAAACATTTGAATAGAGAAAAATGTCCCCAAATCAGCTCAAATCGTAGTCAGAAGTGATGTCATGTCGTTTCAAGCATGCAAAAAAATATAGTGCAGTTTACCTAGTGAGAACTGGGAAGGAAAAATGGTCCCTGACTCCTGCATAATAGCACAACCCAATCTATGCAGATACGCAAATACACACACACATTTCTGACTATTCATTTCTTAACATATCGGCGGGGGTGAGGGTACATAAGGGAAATGATCTGCTTAGCAGTATATTTGCATATCTTCATGGGGAAAAGATATCTACTAAACACTGCAATAGTTGGAAAAAAAATCAATTAGTATGATATAAAATAACATCAAATGTATGCTGAAAACCAAAACCAGTAGGATGGATCTTTTTCATCATAGGTGGTGAACTTGAAAATAAAGCTAAGAAATATTAGATTCAGAGATATGCTGTTATGCATAGGATTTTGAAGAGAGATATTCAATTAAAACCTGTACGTTTTCTCTTGAGACTGATGGAAGATCAGCAAGAAAAGATCCATGGAAGGGTGATTCGACACATGTTAACAGCTGCCACCATACAGTATGCACAAAAATGAAAAAGTGACCTGATTCCCAGTGGAGTCAGCAACTTAACAGAGATGGATAAACTTTCTTTCTTAATTAAAGAAAACTCTTTGGTAATGTTATTGAAAGATTGGGAATTGTTAATTGATTTTTGGAGGAAAATAAGGGTAGTTTGATGATTGTTGGTTTTATTAATTGGTATAAATTTAAAATATAGACAAAATGTAATTAGCAGATACGATAGAGTGAGGTAGGATGCAAGGGTCAAATTATAACTGCAAAAAGTATAGTTGGAAGTCATCTTTATCTGTCATTTTTCATTAGGTCTTAATTAGTTGAGTAGTTGATGTTGGGAGTGTCTTATTTAACTTGGATATTCTGTAGTTTGTAGTGTTTTTGGTTTTGGTTTTTGTTGTTCTATTTTATTGTATGTTGATTTTATACAATATAAAGATATCTGGCCATAAAGATCAAGTGGGGAGGTGGGGAGAGAAAAAACAATTCTTAACGTAAGGAACCTTGTAAACATTTCCCTAACTTAAATTATTATTGTCTCTGATAATGTAAACACAGTGTTTTTCACCAAAAGTTCAACAGTTAATCATTGTCACAGTTCTCATCAGCAACTTTTAATTATAGTCCATGAATTCTTCACCTCCTTCTTGTAGTTTTCCAGGCTTCAATCTTAGGATGGAATCAACAGACTATTTAGACCCCAACCATACATCTTTCATACAATTCCATTCAAACAATACATCATATTTCATGACAGGTGGACGTGCTTCTGGGGAAACACACACAGAATTTTGCTGATATTTTTGGTGGTTTGTGGGCTTTTAGTTTATTGTGGACTGCAAACTCTCACAGGCAATGCATGCAAGCTGCTTTCCCTACCATCTGCTCTTCACAGCCATTTTCCAGCCCTCCAAAAAATCTGCACAAAGGCCCAGGGAACCCTACTGAATGGCATGCGTATACAGGGCTGGCCCTAGACAATTTTCAAGTGTAAGCAAGTAGTATTTTTAGTGCCCCCCCCCCCCAAAACCAATCACTGAATCACAGCCCGGGGATGAGTGCTTCTTCGGTCTTCTCCCCTCCCGGCTTCGGAGGGGCGGTGGGAGGCTCCCATCATCCCTCCAAATCCGGGAGGGAGAGAGCAAAGAAGCATTCATCCTCATGCCGTGGTTCCGCACCTCGGGGATGGGTGCTCTTTCGCATTTTCCTCCCTTCCTAGCTTCGGAGGGGCAGTGGGAGGCTCCTATCGCCCTTCCGATGCCAGGAAGGGAGGGAAGTGCGAAAGAGCACCCATCCCCGAGGCGCATAACCACGGCACGGGGATGAGTGCTTCTTCGCTCTCCCCCCCCCCCCCAGCTTCGGAGGGGTGATGGGAGCCTCCCACCGCCCCTCCGAAGCCGGGAAGGGAGGAAAGTGTGAAAGAGCACTCATCCCCGAGGCACAGAACCATGGCACAGGGTTAATTGCTTCTTCACTCTTCCCCCTCTCCCAGCTTCAGAGGGGAAGTGGGAGCCTCCCACCATCCCTCCAAAGCTGGGAAGGGAGGAAAGTGCAAAAGAGCACCCATCCCCAAGGCACGCGAAAACAGAAATGGCTATGGTGGCGAGGGAGCCACAGCCGCTTCTGTTGTTTTCCCATGCCGCAGGGATGGGTGCTCCTTTGCTCCCCCCCCAGCTTTAGAGGGGTGGTGGGAGGGCAAAGGAGCCCAGCAGAGAGGGAAGTGGAGGCAAGCAGGCCGGTGCCTTCTAAAGGACTGCACCTTCAGCAAGTGCGTAGTTTGCGTATAGCTTGAACCGCCCCTGCGCATATAGCATGCTTATCCTCTTCCTGGATTCATGGGACAGAAGGAAAAGAGGTGGAAAATCTAGTTCAGCAAGTCCAGTTCTAAACACCTTTGTCCAACTCATTGGCTGTATATGCCTATGTCTAAGTATGTTTTTGCCTTTCTTTTGGTTAGATTTATCTGAAGCCAAAGTTCGAGTTCTTGCCTGAAGCATAATATGGACTTAGATATATATATACACACACACACACAATACATCACCTCCTATCCGAATTGCAGAAAAATTATATATTTAAGCCTGTTTTGTTTTGATTCTCGCAGTGAATTTCCTTCTATCAATTTTTCTTCCTCTCTCCTAGAAATAATTGGTTAATTGCTTTGCTTTATGGATCTCCTCCTTGATATTAGGGCAACATTTTTACAGAACATTTATAACTACAGTCTATACAATCAGCATCTTTCAGAATATCCATTAGCATAATTAGTAGTCAATTAACCAATGCACTGCACCTTCAGAGGTCAGGCACACTACAAGGTCAGAGCTAGAAAGCAACAGTGTTAGGGAGAATCTGTAGATGAGAAAATCATAACAAAAACAGGGTTAATTGATCAATAGCTGAAAATATGTAGCAGCCATTAATGAAGAATCAGTACTACAGCTGCTTATACAAACTTAGCAGTTTGTATACATATTCAGTTGATTTGTGAGGCCAAGATTTGACATGAATATTGCTCTCTCACATAAGTATTCTGCTCATTCAAGTCAATTTTTGTGAGTCTTCTATAACAGAGAATCAGTGGGGTTTCTGAGATTTTATCATCAAAATAAGCATGGATCAGTTGGTGTTCATATTATGATCCCTCCTTTTAAGAGAAGATAGAGGGGTGAACGAATTGCACTCTTTAAATGCATCAAAGGCTTCCATAAAGAGGAAGGTACAGATTTGCCACTTCATAAAAAAAGGTAAAGGTTTCCCCTGACGTTAAGTCCAGTCATGTCTAACTCTGGGGGTTGGTGCTCATCTCCATGTCTAAGCCGAAGAGCCGGCGTTGTCCGTAGACACCTCCAAGGTCATGTGGCCGGCATGACTGCATGGAGCGCTGTTACCTTCCTGCCGGTAGTATTGATCTACTCACATTGGCATGTTTTACACAGGGCTTTTCAAGCATTGTAGGATGCTTGCAGCACAGCTGATCTCTAGTGCCCCACACCGCCCATAACACTGCGTAGATCAACTGTGGCGCAAGCGTCCTATGACACTCCATTCAGAATACAGGAGGCTTCCATTGTAAGTAACAGGATCAGTATTGGGGGAAGCTATGTGGTGATGTTTCCCCACTTGTGATGGAGAAGTATAGCTGCGGGTGATGCCGGGTGCAGGGCAATGGGATTACCCCGCTGTCCCGCAGATTCATCACAAATCCCCCCACTGCTCCTCTACAATGTGATGAGGTCCTTATTCTCTGCTGTCTCAGGGAAAGTAGGTGTTATGGCTTTAAGTTACAGGACAGTAGATTTTGACTGAACCTTAGAAGGAATGTGTTGACAACAGACAATATCACATTAGCATTACATGTGGGCATTCCCTTTTCCCTAATGTGTGGCTGTCTCCTGCAGAATTCTGGGAAATGAAGTTTAGGAAAGCTAAAGACGTCTCTAAGTTGAGGCCGGGCTGTGGCGCAGGCTGATTAGCAGTCAGCTGCAACAAATCACTCTGACCAAGAGGTCATGAGTTCAAGGCCCGCCCGTGCCTGGGTCTGTCTCCGTCTCTGTTCTATGTTATGGCATTGAATGTTTGCCTTATATGTGCAATGCGATCCGCCCTGAGTCCCCTTCGGGGTGAGAAGGGTGGAATATAAATAAATAAATAAATAATTCCAAAGGTCACACCCTAAACTACATTTCCCAGAAATCTGCAGGGACAGCCACATGATAGGGAAATGGGGGTGCTTATTTTATAACACTCATGTGATATCATCCAGTGAGAGTAGTTCAGTACAGGAATCAATTGCCTAGAGAGGTAGTGAGGTCAAGTTCATTGGATGACTTCAAAAAGAGGCTGAACAGCCGACTACTAGGGATGTTCTACCTGGAGATCCTGCAAAATCAGACAAGATGGCTCATGAGGTCCTTTCTAATTTTATGTTTCTATGCATATAAAAATTCACAACTTAAACCTAGAGGTTTATGTCATAGTCACTGTGCACGAGTGATGCCAACTGGTTTTTTTGTGCCTAATTGCTAATACAGAAGTCTCTTTTCCACCTGGTCCATACATTTTCTTCTGCTCCTTCCACCTGTCTCCTTTATAGCACAGTTCCACAAAAGATTTTGAGAAGTATATGAGAAAATAAACAACCAAACCCTATTTAGTCAATGGAGCAGCTTTTCTACCCAAGGAGCAAGTCCAGGGCAACAGACCTGGCCCTTCAGAGGGCACGCAAGCACTCTAGTAACCTTCTAGCCAAGGTTATTTCTTTCCCAACCAAAAAAGGGGGTGAAATGTAATATCATCTTTATTTATATTCTGTTTTATCTCCCTGGAGAGGCTCATACAGTATATATAAGGCAAACATTCAATGCCTTTTTACACTTTCACAGTCCACTGTGACCGCCAGGAAGCACGGACCTGGACCAAACTTGCACACATAACCCATATGACCTAGTCTATGTCCTGGTGCTGTTTGGGGGTGATGGACCACGGATGATGGGATTTGCAGTACTTTCAAATGCATCACCTCCCACAGACCACTGTGATGCCCACCAGTGAGAGAACTGGACCAAACTTGGCAAACAGAACCCCCGTGACCGTCCTGGTGCAGATTGGGGGAAGACGGATCAAGGATGATGGGACTTACAGTACCTTCACTCACTTCTTCAGAGCACTGCAACTGCCACGAATGACAGAACTGAATCAAACTTGGCACACATATCCCAAATGACACATTTTACATGCTGCAGCATTTTGGGTGAGGATGGACCAAAGATTATGGGATTTGCAGTACTTTCAAACATGTCTCCAACAGACCACTGTTACTCTAACTAAAGTTGGATCAGGACCACACTTGGCACACATAACACCCATGACCCATTCTATGTCCTGGTGCCAATTGGGGCAAGCTGGACAACGGATGATGGGATTTGCAGTACTTTCAAACACTTCGTCTCCCACAGGCCACTCTATCCAATGATGCATCAGGAACAAACTTGGTACACATATCTCCCATGACCCAGTTTACATCCTCCTGTGGTTTGGGGGACAATGGACTGAGAATTATGGGATTTACAGTACCTTCACTCACTTCCTGAGAACACATCAACCTACATCAATGACTGATCAAGACCAAACTTGACACACAGACCTCATATGACCCACTCTACATCTTGGCGCTGCTTGGAGGGGGATTGACCATGGATAATGGGACTTTCAATACCTTCACTCACTTCCTGACACCACTACGACCCCCACTAATGACTGACCAACACCAAACTTTGCACATAGAGCCATCATGACCCATTCTACATCCTGGGCCTGTTTGCAGGGGGAGAGTCCATCAACGATGGGACTTGCATATGGGAGTTGTAGTTCACCCGCACCCATTGAACCCAGCTGACATTGGATCTCGACTATACTTGGTATACATGTACACAATGCCTTTCTCAAATGGCCCGGCCACTGCCGGGTCCCCAAGCTAGTACAATATAAAGACAAGATCAAGGCCTTCCTCTTTTCATCTCCAGTGTCTGGAGGTGATGCTTAACTCTGGACATGGAGAGGTCCTCTTGTTCCATTTTTCCATGCCAAGGTGTCTGTAGTCCATAAATATCTTCGATTGTATTTTGCCAGCATGTCTGCATGGGGTGCCCTTTTACCTTACTGCCATGGCAGTACCTATTGATCTACTTGCATTGCATGCTTTTGAACTGCTAGGTTGGCAAAAGCTAGGACTGACAATCAGGAGCTTCTAACAGGACTCACAGCTATGAACTGCTAACCCTCTAATCAGCAGCTTTTCCTGCAGCTAGCGGATATTGGAACACAAATCTTCTACTAGATTTATGTGCTGTGAGTCCTCCATATCCACAGATTCTGTTTCCACAGATTCAGCCATCCATAGCAAACTTTGATTTTGCAGTTTTATAAAACAATCACTCTTTTGCAGTATCATTGTATACAATGGGACTTGCACCTTCTGCCTCATCACAAAGGGCTGACACCATGCCGTTTCCATAAGTGAAGGAGGGTGGAGCCAGGAGAGCTCCCGTGTTGCCATACAATCTATGTGGGGAAGTAGCACGCACCACACACGCTCACACTTTCCCCTATCTGATTGCCCTCACTTGGATTTGGGCAATGTGGGGCATGAGGGGCGGGGCTGTGGCACAGGCTGGAGAGCAGCCTGCTGCAATAAATCACTCTGATCATGAGGTCATGAGTTCGAGGCCAGCCCGTGGCGGGGTGAGCACCCATCAATTAAAAATAAAAAAATAGCCCCTGCTCGTTGCTGACCTAGCAACCCGAAAGATAGTTGCATCTATCAAGTAGGAAATAAGGTACCACTTATAAAAGTGGGGAGGCAAGTTTAACTAATTTACGACATTGAAATGACGAAGTGCCATCAGAGTGGATGATGAAGCAGCTGCTCCCCCCTGCGGCCAGAATCGAACATCCCCTCAGGAGAAGGTTAAATTGCCTCTGCATCTGTCTGTCTGTCTGTCTTGGTTTGATGTGTTTATGGGCATTGAATGTTTGCCCTATATGTATATAATGTGATCCACCCTGAGTCCCCTTCGGGGTGAGAAGGGTGGAATATAAATACTGTAAATACATAAATAAATAAATAAATAAATAAATAAATAAATAAATAAATAAATAAGGCACCGGATTCCCCATGCCCCTCTACGAACCGGAGTACAGCCACCACCAGCCATCTGACAAGGTCCCTACACCTTTTACTATCTGTGGGGCTTACTGGGGTGTCCTGGAACCAAACTGCAGCAGACACTGGATGTTAAATAACATGGGACCAGATAAAATCTGCTGAGATCGACCCAGGTAATGGAACAGAGCAGGTGTCCTTCAACTGTAGTCTGAGACGTGTTGCCAGTCAATCAGAGCAACAATAACACCATACCTTATTTTGTAAAAATATTTAGAAAGTTACCCTAGTCAATACAGGTTCAATATTCATTATCTGAAATGCTTGGGACCAGAAATGTTTTGGATGTGGGGAGGAGAGGTTGAATACCTGCATTTGTCCACACATGTACATAATGAAATGTCTTGGAAATAGGATCTAAGTCTAAATGCAAAATATATTTATTTATTTATTTACAGTATTTATATTCCACCCTTCTCACCCCGAAGGGGACTCAGAGACTCACATTGTACACATATAAGGCAAACATTCAATAGAACATAGAACAGAGACAGAGACAGACACAGAGGCAATTTAAACTTCTCCAGCTTCCAGCTTCCAGCTTCCTGAGGGTATGCTTGATTCCGGCCACAGGGGGAGCAGCAGCTTCATCATCCACTGCGATGGCAACTTCCTCATTTCAACAGCGGCTGGGTGATTTTTATGGTGTCATAAATTAGCCTCCCCACTTATAAGTGGTACCTAAATTTCCTACTTGATAGATGCAACTATCTTTCGGCTTGCTTAGGTCAAAAACGAGCAGGGGCTATATTTTTATTTTAATTGTCGGGTGCTCACCCCGACGGGCTGGCCTTGAATTCATGACCTCTTGGTCAGAGTGATTTATTGCAGCTGGCTGCTAACCAGCCTGCGCCACATGTTTCACATGCGCACAGTCTTAGGGGAAATATATAAAATGGTTTTAATAATTTTGTGCATGGAACAAAGTCTGTGTGCGTGTACTGAACGAACAAAACATAGAGGTGTCACTATCTCAGCCATCTATGTGGACAGTTTTGGATTTTGGGATTTCAAATCAGATAGTAAAGGTAAAAGTTTTCCCCTGACATTAAGTCCAGTTGTGTCTGATTCTAGGGGTTGGTACTCATATCCATTTCTAAGCCAAAGAGCTGGTTGTCCATAGAAGCCTCCAAGGTCATGTGGCCGGCATGACTGCATGGAACACCATTACCTTTCCACTGGAGCAGTACCTATTGATCTACTCACATTTGCATGTTTTGAACTGATAAGTTGTCAGAAGCTGGGGCTAACAGTGGGAGCTCACTCTGCTCCCCGGACTCAGTCAGCAAGTTCAGCAGCTCAGCGGTTTAACCCACTGCACCATCTGAGGGCTCCAGATCAGGTGCTCAACCTATAATATCTAAATCTCTTAAATGTGTCAGATGAACTAAGTTGCATTCCCTTTATTACTTTGTACCTTATGCTGTATCTTATTTCTATTCCAGGACCAGGCCTGAACTCTGAGATTAATGCCTCCAACTCAAAGAATGATCTCAGTCTAAAACACATACATTTCCTGTGTGGAGTTGGGTTTATTTTCCAAACGCTGCTGTACACATCTCATATTTTATTTATTAAACAAAGTAAATAATGTACTAAACTAAATGTCTTACACTTAATCTTTGCCACTTCCCACTGAACACAAGGCGTCTTGAGCAATGCTTGGCATTTTAACATTAGGAAAAAGGGGATTTCCTAATTACCTTCACTCACCCCACCATTGAGCTGAAATATTCCGAGTGGGAGGGAGGGCTATGAATGAAAACATCTTTGATCAAAGGTGTACATGAATGTGCATTTGATCAAAGAGACACATCTTTGACTTAGTTCACATCTTACAAAGAGGTAGGACACAGTTCAGAAAATATCTCCAAGGATAAACTCACGTGGGAAACTATGATAAAGGAGTGGACAGCTATGAAAGATATAGGAGCTTTTTTCCTTCTATTTTATACTCATACCCAATCTATATATATAAAAGAGTGATGGAATCGCGGCACCGAGCAAAGCAACTAAACTACGGGCCCCCCAACCTCGACATTGGACAACACAACCCATCATCCACGCCTTAAGGTTGAAACAACACAAAATCACTTCACGCACCTCCACATGGAGAGAACCCACAACGCCCCATCGGGAGCCATGCCAGGGAGGGAAAAGAGAAGCCCTCATGGCCGCCGGAAACAGGGAAGGCAGGCAATGGGGAAAAGCTGTCCCCTGGGTCCTAGCGCCCGCCCATCATCCAAACCATTTATCTCCACTCCAACCTTCTACAATATCCAATCCATTTTAATACTCTATATTTTAAATATATGCTATGAACCATGACAATCAACACAATCTCTCTCCTAATATTTTAACAAGCTTAAAATCACAACACCAAATAAAAAACAACACTTAAAACACGGGAATGCCAGACACTAAACAATCAGGGCCAGCGAACACCTCCCCCGATCTGCCATGCAGGACACAATCCAAGCACTCCCAACAGATGGCCACCCAGCCTCTCAATAATAATAACAACAACAACATCATACAATCCTAATGTTTGCAGAGGCTGACTATTTCTGTGGCCTTTACATGTCACATCTCTTTTTATGTTTGGAACCTTTAGAGTGTTTGCTTATGTTTTTCACATAGAAAGAAGATGGCTGTATACTCAGAAAGGCCTGACTATTTCTGTGGCCCTGACATGTCACATCTCATTTTATGTTTGGAACCTTTAGAGTGTTTGCTTATCTTTTTCACATAGAAAGAAGATGGCTGTATACTCAGAAAGGCCTGACTATTTCTGTGGCATTTACATGTCACATCTCTTTTTATGTTTGGAACCTTTAGAGTGTTTGCTTATCTTTTTCACATAGAAAGAAGATGGCTGTATACTCAGAAAGGCCTGACTATTTCTGTGGCCCTGACATGTCACATCTCTTTTTATGTTTGGAACCTTTAGAGTGTTTGCTTATCTTTTTCACATAGAAAGAAGATGGCTGTATACTCAGAAAGGCCTGACTATTTCTGTGGCCCTGACATGTCACATCTCTTTTTATGTTTGGAACCTTTAGAGTGTTTGCTTATCTTTTTCACATAGAAAAAGTATAGCTGTATACTCAGAGAGGCCTGACTCTACTGTACATACTAAACATAAAGACAACCATACAACAGACATTCAATACCACCACTAACTCAAATTTCTCACCAACACCACCAGACAACGCCACAGCAACGCGTGGCCGGGCACAGCTAGTGGTAGTATAAAATAGTATAAAAATTATTTACAAAAAAAATGTGAATAGCTAGTGAACATCTCTACTCAAGGGGATTTGATATCCTGGAATTCCCATTAGTTCAGGATCTAAAATATGTACTGCTCTTGGGCTGCTGTGAGTTTTTCGGGCTGTATGGCCATGTTCCAGCAGCATTCTGGAACATTCTCCTAACGTTTCTCCTGCATCTGTGGCAGGCAGTGATTCTGTTGTCAGTGAGGCAAGTGGAGTGTATACCTGAGGAATGTCCAGAGTGGGAGAAATAAACCTTGTCTGATTAAAGAAAGTGTGACCTTTGCAATAGCAAGCTTGAATTAGCATTTGAGTAGCCATGAAGCAAAATCAATCAGGGTTGGTATTTGCATAGAGGTGGCCTGGCCTTTGTTGCCTAGAGGCATCCTTTGTTTGGGAGGTGTTAACTGGCCCTTGATTGCTTGTTATCTGGAGTTCTCTTGTAGTTGTGGACAAGTCTACATAGGGACCACCTAATGCAGCGCCCAGACAAATCAAAGAACACAAAAAGCAATGCAGACTAATTCAAACAGAGAAGTCAGCTATAGCAGAGCACATGATAAACCAACCTGGACACAGAATATTATTTGAGGACACTCTGACAACAATTATGTCAGACTACACAGAAAAACCATTGAAAATCACAAGCATATGTACAATTTCAACAGAAAGGAGGAACCATGAAAATAAACAAAATCTGGTTACCAGTATTAAAAAACACCAGAATCAATACAGTAAATAATGAACACCACTCAGAAACAGGAGAACTCCAGACAACAAGCAATCAAGGGCCAGTTAACAGCTCTCAAACAGAGGATGCCTCCAGGCAATGAAGGTCAGGCTACCTCTATTTAGATACCCTCACTGATTGACTTTGTAAACTTGATGGCTACTGAAATGCTAATTCAAGCTTGCTATTGCAATATTCATACTTCCTTTAAATAGACAAGGGTTCTTTCACCCACCCTGGACAATCCAAAGATATATATAGAGAGAGAGAGACAGAGAGAGAGAGGAGCCCCCGGTGGCGCAGCAGGTTAAACCACTGAGCTGCTGAACTTGCTGACTGAATCCAGGGAGTGGGTTGAGCTCCCAACGTTAGCCCCAGCTTCAGCCAGCCTAGCAGTTCGAAAACATGCAAATGTGAGTAGATCAATAGGTACCGCTCTAGTGGGAAGGTAACGGTGCTCCATGCAGTCATGCCAGCCACATGACCTTGGAGGCGTCTATGGACAACGCTGGCTCTTCAGCTTAGAAATGGAGATGGGCACCAACTCCCAGAGCCGGACAGAACCAGACTTAATGTCAGGGGAAACCCTTTATCATAGATGTACATTTCATTTGCTTCACTGCCAACAGAACCTCTGAAGAGCCCAACCACAGACACAGGCAAAAGGTTAAGAGAAAATGCTGCTGGAACATGACCATACAGCCTGAAAAACTCACAGCAACTCAATGATTCCAGCCATGAAAGCCTTCAACAATACATTGTGCTACCTTCTTCCAAAAACTATTCTTTCTCAGAATTTTTAATGCAAAAGAGGCTTCCTATTATGATAGAAGCAAGTTGTCCCTCAGGAAGCGGAAGCTGGAGAAGGTTAAATTGCCTCTGTGTCTGTCTCTGTCTCTATGTTCATATGGCATTGAATGTTTGCCTTGTATGTGTACATTGTGACCCGCCCTGAGTCCCCTATGGGGTGAGAAGGGCCGAATATAAATACTGTATATAAATAAATTGTCCTCCCCTCAGGCTGCCACAGATAGAGATGTCAGAATATTGGAAATCTAGGCCCTGAGATTCCTTAGCTAAAACTTGTGACAATGTGGTGTCCCCCTAGAGATGTCATGGCAACTGAATATTGTATTTGCTCAGGGCATAACATTCAAATTTTAGGAACTAAGTCTATGGAAGGTGAATGCATACACATACACCCATGTCTATTTTTAAAGCAATGCTCTCACCCTGAGATTCCTCCCTTTTGCCCCACAAACCGCAGAAAAAGAGAAGCCTTGAGAGCTGGGAGCCATAGCCACAACCTACAATCCTGCTTTGTTTCTTGATACTAGTTTCAGAGGTCTTTCTGGAATTCTTGGTATTCCTTGTCTTTGTGTATATCATGGGAACATGTTCTGCATTTTAAATACAAGATTGATCTTCACGTTCTCGTCCTGGATGAACGTTCAGGAGTTTCCACAATTTTTATTACTAGAACTAGTTAAAAGAGTCACCCAGAGGGAATCAGAAAACATTTTGTGCCTTGGACAGTTGCTTAAGAATGTCTCCAAGATGAGGATGAGTACAAGACTCACTGGTGCTCATTCCTAATTGAAATAATATTTTGGAGCATCATTTGAAAGCGGCCTTTGGGTATTTGAGCCTTTATATATTATACAAAGTGACAGTGACAGGAAAATCCTGTAAAGTGAGCTGAAGTCTCAACGTCTACGAAGTGTGTCAAACTTTACAGTTTATGACAAAGCTTCCAACCTACTAGAACATAGTAAAGCTACGTTTCCAGGAATGAGGCAAACAAGCCTAGACAATCTGAATGACCATCTACACCATGAAGAGAGCTACTGTAGACATTATCGTGACAAAAAGTGTAATGCAGCCCAAGAGAGGGAAGACATCTGCTTGTAAAAGGAACAGAAAACCCCTTTTCTGTGTCACTGCTGACAGGTATATCTCAATACAAAATACCCTTAAACATGCATAAATACTCTGAATGGATGCTTTCTTTTTCCTGCCAAATCTACTGCAAGGTTTGTCAAATCATGCAATAGGAGTCAAGGTGGAGAACAAACCTTTCCTTAACTCTCTGTAGCTCTGGCAACAAGTCTTGTGCATTTGGGGTAAACCTTGATCAGTTTCATTACCCGTTTTCAGTAGGAGCCCTGATCTGTTTTTAACAGAGCATCCCGAAATCGTGAGGGCAGATATCTGTTTTCGCTTTTCGGTGCCAAAATATCCGGCTCCCCTTCCTGGCATGGGTTTTAAGGAGGCCTTTTATGGGTGTTTGCCTCACCTTCATCTAGAGAGTTGAAGAGCTCCCTGGCTGGGGCTCAAGACCTATCACATTTGCTGGTGGCCTTGCTCCACAACTGTGCAGGACTAGAAAGGCACTGGTAGGCATGGGTGCTGTAGTAACTCAGCCATCACAGCCTGTTCTTCAGCAGGAGTTAGAGTTTGATTCAGAGTTTGACTCGGATTTTGGACCCATCCAGGACTTGGACCAAAGTCCAATGCCTTTGCAGGTGCCTGAGGTTGTAGGGGCAGGGAATCCGCTAATTGGCAAGCATTCCAATCCTCAGTCAAGGTTGGTTTTACCAGATGTTGTTGACGCAGGGGAAGATACTGCTTTTAATCGGAGGGAATCTTTTGCAAAGGAAAGGAGTCAAAGGGAGGGGGTGAGACGGAGTCGAAGATTGGCTCTCAGGTGCATTAATGACTAACTTTCCCATGTGAAGTTCTGCGCGTCCCAACTCTCATTGACTTGTAGCCTTGAGAACTCCTTAAAGGTGCCTCTCTCCCTGCTCTGTTTGCGGTGTCAGCTTTGCCATCCCTGAGAGAGGACTCCATCTTCCAGTATCTTGCTCCTTGCCTTGCTCCCTGCCTTGTTCCCGTGCCTCCAGTCATGTTTGTGCCTTGTGACTCTCGAGTAAACCTTGCCTTCCTAACCTCGATTCCACATTTCCTCAGAGGCTGTTTTTCATGTGGATTAAAGTTTGTGGATTTGCAGTGTTTTGTTCCTGTTCCTTGCAACTTTTGGCTGACCGTGTTTGGACGGCATTTATGGACTAACTCTGACTTCTTGTTGGAACTAATGATTGTGGATTACAATTGAGAGACTTTACTGGACTTGATTTGAAAAATTAAAGACTTTATACTTTGGACTATTCTTTATATTGACTTTTTACGCTACCTGCTTGCATATACATATATATATTCCTCAATAAACTACTTCGCTTGTGATACTGGCTCCAGTATGGTTTTCAGGGTTGGGGTGCAACAAGTGCTTTCTGGGTTTGCAGGCCACACACACACACACTCTCTTTCCAAGGAGAGTGTGTGTGTGGCATGTAGGCCTAAAGATGCTGTGCCTGCCAGGGCCTACAGCTGAGCACCTATTACTCAGTGCTTGGCTGCAGGCCCTGGCAGGTACGGCCGCTTTGGGCCTGCATGCCAAACACACACACTCCTTGGAGTAAAGGGGGAAATGGCAATGAGAAATGGCTACTAAGATGGCTAGTTTTCACCCTGAACGCAATCTGTCTTCTCTCCTCTATAACTGTGATGCCAAAAAGCAGGCTTGGAGCTGGCACCTGCTTCCAGCTTCTTTCATGTCAAGTTAATTTGCATATCAGGAGGGGCCTTCTCATCCCGTGCCTTCAAATGAACAAAAAAATTGAAATAAATGGATGAAACAGGAAAAACGAATTACTGACAACTACTGTTCTCTTAAAGACTGCTGCCCCAGGTCTCAGCTCTTTATCTGATGTTTCCCAGAACAACTTCTCTCTATCACAACAGCCTGCTCTTCCACTACAGCCACGTTAACATAAATAATTCTTCTAGAATTTGATTTTTTTTAATTGAATATAAATTCACTCTGATCATATTATGTTTTGTTATGAATTATGGCTTCTCCAATTTTTGCTTGTGAAAGATATTGTGATGATTTCTTTAATTCTTTTGAGGCGGAGGGATACATATGACTGACTACATGATGTTGAAGCTTCCTTTCTTCTCCCTCCACTTTACATATTTTCCTTGTAATAATCTCTGACCCTTTTGATGAACTCTCAAATGAAGAAAAGCCCCTTGTCGTGAGATCTGAAGTAACTTAATTCCATGCATTTGTTTGTGTCAACTGTAAGGGGTATATCTTGCCTGAAGTTACTAAGCGGAATAAAATATATACTGTTTTTCGACAGAACTAACATCTTTTCAAGTACCCACATAGCACTTTCACTTCAAAGAATCTCATCAGCCATATTATTCTGTCTCTTGAATTCCTCATAGATAAAACAATTTGGAAGACTCACAACATAAATCAGGATCCATGCACACAAGGGAGATCAATGGGAATCCAGATTTATGATTGCAATGTGGTGAAGAAATATCTCTTTGCTGAAGAAGGAAGTCAAATATATTGGGGTATTTGTTCATGTAAGCTGTAAGCACAGCAATGACATGTAAATACAAATGAAACTATCTTTGAGGAAATTGATGAACTTGTCAATCACCAACAATTCTTTTCAAAGGGAAAAAATCCTCTCTAAGGAAGCATAGGTAAGCAAGAATGCACAAATATTGCATGCATAAGCACCAGTGTTCAATCTAGAAATCGTGTCCAGTTTTTGTTTTGCTTTTTGTATCAGAAGCAACTTGAGAAGCTGCAAGTTGCTTTCTGGTGTGAGAGAAAAGGCCATCTGAAAGGACGTTGCCCAGGGGACACCCGGATGTTTTGATGTTTTTACCATGTACCTGCATGGAACTGAAGCTGATAGAGGGAGCTCATCCGCGCTCTCCCCGGGTTGGATTCGAACTGGCAACCTTCAGGTCAGCAACCCAATCTTCAAGTCTTCAGTCCTGCCAGCACAAGGGTTTAACCCACTGCGCCACCGGGGGCTCCATCGTGTCCAGTGAAAGCATCTAAATGATATCAATTACAAAAATGAATCAACAACCCAAATCCTTCTAAAAATCAATGGGACCATGTCATCATGGGTAACAAATCATGATTATGCTTGAAGTGGCCATGCCTGACGTGGGCTATTACTACTTCACCTCTTCAGAGCGTGGGAAAAAGTACCTGGACTGTAGCTCCCCAAATTCTTCAATGGGAGGTTCCAAGGATTACACATCAAAATAGAAAGGAATTATACATTGTCTTTTTATAAAGAAGGCATCTATCTATCCCTATAATTCTGTTTTCATTTCCACAAGGAGCAAACCTTTGTTAAAACATTGGGGCCATGTGTACTGAAGATGGAGCCACCCAAAAATAATTTGAATTATAATGAGGATAACTCATAACAATGCATTTATAATGGGACAGTCATGCCATCTTCAGCTATTCAGGAAAGCTAGCTACTCTTCCATATAAACTAAGAGGACAGAATTTTCCTACATACCATAAGGTAGTGTGCTGAGACATGCAAGGAGGATCTTGGGCATTTTTTTAAAGTATGTTTTATTATTATTATTTAAGAAAAAGTTACAATTATATAAACATATTCTATACATTTCCCCCTCTTTTATTTACATTCACCCCTGGTTGTGTTAGATCCCTAATTTGATGTTTAATAGGCTTTTCCTTAATCCCTCCTTATTATCCAAGATATTCGCTTATCCAAGCTTCTGCCGGCCCGTTTAGCTTGGATAAGTGAGACTCTACTGTAGTTATGAAGTTGCAACGAAAATAATTTTATGGTTGGGGGTCACCACAAAATGAAAAACTGTATTCAGGGGCCGCAGCATCAAGAAGGTTGAGAACCACTGATCTAGATATAGTTTCACAGCCTAAGGAAGAGGGAAGATATTATCTTCCTGGATTTCCAGTATGTTCACTTTTTATTTTCATCCTGGCCGCAGAACAACAGCTATGCCCTACAATTGACCTGGGGTCATGCTTCACTATTGAAAAGGTTTGGGAAGGTAATTGCTCAAGGTACTCAATACCTCCTTTTGTAACAACTTCAACAACATTTATACCAGTGTAATAGGAGATTATGGTGTGTATATCACTAACAGGATTCTTAGCCTATGATCCCCCAAATTACATGAAGAATTACATTTTACATGGAAGTTAGCTTCATGCACACTTTATTTTCTTGGATGATGGCAGTGTTTGTCTTCTGGTAGGTTGTTTGTCCGTTTAGCCTTTTCCAAGTCTAGATCTTTGTTTCTGGAAAGTGCTGCCTCTCTGTGATGAATGCAAGGCAGTATGAATGAACTGACATCTCCTAAACTGACATCAGTAGGACAGCAAGTTCCTTTGGGCAGGGAGCTCAGTGTGACAATACTCAAAGAGCCACTAATTGAGACAGAAAGAAAGATTGGGTTGGCGGCATTCAGGGAGTCTCAGAGATATGCTTGCCCAAGAAAACTGACACAAAACAGAAGCAGTTAGTGTGCTCTTTTGTGTAAAGTATCTGTAGCAGCACATTCAATTAAAATTAAATTGTAAAAAATAAATCTAACTGTGGGAATTGCTCAGTAAAGCTTTCCAAAATGGGACGTGGTGTTTAAGTAACAATATTTTAAGCCAAGCTGTAAAACAGGATGCAAGGATTGTGAACTCTTCTGACAACATTACACAAATACGCTGGTCAGAATTTGTTTTTTTAATACAGACCAGGATTATTTTTAAACTAGATAGGAAGAGGTCATACACGCATTCATTCGCCATAGAAATGGAGGGATGTTTCGCAAAATATAATTGAGCAATGCATTCTATTTAACAAACTATTACACTCTTAAGTGAGGAGGCACTGAGTGAATTACCGTATATACTCGAGTATAAGCCGACCCAAATATAAGCCGAGGCACCTAATTTTACCACAAAAAAACTGGGAAAACATTGACTCCAGTATAAGACGAGAGTGGTAAATTTCAGAAATAAAAACAGATACCAATAAAATTACATTAATTTATTAATTTATTATTATTATTATTATTATTATTATTATTATTATTATTAATTAAGGCATCAGTACGTTAAATGTTTTTGAATATTTACATAAAGCTCTAATTTAAGATAAGTTGTCCAACTCTGATTAAATCATTATTCTCATCTTCTTCAATGTAAATGTGCTTATGTATCCTTTTAATAATAATAGAGTAAAATAATACATGTAATAATAATAATAATAATAATAATAATAATAAATATAGGAAAATAATACATGTAGTAATAAATAGAGTAAAATAATAAATATAATATAATAATAAGATCAGAGTGAAATAATAAATGTATTATTAATAATAATAAAAACAGAGTAAAATAAATGTAATAGTAGCAACAATAATAGAGAAAAATAATAAATGTAATAATATCAATAATAATAGAGAAAAATAATAAATGTACCATATATTCTCGAGTATAAACTGACCAAAATATAAGCCAACCAGGACCCTCACCGAGTATAAGCCGAGGTGGGCTTTTTCAATCTTAAAAAAGGGCTCAAAACTAGGCTTATACTCGAGTATATACAGTATATTGGTCTCTTCAAATGCAAGTCAACCCTATTTCTTCATTAATTAATTATTTCTTGTCTATTTTGTTGATTTTGCTAATCTATGTGCAGATGACTGGGTATATTAGAAAATCACCAAAACGCATTCTTCTGCTTTTGTTTCAATTATATATATATATATACACACACATACACACACACACATATATATATATATATAAAATTCATATTCATAGAATTAATTCATTTGCTCCTTTTAATTGTCCAAGCATATACTCAGTAATGGCATCATCAGAAGGATGATGGCTAAGTATGAGTTGCCATTTTCTATGAAAGATAACCTATTAATACTCCGGGGAAAAGGAAACACCAGCTATGGGGGCAGATGACACACAACTCTATTACTCTTTTCCACATAAAACCAAGGAAATCTTTCAGGTCCTGACCCAGTCATTTATTTATTTATTATTTTATTTATTTACAGTATTTATATTCTGCCCTTCTCACCCCGAAGGAGACTCAGGGCAGATCACATTATATACATATAGGGCAAACATTCAATGCCCATATACACATAGAACCGAGACAGAGACAGACGCAGAGGCAATCTAACCTTCTCCTGAGGATATGTTCGATTCTGGCCATAGGGGGGAGCAGCTGCTTCATCATCCACTGTAATGGCACTTCCTCATTCCAACGTTGTAAATTAGTTAAATTTGCTTCCCCAATTTATAAGTGGTACCTTATTTCCTACTTGATAGATGCAACTATCTTTCAGGTTGCTAGGTCAGCAACGAGCAGGGGCTATTTTTTTTTTAATTGACGGATGCTCACCCCACCACGGGCTGGACTCGAACTCATGACCTCATGGTCAGAGTGATTTATTGCAGCAGGCTGCTAACCAGTCTGCGCCACAGCCCAGCCCTGGTTGTTGTGATGGGCTGGATGAAGGCTAACAAACTGAAACTTAATCCTGACAATACAGGGGTCCTCTTGGTCAGTTGTGGGGCTGATCGGGGTATAGGGTGGCTACCTGTGCTCAACTCCCCCTGAGGATACAGGTCCGCAGTCTGGGGGTCCTCCTGGACTTAGTGCTGACACTTGAAGCTTAGGTATCGGCAGTGTCCGGAAGGGCTATTGTACTATTAAAACTTATGTGTCACTGTGTCCATATCTCGAAATGCCTGATCAGACCACAGTGGTCAATGCCTTAGTTACATCTCGGATGAATCACTGTAATGCACTCTATGTGGGGTTGTCTATGAAGACGGCTCAGAAACTGCAATTAGTACAAAAAGCATCAGCCAGATTTCTAATGACTACAGGGAACACACCACTCCCCTGTTAAAGCAGCTCCACTGGCTCCCTGTGTGTTTCCAGGCCCAAATCAAAGTGCAGGTTATCACCTATAAAGCCCTTTATAGTTTGGGTCCAGCCTATTTGCATGACCGTGTCTCCCCCATGAATCCATTAGGTCCTTAAGGTCCTCCAGGGAGGACCTTCTCACAGTTACACCACCCTCACAAGCGTGGCTAGTGGGAACGCAAGAAAGGGCCTTCTCGGTGGTGGGGCCCCGGCTCTGGAATACCCTTCCCAAAAAAATCAGACTGGCCCCCTAACTAGACATCTTTAAGAAGGAATTGAAAACATGGACGTGGAAGCAGGTGTTCGGAAATTATTGTGATGGTTTTATAATTGTACCAGTCTGGTTTGAACTGGTTTTATCCTGGTGCACAATATGTTTTGAATCCTGTAAAACTCAATTTATTTACATCATTGGGCTGGGCTGTGGCGCAGCTGGCTAGTAACCAGCTGCAATAAATTACTACTGACCGAGAGGTCATGAGTTCGATGCCCGGGTCAGGTTAAGCCCCCGACCATTAAATAGCCCGGCTTGCTGTTGACCTATGCAGCCCCGAAAGACAGTTGCATCTGTCAAGTAGGGAAATTTAGGTACGCTTTATGTGGGAGGCTAATTTAACTAATTTACAACATCATAAAACTGCCAGCAAAACACGAGGAAAGGAATGAGGAAGTACAGCCACTAGTGGACAGTGAAGCAACAGCTCCCCCTGTGGCCGGAATCGTGAAGCTGGAAAAAAATGTTAAATGCCTCTGTGTCTGTTTATATATGTTGTTTGTCTGTTGGCATTGAATGTTTGCCATATATGTGTTCATTGTAATCTGCCCTGAGTCCCCTTCAGGGTGAGAAAGGTGGAATATAAATACTGTAAATAAATTAGTTGTGTTGTTTTTTTTATTTTATCATTATGTATCATGTGCTATGTTTTATTCATGCTTGATTTTATAGTTATTGTTATAAGCCGTCCTGAGTCCTTTTGGAGAGGGGGCGGGATATAAATAAAGTTTTATTATTTATTATTATTAAAATAATCCAATCCAGCAATCTTTAGGGGTTGAAATACCAATAAGATTATAAGGTGGATGCAAACGCAGTGGATTTCCCCACTCAGTTCAAATAAACCATTTTCTATTGAAACACTTTCCCAATGGACAAAAGGGGGGGCAGGATATTCAACACACTCGGGTAAGAGTGTCAGTAATTATTTAAACACTTCAAGAAGCAAAAGATTCCCAGGAGGAAAATTACACAAATCTCTAACATTTCTAGAAGACATAGCATTTCAAGTATATGTTTGTGTGGGGAGAAGGGGAGAAGAAAATATTCATAATATGTTAAGAGATTAAACCATCTTCTGCATCCATAAAGAACAGCACATAACACAAGAAAGGATTTGATTGCGAGAACACATAAATGCTCGACAACTCCAACAACTATCATGTCAGACTACACAGAGAAGCCATTGAAATCCACAAGCATGTGGACAACTTCAACAGAAAGGAGGAAACCATGAAAATGACCAAAATCTGACTACCAGTATTAAAAAAAACTCAAAATCAGAACAGTAAATAAGAAGCAATACTCTGAAAACGGAGGAGTTCCAGACATGGGAAACAGGGGCAGCTAACAACTCTGAACAAAGGATGGCCCCAGGCAGGAAGAAGCCAGATGAAGCTTTTCAATGCTAATTAAGGTGATTAACTACAACATTCACACTGGCCTCCAACTGACAAAGAATTCTTCTCTCACCCTGGGCTTTCCATATATATATATATATATATATATATATATATATATATATATATATATATATATAAACCTTCCTTGCTTAGTTTCTCCATGCCTCACAACCTCTGAGGATGCCTGCCATAGATGTGGGTGAAACATCAGGAGAGAATACTTCTAGAACATGGCCATACAGCCCGGAAAACATACAACAACCAAGGCTTTGATTGTGAACATCAGTTAGTATGGACTAAGTGACTTGAAGGTTGGGTTGCTGACCTGAAGGCTGCCAGGTTTGAATCCCACCCGGGGAGAGCACGGATGAGCTCCCTCTATCAGCTCCAGCTCCATGCAGTGACATGAGAGAAGCCTCCCACAAGGATGGTAAAAAAGACATCAAACATCCGGGCAACGTCCTTACAGACGGCCAATTCTCTCACTCCAGAAGCAACTCAAGTTGCTCCTGACATGAAAAAAAAGTTAGTATGGTCAGCCACAGACCTTTGGCCATGCCCTCTGGATGACCTTCATAGATTTTCAGCAATAACCTGTTACTGGACATACACTAGCTATATATACTACATGAGTAAATGACTTGGGAGTCATTCATTCTTCCCAAATAACACTTGTCACAGAAGGTCTCCGAGGTAAAAACTGACAGATGTCACAGCATCTCACAATGCTGAAATGATAGGATTTATGGAGGCAAGAAGTCACGAGATGGGCTCTTATAGCTGATATACTCTTACAGTATAGACAGATACATCCAGCCCTGCCTTGCACAGTTCCTGAATGAGAAGCAAGATGAATAAAAAAATGCAGATCACAGTAAAACAAATAGGAAAATATAATGTTGCTTTCCAATAGCCCCTGCAGTCCATGCATAAGACATATCGGAAGAATCCTAACTAAGTTTCACAGGGGAAGGAGAGAGCGGCACTGTGGCTTTTTTAAAAATGAGGGACATGTAGTTGAAGGCATTGTTTATATTTCTCCCCAGGGAGCCAGCATCTCCTGCCTCTCAGCCTCCCCTCGCCCCATGCTGGGTAATTGACTCAAATACAGACTTTGAGGGAAGAGCTCCATCTACTGAGAAAAGTCTCCAAGTTCGGAGGCATTCTGTGAAGTCGGCTTCACTTGGTTCACAGGCGAAACCCGACTAGAGAAATGAAATTATGTAGCTGCTGTTTTAATGCCACTGGCATCAAAGGGATAGGGAAGAGATCCTTCTCCCGCATCCACCCACAAGGCTCTCTCCCATGTAAACAATAGCTCAATTAAAAAGCCTATGGTGGCTGATGCGTCTTCCACGTCAGCCGATCACTTACGTCCTGCTCCATGGTTTTATTAATCTTTCCACGGCATTGGAGAAATGCCACTGCGATCATTTTGTTCCCACTCCCCTCCCCCAAAGAAAAAGAAGGGCAAGCATGATAAATACCAGCATCTAAATGTCCAGGCGCCAAGTCACACTGTGAAGAAGCACACTTTGTATCGGAGGGGGAGGAGGAAAAATTGATCTACCCTTTTCAGAGGGACTGGAAAAATATCTGCAGAGGCATGTTTGTATTCATCAAAACAGGAACCTGCTGCTTTGTTAAAAGGCAAGAGTAGTGCCCTTTGCTTCATTTTTATTTTGCTTTCTTTACACAAAATTGGCTCTTTGTTTTTTCTCCCTCCATCCCCAGGCAGTCATGTACGGCTATTTCCATAAACTGTCCCAGGCCTCCATTAATTACTGCTTTGTCAAAGTGTTTAAATGAAGCTTCCTCTCTCTCGGATGCACACCATCAATGCTCAGGGAAAAAATCAATAATCTTCATTTGATGTTATTCACCTGGCATCTATCCGCCTTCATGCAGGCAGCTTTTCTCTCTCTTATATATGTACACATATAAATACAGAGCCTGGCAGGCAGAGGTTCAATGGCTTCCTCTGGCACACAGAAGAGTGGCTTTTCAAATATGCTTGAGGGTTCTTTAAAAGTGAACAACATTAAGGTGGTCAGTAAAAGAAAGAACAAAGTCTTTTCTCCTTTCAAGTGTTCGGGGTGATGGGGATGCTACTTGACAGTGCAAAGAAAACATTCAAGGATGTACTAGCAAAGACTTGAACTTCAGATTGGTTATTTTGCATGGCATCTTTAAGACCCTGCTACAAAATCATAGACTGGAAGACACCTCAAAGGCTATCTAATTCAACTCATTTCAGGAAGTGACAACAAAAGCAACTTTGATAAGGGGTCACTCTAATCTAGGTGCCAAAGTAGTTCCTCTGCCCCCGGCATCATTGAAGTGCAATGGGGTGGCAAAACCCACAATTTACCTTTAAAGCACATAAGAAGCATTTCCAGAATCACAATTCAGATTCAGAACGAGGCACATATTCCTCATCAGCCTTATCTAAAATATGACTTAATGTTGTTTTCTAGGTAAAAGGTAAAGGTTTTCCCCTGACGTTAAGTCCAGTCGTGACCGACTCTGGGGGTTGGTGCTCATCTCCATGTCTTAGCAGAAGAGCTGGCGTTGTCCGTAGACACCTCCAAGGTCATGTGGCCGGCATGATTACATGGAGCACCGTTACCTTCCCGCCAGAGCGGTACCTATTGATCTACTCACATTTGCATGTTTTCAAATTGCTAGGTTGGCAGGAGCTGGGGCTAACAGCGGGCGCTCATTCCGCTCCTGGGATTTGAACCTGGGACCTTTTGGTCCGCAAGTTCAGCAGCTCAGCGCTTTAACACACTGCGCCACCACCAGGGGCCCTGTTCTTTTTCAAACACCCTGTAAATTAAATTACGAGTATTCTAATAACAGTAATATTCGAAATTTAGTACGCTTTTAATATTAGGGCCGCTTTATAATTTGAAGCCGTAAGCTGTAGTTTACTCACTTGTGCTTAAAATTGACTATGGCACAAGCTTGTCAATGTGGAGCGCCATTACCTTCCCACCGGAGCGGTACCTATTGATCTACTCACATTTGCATGTTTTCGAACTGCTAGGTTGGCAGGAGCTGGGGCTAACAGCGGGCGCTCATTCCGCTCCTGGGATTTGAACCTGGGACCTTTTGGTCTGCAAGTTCAGCAGCTCAGCGCTTTAACACACTGTGCCACCACCAGTTTTTTACTATCACTAATATATACACTATATATATATATATATATACACACACACACACACACACACACACACACACACACACACACTAATATATAATAATATAATATATTGTACGAGGATTGAATGAAAAGTAATGCCTCCACTTTCGTTACTTGGGTTTGGATGGGAATATTTTAATAAATCAAATGCAGAAATAATCCTTAGAATGTGCTCTTTAATTACCACTATTCAACTTTCCACATAATCACCAGACAATTGGATACATTTCTGCCAACTATGAACAAGTTTTCTGAAGCCGTCACAGAAGAAGTCGACACTCTGTTTCCTCAACCAGTGTCTCACAGTACCCATTGTGCACCGATCTTCCGATAGCCAAGCAAAGCAATAATGTGAGGAGGAGGGAGGAAGAGGAGGGAAGCACAGAAGCCCTCAGTATGCTTCGTGGAGCCCTAAGGGCTCCGCGGAGCACAGTTTGACAACAGCTGCTATAGACAATGTAAAAAGTAAACGTAGTAGTAGAAAAACACAAGAAAAAACCAAATTTATTCATGAGAACAAACAAAGTAATTAGGCATTGCTCCTAGATGAGCTGCAGAGGAAGGCTTTTTTCACTTATCCCCCTGATAGCACTTTTTAACTGTTCTGAGAAGATATCTGAATATAAAAATAAGCTTGTTTGTTTTTTCTCACATCTTGAGAAGTAACAAAGAAAAAAGGACATTCCACTGCAGCTATTTGGAAGTACGAAAGATTATTCCTATTATAAAACATTGTATCCAACTTCTATACAGGGTTCCCTCACTACTTTATAGCCTCTGCATCTGTCTTTGTCTCGGTTCTATGTGTATATGGGCATTGAATGTTTGCCCTATATGTATATAATGTGATCCGCCCTGAATCCCCTTTGGGGTGAGAAGGGCGGAATATAAATACTGTAAATAAATAAATAAATACTTTGCAGTTCACTTTTCACAGGTTCTCTGTTTCTCAGTTTTCAATAAACTCTAAAAGACTATTATAAATCATAAAAATTGCAATTTACAGCCTAAGGAAGGAAGAAAGGAGAAGCCAAAGGGAGAGAAAAGGAGCCCAAGTGGCAATGGGAGGAGAAGGATGCAATTTGTCAACACAGGATTGGTTGATAAAGACTTAAAATAGTGTATAACTAATAAAATATTGTATAAATATTAAAATAAATATAGTGTCCCTACTTCATGGGTTTTCACTTATTGTGGGTCTTCCTGGAACCTAACCCCAGCGATAAGTGAGGGAACACTGTATAGGATTTTCCAAATAATATCCTATCCTCCACGTACTTTGCTTTAGGGGAGAGAGGGATTTGCTATAGGGCATGGGTGTCTGTCAATGAAAAATAATATTTCAGAAATTCTAGTGGTCATGAACAAACTTATGGACATGCCCTCAATGAAATTATTTGGATTCCAGCCTATAGTAATTGCTAAGCCATCCGGCTGGATGCTAGCCTACAATAAGTAGCCATCAGCATTGCTCTGAAAATCTAACGCACATATCTTTTAAACATGATTTATTATGACCCACTACAAGGCCAAATTACTTATTTGAGAAGCAGAAATGACCATTTCTTCACTAATGGTATGTGTAGAACACCATTATAGCTAAAATCATGCATATTTCAAATGGTGCTAATTCATACAATATTTATGACTGTGCATACTTTTTTGCAACGAACTTTCTTCTGAAAAGAAGTTCTGGGGCAGGCACACTATTGCTACATGCTGAAAAAATGCTCATAGAACTTAAGGACATTATTCAAAGATTTTAATTTATCTTTTCTAAAGCATTCTCAAACATGCCCATAATTTTATGCTCAAATACCTGTAGATGGGGTTGCTGTGAGTTTTTCAGGCTGTTTGGCCATGCTCCAGAAGCATTCTCTCCTGATGTTTCGCCCACATCTATGGCAGGCATCCTCAGAGGTTGTGAGGTATATACCTCACAACCTCTGGGGATGCCTGCCATAGATGTTGGCGAAATGTCAGGAAAGAATGCTTCTAGAACATTGCCATACAGCCCGAAAAACTCACAACAACCCTGTGATTCCAGCCATGAAAACCTTCGACAATACCGGTAAATGCACCTGATTTTTTTCACAAAACCCAGATTTCAACCTGACCTGTTGACAGATTTTTTGGCATTTGACAAGAATGCACTGTTCATAACAGCAGATCAGGAATAATGGTTTGACATAAGAAAAATATAAGCACAAGCATAATGCTCACCTCTCAGGATCCATACTGGAATATGTGTTGTTGAAGGCTTTCATGGCTGAATCACTGGGTTGCTGTGAGGTTTTTTGGGCTGTATGGCCATGTTCCCATAGCATTCTTTCCTGACATTTTGCCTGCATCTGTGGCTGGCGTCTTCAGGAGAGAATGCTCCTGGAACATGGCCGTACAGCCCGAAAAACTCACTGCAACCCATATTGGAATATACTGAGAAAAACATTGCAGAATGAATAATCTGTATTCGTAAGTACTATAAGAGGTTATGATATTTATTCCCACAAGTGATATGAATGAATAACGACTTCCTTTGCCGGAACTGAATAAAACTAAAAGACCTCTTTAGTCATTCGTAACACATGAGCTAAATTGTCTACTGGGATCGAGTCAATGTGCTGGTTAATTTCATAACTAATCGGGATCTTCCTCAAGGTCCATCCCTTTCTCCAATATCACATGCTCCACCCTCAGTATCCACATTGCGGTCTCTATGCAAAGAGAGGCAAAGAGCTTTGTTTCATTCTACACAGACAATGCTCCTGGTTATTTTTTTATTCAGATGGAAGGTGAGGTGCATAATTTCACACCCAAGTTGCCTATAGCTTGCATTTACTGGGTTGAATGAATGCAGTTTGACACTACTTTAACTTCCAAGGCAAAATGCTATGGAATTATGGTTTTACAAAGGTTTTAGATTTCTCTGTCAAAGAATTCTAGTGCCTCACCAAACTACAATTCCCGGGATTCCATAGCCTTGAGCCATAATAGGTAAAGTGATGTTAAACTACATTGATTCTATACTGCAAATGTACTCCTAGTTTTAGTGGGACAATCAAATATATTAGTTAGATGAGATTTGGTAAGTGCCAATCTTATTGTCATTGCCAACGTGGGAAAAGTGCAGAGCATAGGTAGATATAAAAAGATAGCTAGGGTCTTCCATAATGAAGGCTGCTGCAGAAGAAACAACAGACAAAAAAGTCTGAAGTAGCATGTGGCATTTATAGATCACTCAGTGTCTGATAGAACCTATTGGGCTAATTTCAATATTCATCCCTGCAAATGTAGAATCATTGACATGAGCTGGACTTATTCATCCCAACTACTTGAGTTCTGAGGATGATTTGGGAAGGAAACCCACTGAAGCATTGCAGTACACTGAAATACCCGGGAGTTACCCTGGACCGTGCTCTGACTTATAAGAAGACTGTTTAATTATAAAGCAAAAAGTGGGTGCTAGAAATAATATATGAAAGTTGACTGGCACAATCTGGGGATCACAACCAGATACAGTGAAGACATCTGCCCTTGCGCTTTGCTACTCTGCTGCTGAGTATGCATGTCCAGTGTGGAATAGATTTCACCACATCAAAACAGTGGATGTGGCTCTTAATATGACATGCTTCATTATCACAGGATATCTACGCCCTACACCACTGGAGAAATTATACTGTTTAGCTGGTATTGCACCACCTGATATTTGCTGGAAGTACAGCCAATCTTGTCTGTCTCCTGAGGAATCTGTATAACGACAAAATAGCCACAGTAAAAACAGACCACAGAAGAACAGACTTTCAAGATTGGGAAAGGTGTACGGCAGGGCTGTATCCTCTCACCCTACCTATTCAGCTTGTATGCAGAACACATCATGCGACGTGCAGGGCTTGATGAATACAAGGCTGGAGTTAAAATTTCTGGAAGAAACATTAACAACCTTATATGCAGATGATACCACTTTGATGGCTGAAAGCGAGGAGGAGCTGAGGAGCCCTATAAACAAAAGCTGGGTTGCAGTTAAATATCAAGAAAACCAAGATTATGGCAACCAGATTGATTGATAACTGGCTAACAGAGGGAGAAAACATGGAGGCAGTGACAGACTTTATATTTCTAGGGGCAAAGATTACTGCAGATGCAGACTGCAGCCAGGAAATCAGAAGACGTTTACTTCTTGGGAGGAGAGCAATGACGAACCTCAATAAAATAGTGAATAGTAGAGACATCACACTGGCAATGAAGGTCCGCATAGTTAAAGCAATGGTATTCCCTGTAGTAACCTATGGATGTGAGAGCTGGAGCATAAGGAAGGCTGAGCGAAGGAAGATAGACGCTTTTGAACTATGGTGTTGGAGGAAAATTTGGAGAGTGCCTTGGATGGCAAGAAGATCAAACCAGTCCATACTACAGGAAATAAAGCCTGACTGCTTGCCATTGAAGGAGCTGGGAGTGGCCATGACTGACAGGGAGCTCTGGTGTGGGCTGGTCCATGAGGTCACAAAGAGTCGGAAGTGACTGAACGAATAAACAACAAAGCAGCCAATAATGAAAGGACCAAGGACCAAGGCAGTGACATCTCCAGCTGATCCTCTGTAAGATATCAGCTAGCATGCCAATGCCTTAAATTAAAAAAAACAAAACAGCTTCCTAAGATCAATAAAGATACTCACAGGAACACTTTGGCACGTGAGAGTCCCAAAGTGGCAGGCTAAAACCCGGAACTTCAATCCATGGCTGATACCAGATGAGAAACTCCCCCTGGGCACACAGAAGACTGGACAAGTTGGAAGGCGCTGAACTGACTGCATTCTGACACCACAAGATGCAGAGCCAATCGTAGTAAATAGGGCTACAAAGTGGAGTCCACGATAACAAGCATGGAAAAGAGCAAACCACAGACCACCTACCACAATGCAGTCTGAGCCCTGCCACATGCACAATGGAGAACCTTCTCACAGTGACACAAGAGGCACTTGAAGTAGCCAGCTTCTGGTCAAACGAAATCTAGCATAATGCCAAGTTTATAACTTTGTGATTTAAAATACATTATAGCTGTATCCTCAATTTGCTTCTGACACGATAAATAAATAATAACCCAACTACTCTAGAATATAATTTTTCACTAATTTACAAAGGCATCAATAAGTAATTTTAGTAATTTTCTAAGCCTATTCACTATTTGGGAATTCTTCTATGCCAAACAGGAAATCGTGTGCACAAAATGTTGTTTTCTGTGTAAAACAAACACATGAAAGTTTTGTGCAGAATTCACCAAGAACCAGTAGGCTATGCAGAAAACGCCATTGCCTGCATAATACATGCTGTTTTCTGCACATATCAATGACATGCGAATCTTGCACAGATTATGTCTTTAACTGCAAATATTCCTCAGTCTAGGAAACATCTTATCTGGGTTTCTCAACAGAAAATAAAACATGTTTTCAACCATTTCTCCAATAATTTTAATAGCCTTTCTATATCTAGTTCCACAGAATCCAATCCTCTGTAAGATCAAGGGTGAATTTAGAGAGGCATTGAAATGCCATAGGTTAAAAAGGTAAAGGTTTCCCCTGAAGTTAAGTCCAGTCATGTCTGACTCTGGGGGTTGGTGCACATCTCCATTTCTAAGCCCAAGAGCCGGCATTGTCCGTAGACACCTCCAAGGTCATGTGGCCGGCATGACTGCATGGAGTGCCGTTACCTTCCCGCCAGAGCGATACCTATTAATCTACTCACATTGGCATGTTTTCGAACTGCTAGGTTGGCAGGAGCTGGAGCTAACAGCGGCCGCTCATTCCACTCCCGGGATTTGAACCTGCGACCTTTTGGTCCGCAAGTTCAGCAGCTCAGTGCTTTAACACACTTCGCCACTGGGACTCCCTGAAATGCCATACATGAACAAAAATAGATTTAAAAGATTTGTATTTTACCTACTTCATAATAATTTCTTTGCTTCTTCTCTGCATGCATGTAACTCCAAATGAGTCAAGCTACTGGTCAAATGTAGCATTTATAGATCAGACATCATTACTGATAGAACATGCCCTGTTTCAGACTGTGCACCAACGCTGTCATCCAAAACTTCCATATCTACAAGCAGATATTCCAGGGAAACAGGTCAGGTGCTAAGGTTAATCACTCTTATACAGCAGACAGATTAACACAGTTGCAAGGAACATAAGCAGTAAGGATGCAAAATGGGGCAGGGGGAGTAAAAATTATTAATTCATGTGATGATCAAACAAGGTGAACACATGGGGGAAGAAGCAGAGCAACAGAGAAAGCATTGTATAACATTATATTTGCCTGCTTAAAATTCATCAACACTGAGAGATGGTGTACCGAGTTCCACACCATCTGGTAGCTGCAAGGAACAAACAAAATAGAATTTACAGGTACTGTTGTGCACTCTGAATAGTACACCATAGTGTAGCAATTGCACATGAGAGACAGTGCCAGCATTAAAAATAATTGATGTGCAGCCCTGTACTTCAAGTCTTTATTTATGTCATGGGGGTGTCGGTGTGGTGTAATTGCACGAAGTACACAACATACTCCATGGCTACATGCTATATATAAAACAGCTACAGAAACCGAGATCTCCTGATTTTAATTTAAACTGATCTCTCAACCCTGTCTTCAAATCACCCAAGTGCTCATCAAATCAAGATGAAAACAAAAATGGACATAATAAAAAAACACCCTCTTCTATCAGTTAATTATATGGCTGCATCCCTTCCAGTGGTTTCCACAAAATTATTTTACCACTAGGTTGGGTTCCTGATAGTGCCTGGGTTATTTGAAAAAGGGATTTTTTTTGGGGGGGGGGGGGGTTAGGTAATATCATTTACTTAATTAGTAACACTGTTTATTAGAAAAAAGCCAGTCTTTGATTTTGTTTGTTATGAATGCTCCCATCAGAAAATACATAATGATGTGAGTGAACTACAGTTCCCAGAATTGTGGGTTAATCCTCCCCAAACCAGGCCTGTATAAACAGTTGGCCATATCGGGTCAGTCTGGCAAGCTTGGTCCAGATTTGACGTTGCCTGGGTTCAGTCCTCTCTGGATGAGGGCGAACTACAGTTCCCAAAATCAAGGTAACTTCCCTGAATTATGTTCAAATGGTCATGGGGCTTCTTTGTGTCAAGTTTGGTTCCAGTCTATTGTCAGAGGGGATCACAGATTCAGGGTGAACTTCAACTGTTACACCCCAAGGCTGTGAGGACACCCTGAAAACCACACTGGAGCCAGGATCATAAGCAAAGCAGTTTATTGAAATATATATAGTAAAGGTAAAGGTTTCCCCTGACGTTAAGTCCAGTCATGTCTGACTCTGGGGGTTGGTGCTCATCTCCAATTCGAAGCCGAAGAGCCAGCGTTGTCCGTAGACACCTCCAAGGTCATGTGGCTGACATGACTGCATGGAGCGCCCTTACCTTCCCGCCGGAGCGGTACCTATTGATCTACTCTTTTCGAACTGTTAGGTTGGCAGGAGCTGGAGCTAACAGTGGGCGCTCAAGCCACTCCCGGGATTTGAACCTGGGACCTTTCGGTGTGCAAGTTCAGCACCTAAGCGCTTTAGCGCACTTTGCCACCGGGGCTTCAGATGATATATATATGCAAGCAAATAGTGTTTAAAGTCAACAGAGAGAATAGTCCATAATATATTGTCCTTAACTGTTCAAAAGCAAGTCCAATAAAGTCTTTCAATATTGTAATCCACAAACGGAACTCGTTAGTTCCACTAAGAAGCCAGAGTTAATCTGTAAACGCTGTCCAAACAGGATCAGCCAGAAGTCGCAAGGAACAGGAACAAGACGCTGGAAATCCACAAGCTGCAATCCACATGGGCAGCAAACACGAGGAATCGCGGAACCGGAGTTAACAAGGCAAAGTATACTCGAGAGTCACAAGGCACGAACATGGTTTGAAAGACATGAAACAAGGCACTGGAACAAGGCAAACAAGGAGCAAGGTACAGGAACATAGGTTCTTCTTCTGTGGATGGCAAAGTTGATACTGCAAAGAGAACAAGGAGCAAGGAAACTTTAAAGAGTTTCCAAGGCTATAGCACAGTGAGAATTAAGACGGGCAGAGTTTCACACGAGAACCTTTCTCATGAGAGCCAAACTTTGACTTCTCTCACCCTTCCTTCTACTCCTTTCCCTCATGAAGGGCGTTCTCCGATCAAGATCAAAACACTCCTCTGCAACCACAACATCTCGCTGATCCAACCTTGACTGATCATCGGAATGTTCCCCAATTAATGGGTCCTCTACAACTTCAGACACCTGCAAAGTTAACAGGCTTCAGTCCAAGTCTTGCATGGGCCCGAAATCTAATTCAAACTCCAGTTCCTGCTGAGAAACAGGCCGTGATGGCTGAGCTACAACAGAGTCAGTCCCTCAATCCCCTATAGCAGGTAGAGGCTGGATGCGTCCCCTTGGGCCCTTTTCTCAGGCCATCCTCTATTTCATCATCCCTTCCTTCCTTCCTTCCTTCCTTCCTTCCTTCCTTCCTTCCTTCCTTCCTTCCTTCCTTCCTTCCTTCCTTCCTTCCTTCATTCTCTCTTTCCTTCCTCCTTCTCTCCCTTCCTCATCTCCATCTTTCTCTCTCCCTCCTTCCTTCCCTTCCACCCTTCAACCCTTTCTTCCCTCTTCCCTCCCTCCCCTATCTTTCTCACTTCCTTCCTTCCTTCCTTCCTTCCTTCCTTCCTTCCTTCCTTCCTTTCATCCATCCTTCTCTTCCTCCCTTCCTTCCATCCATCCTTCTCTTTTTCCTTCCTCCTTTCCTCCTGAGGGATTTTTAGCTGGGAGAAGAGAAGGTAGAGAGGGAACATGAAGGGGAAAACTGTTGTTCTGCTACTCTAGCGACCAAGGCACAAGGGAGCAATGGGTTGAAAAGATGAGGAAGAACTTCCTGGAGACTGGCATAGGCTGCCTGGTAGTGTGGTGGAGTCTCCTCTGGAGGCTTTTCCGCAGAGGCTGCCTGTTGGGAGTGCTTTGATTTTGGCTTCTTGCATGGCTGGAGGTTGGACTGGATGGCCCTTGGGGTCTCTTCCAGCTCTAGGATTCTAGGATTCTATACCAGGAGTAGGCAATATGGGGTCTAATGCATACACCATCCCGACCAAGAGCAACCCCTTTGTGATCCAAATGTTTCCCATTTTCCCTTCACTTTCAGCCTCCAAAAGGAAAGAGGGAGAGGAGAAAAGGCCAGGGATGGGGCTTGGGGAGAACCCCATCCCTCCTGGCATGCCTGCTGTGCTCCAGAGGCCCCCAAGTTAGAAAGATTGCCAGTACCTGCCCTCCAGAATGTTCAGCTGCTGATCAATTCCTCTGTTTGCTGTGTGCCATAGGAAATGATTAAGCGCGAGGCAGTGGGCAGGGTCATGCAAATTCCACAGCAATGGAAAGAGAAAAGAACCGTGGAAGGCATCTTTGTTGGAGGAAAAACAGGAAGAAATTTTCCCCAAATGAAAGTCTTCACTTCAGTAGGGAGTTAGTGGAGGACATTGGCAGGGCTCTTTGACATGTTCATGGTGCTCTCTATAACCTGCAAAGTCCTTCGAGGGAGGGACATGGTTGTCTCTCTGCTTAGTGGGAACTATAGTTTGTTGGTGGAGGCAGGATTCTGTTAGCATGAGTGGACACCCCGTACCACATACACACATACACATTTTCTTTTCTTTTTTCTTTTTTTACACTTTTATTATATATTTAGATATAGAAACTCAAAGAATACCTGGTGTAACTACTACCCATACCCTTAAAATAAAACCGAATTAATCCTTATTACTTAATTTTATTTATACGTTCGATATGAGATGTCTATAAGACTGCAATCTTCACCTCTTATTGGGCAGATTTCTTGTCTATGAAACTGTTACAATGTACAGTGTTTTCATACAAATTTTAAAAAAATAGCACAGCAAACTCTGTAGAGGAGAGGAATGAAGTTTGAATCTCACTGTCTCTCAAACACACACACACACACAAATTCTGCTGAACCAACCCTTTTTAAGTATTTCAAGTTTCTTAGGTAGCTTATCCTCTATATCATGGGACATTTTTGTAACAATTCTTCACAAACATTGGCAGTTTAGAGCATCTTTTATTGAAAACTCCTCAAAGAGCGCTCTTCCACCAATGCCCATCTCTCTAATCTTCTGAAAAACAGCAGGTATGATTCCACTGGAAGGAGCAATCATGCCTTCAGATATCAGAAAGGACCGAGATTATTTTTCTGGAAAAAAAAATAGTCCTAGAGTTTCCTTTGTTTGAAAAATATCAGAAAATTGAAAGGTACTTAGTACAAAGGCCCTTTCATCCAATTGTTAGATGCTTGACAGAGTTTATAAGGAACTCTTCCACGTATAGATTCCACCAAGGCCCTTCAGACAGCAAGTGAGATAAGATGATGTAATGAGTCTTATAATGGGATGGTTTGCCATTGTGTGTCTTCAAATCATTGCTGATTTATGGTGACCTAAACTGAACCTATCACAGGATTTTTTGGCAATATTTATTCAGTTGCTTTCCTCTGAAACTAAAGAGTGTGTAACTTGCCCGGGGTCACCCAGTGGGTTTCCAACTTTACGTGGCCAAACAGAGATCTGAATCTTGGTTTCCAGAGTCCTTGTCCAACACCTAAAATATTCCACAACACCGGTCTTCCAAGGCAATCTAATTTCCAAATAACGATTTGGATTCAGACTCCAAGATGCTTAGAATTGGTCCAAAGGAAACTGGGCTCTCCATGAGCTCTTTTCTTCTTGTCTCATCACTTCAGTTCGACTTCAACTTTTTTTTCCCAGTAGGTTTGATTCAAAAAGTGTACAAGTCTCTACAGAGAATCAGATATCTCAGAGGGCCTTGCTTCCTCATTCTGTACATCTCAATTATATTCAGAAATAAATTATCTTGTTAGCTACATTATTACATTAAGATGACAAGTACATTTTACTTTAAAAATGTAATGATAAAATAAAAAGATATTTTATTCATGTACTTAGTCCTCGCTCCCTCTCTCTCTGACATTTAATTATATCTACCACTGCATGGTGATCTAAAACATTAATTTGGCAAATGAAGTAGAATTGTCGGTAGTAGACTGCTTTGCCATTTTGCTTTTAAAAAATTGCAGTTTACCACCAGCTAAACTGGTCTGAAGCCAATGTCCATCAGAGAGAAGAGAGATATGAGTAAGGCCTTCCAAACAAGGTTCGTCTTCCCATGCAATGTAGCAAAAAAAAAAATCCATGTGGCTCAAGGAGACTGCCAGCCTCCTGTCTGTAGAAGTGGTCTTTGTCCAGCCTGCGATGTCTGCAGTACCTTAGTAAAATAGAAAACCTGAAAGCAGAGCCGGTCCAACAATGAGGCAAATTAAGCGGTCGCTTTGGGCGCCAAACATACGGGGGCGCAGTTGAGACTGCTTTTTCTGTTGATTTGTTGTAAAACATGATGTTTTGGTGCTTAATTTGTAAAATCTTAATGTAATTTGATGTTTAATAGGCTTTTCCTTAATCCCTCCTTATTATCCAACATTTTTGCTTATCCAACGCTTTTATTTTTCAGTGATTGTTTGGGGGGGGGGGGTGCCAAAATTCTGTTCGCCTACTTTTGAAAAATACCTAGGGCCGGCTCTGCCTGAAAGATACAGGAATGATGAGATACTAGAAGCTTAATTCGCTTGTAGTGGAAACAGAAGAAATTTCAGCTATCCCAGAGACTGGGAAGATTACATTCTTCGACTACAGATACAGCTCCACATTTGTGGTTTTTTAATGCAAATTTGATTATTCACATATTTGATTCAAAATGTAATCTCTAGAAATCTCTAGAATCTCTGGTGTAACTAAGGGCCTTTCCACCCAGCCATAAAATCCAGAATATCAAGGCAGAAAATCCCACAAAATCTGCTTTGTACTGGGTTGTCTGAGTCCACACTGACATATATTCCAGATGATGTGGCATTTTATTCAACTGTGTGGAAGGGAACTTAGTCATGCAGGAGGGCATAGAGAATTCTGGAGAGAACACTTCTATAGGAATCTCTAGAGACCTCATCAGAAAGCCCAGGAGAAGAGTCCTGCTTCACCAGGCTTCTGTGAGGAAAGAGGGAGCATCAAGGCAAATCTGTTGCCCCACACAGAGCTCCCTCTCTGCGATTCCATCACATGAGGAAAGCATTGCCCTTGCAGAGTGGAAATGTCCGATTATGCTTCCGCCCCAGTTGTGGGCAGGGCCTCCATCAGAAGTCAGACGTCAGTCTCTGTCCCCCAGATGCGGTGAAAGCATCCTAGGACACTAAATCACCCTGTCTGATGAGGTAGTAGGTCATCCAATGCAATTTATGGTCAGCTTCCAGCAAAAGTTATTTATAATTGATATGGCCTTCCTTTGTCAGTGATCCGGAAACTGAAGCTGGTGCAGAATGCGGTGGCTCGTCTTCTTGCCAGGGTGCCGGCGAGATGGTGTATCACCCCAATTCTTCAACAGCTGCACTGGCTTCTGATTGAGTACCGGATGACTTTCAAGGTGTTGGTACTAACTTTCAAGGCCTTACATGGCTTGGGGCCGGCGTACCTGAGGGCCCGCTTATCCCCCTACCAACCCCAGAGATTATTTCCGTGTAAAGACCAAAATTTGCTTGAAGTCCCTAACATCCGGACCTATCATTTGTCTTCTACTAGGCAGAGAGCTTTCTCGATTGTAGCCCCTTATTTATGGAATGCCTTGCCAGTTGAAACTCGAACCACCCGAGACCTACTTGCCTTTTGGAAAGCCTGTAAAACCTTTCTCTTCCAACAAGCTTTTGATGGGTGAAAGCTTGGGGCTATGTCTGTTCTTATTGTTATCTAAAACTAACTGTATTGTTTTATCTAATTCTGTAAACCGCTCCGAGCCAAATTGGGAGTAGCGGTATACAAGGCCAATTAATAAATAAATAAATGTCTATGTTTTCACAGCTTTTTAAATACTGTGTTTTATTGTTATTGTCCGAATCTGGCATTGAATTATTGCCATAGCTTGTAAGCCGCCCTGAGTCCCCCTGCGGGGGTGAGAAGAACGGGATATAAGTACAGTAAATAAATAAATAAAGCAGCCCATAGAGTTATACCTGAAGACCTAGAAATTCCTGGAGATGTATTCTCTCAGATAAAAAATAGTAATTTGTTTGCAGTTTTTCACTTGTATGGGGATTCCATGCCCTGAATCCCAGAAAATGTTAAGGGGTGACTATACAGTTTCTGGAAGATGGGTATATTTTACGCATCTGCATACGTATAACATGAACAATCCAACTATGATGGATACTCCAAAACTGATGAAAGGGTATGCTTTTTGTATTTATTATTTTGTCCTGTCTTTTAAAACTGGTCTTGTTGAGAAGAGAAAGGAATCAAGTGGCAACTTTCAAATGAGAGGCATCAGCAGCCCTTGAAGATTCCATATAGTTTGTGAATAATTCCAATATAAAGATATAACCTTGCTATAATGCTGACAAGAGCACTATCTAACTTGATGAACTATAATATTCATCACCGAAGTGGCAATGAAATAAATTTGATCTGACTGGTAGCAATGGATAAACAGGCTCTAAAACTTTTCTCAAATCTTCTTTGTCATATACGAATTGCCATTCTCTGACCACTTCAAAACATACATACCACTTCATTGGTCTCATTTTCCTTCGGCAAATAATGTTGAGGAAGATAAGCAGAATGATAAACAAATCATAAAGGCACTTTCTGTCCATATTTCAATTTAAATTAAAATCCAGCTTCCTAAAAAGATATTGCTAGTCTTTAAATGAAGAGAAAGTAATTTTATTTTTGCTGCTCGGTTCTTAAATAGGTAGCATAAGGTCACATCAGTTTTCTTGATTTCCACTATTTCTGGCACTAGCACATCTCATGGTCATCCCTGAAGACATTTGACCTACACATATGAAGCTCTTGTTCGGAAATATGTAAGATTTCACCCATTGCATCTGCATCACAGTTTGTAGCCCAATATGATGCCTTCCAGACGTCTTTAACTCCAGTTCCTGTTAGCTCCAGTTAACATTGCCCATAATGAGGAATCATGGGAGATGAGTCCAAAATACCAGGAGGCCGTCATGTGGGGAGGTACTTTACTCTAGGTCAGTGGTTCCCAACATATGGTCCGTGGACCACCAGTGGTCCTCAAGAACTAAAATATGGTCCGCGGCCTCACCATTACATGACTGGTCTCATAGGAGAGGGAGATAATAATTTTTGTTATCGAAAGCATTCATGGCCATAATCATTGGGTTGCTGTGCGTATTCCAGACAATATGGTCATTTTCCAGAAGCATTCTTTCCTGACGTTTCACCCACATCTATTGAAGGCATCCTCAGAGGTTGTGAAGTATATTGGAAACTAGGCAAGTGGGATTTATATATCTGTGAAATGTCCAGAGTGAGAGAAATAACTATTGCCTGTTTGAGGAATGTGTGAATATTGGAACTGACCACCTTGATTAGCATTGAATGGCATTTCAGTTTCAAAGCTTAGCTGCTTCCTGCCTGGGGAAATCCTTTGTTGGGAGGTGCACATCTGCACATCTAGTTCTGTCTATTGTATATCAATAAACTTTGGGGCAATCAAACATTTATTTATTTATTTATTTACAGTATTTATATAGAATCATAGAATCATAGAATAGTAGAGTTGGAAGAGACCTCATGGGCCATCCAGTCCAACCCCCCGCTAAGAAGCAGGAAATCGCATTCAAAGCACCCACGACAGATGGCCATCCAGCCTCTGCTTAAAAGCCTCCAAAGAAGGGGACTCAGGGCGGATCACATTATACACACATAGGGCAAACATTCGATGCCCATAAACACATAAAACAGAGACCGAGACAGACAGACGCAGAGGCAATTTAACCTTCTTCTGAGGGGATGTTCGATTCTGGCCATGGGGGGAGCAGCTGCTTCATCATCCACTCTGATGGCACTTCCTCATTCCAGGTCGTAAATTAGTTAAACTTGCCTCCCCACTTTTTTATAAGTGGTACCTTATTTCCTACTTGATAGATGCAACTATATTTCGGGTTGCTAGGTCAGCAACGAGCAGGGGCTATTTTTTTATTTTTAATTGACGGGTGCTCACCCCACCACGGGCAGGCTTCGAACTCATGACCTCATGGTCAGAATGATTTATTGCAGCTGCTCAACAGCCTGCGCCACAGCCCGGCCCCTCACTGCTCAGAGGAATTTCCATTTTATTAGCACCCCATGCATGATAAGCTGAGAACTTTGACATAAGAAGGAGCTGTTCTTTCCACAAGTTACATTTGTTACAAGATGCAATTCTATGATTTATTTATTTTGTGTCAAAAGCATTGCATAATAAATTGCATAAAAAATTCTATGATATGGAGTAGTGTTATACATTAAACCACTCATTTGTTTATGAGAGTGTATGTGAAGCAATATATGCACACACACACACACACACATATGTATATTAAATTACTCCCAACAATACTTAGCAACTGATTTGTGAAGTTCCCACCACCATTACAAATTACTATGGAAACAAAGTGGATATAATGCATACTGGAAGCCACTTCCTGTTCATACCATTAAAAGATGTGCAATTATTTTAATAGCATGCTTCATGGCAAACTTTCTATTTTGGGTGAATTCCTCCTCCTCTTAAGCACACTACTCCTGTAGAGCAAAAAAAAATAAGGCTAATAATCAAGGACCCATCAGGGAATCCTCACTAATAAAGTGCTTTATTCATTTATTTTAATACTTACCACAGCTGACCTAAGACATGGTCTTTGTGTGCAGATGAAGGGATTCAGAGAAGATAAAAATGAAAACTAAATACCCATCATTGATTTCCCCCCCCCCCCCAAAAAAAAATATTCTTACATTGGAGCCCATGTTTCATCTCCTGGATGCCTTTCAATTTCGGCTTCTAATGAATGAAGTTCCTAAAAAGGAACAGAGAGGGTATGGATATTCATACTCCCACCTTTTCTTAACAGAGTCAAGATTGAAAATACACATTAGTCCTTGCAAAAGCTCTATGAGGAAGCATGTAGCTAAGAGCTTACTCTGATTGTGCCGTTGCGCCTGCGGCTATAACTCTTAGAGAAAGAGGCATGGACGTGACATCTTTCCCCAGGGGATTGCTTCTTGCCCTCCTTTAAGGAAACTGGAACTCCCAAGGACCAAAACACTGTAGATAACTCAAAACTGGTTTTATTGTTCACAAAAGGTTATCCCTTTAAGGCAATAAGCTGGAAGTTTCAAAGGGGTAAAGGAAAATATACATTACAGTCTTTGGTTGTCTTAAGTCCAAGGAGCTCTGCAGCTGAGAAGCTTTTCCAGGTCCCTCTTTCTCAATGGCTGTGAATGCCGGAGCAATCCTCAGCCTCAGTCCAAATGGCCTATGTTTGAAGACACAGTCTTCCTCTGGTGTCAAAGAACTGATCTGAAGGCGCTTGAGACTCCTCAACGTCATCCAAGTTGGCCCTGAACATGAAGCATGTCTCAAGAGTAAGAACCTCAGAATTGGTGCTGAGAGATAACTTAATCAAGGGCTTTTAGAGCCAGGTCCCTCTCTCACGTCCATCTGATAGAAAGCTTGATGGTGGAATGAAAATGGAAACACTGACCCATTCCAGGAAAGGGTGGAGTCAAACAATTGAGCTAAACAATATAACTGGTGCAAACAACATTGATTGACAGCTATAAATAACTAATCAATCCAACTACATTTACAGGGTAAAGGCAAAATCAGGCATGATACAACAATTCAAATCTTGCAGTTTACAGTTCGACATATAGATGGTGCCACTCACGCCGTCACACTGATAGCAAACTCTCTATAACAGATAATTATAAATACTTCACAAAGATACACATCCCAACTCATATAATGAAAGCTTCTTGGGGTGGGAAATAGCAGATTGTTTTTTGATGGTTCTTTGGAATTTCCTATCACCTTAGAAGACAATTCCAGTGTAGACCCAGTTGACTTCTGGAATGAGAAAAATGCCAAGTGAAAGCAGTGAAATAATTGAGAGTGACACTGATTGATAATTCAGAAGGATCATCACCAAACACAGGTTAGAGCAGGCATGTGCAAACTTTGGGCCTCCATGTGTTTTGGACTCCAAACCACCTGGAGGGCTGAAGTTTGCCCATGCCTGGGTTAGAGTCTATCTAACAGCCAATTTGATAGTCACGCTGACCACAAAGAAATGTAAGTTAAGGTTCTTTTTTATTGATAAATATTTATTACAATTAAGATCAAGGAGGGGATGCAGAGAGGGGAAAGGGGGAAGAATAAGGTGATATTAGGGGGAAAGAAGTGCAGGAAAGAGAAGAAGGAAAAGAAAGGGGGGGAAAACTTACAAGAAGGGGGAGGGGAGATTTTGGATTTTAGAGGATCTGTGAAGTGGTGTGGTTTGTGAAGATTAAAAGAGGGATCTTGTGATAATACATGCAAGTGGTTGCAGGTGGTGGCTATTGCTCTAGGTTAGAGAGGTCGTGATGTATTTGTCAGTGGTCATCGTTGTTGTTGGGTCTTGATTCTTCTAGTTCTGCTCTTCCTTGATAGCTTCAGGGGTCTTCTCCCATCTTTTTCTTGTATATTCTTCAAGTATTGACTAGTCTGTTTATCTTATTGGTTTCCCTTAGTGTTTTTTGATCACAAATGTCAGCCTGTCCATATTTCTTATTTCCCATAGCTTTGATATCCATTGGTCGATGGTTGGTGTCTTTTTTAGTCTCCAAATCTTAGCAAAGGCTATTCTGGCTCCTATTGCCAGGTAATTTAGTATCCTTTCCTCATTTGTTTCTAGTTTTTGATCAGTTATGCCCAATAGATATAATTCTGGACTCATTTGGAATATCCTTTTCAGTATCTTCTGACATTCTTCGTGCACTTCTTTCCACTCTGGGTGTGGAGGGTCCAGGAAAGGGCGGGACCAGGAGGGCCTGGGTCACCCTCAGGTTGACAAGGAATCTTCCACCTTGTGTGACTGTGGAGCTGAACAAACAACTCCTCATATGTATGCTTGCCCACAATGCCCTGTCTCATGCACGGAGGAGGAGTTGTTTAAAGCGACGGACAATGCGATTGCTGTTGCCCACTTTTGGTCCAAAACTATTTAGCTGTTTGTGATTCCTTTATTTTATCACTTTTAAACTTATTTATTATGCAATGCTTTTGACACAAAATAAATAACCCTCAGGTTGTCTTCTCAGCATAAGGATGGGGCTGCTCTTCCTATCCTTATGCTGGGAGGAAGGCGGGACATATGGTGATTGCCCCAATCCTCCTTCCCATCCTCTTCCCCCAATCCTTGGCCTGTCCTCTTGGTATTATGCTGGGAGGAGGGTGAGATGGATGGCGGCTGAGTGTGGTCTGGAGAGCTCTCAACTGCCGCGTACCTTCCTTGAGACGTCCTCCTGGCATAAGGATGGGATCGCTCGCACCATCCTTATGCCGAGAGGCAGGTAAGACACATGATGGCTGAGAGCACTCCAGGGGGCTTCCTCCCCCATCTTTTTGGTATAAGGACATGGCAGGCCACCGTGTCCTTATGCCAAGCGGACAGGGAAAATGAGGAGAGCCTGAGGTAAGTACCCCCGGGCCTTAGTTTGCCCATGCCTGGTATATACCATTGTTACTCAGTTATAACGCACCATTGAATGTAATGCACACCTGAGTTTTGAAGGTATGCATTATCAAGAAAAAGGATTTGCTGTCGAATGTAATGAGAGGCAGTGATGGTTGTGAAAAAGCTGATGAGAAGCCGTGTGCCTCCATTTGGCTTTTTTGCACCCAGTATCCCGGTGACGAAGTGTGTTAAAGCACTGAGCTGCTGAACATGCAGACCGAAAGGTCCCAGGTTCAAATCCCAGGAGCGGAGTGAGCGCCCGCTGTTAGCTCCAGCTTCTGCCAACCTAGCAGTTCGAAAACATGCCAATGTGAGTAGATCAGTAAGTACCGCTCCGGCGGGAAGGTAACGGCGCTCCATGCAGTCATGCCAGCCACATGACCTTGGAGGTGTCTATGGACAACGCCAGCTCTTTGGCTTAGAAATGAAGATGAGCACCAACCCCCAGAGTCAGACATGACTGGATTTAACATCAGGGGAAACCTTTACCTTTTTACCAGCTTCCCACTAGCCTTTTTTCATGACCACTGCTGTCCTTCCTCCTCTATACCAGCTGGGATCTCTTGACCAACTGCAGACCACTTTAGGTGCCTGATTCTAATCCACTATCAAATCTAATGTGCCCCTCAATTTTAGCGATGTAATTTAGCCAAAAAAGATTAGCATTAGGTAAAGATAAAGGTTTCCCCCTGACATTAAGTCTAGTCGGGTCCAACTTTGGAGGTTGGTGCTCACCTCCATTTCTAAGCTGAAGAGCCAGTGTTGTCAGTAGACACCTCCAACGTCATGTGGTGGCATGAGTGCATGGAGTGCCATTACCTTCCCACCTATTGATCTATTCACATCTGCATGTTTTTGAACTGCTAGGTTGGCAGAAGCTGGGACTAACATCGGGAGCTCACCCCGGATTCGAACCGCCAATCTTTTGGTTTAGCAAGTTCAGCAGCTCAGCAGTTTAACCCGCTGTGCCATTGGGGGCTCCAGGTTAGAGAACAAAGTTGCATTTGAGCATTAGATGACAAAGCGTCAGACTCGGGTAAATATGGTACTAATAATGAACTCAGGTTTTAAGGATCACAAAAACTATCAAACGGGGCTATTGGAAAACAGTAGGTATTGGTATGTTCTATTTTAAATTGTCCTGAGACCGGCTTTGAGTCCGGTTCTGGAATTAAAGCAGATTATATACATATACATATATAAGCAATCTTCTGTTTTTGTTTCAGAGTACTGGTATTCAGAAATGTAATGCCTCTAATTCTAGGTGTGTATCAGCTGTTGATCATTTCAACCTCTCTACACACTATCATTATGGCACTTTTGCTTAGTAAAGGTTCAGTTGACTGAGGCCAGCCCTCCCTCCCCTTTTAGAGACAAACAACATCACCCCTCACTCCAAGAATTTGGAAGAAACAAAGATAGCAGGCAAGGAGATAGCTCTCCACTCCTTGTATTCTTTATTGTACTTGTATTTATGTTATTGGTTTTTATTTATTTTATGGTTGTCTGGGATTTTTTATTATGCTCTGAGTCACCACGGGTGCCATTTAGGGCGGAAATGTCAAGATACACCATTTTAAACAAATAAGTAAAAATCAATAAAAAATGAAGGTTAACATGGCTATTGGGTTTTATTTTTCAGAGAAGGAGGGAGAGGGAGGCTATTTTTTCCTGCCCTATCTGTTTCCTGTTCCTCAAAAGTCATATTTTCATTTTTTATTTTTTATTTTTGGTTAAGAGAACAAAGTTGCATTTGAGCATTAGACGACAAAGCATCAACACTTGCTTTGAGGAGAGAGAGAAAACGTGGAAGAGAAGGGGGAAATCAATGGGTGGGTGGGTTGTGCATACAACCTTTAAAATGTTGATAGAACGATGCGGTGGCCTTTGCAATTTCCCCTGGCAATGAGCTCCATAGGCCAATAGTAAAGGATGTGAAAATGTTCTTCCTCTTGAAATATAGAGGATTTCTTCCAGAAACTAATTATAGCCAAATGAGTTTCGGAGATTTTTTTTTTTTGTCTTTAAACGCTTCACTTCAGAGGTCTGTTCTGAAATGCTTAATTAAATCATAGTTTTAAAAATGCATGTGAATTTAAATATAGTTATTTTTCTTTCAATGCACATTTAAAAAGAAATTGTCTCTCAGACCTTTCAAAATAAATGCATCTTGTTTTCTTTTTAATACCAACAATTAGGAAAGCTGCGCATCAGTATATAACAATGCGCCAATCAGCATATCAGTCGGGATGAATGGATAATTCCATTTCCAGTCTCTGTCAGCTTTGCGTGCAATCATTAAGTAGCCCATTGTCCTGTATCAATATGAATCTGTGATTTTAAAAATTCAACACGAAGATTCATGTGTAAATACTTACTACTGAATGTTCTTTTTTTTTGGCAAAATCCACATTTATAAATCCATTTTGCCATAGACTACATCTCTCTAAATAGCAATGGCCAGATTTCTGTGGTTGCACTACACTGGGGTCTTTGCAATGACATAGGTCAGGGTTCCCCAAACTAAGGCCCGGGGGCCGAATGCGGCCCTCCAAGGTCATTTACCTGGCCCCCATCCTAAACTTTAGACTTAGGGTTGACCTAAGTTTATCTGGTCTTTGGAGGTCTCTTTGCTTACCTATGGCCTTATGGGATCGTCTCAATGGTCTTTGAAGGTCTCTTTGCTTAGCTACGGCCTTATGAGACCATCTAGATGGCTTTTGGAGATCACTTTCCTTACCTATGGTCCTATGAAACCGTCTAGATGGCCTTTGAGGGTTCCTTTCCTTACCTATGGTTTTATGAGATTGTCTAGATAACCTTTGGGGGCCCTTTTCCTTACCTATGGCCTTATGAAACTATCTAGATGGTCTTTGAGGGCCCCTTTCCTAACCTATAGTCTTCTGATGGCCTGCTGATATCATCTAGATGGCCTTTGAAGGTCCCTTTCCTTACCTATGGTCTTATGAGACCATCTAGATGGTCTTTGGAGGTCTCTTTGCTTACCTATGGTCTTATGAGATCGTCTAGATCAGGGGTCCCCAAACTAAGGCCCTCCAAGGTCATTTACCTGTCCTAAACTTTATACTTAGGGTTGACCTAAGTCTGAAACGACTTGAAGGCACACAACAACAATCCTAATTTTGGACTATTTCATCATAGTCTGGCCCCTCAACAATCTGAGGGACTGTGAACTGGCCCGCCACTTAAAAAGTTTGAGGACCCCTGACATAGGTTATGGAAGGAAGAGTGAATGGTCTAGAACAGAAATCCTCAAACTTTCTAAGATAAGGGACAGTTTATGGTCCTTCAGACTGTTGGGGGGGCTAAACTACAGTTGAAAAAAGCATGAATGAATTCCTATGCACGCTGCACATATCTAAATTTATAGTGCAAACAAAACCCATGAAAGAACAATAAAATATTTAAAATGAAGAACTATTTTAACCAACATACACTTACCAGTATTTCAATGGGAAGCATAGGCTCACACTTTTTGTGGGCCTACACTTTTGCTGTTGGATGATGAGATAGTTAATTAACACTGATATTGTTGGGTGCCTTCAGGTTGTTTTAGACTTAGGGCAACCCTAAGCCTAAATTTTAGGGTAGGGTCGCAGGTTCGAATCCAGGGAGCAGAGTGAGTACCCACTGTTAGCTCTAGCTTCTGCCAACCTAGCAGTTCAAAAACATGCTGATGTGAGTAGATCAATAGGTACCGCTCCAGCGGGAAGGTAACGGTGCTCCACGCAGTCATGCCGGCCACATGACCTTCGAGGTGTCTATGGACAACACTGGCTCTTCAGCTTAGAAATGGAGATGAGCACCAACCCCCAAAATTGGACATGACTGGACTTAATGTCAGGGGAAACCTTGACCCTTTACTAAATGACATTGGAGGGCTGCATCTGGCCTTCAGACCTTCATTTAGGGACCCCTGGTTTAGAGCAGCGCTTTTTAAACTGGCCCCAAATGGGGTTCCCTTTACTCAATATTGGGGTCATGAAAAATTGTGAACAGTAAAAGGTGTCTGAACTATCTAGACATTTACATAAACGTGTTAGCAATGATGAGCAGTGTTTAGAGTGGATTCTGCAGAAAATGCTTAAGCTGTATTCCACACAAAGGAAAATCTGCCTGTTGATCAAGTCTTGCATGTGCTGATTTATTATCAGTAAAAGGTAAAGGTAAAGGTTTTCCCCTGACATTAAGTCTAGTCATGTCCAACTCTGGGGGTTGGTGCTCATCTTTGAGTGCTTTGAGTGCAATTTCCTGCTTCTTGGCTGGGGTTTGGATGGATGGCCCATGAGGACTCTTCAAACTCAATGACTATGATTCTATGATAATTTCTAAGCCAAAGAGCTGGCGTTGTCCGTAGCCACCTCCAAGGTCATGTGGTCGACATGACTGCATGGAGCACCGTTACCTTCCTGCCAGAGCGGTGCCTATTGATCTACTCACATTGCAAGTTTTTGAACTGCTAGGTTGGCAGAAGCTGGGGCTAACAGTGGGAGCTCACCTCGCTCCCCAGATTTTGTCAGCAAGTTCAGCAGCTCCGTGGTTTAATCTGCTGTGCCACTGGGGGTGCCTTTATTATCAGTAGATGTATGATTTTTGTATAACCGTATACCTGGGGTTGCATAAAAATTCTCAGGTGGAAAGCAGTCACAAGTGGAAAAGTTGAAGCAGTCTGGTCTAGAGGTATAGCAACTGTGAAAAAATGTTGATATAGAATGTTTGGAGCCAAACAAATGTTGATTTTATTGCTTTGTCACCATACCACTTCCTTGGCATTTATGGGACCACTTACAAATGAATATTGCAAGCAATTGCAGAAGTTTAAACTGTTCACAGATTTAGATTAACTTTTTTTTAAACTACAAACTAAAACATCTAGCAGCAATAGTGCATATTTCATACTGCACTTCCCAATGTTTCATGGTCCCCACAGGTCTTGCTGCCAGAAATCTTGTTGTTCATAGTAGCAAACTCTAAATAAGACACACACCAGATACAAACAAATAAACCAAAATTCACAATGAGAAATTTGCCATTCCATTGCCTCCTAAACCCATACTTTAAAATTTTTATTATCTACTTTGAAGTGAGAAGAGTCTTATTCCTTTCAACCACATTTCTTTTCCTTTCCAGTGCTCTTTCAAGGCAGAATAGCCATTAAACTACTACAGTTCATAATACTGACCTGTAGGCTTGTGTAATTCGGTCAAAAGGCATGACTTTTTAGGGTCCATTTTCAGCTAACCCCTCATTCTGTTTACCAGGAAGTTACTCAAATCAGGAGGAGCGTTGTCGTTTTCATTCGGCAAAGATTCAGCCCATTGGCTACAATGGGAAACTTTAAAGGCTCAATCCTCGGTCATTTTAAGGCCTATCTGCATGAAACCTATCTCAGTTTTAGACAACTGCAAGCCTGCCAGGTTTCAGAACAATTCACCAATCCACAGTACTTATTTTTTAGAATTATTTTAAGTTTTTACCATAACATTTTTAAAAATAAGACAAACTACAAGAGAGGATTCTGGGAATTGTAATCGCCGGTTGTGTCCATTCTTAGTCAATCAGAGCATGGACATAACTAGACCTTTTATTGGCTGAGAAACCGAGAGAGAGAAAACTTCAACTCCTATCATGCTCTGAGAGGAACTCAGAGACTTTTCAATGCCAATCCCATGCAAGTGCTGCTGGGAAAGCAAGTTCTGTTTTGCCTAGCTTTTCAGTTTCTTCTTCCCTGTTTGGTTTTCGGGAGACTATATGAAACAGACCAGAGAGGATTACAAATCACTCTCGGTCAAACTGATCCAGGTCCAACCCTACTGACCTGCTATAGAAATTTCAGCCACCGACGTCCCTGGTTGATATGCTTCACATGGAGATTTCAGGTAGGAAGAGCCTGCTATAAGCAGAAAAGATGTGGCTCTGTTAAAACTTACGATCAGCAGAGTCCTGGTGATATGGCTGTGATTTTACAGTTCTGCTTGGTAAAAAGAGGGTGAGAGTTGATGGCCCATGCGGTTTCATTTGGAAAAAAAACAAAATAAAAGAATGACAATTGAAAAAGTCAAGAGAAAAGAAAACTGTTTTCTCAAACTGTCAATATATATGAGCCAAGCTGATAAAATGTTCCTTCGCTGTGACTGGTACAAAGCAGTTAGAGAGAAAAAAACCAGAAAAAGTCTTAAAGTCTTCATTACATACAAATATTCACGCCTAATTTTATGTTAATTTCTTGCTATCTGGAATTTTGTCTTGATGAACATATACAGTGGAGTTGTTCTATAATGATGTAATGCTGTTTTTCATAGCAAATCAACAGAGTTTTTATGTAAATACACACAGTTTTAAATTCGCTGTGCTTTGGGAAAAAAGGTACATAAGGAAACTATTTTTCAGGACTTTTTATCCATTCTGAGGAATGCTAAAATTAAATGCTTTTTGAAAAAATCCAAAAACTAACTGCAACCCTATTGCTGTTAAAAACCCACTGGGATTCATATCCTATTACGAATCTCTGGAGGTCTGTCAACACTTTCCACAAATTGAAACTCTGCCATACCAAAATTTACTAGCCCTATAGAATCAGTCACACCATTACTTACTACCATACTACCATATGAGTAGTGTTAATTATAATGAGCACACATAGGAGTTTTCATTGAAACTATGCAGGTCAGACTTGTATCTTCTCATAAAGCAGTGGTTTTCAACCTGTGCATTCCCAGATGTTTTGGCCTTCAGTTCCCAGAAATCCTAACAGCTGGAAAACTGGCTGGGATTTTTGGGAGTTGTAGGCCAAAACACCCGGGAACCCACAGGTTGAGAACCACTGTCATAGAGGCATCTACCATGCCCAAAGTACCATAATGCTTTTTCCCCAGAGTCCCAGCACCACTTCCCAAATGTTTGGAAATGTGAGAGATAGTATTCCAGGAAATAATGCCAGGCTGCTGACTGGAGGGAAAGCTATTAGAGGCAAAAATGAAGTACTTTGGGCCTGGTTGTGGTGCAGCTAGTTAGTAGCCAGCTGCAATAAATCACTACTGACCAAGAGGTCATGGGATCAAAGCCTGGGTCGGATTGAGCTCCCAACCATTAATAGCCTAGCTCGCTGCCAACCTAAGCAGCTCGAAAAACAATTGCATCTGTTGAGTAGAACATTCTAGGTACTGCTTATGCAGGGAGGCTAATTTAACCTAATTTATGACACCATAAAAAATGTCGGCAGCGTGTGGAAAGGAATGAGGAAGTACTACTATCATATAAAAATGTACATATATATAAGTAAAATGTATATAAAATAAATAAGTAAATAATGCGAAGACAAGAAAGCTTGGAGAAAATAAAGATGCTGGGGAAAATGGAAGGAAAAGGGAAGAGTGGCCGACCAAGGGCAAGATGAATGGATGGTATCCTTGAAGTGCCTGGCTTGACCTTGAAAGAGCTGGGGGTGGCAACAGCCAACAGGGAGATCTGGCGTGGGTTGTTCCATAGGTCATGAAGAGTCGGAAGCAACTGAACGAATAAACAACAAAAAGTAGTATTAGTAGTAGTAGTAACAATAGTAATAATAATAATAATAATAATAATAATAATAATAATAATAATAATAATAATAGTTTTATTTCTAGCCCGCCTCTCCTCACTGCTTGTGATGACTCATGGGCCATGTAGTCCCGTTCCTAGTACTGTTGTGAATGATGAAGAGGAAAACTTGGGTTTTCCACCATTTCAGCCAGAAAAGGAACTATCCCAGCCAGAAATTGAGCCTTTGCACCTGCAAGAGATTTGTCTTCCAGAAGTCTGTCAAACAAGCCCCGAGCCAAAATCTCCCCCGTTTTCTCGCCATGATTTTTGTAAACAACAGAGGGGAGTTCAACAGGCGTCTCGCAGGAGTGCTAGGATAGCTGCTAAGCATTCAGCTGATTAAGCCTGCTTCCCATGGGAAACTTTAAGGAGTCATGCATCTGGACTCAGAGAATAGCTTTCGTTTCTGGTTCTCCAGAGAACTGCTCTTTGGCGGGAAAACTAGACCCTATTTAGGTGCTTTGCCCACAAAGGGATCTTGCGGAGTCAATTCGTCAGCAACTGGAGTAGGTTGTGTGTGGACAGCGCTACTCCGCTTCCAAGCCTTCGTTCCTGTTTCCAAGCCTACGTTCCCGTTCCAGCCTTGTTTACCTCCGCGGACCTTGCCTTGCTTCCTAGGACTCAGCCTTGTTTTCCAGGACTCTGCCTTGCCTTGTTTTCCGGATTTTGCCAAGTATTCCACGGATCTTGTTCTTGCTCCTCGTCCTTGCTGCCTTGTATCAAGCCCTGTTTCAAGTTACTCCTTAGCCTCGCTCAAGTTCCATGGACTAAAGGACCTTGTCATCTCCCCTCACTTTGCCTGGCAAAGTGAGTGTTTCGGTTATTGGATTACAACTTTGGATCTTAATATTCCATATTGGACATTGTTTCTTTGGACTATTTTTGACCTTTCCTGAAAGGTCTATTTCTGGACTATTTCATACACTTGCTTTTATTAACTTTATATATTCCTTCAATAAAGATATTAGATAGAATCTGGCCTCGGTGTATGGTTATTGGTGCTCTGCAGCCTGGGTCGTGACAGTTTGACTCCGCCACCCTAAGCACCAATTAACCTAGGCCAGAATGTCTACCGGAACCGTGCCGGGTGGCCAGCCACTCAGCTACACCATCGACAAGGACGAAGTGGACCGCATCCGTGACAAGCTCAATGCGCAGGATGGGGAAATTAGGGGTTTGAAGGAGCGCGGAATCCGTCTCCCGGCCATGGCGTTGCCAACCAAGTTCTCCGGAGAAGCTTCTAAGGTTCATGTTTTCCGTCGCCAATGCCAGGCTTATCTAGAGGCCCGTGCTGCCGAGTTTCCCCAAGAAGACATCAAGGTGGCGTGGATTTACAGTCTCCTAGACGGGCCAGCGGCCAACTGGGCGACGGCACTGTTCGACCAAGTCTCCCCACATCTAAGATCAGCACAACACTTCTTGGACCACCTTAAGGCGACTTGGGGGATCGAGGATAATTTGGAGGCAGCCGGCCACAAACTCCGGCGCCTCTCCCAAGGAGACAGACCCTTGTCCCAGTACATAGCCGAGTTCCGAGTGCTGGCCCATAACACCGGCTGGAACGATGTAGCCCTCAGAGGACAATTTCGGGAGGGTCTCAACATCGAGATGCTGGAGGAAATCTCCAAGGTGGATCCTCCACACTCTCTTGAAGCACTCATTGATCAATGTTTACGAGCTGAAGTCATGCTTGCCAACAGAAAGCAATGGATTCGAGGCCAGAGCGGTAGGGCTGGAGCGAAACCTCCCGCTCCCACCGGCGTCCAGCCACGTCCTGTGTGGAGACCCCCGCCACCAGCCCCATACCCCCGAGGAAGCGAGGAGGTGCCAATGCAATTGGGCAACGTGCGACCCAGACTAGATGCCGCCGAGAAGGCCCGCCGCCAACGCCTAAATCTCTGTTGGTACTGCGGAAACGGGGGCCACTTTGCCAGAGAGTGTCCAGCCAAAGGGAAGCCCACCACTCGTCTGGCGACGGCGTCCTCCACGGAGACGAAGACATCTGAGGCGGCTGGCGCGCAGCCGGCGGGGGAAGCCGGCGACCGGGCGTAGAGAGGCTCGCCAGCCCGGTCAAAAACCCCACTCAAGAGCCGCCAACCGGGGTCCTATTTCTCCTAGTGGTCACCTTGTGGTCAGTGAAAAAAGGACCCGTCATGGTCCATGCCATGATAGACTCAGGAGCCACAAACAATTTCATTGATAGAGAGTATGCCGACTCTCTGGGATTACAATATCATGACTTCAAGAATGCCCGGGTGGTGCAAGCCATCGATGGCCGCCCCCTCAAGACAGGTCCAGTAAGCCAGTGGTCGGAACCCACCAGAATGTGGATAAGGGAACACATGGAAGAGATTTCCTTCTTTGTTACCGAGGTTCCCCATTTCCCTGTGATTTTGGGAATTCCATGGCTGACACTCCACGACCCAAGCATCTCCTGGTCCAACAGAGAACTGCAGTTTGCTTCAAAATATTGCCAAAACCATTGCCTAGTAGCCAAGGTCTGCCATGCCACAGACGCTGAACCCATTATCACCTTGCCCAAGAAGTACTCAGAATTTTGGGATGTATTCAATGAAAAAGAAGCCGAGAGACTACCCCCACATAGACCTTATGACTGTGCCATTGACTTGGTGGAGGGGGCCCGATCCCGCGAGGACACCTCTACTCCCTGACTGAACCAGAGCAAGAAGCTCTCAGGGAGTTCTTAGAGACAAACCTCCGCAAGGGGTTTATTAGACCCTCTCAATCCCCAGCCGCTTCCCCGGTGATGTTCGTGAAAAAGAAATCAGGGGACCTACGCTTGGTGGTGGACTATAGAGCATTGAACAATATCACCAAGCGAAACCGGTATCCCCTGCCTTTGATCTCGGACCTCTTAGACCGGCTTCGAGGGGCTAAGGTTTACACCAAACTGGATCTTCGAGGAGCTTATAATCTAGTTCGCATCAGGGAAGGGGACGAGTGGAAGACTGCCTTCCAGACTAAATTCGGTTTATTTGAAACCCTGGTCATGAATTACGGTTTATGTGGAGCTCCCGCAACGTTTCAACATTTTGTCAACGATATCTTTCAGGATTATCTAGACCGGTTCTTGATCATCTACCTGGACGATTTTTTGGTGTTTTCTAGATCACAATCAGAACATGAGAACCACGTCAGAATGGTGTTACAACGATTGCGGGATCATGGACTTTATGCCAAGCTGGAAAAATGCGCTTTTGATCTACAAGAGGTAGATTTCCTGGGTTATCGTGTCTCGCCACTAGGGCTCACCATGGACCCGGCCAAGGTAGCAGCAGTATTGGAATAGCGGGCGCCAACCAACAAGAAAGAGGTGCAACGCTTCTTGGGGTTCGCGAACTACTACCGCAAGTTCATTCCAGACTTTGCCCGCTGGTCTGATCCAATCACCAGCTGCATCCGAGGGAAACAGCCTTTCCGCTGGACAGAGCAAGCTGAGAAAGGATTCCAACAACTAAAGAAATTATTCACGTCACAGCCAATCCTTCAGCACCCAGATCCTGAAACCCCTTTTGTTGTACAGGCGGACGCCTCCGATGTGGCAATTGGAGCGGTACTCTTGCAACCAGTGGGAGAACATCTTCACCCTTGTGCCTTTTACTCTCGTCAACTGACTGCCCCAGAGAGAAACTACACTATTTGGGAAAAGGAACTTTTGGCCATAAAGGCAGCCTTTGAAACTTGGAGACATTGGTTAGAAGGGGCCAAATTTCCCATTGAGGTCCACACTGATCATCGGAATCTAGAACATCTAAGAACTGCTCGCAAACTAAATCAGAGACAACAACGCTGGGCTTTATTCTTTGAGCGTTTTGACTTCCAAATCCATTATGTAACCCCAGCCCAGACCAAGCAGGCAGATGCTTTGTCACGAAAACCGGAATATGCTGCAGGGCGCAAAGAGACCTTTGAGTCCCAATTGCTGCAGCCCGAGAACTTTGCCACGCTCACAGTGGGAAGCACCAAATCCACCCCAATTGAATCTACTCCCTCAACTCCAGGGCCCCTTTGTGCTCAGGAAATCAGGGCCAGTCAACAAGCAGATGCCTGGGCTCAGGATCAACTTCGCCAAGGACTACATTTTCCCTTCTCGCTTAAGGATGGGTTACTTTGCTATAGAAATCATGTCTACATTCCCCCAGAACCGGGTAGAGAAAAGGCACTTCGTCTGTGTCATGACTGCAAGCCAGCAGGGCATTTCGGACTATTTAAAACCATGCATTTGATCCTAAGAGATTTCTGGTGGCCTAAGATCCGCAAGGATGTGGAAAAATATGTCAATACCTGCCCAGTATGTCAGCGCTCCAAGACAAGACGGGAGAAGCCCTCAGGGCTTCTGCATCCCCTTCCTACTCCATCTCGCCCATGGGAAATAATCTCTGCGGATTTTATCACTGACTTACCACCTTCCTGTGGATTTACCACGATCCTAGTGGTGGTGGACCTTTTTACCAAGTTAGCCCATTTCATTCCCTGCGATGGCCTTCCCACGGCCAAAGAGACTGCAGATTTATTCCTTCAGCACGTTTTCAGATTGCATGGGTTGCCCAAGAGTTTGGTCACAGACCGTGGGTCCCAATTCACCTCTCGTTTCTGGAGAGCACTACAAAAACTATTGGGCATAGACTCTCGTTTATCTTCGGCTCACCATCCACAAACGGATGGACAGACAGAGCGCACCAATGCCACTCTGGAACAATATCTTCGCTGCTATGTAAACTACCAACAGGACAATTGGGCTTCCCTGTTACCGCTGTCAGAGTTTGCCTATAACAATGGTGTCCAGGCTTCAACCAAAGAAACCCCGTTCTTTGCAAACTACGGCTTCCATCCACGTTTCTTCCCTTCTGTTATTAAAACCTCAGAGGTTCCCGCAGCAGAGGACTGGCTGCAAGAACTCACAGCGGTGCAACAACTTTTGCTCCAGCAATTAGACCAAGCCAAGGAGGACTATAAACGCCACGCGGACAAACATCGCCAGTCGGGCCCCGAAATCAAGGTAGGAGATCGGGTTCTTCTGTCCACTCGCTTTTTACCCTCCCATCGCCCTTGCCGGAAGTTAGATGCCCGTTTCATTGGCCCCTATCCAGTGATGGCGCAACTTAACCCCGTGACTTTCAAACTCCAACTTCCGCGCTCTATGCGCATTCATCCAGTGTTCCATCGCTCCCTGCTCCTTCCGGCGGATGGTGTGCGCCCTGATGCAGACCGGCCGGCCCCCACTCCTGTTTTAGTGGATGGGGAGGAGGAATTTGAGGTTCAGGACATTTTGGATTCTCGCTTTCACCGCCGCCGCCTGCAATATCTCATTGACTGGGTGGGTTTTGGCCCCGAAGAACGCTCTTGGGAAGACGCTTCCACAGTCCATGCCCCCGATTTAACCCGCCGCTTCCATCTGACCTATCCCGCCAAGCCGCGGCCTCGCGCCTCGGGGAGAGAGCCCTATTTTGAGAGGGGGCTTGAGGAGGGGGATAGTGTGATGACTCATGGGCCATGTAGTCCCGTTCCTAGTACTGTTGTGAATGATGAAGAGGAAAACTTGGGTTTTCCACCATTTCAGCCAGAAAAGGAACTATCCCAGCCAGAAATTGAGCCTTTGCACCTGCAAGAGATTTGTCTTCCAGAAGTCTGTCAAACAAGCCCCGAGCCAAAATCTCCCCCGTTTTCTCGCCATGATTTTTGTAAACAACAGAGGGGAGTTCAACAGGCGTCTCGCAGGAGTGCTAGGATAGCTGCTAAGCATTCAGCTGATTAAGCCTGCTTCCCATGGGAAACTTTAAGGAGTCATGCATCTGGACTCAGAGAATAGCTTTCGTTTCTGGTTCTCCAGAGAACTGCTCTTTGGCGGGAAAACTAGACCCTATTTAGGTGCTTTGCCCACAAAGGGATCTTGCGGAGTCAATTCGTCAGCAACTGGAGTAGGTTGTGTGTGGACAGCGCTACTCCGCTTCCAAGCCTTCGTTCCTGTTTCCAAGCCTACGTTCCCGTTCCAGCCTTGTTTACCTCCGCGGACCTTGCCTTGCTTCCTAGGACTCAGCCTTGTTTTCCAGGACTCTGCCTTGCCTTGTTTTCCGGATTTTGCCAAGTATTCCACGGATCTTGTTCTTGCTCCTCGTCCTTGCTGCCTTGTATCAAGCCCTGTTTCAAGTTACTCCTTAGCCTCGCTCAAGTTCCATGGACTAAAGGACCTTGTCATCTCCCCTCACTTTGCCTGGCAAAGTGAGTGTTTCGGTTATTGGATTACAACTTTGGATCTTAATATTTCATATTGGACATTGTTTCTTTGGACTATTTTTGACCTTTCCTGAAAGGTCTATTTCTGGACTATTTCATACACTTGCTTTTATTAACTTTATATATTCCTTCAATAAAGATATTAGATAGAATCTGGCCTCGGTGTATGGTTATTGGTGCTCTGCAGCCTGGGTCGTGACACTGCTCGAGGCTGGTTACAGCATTAATAAAACATAAACAAACACATAATTATTTTAAAACACCCTGTAAAAGCCGCCCTAAGTCCCCTTGGGTGAGAAGGGCGGGGTAGAAACGATAGAAATAATAAATAAATAAAATACACATATTAAATCCTACCTCCATGAAACACATATCAAAATACACAAAACAAAAACAAGGCATACAATTGAGTTTAAAATTCACCATTAAAACTGTCTGGATAGGCCTGCTGGAAGAGATAAGTCTTCACTTGTATCTTAAATACAACTAGCACCTTTCTTAAACAATTGGCAAAGCAGAAACTGAACAACAACGTGTTCCTCATCTGGCCCTGGCAGCGAAAGAATAAGGAACTTAATTTTTGTGTTGTGCAAATACTTATTCAAAATGAATCTCGCATTCTAATAGAGGAAAGAGATGGAAGAAGAAAATGGCTGTAGCTTAGAGTGATGGAAAAAAAGAAAGGGTATGGGAGAAGTCACTGTAAATATTTACTCTGCCTGAATTCCTTAAGGATAGTATGCAAACTAGCCTTTAGTGAGTTTGGGCATGCAAATACTGCTAACTCTGAAATTTCTACATCTCTAAATGTATTTTATGCTAAAATATTAACATTAATCCCATTTTAAAAGGTTTTGAGTCAGGAAACTTTATTGCAAAATTCAGAGAAGTGTGAAATCTGTAGGATAAATTCCAATCCACACATTAGTTCCAATTTATAGATAAGTCCTGGAGGTCTTGGAATGTATCAAGACTGAATTCCTCCAAAAACCCCGCACTGAGACACCAAAACATCACACAGAGATATATCTCTTCATGCTAGTTCAGAAAGCAGTTATCTACCACATGAAAAGTTGAGCGACTTTCTGTTCAGAATGCAAAAAAGCACATCTGGAGGAGGTGGAGGAAAACCTAGAGAAACTGACCGACTCTGGTTGGAATAAACCAATTTGGTTTATAAGGTTAGTTGTCTCCAGCTGGTCTCTCTGGATGTTTCTGTGATAAACAAGGTTTTGATATAAAACAACATATGGTGCCTGAAGTTTGTAATGCCTTTGCTGCCAGTCAATGGAATGGAATTACCGAAACCGACTCCAGAGGTACGGATGGTATGAGAAGAGCAGGACGGGTAATGTTGAAAACACCATCTACTTTTGTAAATGAAAGCTGTCAAGACTCATAGAAATAAATTGGTGGGAAAAGTAGCTCTCTTGTGTATTGCTGCAAGAGCCTGAGGGTATTGGTGCATATAAAAATCCTCACAAGTAAGAATAAGGAAGAGAAAAATTCTATTATGGGTGTAAAGGAATAACAGTCTGTGCTACTGAAAGAGAGAAATGCTTAGATATTGTTTTGTGCTGGTAAGAAAGCAATGCAACTGCTTCAAAGTGAGTCTGAGACTGCAAATCCTACCTACACTTACTTGGGAACAAAACCCATTGACATCAATAAGACTTCTTGGTAAGTGAATACAGAGAGAATTGTATTGCAACTGACCAAGCTGGCAAAAATATACAATATTTGCGAAGATTTAGATCCGGAATGAGCAAGTTGGAGTGTGTGTATGCCATCCAAAAACACAGGGAAAACGAACCCAGAAGTGGTGAAGTTCATTCGCAGCAAATCATTTTCATCGTCACCACTACTACCATGTTAGGAACTCCTTCTAAAGACCATGCAATTCTGTTTAAAGACACACATTAACCCTGTTAATAGGTATCAAATCTCACCAGGACACAAAGTCGTGAAAACCATGCAACTGTGAGCACAAGAAGAGCATCTGTGGAATGACCTGCCGGAAGAGATCCAACAGCTAAATGAGCTGTCATCATTTAAAAACCATCTGAAGACCTATCTCTTCCAGCAAGCCTACCCAGCCAGTTTTAATCATTAATTTTAAACTCATGTCCATGATCTCTATTCTGTGTATTCTATAGAAATAGATTTTAATATGTATCTTTATAAAATATATATTTTAATATGTTAGTCTATAGAATTTTTGCAATGTTTATGTGTTTTAAGTTTGCTGTAACTGCCTTGAGCCATGAGGGGATGTGGGTAAGAAATAAAATTATTATTATTATTATTATTATTATTATTATTATTATTATTATTTTATTATAACACAGCAAACAAGATAGATATGCTGGATTTCGTATCACAAAATCACAAGTCGAACACTTCCCAAGTGTCTAGGACTGTGTGATGTATTTTTGGATGATGCGTGCAGATCCCAACAGGGTGGCCTTTTGCAGTTGGCAGATTGTAATTTTGTCAATGTCTATTGTTTCCAAATACCGGCTGAGATCTTTTGGCACAGCACCCAATGTGTCAATCACCACCGGGACCACCTGTACTGGTTTCTGCCAGAGTCTTTCAAGTTCAATCTTGAGGTCCTGATAGCGGCTGAGTTTTTCTTGTTGTTTTTCATCAATGTGACTGTCACCTGGGATGGCAACATTAATGATCCAAATGTTTTTCTTCTCCACAACTGTGATGTCTGGTGTGTTGTGTTCCAGAACTTTGTCAGTCTGGATTCGGAAGTCCCACAGTATCTTTGCATGCTCATTCTCCAATACTTTTGCAGGTTTGTGATCACACCAGTTCTTTACTGCAGGGAGGTGATACTTGATGCATAAGTTCCAATGGATCATTTGGGCCACATAGTTGTGCCTCTGTTTGTAGTCTGTCTGTGCAATTTTCTTACAGCAGCTAAGGATATGATCAATGGTTTCATCAGCTTACTTGTACAGTCTGCATTTTGGGTCATCAGCTGATTTTTCAATCTTGGCCTTAATTGCATTTGTTCTGATGGCTTGTTCCTGGGCTGCAAAGATCAGGCCTTCTGTCTCCTTCTTCAGGGTTCCATTCGTGAGCCATAGCCAGGTCTTCTCCTTATCAGCTTTTCCTTCAATTTTGTCAAGGAACTTTCCATGCAATGTTTTGTTGTGCCAGCTGTCAGCTCTAGTTTGTAGTGTGGTTTTCTTGTACTGATTCTTTGTCTGCTGTGTTTTGAGGAGTTTCTGATTTATCCCATTCCCTTGTCTTATTGTAGAGCAACTAGGGACTAGATGTTCTCAAAAGCTTGTTTGAGCAGCCAAGTCTTTTTTAAAAAATATATTTTTTATTGAAAATATTTTCAGGGGGATGGGGAGGGGATAAGAGAGGGAGAGAGAGGGGAAGTGAGGGGTGAGAGGGTAGAGGAAGGGAGGGAGGGGGAAAGGGGAAAAAAGAGGGGAAATAAACTATACACACACAGAGAGATATATACATATATACATAAAAAAGGATTTTAAAAAAGGTTAAAAAACAAGAAAAGCAAAAAAAGGGGAGGGTATAGAACTTGCTTTCTTCTTTATAGTGGGGTGTCATAAAGAAAAATAATGAAATTGTCCATTGTGTTTATCTTAAGCTGTGCTATAGTCCATTCCGTTTTCTCTCTTCATTATAAATTAGAATCTTTAGTTTGTTTTCTTTCATCCAGTCCTTGAACGGAATCCTGTCAGTCCTATTTTTACTTTTACCCTGGGTTTTGGTGATCAAGGATGACAATTCATCCATATTCATAATGTCCAACATCTTCACAATCCATTCTTCTTTCGTAGGTATGGTTTCCTGTCTCCAGCCTCTCGTATAGATGATTATTGCCGCTGTCGTGATAAATATAAAAAGTCTGTGTTTGTAGGCCAGTCTATATTTGTTAGTCCTAGCAGGAAGTACTCTGGTTTTAAGGAGATTTTTATTTTTAAGGCTTTTTGACTTAATTCATGTATTTCTTTCCAAAACTGTTGAACTTTCTCACATGTCCACCAGAGGTGATGGAAAGTTCCTTCTATTTTGCCACATTTCCAGCAATTACTTTTAGGATTTCTGACATTTTTGCCAGTTTGGAAGGGGTCAGATACTATTGATGTCATCTTAATTATTTCTTGCCTTTTTTTAAAGTACCAGATGAGGGGGCAAAGCTACTATGCCTATACATTTTCTGTTCACAAGATCCATGGAAAATATATGTTCAGAATCATCATACCAAGATTATGTCATCTGAATATGCATTTCTATAAATAAAAGCTTAGAGCAGTTTATTTTCCCTGCCGCTCCTTTCCTAATACATCAATTTCCAAAATGCAGTTTGTTCACAACATTTTGATAAGATCCATTAACTGACAACTCTACCCTCAATTGTAAAACACATAAAGCTGAACTAAAATGGCACATAAACATCCCATCGAAGGGCATTTTCTGCCTCTGAGCTTCAAAAATCATTACTGAGCCATAATTTCAAAGGAAAGGAGATCAGTCATTGGTTGAAAATGAGGTTGCTAAAGAGTAAACAAAATCATTAGACTGCTGCGCAGAAAATGAGCACCATCTTCATCATCATACACTTATCCAAAATCAAAATGATGAGTTCAAGTCCATATTGGGAGTGACAAGGCCAAACTGCAAAGGTGCCAAACAGGGAAGCAATTATTTTTCTACAGTGATCAGTGATGGAAAGAAGATTGTGATGCTAATAACTTCATTGGGTTTTTTTTCTCATAGGTCGGTTACCTGGGAAGCCTTTTGCTGAAGGAAAAATCAACAGCAAAGTGGCACAAGATAATATGGACACTGATAGCACAAAGTTTTAAAAAAATAATTAGGGAAAGAAAATGCAAATGGTAACAATTAAAAAATAATCCATGCCTCCCCGTCGCCACAAAGAAAATGAACATATGGAAACTTTATCCAGGATATACATTGTATGAAAGCAACTTATGGGCAGTAGTTCTACAAAACAGAATCTAAGTGAAAACAAATGTCCACGGTCCAATTTTCCGAGTATAGACTGGTAACATTTGTATATACAACACAAATTTGTAAGAACGTCTATCCACAGAAGTTACAGAACCATAAAAATTAATTGAGTATGAAAACTTTTTAGGATTAGAGAACCTATTTTATCATAATCTTCATGAATTAGAGACCACATCATCCAATAAAGAAGTGTTTCGCGCAGTTAGAGCAAGATGTGTCTCTTACATGTACTAATTCATTAAGAAAATAGAGGATCTATATAGGATAAGAGTTTGAAAACAATATTCAGTGCCAACTGTATTTTTATAGGATGGCCCCTTATGCATCACCAATAAAAGTGTGTGTATTGATTCCTGGAAGTTTTGGCTGACCACAACCAAGGCCAAAACTTGTAATTCCCACCAGATAATATTTGGTGGCATCTGGGAAATAGCATGTTAAAGGTCCACTGCTGCCTCCCTGACAACTATCAATACCTTCATTTTCTACACCTGCACAAAATATATCCTTTCTTACTGTCCCTGCATACCAGTCAATACATTCAGGCATCCCCTGGGCAACGTCCTTGCAGATGGCCAATTCTCTAACACCAGAAGTGACTTGCAGTTTCTCAAGTCACTCCTGACATTAAAAAAATCAGTTACAGAATACTGATGGAAGAATATCTACTTGTGCTTCTTGTAAGACATCTCAGAGTCTACCTTTCTCCACTGTGTTTAAAAATATGAAACACCATGAATGTGCGTGTCATCCTTGCACAGGGACCATGCTAATCTTCTCTGTATCATTCCAATTTTAGTTTAATTTTATGTTGCCAAAGCGAGCACATATACTAAAATCAATTAATCAATAAAACTTGTTGAGTAAAAAAAGTGGAAACACATGACCAAAAATGGTATTCCAAAAGGACACAGAAGAAGATGATAATCGATTAATTTAAAGAAAGTACATCTTTCACATGACAAATAGTTAAATTGTGTAAGATGTAGTTGTGACTACCAGCTTGGATGACATTAAAGGAAGGTTGGGTAAATTTATGTAGAATGGGGTTATCATTGCAGAGTAGTTGGATTGGTTGTACACAATTTCTAGTGTCAGGGAGGGATGTCTTTCTATCAGTTCCTGGAGAACAAAAGATCAAGGTTTAGTTGCATCCATGTCCTACTGACAGGCTTCCATTCAAGTATTATAAACAAGAAAAATCATTTAGGGTTGGAATTTGCCTGGTAGAACAACAGAAGCACATAAAAACAGGAGGAATGCAAACTCATATATGCCCCACAAATATTTGCAAGGATTGCAGGGAGAAGAGAATGATGTTCAATTAACTTCAGGACCAAAGTGAAGTATCTATTGAAGGGCAAAATGAGGACAATCTCCCCAAGGAGAATTGTGCCCCCCACAATGACATTTACCCTCTGGTCCCAAGCAGAGGCGGTTCAACCACCAGGCCAACTAGGCAGTTGCCTGTGGCACCATCTTGTTGGAGGCGCCATCGAGGCAACTCCTGTCTCCTGCGGCCTGCCTCTGCAAGGTATTGAACTGCTTTTTCTATTGATTTGTTGTAAAACATGATGTTTTAGTGCTTAATTTGATGTAATTTGTAATTTGATGTTTAATAGGCTTTTCCTTAATCCCACCTTATTATCAAACATTTTCGCTTATCCAACGCTTTTATTTTTCAGTGATTGGTTTTGGGGGGGGGGCACCAAAATTCTGTTCGCCTACACTTGAAAAATACCTAGGGCCGGCTCTGGTCCCAAGTATCTTTGCAAAAGTTGAGTTGAACATTTAGAAACAGTTACTGCATTCAAAAAGAAAAGGGATTGAAACACAGCAAGTAGCAATTCTAAGATTTCTGCGTGTAAATAAAATTTGGCATCTTGCTTTTTGCAATGCTAGATATTTGGGAACTTGGGGGGGATTTACTGGACAAAGCAGAATTTTTTGGAGTGCAATACCATCTTTCTCCCCCTTCCACAGTAGCTACACCCCTGCTTATGTTGGATTCAAATCTTTATTATCACTAAACTGTGCCACCTCCCTGCATTACCATTTCTAACACTGCTCCTTGCTCTAGCAGCTCTGTTCAAAATTCACCTCACAGTTCTCCTCCCCTTTGTCCCCATTCCCCCTATTTCCCCTTGTCACCTTTTCTTTTCTCCTGTTTTGTTCAAGATCTGACTGAAATTGTTCTGTTGGTGAATAAAAGCAATTTTTATCCTCTTGATCTACTTCCAATTCTCATTGTATTTGCTCCTACCATTACTTTGGCACAGAAGTGTTTTAAAGTCCTTTTGCAAAGTGTATACCTCTTTGATTTGAAAATCACCACTGAGAGACATTTTTTCCTTAAGAGTTCTTCTTTTAGTCTTTTAACTTCTCATAAATTATTACCTTACCTTAAGTCTCTCGGTTCCCAGAAATCTCTGGAGTGAAAGATAGCCAATTCTGAATGGCCCATAAGTTGATTTGCAAAAGTGGGAGTGACATTCAAGAGAAAATATTACAGTTAAGTGCTTAAAATTCAACTATTCGTGGCACTGGAAAGCAAAACAGGCAGGTCCTGTTGGAATACCTTGCAATCTAAAAGAAAGAAAAGTCAAGGGAGGAAAGAAGGAAATGAATAAAAGCAACTTCATTAGAGATGATCTGAGCCAGTTGTGCTTTCCCTATAAGCCAGTGACCGCTGATGAAAAATCTTAGTTTTAGCCCAATCCTAAACAGGACTATCCAAGATTCTGAGTCAACTAAGGGTGCTTCCAGACAGGAGTTTATCCCAGGAACATTTACGTTTAAAAACGCGAATGTTCCTGGGTACCTGTATACCCCCCCCCCAGAAAGCCCATGTTTTGTGGGGTGAGTGTCCAGATGTTCTCCCAGAACTTTCCAGGAGAACACCCGGACACTGTCACCCCATCCTCAAACCTTTGAAAAGTAAAAAATACTTACCAGGCCTCCATCAGCATTCCTGCAGCTCTCCTGGCGCATAGCAATGATGCGCCAGGAGAGCGAGGGGGAAAACACTAATGGAGGCCCAGTAAGTTTTTTCTTACTTTTCAAAGGGGTTTGTGCGGCTTTTGGGGAAGAGGTAGATGCCCTCGTGGTTATCCGGGCTAATTTAGCCCGGAAAACTGCAGGATAGCCATCCAGATAGCAGAAGTAGTGGGTTTATCCCGCACCTTCCTGGAAGGTACGGAATAAATCCATTATCAAATTAATTCGCCACAAACTACGGTTTTCTTTGTGTTTTTTTTGTTTTTTTACAGAAAACATCATCCAGACACTCCCCTTTTTGATACAGGAAGTCCCTCATCAAAGGGGCTGTCTGGATGGGCCCTAAGGGACCTTGGATGGCTCCCTTACATTTTGAGCACAAACCTCGGGAGGATTTCTCACTTCTCAGATAGGACAGCCATTTTTCATATCATTATTGGTGGAGTGACTACAGAATAGAAGCCATTCCGGGAAGGGGGAAAATGAAAATCAGTTGTTTGGACCCATGCCAATACCAAGACTGATATTGGTGACATGTTTGAAATCTCTTCTAGAATCAGAGTTGTACAGTAGAGTCTCACTTATCCAACACTCACTTATCCAATGTTCTGGATTATCCAACGCATTTTTGTAGTCAATGTTTTCAATACATTGTTATATTTTGGTGCTAAATTCGTAAATACAGTAATTACTACATAGCATTACTATGTATTGAACTACTTTTTCTGTCAAATTTGTTGTATAACATGATGTTTTGGTGCTTAATTTGTAAAATCATAACCTAATTTGATGTTTATTAGGCTTCTCCTTAATCCCTCCTTATTATCCAACATATTCACTTATCCAACATTCTGCCGGCCCGTTTATGTTGGATAAGTGAGACTCTACTTTACATACAAAATAGATAATTGATTCCAAATTTCTTGTGTTCCAAATGGAGATATCGTACAACCCTACAACGAACATCTGGCCAATTATATCCTTAAAGCTGCCAAGTGTAAAGCAACATTTGAGTGTTTAGGTTTCCTTTCTCGTATTACATTTAAAAGGGATGTACAATCTTTTTGTTAGAGGAGTAATAACTTCACATTTTGACTCTTTTAAGAAATCTCAAGTGAATACTATCTGAACTCAATGATTTTTGGTAATTTGTCATGATAGTCTAGGACTTTACTACTTGTCACCAAGATTTGCCTCAGCTTGTCAGACATGCTTTCGGTAAATCTCAGTTCAGACTTGGACATCTACGGGACATCCTCTGCAGCAAAAATATATGAAAAGAATTCATTTAAATTGTGATCTTCATCGCCACTATAATATGCTCAAAGGGAGTGATGGTGATTAAATCCTTATCTCCCTTTTGGAACATGTGGTCAAAAGGTTCAACATATTTTGTCCAGAGTGCCATGATAATGGCAAAGGTTCTCGACTTTACCATTAAGTACCTCAAAGATAGATCGTCAGTGTAGTTGGAGAATTCGACTGATATCCCAGAAGGCCAAGGTTCAGATTGTCACTTGGACATAGAGACCTACAGTCTGACCTTGAGCAAGTCCTACTTTTGTAGCCAAAGATGAAGGCAATGGCAAACCTCCTCTGAATAAATCTGGCCAAGAAAGCCCTATGACAGGGTTGTCATAAGTTGATGTTGACTTGAAGGCACACAACAATGACAATTTTCCAAATGTCAACTTTGATTCACTTTTTAGAAGGGAAAAAATCTAAAATAAGAAAGAACCCTCTATTAAAATTTTATCAGTACCCAGTTAAAAGTAATCACTTAAGAACAAGCTTGTTTTTGAAGTTTAAAGAACACTGCCTCAGGCCTGATGCTGAAAGAGAAAGAAAAAGAAAGAAAAATATATCGGCATGGGAGTAGTCAGAAACCGCATCCTACTACTGGTGATTGATCCAAGCTAAAGTTAGATTGTATTCGGTGCAAAAGGTCACAGCACATTGGGGCAAAATAATCATGGCTATTCACATTCTGAAAATACTATAAAAGAACACCATTGTCTCTTAAGGCAGGCAGAGAATGAAATATTTGGTGATATGTATTTGTTCAAATGGAGATTAGTTGAGATGCTGCAACCAAGTTCCAAAAAGAACTAGCTATCCAATCAAGTTACAAAAAGAAATGTTATTTTTCAATGGCAGATCCCAGAATCTTCTAGCCAAGATGATTCTGGGAATTGTAATCCAAAAGAAACTTTTGGATGTAGTTCAAGGCTGAGCAAAATGGCAGTTGTAGTACTGTTTCAGAAGAGTCAAGAAAGGCAAATTTGTACTAGGTTACACTGGTCTGTGTAAAATATTTTCCTGATCCAGTCAATTGAATATTGCTGCCTCGGCTGCTTTTGTTTGGGAAGCTCCAGAGCCTTCATAAAGAGGTCAACTCTCTTATATACCACTAAAAAGGGGAATAGAGGACACAGAGGGACAATATCCTTGATAATAAAAATGAAGGCCATGGGCTTCAAATGACGCTTCTCCTCTCTAAAGAGTCTCAGCATCGTTGCCCCATCAGATAATTTAACAAGCTCTGTTCTGGAAAGAAAGCCGAATTTGCTTTGTTCTGTTTGAAAGGAAACAATTGGGAAACAGGGGAGTTGGCAAACTGTTGGCATGCAGACTCAAAACAAAAAGCAAGTGGAAATAAGACAGCTGTGATTCAAAATAGTAACAAGCTGCATGCAGTTCCTTCTAAATTTAACAAAAGCATTTTGTGAGCTTTATTTAAAACTGTTTGGCCCATGCCGCCGACACAATAGGATGCCTCAGAACGCATTCCCTGAAAGAGTTGTCTCTGACACAGCTTTCGTATGCAGTACCCCCAGATATATTTTTATGCATTAACCCCAGCCATTCGAACAATGAATTCTGAGCATGAATGGAGGTGACTTTGGAACAGTTGGCCTTTGGGATTTTATATGCAACTGTGGACTGTTTCCTGCCATTTGGATTTTGAAGTTTAGAGTGTACATATGCATTCAAATAAATGACTTACAGGTTCTCATTGTAACAGAAGGGTTAGGGTCTGTCTGCCAATGGTTGGCGCAGGCTAAGTCTTTGGCAGTTGATGACTCCCATGTTTTTGGGTGGTGGATCAATACTGAGTTTCAGACTGAACTTGAAAGAAGCTAATGCTATGGGCTGAACCCATTTTGCCAGACATCTTGGATAGGTATCCTTCCAAGTTCAGACTAATAATAATAATAAACTTTATTCTTATATCCCGCCCCATCTCCCCAAAGGGACTTGGGGCGGCTTACAACAGAGACAAGCCCAACAACAACACAGCAACATTACATAAACAAAATTGAAACAGAAAAAATAAAAATAAAGACAATAGCAATGACCTCATCATACAGGTTAATTTGCCATGTGTCCACCGTTTGCTCTCTCCTTTTGTCACGGAGCCCTTTACACAACGTACATCTACTTCTGGCGGGGCTCTGTGGCAAAGGGGAGAGCAAGCTGCATATGCCACTGCCACAACCATGGGAAACTTCCCATGTTGCTTTTGCAACAATGGGGGGAGCGGGGTGGAAGACGCTTCCTCCCATGGGATGGGCCAGCAGTAAGTCAGGGAATGTGGGGCATGGGGTGACGGGTTCTCCACGCCTCTTGCTGGGACCCCATGTTTTGTAGCAAATCCTGACCTTAATGTAATAAGGTTCCAAAACTCAATCAGATTCATAGCTTCCCTTCAATATAAAATACCAGCAACAATGGACAGATTAAGATATGCAAAGTCTCCAAATGAGGACAAGTTGGCATTAACCTTCCTAGTCCAAAAATTGTGATGATTACCCCACTTTTTATCTCAATAAGGTAAAGGATTAAAGGGTTTCCCCTGTCATTAAGTCCAGTTGTGTCTGACTCTACAGGTTGGTGCTCATCTCCATTTCTAAGCCAGAGAGACTGTGTTGTCCATAGACACCTCCACAGTCATGTGGCTGGCATGACTGCATGGAGCGCCGTTACCTTCCCGCCTGAGCAGCACCTATTGATCTACTCACATTTGCATGTTTTCAAACTGCTAGTTTGGCAGAAGCTGGGGCTAACAGCAGGAGCTCACCCTGCTCCCCGGATTCAAACTGGCAACCTTTCTGTCAGCAAGTTCAACAGCTCAGTGGTTTAACCCACTGTGCCACCGGGGACTCCTTATCTCAATAAAAACATAGAAAATTGTTAAATACAGGGTGTTTGAAAAAAAACTTCCTAGTTTTAATGTATTTATACTTAAAACTAGGGAGTTCTTTTTCATACACCCTGTAAATTAAATTACGAGTATTCTAATAACTGTAATATTCGAAATTTAGGAAGCTTTTAATATTAGGGCCGCTGCAGTTTACTCACTTGTGCTTAAAATTGACTATGGCACAAGCTTGTCAACAACTGCAAGAAGCATTGAAAGGGAGGTGTGGCTACAAATTCAGAAGTGATAAGGGGAAGAGGAGATGTTAGATTGTGCACATTATTTAGTTTATGAAAAAGTCAGATCAGTATTTGGACATTAGAAGAAATTTCAAAAATTAACCTGAAAAGCTCTAGAACTCTGCAGGAACAGATTGCTGGATAGACAGGTTTATTTCAACATACCCTGAAGCTAAACAAAACATTTGCAAGATAATATGACGGGTTAAATGAAAAATTAATATTCTAGCAAAGCAGCACCCAAGGAGCCATTTATTTAAATACATTTTAAAATATTCATATCCCAATGGGATGAAAAATGTTGGAGGCACAACATCAAAAACTCTGAAGTATGGGAAACATAGAGGCTCCAGTCTGGGTGGAACTGGAGCCTGAAAGGATTTGACAAAGCAATACTCAGCTGCAGTGTTGAAATCAAATTCATTTTAATTCGGGTTTATATTCAAAATTTGGGTCAATATAATGGTCAACTAGTATTCTGCATTATCCTGCCTGCTAAAATACAACTAGTTTAACCTGAAGCAGGCAGGGTAACTGCATGGGACCAGGGCTAAATCTCCGTTTGACAATCCTATCTGCATAAATAGCAAACTCAAGTGCCTCCATTTTCATCTGCAGACCCTCTCAAAATGGTGATACAGTGTAATTTCCCACCTTATAGGAACTCTAATCCAGACACATGACATTTGTGATGATTCGTTTGTACTATGTTTCTTTTGGCTTGAAACCATTCCAAAACCTTGCCTTTCACCCTGATGTTTTACAGAAAATTCAGACTTTTGGGTGTGTGGCCTAAAAGTGATCCAGACAGCATGGCTTCACTGTGTTGTCGGGGAGAGAAGTGGGCAGAACTAATTGGTAGGAAATGAGCATTCCCATTAGGAACTGGATCTTTCCCAGGTTGATGTTTCAAGATGGTTTATGTGTGCAAATATTCACATATCTGTATATTAGCATGAAGACACCCCAGCTTGACAGAAAGTATATTTATAAGAATGCAGTCCATCTCTGTTCTTTGCTAGAGAATTGTCAGAGAAATCCTTATGCCCGAGGAACTAAAAGTGGGTGCAAGATGAGAATTGTGATGAACTGGTTAGAGTTAGGTTGAACTTGTAAAATATGGCAAATTAATGAGAATCAGGAAACAAATGAGATAACATACATGTTATATAGTTTACTGAGTCTGAAAAATTATTAGAAGTTATGTAGCATTCTAGAATTATCAACAAATGAGAAGATATTGTGATTTTCATGATTCTGTGAATTATGTAAAATAGACATTAGCAGAATATAGAAACATTTGTCTAAAATAGAAAAGACTATATGGAAAACCAAAAAACCAGAAATAAAATGTTTTCTGAAAGGCATTAGGAAATTTGAGAAGGACTGTATCAGAAATAGGAAAATAGGTTCGGCAAGAATGTTTTTGCAGAATATGAAAAAAATCAAAGAAGTCAGGTAAATGGGAACACATAATTGAAGGCAAACAATATAAAGTTCAAAGTGAATGAGCAATCTAAAAGGAAAGATGTTAAAATTGTTTAATTGACATATAGCTTGCTGGATAAGGGAATAAATTAATTAGAGAAAACTAGTAGGTTGCAGAATACCTAATTATAATGAATAGCTGTGTGTGTGTGTGTGTGTGTGTATGTGTATATATATATATATATATATATATATATATATATATATATAGAGAGAGAGAGAGAGAGAGAGAGAGAGAGAGAGAGAGAGAGAGAGAGAGAACAAATCATTATTTGCTCACATGGAGGGTTTTGAGAATTCGTTGCTTCTAATCTTTATCTTTGTTACTTTTTTAGTTAAAATTTGCCCACAGTACTAAAACAGAGAAGAAAAATGATAAGGGAAGGAAATTTCAATCTAATTTCAGTTAGATTTTTGGAAATTACATATGATGGATTGATTAATGCAATTGCCTAAGGAATAAACCTAGATAAGAAATAGTGCTGAAAAATTTAACACCAGCCCATTGTGAAAAAGTGAAGAGATCTGAAATTCTTAACAAGCAAGTTGGAAATAAACCGTGTAACACATAGATAGGATGTGCCATTTAGAATGACCTTTAGGTATTTATTAAAAATGAATTACTATCGGAAATACTGAAACACTGGAATTTCTAGAAAGATGTGAAAGAGCAAAGCACCGGCAAGAAGAGAAGGTAAATCTGTTCTAAAATACCTGTCCTGGGAGGGGAAAGTTGTGAATCAGAAACAGTTGGATATTGTTGAGAAAGTAGGAGGAAACGTTTAAATTTAAAAAGGAAAGCAGGACAGAAAATGGGGAAGGAATTGTGGTTAAATGGGTGGTTTTTGTTTTGTTTTCATAGAGAGAGAATAAGAAACAAATCCTTTGTCATTTATGTTGCTAGATTAAGTATGACAAGTATAAAAGGAATAGTGAGCAATATGAAAAAATGTTGGGTATTGTTCCATCATCATCATCATCATGATCATCATTTAATTACTTATTAATCGCCCTCCATCCAAGATGCTCTAGGCGATTTACAAGCTAAATTGTAAAGGATAAAAATACATACAAACAAATATTGATAAAATTAACATAGATCAAAAGCTCTAGTAAAAAGCCAGGTCTTAAGTGCTAGGGTAAAAGGCCCTAACTCACGCATAGCTCTCATATAGGGCGGCAGGGCATTCCATAAGGCAGAGGCAGAAATAGAAAAAGCTCTGCGTCTGGTCCTTTCCAAGTGCACTTCTCTAGGACCCGGTATATAAAGTAAGTCGCGTTGGGATGGTCGTTGCGACCTCCAATGATGGGAGAAGGAGAGACAGTCCCTAAGGTATGATGGGCCCTGGCCGTAAAGAATTTTAAAGGTCAGAACTAGCATCTTATGTAGACCACGGTAATCAGTTGGAAGCCAATGCAATTGCTGCAGGACTGGTGTTATATGGCATTTCATGGGTGTTCTTGTGAGTAGCCTGGCTGCCCTATTCTGAACAATACGGAGCTTTCGGGTCGTAGACATTGGAAGGCCAACATACAGGGCGTTGCAATAGTCCAGCCTAGACGTGACCGTGGCATGGATGACTGTTGCCAGAGCCTCGTCAGATAGATAGGGTGCCAATTGCCTCGCTTGTCGTAGGTGGAAAAAGGCCTGTTTGTTGGCAGCAGCGACCTGAGTTTCCATTGTCAGCTGCGAATCCAAAATGACACCCAAGCTCTTAACGGTAGGCGAAGGAGATAGGGCAGAACCATCGAAGGTGGGTAGCAAATGGGTTAGACCAATCGAGCGGCCATGCCAGAGAATCTCAGTCTTCACTGGGTTCACCTTCAGTCTACTAGCACGTAGCCAGTTCGACAGAGCCTCCAGACATAAGGTGAAATTGTCTGGTATTGACATTGCCCCAGGCTCCAAGCGCAGAAGGAGTTGGGTGTCGTCCGCATATTGATAGCAGTTTAGGCCGAAACTCCGTGCCAAACTAGCAAGGGGTCTAACGTTGAAGAGAAGAGGGGAGAGAATTGCACCTTGGGGTACCCCACATAGAAGGAGAGATCTTTCAGAGACTTGATCCATATACTCCACACATTATCTGGGTGGAGGCCACTAGGGGGTACTAGAGAGAGAAGGATAGTAAATTTTATGGGGGTGGAGGATGGGTTGAAAACCATTTCCCCCTGTTTTCCTGTTATTCTCCCCACCCATGTCCCAGTCGTGGAAACAACCCTCCTTCATGATATGGGAAGTGAAAACAGGGGAAATGGTTTTCCTCCTTCACCCCTACCCCAAATAAAATGAAGGATCCTTCTCTCTCTAGTGGCCCCTAGTGGCCTCCGTCCAGAAACAGTACCAAACGTTTAGTGATAGGTGTCACTGCTTCCCCGGCCCCAACTTTCCCTTTTGTCATAAAGGACTTCCACGTATGTGTTAGTGGCTTTCCCTATGGAAGCTGTTCTGGGAGCAGTGAAATACTACACTATAATGCAATGTCCATTGTTTCCCATTGGTGGCAAATGGCTATATTAAACTTGCTAATGTGAGCAGCTAAGCACCATCCGCCACATCCAGTCCAGTCAATTTTCCTTTATGTCATTTATGTTACCCCTCTATTCTGCCTTGGTCAGACCACACCTGGAATACTGTGTCTAATTCTGGGCACTGCAGTTGAAGGGAGATGTTGACAAGCTGGAATGTGTCCAGGGGAGGGCAACTAAAATGATCAAAGGTCTGGAGAACAAGCCCTATGAGGAGTGGCTTAAAGAACTGGGCATGTTTAGCCTGCAGAAGAGAAGGCTGATAGGAGACATGATAGCCATGTACAAATATGTGAGGGGAAGTCATAGGGAGGAGGGAGCAAGCTTGTTTTCTGCTGCCCTGCAGACTAGGACGCGAAACAATGGCTTCAAACTACAGGAAAGGAGATTCCACCTGAACATCAGGAAGAACTTCCTCACTGTGAGGACTGTTCGGCAGTGGAACTCTCTCCCCTGGGTGTGGTGGAGGCTCCTTCTTTGGAGGCTTTTAAGCAGAGACTGGATGGCCATCTGTCGGGGGTGTTTTGAATGAGATTTTCTTGCTTCTTTGCAGGGGGTTGGACTGGATGGCCCATGAGGTCTCTTCCAACTCTACTATTCTATGATTCGATGATTCTATGTCTAACAGTATCTGTATGATCACCAGATGACTAATAGAAGACTGTTATGATCTGGGTTGTTGTGAGTTTTCCAGGCTGTATGGCCATGTTCTGGAGCATGGCCATACAGTCCAGAAAACCCATGGCAACCCAGTGATTCTGTCCATGAAAGCTTTCGACAACACCATTATGATCATTACAACTATGCAAAATCAACACTACGCCAGGCAGTATTTGCTGACCACTTTGAACTATGGGACTTCTAAGGAGAAATTCTCAAGTAAAACAAAGAGGATAGACTATACATTTTAGTTCCAAAACAATTATCCACCCCCATGGTTATTATACTAACCACAGGGGGAAACAGTCATAAAATTCATAGCAAACTTGCTACTCCTGATGGAAATGATCTACAGGCCAAGGCTAGTTAAATATGCTCATTGCAAAATGTCCCATTAAGGGTTAGTATTTGAATATATGAATACAAACATTCTTTTGAATCTTCTCTTGGGTATTATAAATATATGATAAAAAATATCATCACAACTAATATGTAGATCTAATTTGTTCTCCGAACTGGACTCTGGAAAGATTAACAACCAAGAACGTATTAGATGAAAAAGGGCAACCTTCATTTAGGGCAGTGGTTCTCAACCTGTGGGTATACAACTCCCAGAAATCCCAGCCAGTTTACTGGCTGTTAGGATTTCTGGGGGTTGAAGGCCAAAATATTTGATGACCCATAGGTTGAGAATTACTGCATTAGGGAGTCAGAAGAAACTGATTTGGGAAAAACTCAAAAAGAAGGATCCTTGATAGTCATCAGAAGCCTGTCAGTATCATAAAAATGTATTTCCATGTAACGGCCTTGGGCAAAGGCAAAGCCCCTTTGAACAAATCTTGCCAAGAAAGCCCCAGATAGTGGTGCCTTAAAGTCGCCATAAATCAGAAACAACTTAAATGTACACAACAAACAGCAAAATGGTAAGAATTTAGATAATGAGAATAGCAGTATGTTTGCAATTAGTATGTTGAGTTGGGATGTCTTCGTTACACTGTTGCTTTCCTTGTTTATATCCTTTCTGTCTGGTTTAGAAGTAAATCCTTTTGGGTACTGGATACAAACGCTTGAGTGCCCAACTTTGGAGTTCTCCCCTACCATTTTCTCTTCCTTAACACATTGTTTTCAGTATCAGTTGTAGCGCCGAGCATTGAAGTGGCTACCTGAGAAGTGTATGACTGAGCACAGGAAGGTAAGACAGTATTGTAGAACAGATTTTCTGAGCTAGTCTGACCTGTAACTCCTAGGATGACATGAGACCCTCTGTTATAGCGATAGTGGGAGAAGAACACTGTCTTCCCTCCAGTATCTAAAAAAAGTCTTTGGTACTTGAAATGTGGGGACTTTCAACAACAAAATGTCTTGGGCCAACCTCAAAAAATCAGCCTACATGTGCTGATTTTAATACTATAAGGTTTCTCAACCCAAATACTGTAGTTGTAGAAGTGAAAAACAATACAAAAACTGGCATGTTCCATCAACTATTTTATTACTGGAGGTGGATTGGGTCAAAACAATTCTCAATAAAGTGGAAGGCAGTAGGAAAAGAAAAAGGCTGAGGTTCGGGTGGATAGACTTAGCCAAGGAAGCTAGGGCTCTAAGATTGCAGGACTTGAACAGAGATGTTGTTGACCTGGGATCTTGGAGGTCTCTTGTTCACAGTTGAACAACAACAATAAATTTGTGCTGGGGAGCAAAACAGAAAAGAGCTTGACAGTAAATAAAATTTTCACTGCTGCTTTAAGACTGGCAATCACCAACTCCAAAAATTCCTTCCTGACAATTTTCTCTTACAACTATAGCCTACACAAGAGATCTTCAAACTGAAGGACAATCCAGGCCTTTTTTAAAAAAGAACAAGAAGTAAACATCTTGAATTAAATGCATCATACCATACAATCTCTTCCCAGAGGAAAACATTAAACCGTAATTTTGTTATCTGTGGCTGCTACTCACAAATCATCTTTGAGAAATCCTACAGCTTATTTTGACAAGATTCTATGTGTAAAAAAAGTTCTGTGACTTTGAAAAAGGTTACTTAGTTAATATGAATGGCTTTCATGGGAGCAGAGACCAGTTTTCTGCTCAGTGAAACTTCATAATATGAAAGCTTGAAGCCAGAAAATGGAAGGTGGAAATTGCTCCAATTAAGTTATTTTAATTATTCCATGTAGTAGGCACACATGATGCTTTGGCAGGGTTTCCTAAGCTTCACAATTGGGAACTTGGGCTCTTTGTCGAGAACGCTGAACTTTGCCAAGCATGAAATACTGCTCTATTGTTCTCAAGACTCATTACTAGAACCCCGAGGGTGGCCCTAAGGACCACGCAAGGGGTAATTTCCCTCTAGCCTTGGCAACCTCTCTCACCTTTTGAGCATGCCACCGCAAGCGGCCTTGAATGTTCATCTGGCTGTAATACAACGTCCTAGGAAATCATAAAGCAATGACCAAAACTTAAATAAAATGGAGAGATGCCAGGCAGGATTAGTGTGGAGTACAGAGAAACCACGTTAATAAGATTTGCACTTTGCCTTTCTGAGCTACACAGCTGCTACCTACAAAAGAGCAGAGACTAACAAGGGCAAGAGGCTTTGAGAGCCAGAAACACTGAATAAAAATTGTGGAATTAACATTAGCTAAAATTTCAACTTCATTTCAGAAGTTGAAATTTTAGATTATTACTTGCTTCATTGGCTGGATGATTCTGGAAATCATAGTTCTGGGAGATATAAAGTATGATCCCCATATCCACAGGACCGGTGCCTCTAAGTTCTCCAGGATGTCTCTGCTGGAGTTCATTCATTCAACAGGGTTCACTATTATCTGCAATTTTCACTAACAATGGTAAATCCGGAAGTCGGGCTGTATTACAAAGAAGTGGCTTTTCCAAGATCTGATTTAAGAATAAGTCAGAAATATTAAAATGATCTAAGTATTAAAAATACAATAGATTAATGAAATTATTCATGAAACGCAAAACACTGTTTCTGGATATATACTAATAACCCCCCTACCTCCACCCTCAAAATATTCAGTAGTTGAATTATTATTTCTCTGTCTTCTTAATTTATTTTTATTTTTCAGGGAGAACAAGGAAGAGGCAAGTTCCCATTGGCAGAAGCAGAAATAAGGAAGAGGAGTAACTCAATGTGTTGTCGAAGGCTTTCATGGCCGGGATCACAGGGTTGCTGTATGTCTTTCGGGCTGTGTGGCCATGTTCCAGAAGTATTCTCTCCTGACATTTCGCCCACATCTATGGCAGGCATACTTCACAACCTCTGAGGATGTCTGTCATAGATGTGGGCAAAACGTCAGGAGAGAATACTTCTGGAACATGGCCACACAGCCCGAAAGACATACAACAACCCAGGAGTAACTCAGTTCACCTTTTCTTAACTTTAGAATCCTAATGAAATTAAAATGTACATAAGAGGAAGCTCTGGAAGATGGTTGAAATTCAACTGAATGTTAGCAGAGCAGAAGTTTACACCAGAATAACTCTTTTATGTTATGGACATGAAATAATCAATTAGGTGTGGAAGGGGATACACCTATTCACAAAAAATCCGATTGGGATTGCCCCAGACAGTTGCATCCCTGGACAACAGTTTTTGTAAAGAGATCTCAAAGACCATCTTACTCAAGCATTCAAAGAAGCACCTCCCAGTACAGTGGTTCTCAACCTGGGGTCCCAGATGTTTTTGACCTACAACTTCCAGAAATTCCAGCCATTTTACCAGCAGTTAGGATTTTTGGGAGTTGAAAGCCAAAAACATCTGGGGAACCCAGGTTGAGAACCACCATCCTAGTACAACCAACCTCAACGGAATTCTAATCTGAGATCTGCTCAGAACCTGAAGACCATTTTCTTTCAGAGCAGTGGTTCTCAACCTGTGGGTCTCCAGATGTTTTGGCCTTCATCTCCCAGAAATCCTAACAGTTGGTAAACTAGTTGGTAGTTTCTGGGAGTTGTAGGCCAAAACACCTGGGGACCCACAGGTTGAGAACCACTGCTTCAGAGCATTAGTAAAAAATCAGGCCCTTGAGATGCTTCTAGGTGTAGGTGGAAATATCTTAAATTGCATATAACAGAGATGGGCTCAAAGAGCCAAAATAGAGAGATAAAAGAGCAGCTGGCATGTTTCAGTGATTTGAGCATTGGGTTAGGATTTCTGGGCAATCAGGGTTTGAATCCCTGTTCAGTCACGGAAACCCACTGGATGACCTTGGGCAAACTATGTTCCCTTAGTGCAATGACGGGCAACCTTTTGCGCTTGGTGTGTCAAAATTCACCAAAAAACCTAGCATGACTTGGGTGGTGTGTCACTTCGAGAAAAAAACCATAATTTCGCAATATGTACGGTTTAAATAACAAAAATATATAATTGTAATATATTACTATATTTAATAAATCATAACTATTTACTACCATTATTTCCATGCACAACAATCTATGGAACCTCTTGCAGTTTCCATGCTGATTTTTCTCTATTCTAGTTTCAATGTAGTCACGAATAATGAATAATATAATAATAATATAATAGTAATAATATAATATACTACAATAATAGAATAATAGAATGATTGTGTATATAGATAGATAGATAGATAGATAGATAGATAGATAGATAGATAGATAGATAGATAGATAGATAGATAGATGTAATGTGCATAATTCCTATGGAGTAAACAACAAAACCACTTGACAAAATCACACCAAATTTGGCCACAAAAGACATAGTCATCCAATCAATCCGCATGCGGCAGCATGTCAGCAAAAATGGCTAGGCGTGTCACTGGTGACACGCATGTCATAGGTTGGCCATCACTGCCTTAGTGTAAACTTTATATGTATAAATCTTGCAAAGAAAAGGGTTGTCATCGTAAGTCAAGAGTACACATGAAGGAACATAACAGCATTAGTGAAATGACAGCAATTACATGTTCACTTGTTCTTGTCTAGGAAGAACATGTGGATATATTGATATTAGAGATAGGGATGGAAGGACCGGTAGAGACATCTACAAACAGCTCACAGAAAATTGCCAAGGGATATACAGTGTTCCCTCACTACTTTGCGGTTCACTTTTCGCGGATTCGCTGTTTTGCAGTTTTTCAATAAACTCTAAATAATTAAAACTTACAATTTACAGCCTAAGGAAGGGAGGAAAGAGAAGCCGAAGGAGAGGAAAGGAGCCCAAGTGGCAATGGGAGGAGGAGGTGATTTATCAACACACAATTGGTTGATAAAGACTTAAAATAGTGTATAACTACTAAAATAATGTATAAATATTAAAATAAATATAGTGTCCCCACTTTGCTGATTTTCACTTATTGCGAGTGGTCCTGGAACCTAACCCCCGCAATAAGTGAGGGAACACTGTAATTTGTGAATATCCAGTCATAGAAGGATGCAAATGAAGAAACAGAGATAAATGTCTTTTCGACCAGTATATGCCAAGAACATCAGGAGAAATACAGCATAAGTATAGTAGTGGTGCAGTGCCTAGACATTGTATTCTCTGATGGGAGACAGCTACATGGGCAGGCAACATACGAAGTTTCATGGTGATAACAACAGTTATTGAATCATATTTCTACACTGGATTAAATGTGGTGCATTTAAAAAACAACAACAACTAGAATAGCCTCTTTTAGCTTTATGTGACATGTTTTCTGGGACTGCATCTACACTATAAAATTAAGGCAGGCTAACACTACTTTGGAGCCCCGGTGGCGAAGTGTGTTAAAGCACTGAGCTGCTGAATTTACAGACCAAAAGGTCCCAGGTTCAAATCTCGGGAGCAGAGTAAGCGCCCGCTGTTAGCTCCAGCTTCTTCCAACCTAGCAGTTCAAAAACATGCCAATGTGAGTAGATCAATAGGTACCGCTCCAGCGGGAAGGTGACGGCGCTCCATGCAGTCATGCCAGCCACATGACCTTGGAGGTGTCTACTGACAACGCCGGCTCTTCGGCTTAGAAATGGAGATGAGCACCAATCCCCAGAGTCAGACATGACTGGACTTAACGTCAGGGGAATCCTTTACCTTTACTTAACACTACTTAATCTATAATGACTCAATGTGTTGTAGTAATGGGGATTGTAATTTGGTGGGACACCAGTAGGCTTAGGCCTGAATCAGTCTGAACAAAAATGAATTGTAGTATTTGGTGGGCCATTTTATATAATCTCCGAAAACAGGAGGAGGGAGCCGAAAAGCCTGACAAAACAGATTAAGGGAACAGGATTTTGTCCAATTCCTAGACTGGAAGGGGTTAAATCTGCAATATACCCGAGGCAGGGATCTGCTGTGTCTTTTCTCCCTCCCCGGCAGCAGCAGTGTCCCTCCATTTCTTTTTGGAAAGTTCCCTAAGCTCCTCCTCCAGAGAGGACCCTGCTGGGAACTGACTCTCCCAGCAGCACTTGCATGAGGCAGGCATTGCAAAGTCCCCTCTTGGAGCATGATGGGAGTTGAAGTTTTTCTCTGTGTTTTTCAGCCAAGAAAAAGCCTGGTTGTGTCCATGCTCTGATTGGCTGAGAATGGACACCACGGGTGTCCAGAACCCTCTCTTGCATAAAAACTTAAAATAATTCTAAAACATCAGTATATCGGTGAATTGTTTTGAAACTTGGCAGATCTGGAGTTGTAAATGGGGTCAAAAACTGAGGTAGGTCTCATGCATATAGACCTTCAAATGACTGAGGATTGGGCCTTTAAATTTTCCTATTGTAACCAACCCTGAAACGGGATGCCTTTTGGTTGAATTGCACACCTCTAGACACCAGCACTCTTTGGCAGAGAATTCTATAGACCAGGGGTCCCCCAACTAAGGCCCGGGGGCCAGATGCAGCCCTCCAAGGTCATTTACCTGGCCCCTGTCCTAAACTTTAGACTTAGGGTTGACCTAAGTCTACCTGGTCTTTGGAGGTATTTTTGCTTCCCTATGGTCTTATGAGATCGTCTAGATAGTCTTTGAAGGTCTCTTTGCTTAGCTACGGCCTTATGAGACTATCTAGATGGATTTTGGAGGTCCCCAAACTAAGGCCCTCCAAGGTCATTGACCTGGCCCCCTGTCCTAAACTTTAGACTTAGGGTTGACCTAAGTCTGAAACGACTTGAAGGCACACAACAACACTCCTAATTTGGGACTATTTCATCATAGTCCAGCCCCCCAAGAGTCTGAGGGACTGTGAAGCGGCCCTCCACTTAAAAAGTTTGAGGACCCCTGCTATAGACCTTATAAAACAAAAGCTCTATAGGATTCCATAGCATTGAACCATGGCAATTCAAGTGCAGTCTAGATGTTACAAAATACTCTTGATTCTGTGCCCAGGTGATAATGGGACATTTTCATACCCTGAAATATGATAGATCAGAAAATTTTTCCCAAGAAATATTTCATTGTAAGTTTTTTAAAACATCTGCCTGCATGGATTTGTTAATGTTCAATAATGCTTTCAAAATTGTGAAAAACTTTTAGTCTGAACATAGCTTGAGATATCTGCATTTTAGGGGAAAACCTGTTACAGTAGAGTCTCACTTATCCAACATAAACAGGCCGGCAGAATGTTGGATAAGTGAATATGTTGGATAATAAGGAGGGATTAAGGAAAAGCCTATTAAACATCAAATTAGGTTATGATTTTACAAATTAAGCAGCAAAACATCATGGTATACAACAAATTTGACAGAAAAAGTAGTCCAATATGCAGTAATGCTATGTAGTAATTACTGTATTTACGAATTTAGCACCCAAATATCACGATGTATTGAAAACATTGACTACAAAAATGCGTTGGATAATCCAGAATGTTGGATAAGCGAGTGTTGGATAAGTGAGACTCTACTGTATCTTTTTCACACAAAATTTAGTTTTCTGCTAGTTTAAAAAATCTATCAATTGACTGCAAAATTATTTATGTGATGCTGGCTTTCCTCCTTTCAAATCAAACTTCTATATCACGTCTCGGAGAAAAAATAAAATGCAGCGAACATACATTACCAAAATAAATAAACAGCTAAATGAAACATGTCAGAGTAGCTTCTTCAGAAATTCTTTCAACTGTCACAGAAAATGAAAAATAACTTTCTTCCAAATAATCCTTTGCACTAAATCTGCGGAGTTTTTCGGGTCTCCTTGATGTGACCCTGCTGGTTAATGAGTTTGAGATAATTTGAAATTGAAAGACTACTGTCATTATCTTGCACACAGACACTTTTGCTATCTCTACACCAATTCCTAATAAACAAGGTTTACAGAGTGAAATAATAAATCAACATATGCATGAGGAGACAAATATAAATGATTAATGTTATTATTTTCTTCTTAGAATTTGATAAACCTATATATCTCCTTTGATGCTTCTCTGCGGGGCTTCGTACAAAGCTGGATTAACATTATCGTTTCTATAAAATGGCCTTTTTGTAGAGAAAGAAGAAAGAGGCCAGCTTTGAATATTTTGCTATCTTTCTGAAAAGCTTGTGTCTGTGCCTTCAAGTCACCGGTTGAGTTATGACATCCCCATGAATTTCATAGGCAAGGAATACAGAGGTGCTTTTGCCATACATGTCCTAACCCTGCTTGGCTTCAAAGATCAGAGAACTGGTACCTTAGGGTCTTTAGCTAACCTTTGCTTGATATCCATCACTGATGTCAGACCTCTTCCTATAATTAGGCAATAAAGACCTACCGTATATACTCGAGTATAAGCCGACCCGAGTATAAGCCGAGGCACCTAATTTTACCACAAAAACTGGGAAAACTTACTGACTTGAGTATAAGCCAAGAGTGGGAAATGCAGCTGCTACTGGTAAATTTCAAAAACAAAAATAGATATTAATAAAATTACATTTTTTGAGGCATCAGTAGGTTAAATGTTTTTGAATATTTGTATAAAACTGCAATTTAAGAGCATGATAAGACTTTACTAAGATAAGATTGTCCAACTCTGATTACCTATATATAGTGTTCCCTTACTACTTCGTGGTTCACTTTTTGCGGATTTGCTGTTTCACAGTTTTTCAATAAACACTAAAACAATATAATAAACCATAAAAATTCAGATTTCTCCTTCTTTCCTCTCTCTTTCTCCTTCCTTCCTAAGGAGAAGCCCAAGGAAGGAGAAGCCGAATGGAGAGAAAAGGAGGCTGAAGCAGCTTCGTGAGATTGTAAACAACACAGTCAGACACCATCAGTGAGATTGTAAACAACACAAATATAGTGTCCCTACTTCATGGATTTTCACTTTTCATGGGTGGTCCTGGAACGTAACCCCCACGATAAGTGAGGGAACACTGTACTCAAGTATAAGCCGACCTGAATATAAGCCGAGACCCTCACTCGAGTATAAGCCGAGGGGAGCTTTTTAAGCCCTAAAACGGGGCTGAAAAACTAGGCTTATACTCGAGTATATACAGTAATTGGTTTTGCTAATTTTATCTAGAGCCACTTGTCCTCCAAAGTCTCTGCCCCTTGCCCCACTCTGAAAACCCAAGGCTGTTGTGTTCACGTAACAACCTAGGGCTACGGGAGGGGGAGCACCAGTGAGCACCTCAACTATCACCATCTGCCTCTGAAGCTGGCTGATCTGTGGGAAGAGAAAGAAGAGGCTCGTGCTCACTGCATGCTCATCATGTGGCCACTGCCTTAGCCACCTTCCTGGACTCCTTCTCCCCACTGTGCCTGGCACTCCCATGGGAGAGAGGCAAGGAAGGAAGTTGGCTGAGAAAGAGGCAGGAAGGAGAGCGCGCGGCTCCACTCCCCATGTTCCCATTATGGTATCTCTGTTCATCACTGCCCTTCTGGATTCCGTCACACTACATTCTGTGCCTCCACATGAACCTCTATTGAAGGAAGAGTGGCAAAGAAAGAGGTACAAAGGGGGGTGGGCATGTGCCTCCTCTACCCACATGCTGATAATTGCCTCTCTGTACATCACTGGCCTTCCGGATTCCTTCACAGGACACTCTATGCCTCCGCAGGAGCCGCAGTTGAAGGAGAGAGGCAGAAAGAGAAGGTGGCAGAGAATCATGAAGGGGAGCAAGTAGAGGAGGAAGAGGTTCTACTCCCCATATACTAATTATGGCCTCCCTGTCCATCGCCACCCTTCTGGGCTCCTTTATATTGCTCTCGGTGCCTCCACATGAACCATGGTTAACAGAGAGAGAAAGGCAGAGAGGGAAAGTGGGTGAAGAGAGAAGGAAGGGCAGGTAAGTGGAGACAGTATGGGTTAGTGGGTACCTGGGGATCATACTGCCCTGTGTCCTCTCCCTAGCCCCTTGCCATCACTTAGAAGATCCTCAGAGATATCTGCACATGGAGAGCTGCCTACAGAGTACACTCAATTTTTTCCCATGTCAGGAGTGACTTGAGAAACTGCAAGTCACTCCTGGTGAAAGAGAATTGGCCAACTGCAAAAACATTTCCCAGGGAACGTCCGGATGTTTTACCATCCTGTGGAAGGCTTCTCTCATGTTCCCACATGGGAAGCTGGAGCTGACAGATGGGAGCTCACCCCACTCCCCAGATTTGAACCATCAACCTTTCCATTAGGAGTGCCTGAACAAGGGTTTAACCCACTGCCCCACCGGGGCCCCAGTACATTCCAATGAACCAATGAGATTTCAATAAACGTTGACATAACATCCAATAATTTCAATTTAGATCAAGTTTACATCCTTGATTTACTTACATGTTACACATTCCGAAAGGCAGTAAGCTTCTTTTGACAGATAAAGAATGTTTGTCAAAGCATCCTTTCTTTCTATTTTCCTCTGGGTATTTTTTTTAAAAAAAATACCGACAATCAAATACAAATAAACAAACATGTGGAAAGTATTTCCAAAGAATAAACTCAACCCATCCCTACCAGTTCTTAGTGCCACATATTGCTGTTGCAGGACAATGTAGTTTGACTGTTACTAATAAAAGAAAGGTCTTCTACTGTTCACAAAGGGAACATCTAGTATCTCATTCCTCTCGTCAGTTGTGGCATAACAAGTAGTTGAGAGCAGTAAGCAAAGAAGTCTGGGGGAAAAAAAGGAAATTTAGCGTTGCAATCCCATATTCATGAATCAGGGAAGAAATCTCATTAAACACAATGCTTACTTCCAAACACAGATCAAATTGCTGTTTTTATTCTCTCACACTTGATGCAGTCATCACCAAGTTCTTTCCCGAAAGATTCCAATATGGGAAGAAACCAGAAATGTTCCCAAAAGACTACATATCTCAGCATCAGTCTTAGGTACTTACATTTTATTGTAGAGTTCTCAAGTTAAATACAAATCTATGGGGTTCTTCCATATCAAATTAAAGACTAGTGCAACTAGTTTGTTATATTTGAGATGTACAGATGATTGACAGTTAATATTCTTCCTTGTATTATATTTACATATTTCAATATATTGTTTACTATTTACATTTCAAAGCGTATGCCATAGATATAAATTGGTTATTTGCACTGTACAGCTTTTTTGTTACAGAGATTAGTTAGTATTGCATTTATGACAACAGCATCTTCAGCATTTTCCTGATGAACCTTTAGGAAACTACAAATCAGGCTACATTACTGGATGTCCTGATATCTTTTCTATGCTGAAAATATTAACAGAAGAATAGCTATGTTAAATACCAATTTAATTGTTACTTTTCTAGGTCTAGTAAAGGGGTGTAAAAATGGCAGAAATATTTCTTCCACGTAACGTTTGGTTGGGATGGCACTTTACCTGAGATACAAAAAACTATCAAAAACTAAGATTAATTCCCTTTTAAGAGAAAAGTATATAGGGAATACACACTATGTATATAGGGAAAGATGTGCATGAAATTCTATCAGTTATCTGCAAAATACCCCATTTGTATAAAACAAGAATGCACGTTCTGCATTTAGGAAAATCTGATGTGCTTAACCTCTTTTTCTAGTTTTTCCAGGGTTTTCCCCCCCACTATGATAGACTTAATTTTTCAATAGGAAGCAATTCAACTCCTAATGGAGCTTGGAAGCTGTGATGAGTCAGATCACAAATAGAAATTATAAAGGAAGCTTATTATTCTTGTTCCTCAAATATTCTCTCCCTCCCCAAGCCCATTTAATATAACAGACACCTATGGGGTACTTCTTATAATTGCATTTTTAGAAATCCCAGATGTACGGAAATTGCACTTTTTTCCTCTTTTAAAATGTTCATCATCATTAACAGGTATTATGTTTTTGCTATTTTAGTTTTGTGTTCTGCTACTGGAAGAAATTTTGTTAGGCACAACATGACACTTTGTAAACTTAAGAGATAAACATGGCAGAGAAATCATATATGAACATAAAACTTAGCCGTTATTTGGGGTTTGAGTATGACACATACCCCGTGTTCTGTAGAAATGTTGAACTATGCCACAGAAATCAATTTCATCTCCACAACATTTATTACTATGTAATATCTTCATGACAAGATGAGAACCTCCTATGGTAATATCTGCTAATACTGCACTAGACCCAACCTCCCATGCACATTATATTACTTTCTGGAAGGATAGGTGTAGCAGCAGTACATATGTTCCTCTTTAAGCAGTGTTGTATTACGATGGCCTAAGTAAGGCAGCACCATCAGCTCCCCCTTTACTGTTGTCTTGGAAGCTCTCCATCATTTTATCCCCATGAAAGTGGCCATACCCCTCTACCAGAAAGTACACAGAACAATTGTATTACTTAAATAAAGCTATTAAACAGCCATGTGCGGGGAAAATGAGGACTCAAACTAGGGGTAGACTGGATTTCATACCCAATGTCCCCAAAACATGCATGGCTAAATAGTAAGACACTTGTAAATAATCCTTTCAATATATATATTTATATATTAAAAATACCCTTAAGATATTTTAATAGCCTCTTAAGAACACGCATCTATCGCACTTTAAAATCAATCCTCCAAAGTGATTGGAGGGGTTGTGAGAGAGTAAACAGCTCTTCTTATATATATTGAGGCATCTACACTTCTGTTAGGCAGCAATATAACAAGTACAGCTGAACTGAAAGACATCAAAACCAAAACCAAAAGGCACATTTGAAGAGCTCTTGAAATTAAGATCTACACAGTTTAGGGCTAATCTGAGAAAAAATATGTCCAGAAAACAGGGGTAGGGGACTCATTCCCCTCCAGGTGTTGATGAAATACTATTTTCATCATCCTATCTCATTTGGAGACAGCAAATCTAGTTGGGACAGATGGGAGAAAAGTGTTGCATCACCTTCTCGGTAGTATGCCAGCTTCCTATGCGCACAGGACTTTTATATGGAAAAAACTCAAATTCCATCTATTTAATCCAAAATTGTCCAATGAAGCTTTTAACACTGGATACTACAAGTCTACTGTTTAGATAAATAGTCCCTTACAGTAGGCTATTAACTATTCATGTTTGCTAGAGCCTTCTATAAAGTGCAGTAACTTAAGTTACCAAAATCATAGTTTGCTTTGTTAGATGTTTTGAGGTGAGACAAACTTTTTAATCAACTTGTGCATCAATCCTCAAATGAATATCTTATATAGGCAAATTCCTCTGGCAAACTTATTTTTTCAGCCAACACAATTTGTAAGTAAAGCAAACTGGAATGGCAGAGAAGACTCGAATAGCAGAATCGCCATCTATCTTATGTTCCAAAATTTGCTCAACACAATTAAAATTCATGCAAAAGGGTGGAGTAGTATCTTGGTTGTTGGCTGTCGGAGCAACTGATTACTTCTGTGTTTCCTCCACAATCAAAACAGCCTATGTTTGGTGGAGTTAGACATCAAATGAATCAGATAAATATCCAATATTTTAATTGTTCCTATCATGTTAGAAATTCATCATAAGGCAATAACACATTAAAATATACTCTACTGTAAACTAAGATTCTCATTTTTAAAAAATCCTTGAAGATTAGAAGTCTATATACTGAAAACATTTGATAGTTTTAAGAATTAAGTTATGAGTATATTATTATGGCAGAAGAGATCCATTTCTTAATGTATAGCCAACACATCACAGAAAGTAAAGTGTAATAAGTTATTAACACTATTTGCCTTTCACAGTGTATAACATCTGGGGATTTCTTGTGTTCATGTATGTGGCATAGTTTTCAAGTTCTCAACATTGCGTTCCATTGAAATCTGTTAACTTGGTTTATTTGTGTAAACAAAGATAACACTAAAGGTATTTAAATATTTTGTGTTTCAAACTAAAATAAAAACAAGCTCATACAACTCCTATGTGACCTTACCACCCAATTCATTTGTCCTCATTTTCAATGCAAGACTGATTATTCCTATTAGCTCCCAAGCACACCAGACACCAGAAATATTTCCATCAAAATAATGAACACAATCAACTAGGAATAAAGCTCATGGAGACAAGACAATCAGTCATTAGATACCAATGAACATAAAACACTTTCTTCATTAACATAATAAGTCAATTACTAAAGGAAAACGGAAGCATGATAATAAGAAAAGGGAGCTTCCAACTTTTCTGTAGGCAATGAACAAAAATGTTCCCTTTAAAACCAACATGGTCTTCTATGTTGTCCATTTCTTTGGTAATCCAATGATCACATAGGTTCTTGCAGAACTATACTGGAACGCTTCACATGAATAATTGGATGGGTAACGGTGTTTCACACAACAAGAATAATGAAAATGATGCCACAACAGCAGTACATATGTATTTCTTTTGTTCTTTCATCTCTTGTAATGGTTGGGAGCATCTGCAAATGCAAACTTCAGTCTGTAGGCTTCTGCGAGGAGAACGCTGATCTCTTCGTTTCCCCAATGCATTGTGGGCAGGTTCTGTAAAAAGATGAGTAGTTCCTTAAAGAGAAAAGGAGAAGAAGAGAATCAGAACTGAAGATACTTTGTCACTATCTCAGGACTCATTAGGTTGGTGAAGGTTTATTTTTATTTTTTTGGATAAAGCAACCAAAACCTTCCATCAACACTACAACTGCATGTTATTCTGATTTATTTTGAATACTGTTTAGTTTGAAACAAACTTATACATCACAGGTAAAATATGTGTTTTATTTATATAAAGCAAACATTCATAAGAATTGCTTGAGAGATGCCCAGAAACACTTGCCATGCAGCATGTATATAGAAATACGGCAAATAAAAACAGTATTCCAAAGATGAGTAGACCTGGGAGGATCATTCAGGAGATAATAACCATGGAACAGTGAAAGAAAAACAAAAAAGAGATTAAGTTTTCTTATTTATTTATTTATTTATTTACAATATTTATATTCCGCCCTTCTCACCCCAAAGGGGACTCAGGGCAGATCACAATGCACATATACATGGCAAACATTCAGTGCCATTAGACATACGACATGTCTACGACAGACACATACAGACAGACACAGAGGCAATTTAACGTTCCAGCTTCTGGCTTCATGAGGGTATGCTCGATTTTATTTCTGATACCCTCCTTAATGCCTCTTAATACTCCCTTTTCATTATTATTTAGTTTTGATATAAAGCTTTTAAATAAGGCAGTGTGGTATAGTGGTTTGAACACTGGGTTATGACTCCAGAGATCCAAGTTCAAACCTTTGCTTCGTCATGGAAACTGACTGGGTACCTTTTGTCAAGTTCCACCCTCTTGGCCTCAAGGCAAACACCCTTGTGAACATTTTGTACCAAGAAAGCCTCACCTTAGAGTTGCCATTCGTTGGAAAAGACTTGAAGGGATGCAGATAGTTTATAATGGTGTTTCAAATAAGCACCAAAGCATAATAAAGATACCTTTTAATCTTAGTAATTAGTAATTGTTGTTGTGTCAAACCTCCATGACAAGGACCTTGGATGAAATGAGTCTGTTTTAAAAATGCTTGCAGCAATGTGGATAATAAAATAACAATTGTTATTATTTCAAACCTCCATGACAAGGACCTCGGACGAAATGAGTCTGTTTTAAAAATGCTTGCAGCAATGTGGATAATAAAGTAACTCTGCTACAGAAGCAGTTCTCATAAAGTGTGTAGAAGTATTAAAATATGAGTATTAAAGTACAGTAGAGTCTCACTTATTCAACATAAATGGGCTGGCAGAACGTTGGATAAGTGAGTATGTTGAATAATAAGGAGGGATCAAGGAAAGGTCTATTAAACATCAAATTAGGTTATGATTTTACAAATTAAGCACCAAAACATCATGTTATACACCAAATTTGACAGAAAAATTAGTTCAATACACAGTAATGCTATGTAGTAATTACTGTATTTACGAATTTAGCACCAAAATATCACAATGTATTGAAAACATTGACTACAAAAATGCATTGGATAATCTAGAACGTTGGATAAGCGAATGTTGGATAAGTGAGACCCTACTGTATTATGAAGTGGATATTGAAGCAAAACAAATGGAGCCTCCACTTATGCAATCAAAAGCAACATTTTAATTAACATGAGAATTCCCAAGTGATTTTAGGCCTGGAAACTGCCCCCAAACTGCCCAAACTGATTAAGGGTCAAAGAGCTGTATTCCCATTCTTGCTATAATGGGATATTGTTTATATATTTTTTTTACCTCTAAGAATACTGTAGCAGTTGGAGCATATATTATTGCAGCTTTATTACACTACAGTAAGAATTAAGTTTCAAAATTTTGTAAAAAGAAATTCCTTAAGAGCTCCTTAAGATATCCAGCTGCTTAAGTTAGTAGTCTCTTAGTTTGGATTGCAAATGAAGAAGTCGGCATGAGAGAGACATTTTCAAAACCGGATGTATATCCATCCTACCACTGAAACATGTTAAATGATGGGATGCTTTGGGAAAAGAAATATTGGTTGACTGAGAAGCCACAGGCAGTAACAGCATAGGCTATAAAAAGAATGCACACAAAATTTAAAAATAGAAGAGTTCTATATCAACTCTCAGCGATGACCTCCCGCTACTCCTGTCCCCGCTGCCCACTCAACTGCCCTCTCCTTCTGGATACAATGCCACCCAGAAAGAGAGTATAAAGCAAGGAAGCTGCTTCTGTCTTCTCACTCTGTTCCTGTTTGCAAGCTCAGAAAAGCAAGTGGACAGGGAAAAAAAGTAAGGAGGAACAGCAACACAGTCAAGAGACTGAAGGGTTGAAATAATTTTCCTGAAGTGTGGGCTGGTCCTCAATAATGGCCAGTAATCACCTTCTTAAAAATCTTAAGCTTAAGGTTATAAAAATATTGTAGACTTACTATTAAATACTCTAAAAGCAACACAGAAGCTTGAACAAGTTCACTACTCCTTGCTGACGATTTGATGACAGAAGCAATAAGACATCTGATAACAAGCCATGTACTTTATACAATCATTGCAATTCTTGCTATCAAGAGAGCCACTATTATCAATCATATGTGTCGTATTGCTTCATTTACTTTATGAAACTTTGGTACTTAACATTCACATTTCAAATTTCTCCTATTAATCCTAATTGAAATGATTGAAAGCTACGGGCTTGAAAATTATATGTAACATTTATCAGGGCTGATTTGCACAAACTGTTGACGGCGATGTAGTGAGCCCACGAAAGCATTCTATTTGAGTTTTCTGTTTATGATACAACTTGATACAACTATTTGCCGTACACATTTAATTTTACTTGGGATCTGGGTATGTCCAGAACCAGTGTGGTGCAGTGGTTTGAGTGTTGGACTAGCACACTGGGAACGCAGGGTTCAAATCCCTGCTTGGCCATGAAAACCCACTATGCAACCTTGGGCAAGTCACATTGTCAGTCCCGGAGGAAGGCAAGGCCAACCCAAACCACAGAACAAAATTTGCCAAGAAAACCATATGACAGGTTCACTGAATTGTGATCTCAACTATGACTCTGTAAGGAAGGCAGCAAGGTGGACAACATGGAGATACCTATGCCACAGAATTTGCTGCAGAGCTACTGTTGATCAGAATAGACATTTACTTTTCCCATTCTGTTCATTTAATTAATTTACTTTAAGATAGCTATATTGTTTAGTATCATACTCTGTTGATGGCTCAAAAAGACATAGCACAGACGCGACTGAAGTTCAGTGACAGTTTTGTTCAACTACAGAAGTTATTTCTGCCACTTTCTGAACATCTTAAAAATGAATGAACGCATATACTATATGGAATGTTAACATCAGCACTGCATCACATATGCACACTGTGCCTATTGTTTGATATTAAGATATAAAAATTATTACCCTGTTTTTAGTACTCCAGCAATACCAGTATCATATGAGACTGTAAATGATACACCCTTAAAAGTGTGAAGGAAACAGCTCTTTTTGTGAGAATGCAATGCATATTCATGAGACACTTCAAGATTTCAAAGTTGAGTTAAATTCAGATGTGGAGCAGCATATTTTAGCTATGCCATAAATCAGTGTCGCTTACACATTTTTCCTGTTCATTTAGTAGTGTTAATGCCCCCCCTCGAAATACATAGACACAGAGCTTCAAAGAAATCCATCAATACATGCTTCAGATTATTGGATTTTGGTAATTTGATTTAATACTTTTCTTCATAAAGCTTGACTTTTGGTTTATTTGTCCTAATTGTTAGACTTTCAACAGAGTCTGAAAGTTTCTTGCATGCGGTGCCTATAAAAAGAACATTTTCATCTTATTTTTAACCTTTCTTTCACATTCCATGACCTTTTAACCAGTGGATCAAACACAGAACACAAGTGTGCTTCATAGAAAAGATTAAACTATGTGTAGACAAAAAAAGGTCAATCCGCACACCAATGAGGATAGCTAGATCTGAAGGTGGATATGTTTCTCTCTCCGAGACACAGAAATACACAGTTGAATGCATCGTAAAAAAACAAAATGTCTATGCTATCACATCACATTTAACAAGCAATCCTTTATTTTCACAAAACCTATTTTCCCTTATTTTTGTCCAGCACACCTGGGATGCCTTTAAACTGTTTCCACTTTTTAGAACACTTGAGGATTCTGAACGGAGCCTTTGCTGTATGACTTTTATCCATCACCCACAAAATTATCTCTGATCTTGTAGGCATGGTCCCACAAACATCCCAAGCTTCAACCCTGAACACTCTCTTAGAGCTGATTTCTCTGACAATTCTGTTATTAGCCTGAAAAACCCCTGTCACGTTCTGGAAGAAGCAGCCTCTAAAAATAGAAAAATAAGTGATAGTTATATCGGACGCAACTGCCACCTTTTAAAATTGGTCAACAAGGACTGACAGTTCTCAACAAGGTGAAACGGAGAAGGTGACAATTTGACAGAACAATCTTCTATTAATCTTTTGATAACATACGGGGAGATATTGTGATTAATTTCAAATTTTTCAGGAGAAACAATTTCATGGAAGGAAGTGCCTTAAGTCACAGAAAATGAATGTAACAAATTGAGGGGCTGTTTTGTCCCCTTTTATATTTCAAATCATATATGAAGAAACAGATTTCCAGGGATGTACACAGCATTTTTTGAACAATAAATAGGAACAGGAATCCATTTAGAAGAAATTTAAAACTTCGGTTTACATTTATATTCTTATATTTGCAAGTAAACTATCAGTTAAGCCCATTCTATTCTCACACAATAAATGACCTCATTGTAGCTTAAAACAGTATGGGGTCATGCCCACACTTTTACACAAAAGCATATACAGTAGAGTCTCACTTATCCAACATAAATGGGCTGGCAGAATGTTGGATAAGCGAATATGTTGGATAATAAGGAGGCATTAAGGAAAAGCCTATTAAACATCAAATTAGGTTATGATTTTACAAATGAAGCACCAAAACACCATGTTAGACAACAAATTTGGTAGAAAAAGTAGTTCAATACGCAGTAATGCTATGTAGTAATTACTGTATTTATGAATTTAGCACCAAAATATCACGCTATATTGAAATATTGACTACAAAAATGTGTTGGATAATCCAGAACATTGGATAAGCGAGTGTTGGATAAGTAAGACTCTACTGTATTGCCTTGTAGAAATTCCCTTGATTTTTTTCATTTTGCGCATTATAATCCAACTTTGAAATAAATTTATTTGTTATTATTAGCATTTGATGTGCACATAAGGAAACAAAAAACAAATGGACATTTTTGGGAAATAAAAGTTTTCATCTCCTGTTCTGCAACACACTAAAATAGGCAACTCACTGCTTCCAAAAGTCAAACATAGTTCACCTTTGAACAAAATCTGTACCACACATAATCTCAGATTAAGTACAGCTCTTTCTGGGAGACCCTTGAGTTGGCTAGAGAACATTTCTAAACAGCATTATGAAGACCAATAAACTACAAAACATGCCTGGGATAAAGCTGTACAGAAGGAACATTCAGGTGTGGGCTATAGAAATATTTCTAAATTATAAACAACCTTCCACTTTTCAAACACACACTATTTAATCCAGTGGTTCTCAACCTGTGGGTCCCCAGATGTTTGGCCTACAACTCCCAGAAATCCAAGCCAGTTTACCAGCTGTTAGGATTTCCGGGAGTTGAAGGCCAAAAACATCTGGGGACTCATTTAATCCATTATTACAAAGGAGGAACATGGGTCAACCACAACTTGCCTAAAGAAGACATTCCATCAGAACTCTGATTGGATAAAGACAGTAAAAGTGAAAGAATCAAAAGTCTGAAGAAGCTGAAGTAATATGGGAGAAATTGTCCATTTACAACTATCCCCTGAACAATACACAAAGATGGACATTATATAGAATAGCATAGAATAGCTTTATTTCTCATGCCTTCCCCTGCACATACCACAAAACAACATATCAATCCCTCCACATCCTCAGCATCACCACACAGCCCCCAATGCCACATAAAGGCAAAACCACAGAGTTCAACATAGCCACAGCTCTAGGATAAAAATTATCTTTCAGTTTTTCTCTTTGTCACCTTGTACTGTCTGCCAGATGGCAATGTTTTGTTTTTTTAAAAAAGATATGCTGGGTGAAATGGCTCCTCAAGAAATGTGGTGAGAAATCCTTGGCTGGAATAAACTCATATTGAAATTGTGAGAAAAATAGCAAATGTGTGGGAAAACGGTTCTCTGTTATGATGAATATTATGTGGAGCACAAAGTTGATAATGTTCATTATCCTGAGGACACCATTTCCACAGTGAAGTTTGATAGTGGCAATATCATATTGTGGAGATGCTTTTCAAGAGACTGGTCAGGATTAAAGACAAAATGGACCAAATGCAGGGCAATTACAGGAGCAATACTACAATGAAACCTATGTAAGGGCACTGGGATGGAAGTTGACATTTCTGCAGAACAATGGTCCTAAATAAACAGTTGCTGGCATCGTGTTTGTTAGTTACAACTAGAGTAGGCCCATTCCATCAATTGTTGAATGGGCAATCAACATATACGTAAACCTCATTGATTCAATGGATTGACTTTTTGCAGAAACTCTGGGGCATTCCCCAATTTCTCCAAATACAAGATAAAACTAAGTTAACCAGTTTACCCCCCATTAACAACTAGAAATCCCTGTCCAGAAGCAATCTCTGGTTGAGACCAGGACATAGGGCCAGTGTAGACAAGACCTAAGACAGACAATCAGATGTCAGTGGAAAAAGTAAGTTCAATTTCTATCATGATTACAAACGCCAACCAGGATTGATAACAATAGACTGTTACCAATACCATTCCCGGAAGAAATTTTTAAATCTTATTTGTTTCACAACAAGGCATTTATAATACTGATTATTTTTCAGTCTGGCTGCTTCAGTGTGATAATTTTGATGTAAGATAAGAGCATCTATATGCACAAGCACTTAGTGAATCATGAGAGACTAGACAAAAACAAAAAATAAATAAATCATCTTACACCAGCTTGTCTGGAAAGAGAGGCATATGTTGCCTCATATTATATTATCCACTTCATACTCCAATCTTTTTGGGTTTATCCTCTTATCAACAGCTCTGATTGAATTTGGTAGTTAAACGCACAGGGTTCCTATTATTTTCTTTGGGGGAGACACAATACACACTGATAAAGCCAATTGTTATTCAATTTCTACTGAAGAAAAAAATGTGGGAAAAACTATTTTTAAAAAATGTATCTCCTGTGATAGCTATGAATGGTCAACTAACAAAATCACTGGTATGACATTTAAGCTGTGCTAAGTCATCTAGTTTCTTATAAAAACAAGTTGTATCATTCCACCCCATACCACACTAAAATAAGGTGTTTTTACTCTTAAACTCTTGTCTTGAGTTTCAGTTAGGTAAGAAAAACAGCTGTAAATCAATTAACTAGATTAGAGCCTTTCAAACTGTGCTCCTCCAGGTTTTTGATGTCAGCTCTCACAATTCCTAACAGCTGGTATGTTGACTGGGATTTCTGGGAGCTGAAATCCAAAACACCTGGAGGACCACAGTGTTAGAAACACTGAACTACATAAATAATAAGCAAAATAAGGCATTATCATCCATATTTAAATGTTATGCATAAATAAAATATCACAAATGCATCACTGCCAAGGTTTATACAGTTTTTTGAAAACTTGCACTATTTACTAATAAGTTCACCACATTTTAGAAACAAAGTAAATTTGGGACTCCACACAATGAAAAGGTGTGGTAGGTCAAGAAGAGAACAAAAGGATCTCCCCCATCCCTTTCTTTGAAAGCTTTGCCCTCAACTACCATGGCAAAGGACCAGGACAGAAGTGATGGAGGATATTTTCCTATTTTCTGCCCTTGCTCCTTCTTCCCCCTTGGCATCATAAGAGTGTAGGCTTGTGCATGGATTCAGTTTGGTCGATTATCTTCAGCCAATCCAGCTTGTTTGGACAGCCCTAACGGCAAGATCTCAGCCACCATGTTTTTTTCCCGAAACGGCCCACATGGCTGCTGGGTGCAGCTTTTTCTCTTATTTTTGTTAGTATGCAGCACATGCTTCCTTACCCTGTTCCTCAAACCCAGGCTCCCTTGAAAGGAAGATAGGAAAGGTTTCCAGGAACAGAAAGAGGAGCCCTGTAAGTTCTCAATTGCTGCCAATTGGCTGCATCTTCCTGGATCTTTTGGCTGCCTAGCCGGGAGGCTCCCGAAAATGGATGTGGATGCCCAATGAAATCTGGATACCAAAAATGGATTGCCCTCCAGCTGCATTGTACAAGCCTAATAGAGTGTTTAAAAATACTTTCCTACTATCTGGCAAAGACTGGTTGAGGAGGGTTGCTGTCTTTTCTCTAGTTTGTGCCTCAACCAGATATTGGAAGCTCAACTCATATGTTTTCCTGCCTGGAATAGAGTCCATCTCTATTGATATAGGAATATAGGAGATATAGGAAGAAGGCAGTCGCTGTCAAGGGACCACATCACGTGGCTTTTTAAATTACTAAAATCATTGTGAGTATGTCAGCTACAGCCCCAGTCCCATTGACTTCTTAATATGTCTTAATATGAGGTGGAGGAGCCCACACTATAATAATAATAATAATAATAATAATAATAATAATAATAATAATAATAATACTTTATTTATACCCCGCCACCATCTCCCCAATGGGGACTCGGGGCGGCTTACATGGGGCCATGCCCAAAACAATACAATGTAAACAGCATATAAAAGAACAGCACAACACAATACAATAAGCAATACAGTAAATAATATCCATTACAAAATAAAACAAGAAGACAATAAAAACAAGGGCAGACCACATGAACATTAAGTTAAAACTCGGGGTGAGAAAGACATAAAATAAAAACCACAGCGAACAGGGTCATAAAGGAGTGGGGTATTCTGGAGGATAGATATTAGGGGGAGCAACGGAAAAGAAATATAAAATGGTTACTCTCCAAAAGCACAGCGAAAGAGCCATGTTTTCAAGTCTTTCTTGAAGGCTGCTAGTGTGGGGGCTTGCCTAATCTCCACGGGCAGAGAATTCCACAATCGGGGGGCTACAGCAGAAAAGGCCCTCTCCCTTGTTCCACAAGGCGGGTCTGGGATATCGGGAGTGGGGACAGGAGAGCTTCCCCTGATGAACGAAGGGATCGTGTAGGCTTGTGATAGGAGATACGGTCACGAAGGTAGGTGGGTCCCAAACCGTTTAGGGCTTTATATGTGATGGTATACACCTTGAATTGGGACCGGAAAATAAAAGGCAGCCAGTGGAGCTCCTTGAACAGGGGAGTAGATCTCTCCCTGTAACTCGCCCCCGTAATTAACCTGGCAGCCGAGCGCTGGACCAATTGTAGTTTCCGGGCCGTCTTCAAGGGAAGCCCCACGTAGAGCGCATTACAGTAGTCCAGTCTAGAGGTAACTAAGGCATGCACCACCGTGGTCAAGTCAGACCACTATGAGGTTGTGGGAGTGCATGGGAGCAACAAGCAGGATTTATTAAATCAATAATAATAATAATAATAATAATAATAATAATAATAACAACAACAACTTTATTTTTATACCCCGCCTCTATCTCCCCAAAGGGGACTCAAGGCGGCTTACATGGGGCCAAGCCCGAATAAAAACAATAGCAATATAAAACACAACAATAGACAAGAGACATGCACAATTATAAAAATTAAACATTACCCAATAAAAACAAATGACAAAAACTAATAAAAACATGGATTAAAACGGAGAGGTTGTAAAAGGAGACTGGGTAAGGTGCACCACATAAATATTGTAAACACGAGGTGACTGATAAATTGCTGCAAATTCTTGGAAGTGCAAATTGGGATGGGAGTAGACCCTGTGTCTATATCAAGTTGACAAAGGTAAAAAGTGCAAACGGTACAAAAATGGTCACAGATACAGGATTGTTATGGAGATGAGCAATCTTTATCCAAAGGCCTGAGTGAAGAGCCAGGTTTTCAAGCTCTTTCTGAATGCTACCAGGGTGGGGGCTTGCCTGATTATTATGTTTTGGGTAATCAACATAGTCTAGTCTGCCTTGCACCCATACAGCAGAGAAATGTGTAATAATAAGTACATTACTGCCAGGCATTACATAAAACTCGGCACAGCACTTATGATTTTTCTGTGCTTACTAAGCCTACATTCCATTAGTGCTACTAAAACTTCAGACAACTAAGTAGTGCTGAAGAGTACTGTCTAAGGTATTTAGTAAGATAAGATTAGCTACTAAAATACAAAAAATAAGTGACTCTTTAATATAAGATACGTAGCAGTTACACACAACAATGTGAAGGAATATATGGGGCATACTGTCTATGGAAGTTTGAATATATCACTATTAGAGGCAATCAAAAGGCCATACAAGGCAATTTCCAAAAAAGCAATTATTCAATTTTTTGAAAAATGGCATGCAGTGTTCTTCTTTGATGAATTTCTGATATATTTGTCTTGAAATAATGTTTTCCACTTAAGATATCAGCTACTTCATTATTTCCAAAACACCAGGAAGAAATATCCCTCTTTGCTCATCGTAATTTCTAGCTTGATTCTTTTCCTCAATGGGTTGTTCACTTTGCTTTGTCTAATGGAAAGTCTCAGTGCATTTAGAAACTGTTGTATATACACTACATGAAGTAGCTTGGAAAAAGCTCGGGAAGAAACTAGTGTTCAACATTGTAATAAGGCATGATTGCAGAGTTGTGAATAAATTCTGTCTTAAGAACCAAACAAAGCAATGAAGGAAAAGTCTCAGATTCTTTTAATGGTACAGTTCACACACACACACACACACACACACACACACACACGTGTATCACAAGCAAGAAGACAAGGTAACATGCCTGCATCATTGGTGGAGCATGAATTCAGTCCATTTAGGATGAGCTGGAACCACTCCAAACATCACACCATCTCATTTGTATTTGGACCAGAAATTGGAGGGTTACAACACTGAGCTAGCAAGCCAAAATTGCTCACTTGCTGTGTCATGCTGGTAATTCATGCTGCTGTTCTGCTGCAAATTCATGTTGCTGTCACATTACTTTATAATGGAGCCTTCATTATGGCCAAAGCAAGTACAGAAATGTAGAGACAAACTATGTGTCAGGAAAACAATACTTTCTTCCCGGCATTCCTATCTAAGGTTTCAACAGCAGGAAATTCAATCAACCAAAGAAGAATACAAGTGTAATATATCTAGCAAGGATTATAGATAGGCACCCACACATGAAACCTACAGCTACTATTTTCACTATCTATAGAGCTGATAGTATAGAAATTCTTTCTTCAGCTTCATTTCTGTACCTTTATACCAAAACATTTATATGGACAATAGCTTAGATAGTTTGCTTAGGATTTCTTATGGTTGCTCTTCAAGCATTCTATGAAACTATAAAAAGAAAGATTTCACAACGATTTTCAGAAATCTGGAATGTGTGCTCTTCTTTATTCCCTTTGGGGGGGGGGGGCATGAAAGGATCACTGAATCAGGAAAAAGTTGAAAATTCTGCCTTCTGCAGATAATAATAATAATAATAATAATAATAATAATAATAATAATAATAATAATATCCTCAGCTGCTGCAGAAAGATCGCACAGACAGACTACAAGCAGAGGCATAACACCGTTGCTCAGATGACTCATTGGAACTTGTGCCACAAATACCATCTGCCTGCGACAAAGAACTGGTGGGATCACAAGCCGGAAAAAGTTACAGAGAATGAACATGTCAAGCTACTCTGGGACTTCCGAATTCAGACAGACAGAGTGTTGGAGCACAATACTCCTGACCTCACAATCGTGTTAAAAAACAAAGTATGGATTGTCGATGTTGCAATCCCAGGTGACAGAAGGATTGAAGAGAAAGAACTAGAAAAGCTGGCACGATATGAGGATTTAAAGATAAAATTGCAAAGACTGTGGCACAAGCCAGTCAATGTAGTCCCAGTGGTGATCGGCACACTGGGTGCAGTACCTAAAGACCTTGGCCTGCACTTGAACATAATCGGCGCTGACAAAATTACCATCTGCCAGCTGCAGAAGGCCACCTTACTGGGATCTGTACATATTATTCGCCGATACATCACACAGTCCTAGACACTTGGGAAGTGTCCGACGTGTGATCCAGTACAACAGCCAGCAGAGTGTCTGCTGTGGACTCATCTTGTTGTGTTTCAAATAATAATAATAATTTTTGTTGTCGAAGGCGTTCATGGCCGGAATCATTGGGTTGCTGTGGATTTTCCGGGCCGTATGGCCATGTTCCAGAAGCATTCTCCCCTGACGTTTCACCCACCTCTATGGCAGGCATCCTCAGAGGTTGTGAGGTATATTGGAAACTAAGCAAGGAAGGTTTATATATCTGTAGAAGGTCCAGGATGGAAGAAAAACTATTGTCTGTTGGAGGTCAGTGTGAATGTTGTAATTAATCACCTTGATTAGCATTTAATGGCCTTGCAGCTCAAGGCCTGGCTGATTCCTGCCTGGGGGAATCCTTTGTCGGGAGGTGTTAGCTGGCCCTGATTGTTTCATGTCTGGAATTCCTGTTTTTAGAGGGTTGTTCTTTATTTATTATCCTGATTTTAGATGCCTTTTTATTTTTCTCATTGTACACCTATGTACAAATATACATACAGCATAAAGACAACATATACTGTATTTTAATGAAAAAATAACTTCCCACTTTACTAGATGAAATACTGCAGTAATTCAACAGACGCGGAAAACGTAATCCAGTCTATAATAAAGGATTTCTTGCTGAATTCATTTTATTCATTGCAATTGAGCCCAATTTATCCAATGAACTACTTTAAATTCATGACGATTGCCAAATTAAATATTTCCAGGTCACTTGGGCCATTTCTCAAATTAGACCCATGTTTATAGTAGTTCTAATATGCCCTCAGTATACTGGTACAAATTCCTATTACCATAGTAAATAGGAACATATCGTCTTTTTTACCTTTCCAATTTTTTCATAACCTTTCTTTCATTAGCAGCTTGGCTTAATGCTACCCTGAATATATTAGAATTTCTTTTGACTTAAAAAAACCCCATGATTCTTTCATTAGTTGCCATGAGGCACAATTTATTTTTGCATTTTGGCTTCTATATGCACACTGAATGATCAAAATTTTCTTTTCTTTCTCTGTAAATAGAGTCACAATGGAATTTAAAATAACAATTTACATATGAATCCAACATTAACTAAATTTTTGCCCAGTAATCCTGAAATACCATAAACACTCCAAAACAGTTCTGTAATGTTCCCAGTTCAATCACAAAACTAATTGGGTGTTTGAAATCCTTAACCACCAAGATAGTATAAAATAGAATCTCACCCACTACAATACAGTTCAGGTTACCAATTTTTCTGTGCATAAACGAAATCCAAGATGCCCATAGTCTTTCACATGCCAGGAGAAGCTGATGTCCTTTAAATGATTCCCATATAGTACTTAACTATGAACACAAACAATGTAGGGATACTGGCACACCTAGCCTTTGCAGATTTAAAAATAACTGGTAGATACTGTATCATAGTTTTTGAAATATTAACATAGGGTCTCTGCTTCCCCAAGGGCAAGCATACAGTACCTGACAAAAAGTGGACAAACATGTATTATTATTTTTTTTTAAAAAAACCTCTCTAACAATCTCTAGGTCTTTCAGTGTGACTCAATGGTCAACTTCCACCAGAAGCTGATCACAGAATTTGTTGGAGGATTTGCAAACACCTTGAGAAATGTTCTCTCTAGGAATCTGTCAGCCCTCCAGCAAAGTTGACCAGATAGCAATATTGGATCAGGGCTTCTTTTCCTCCCGAGAATTTTTTATGCAATACTGAGTACATAGGTATATAAAACATTTACAGATAATAAACCAGCATTTGCAAGACTTGTTAAATGGACTGATTTTCTCTTTTTATGAAGTACCACTGAAGCATTTTCTGCAGTGCCCTCTGTAAACACTGCACCATCTCCTTGAAAGAAGGGAATTTAAAGACCTTTCAAGATCTAATTGAAAGAAACTTTAATTTTTCTAAAATTGAAGCTCTAAGGGCAGGGTGCATCTTTGAATTGATGGCATCATAGACTCGATGAAATATAGTATTAATCAAATCCATATATAATCAAATCCACAACAGTTAAACCTGCAAATGTGGAGGGCCGACTGGATTTTACTTGAATCACGATAATTCACACAATGAGATGCAGGCAAGCAAGTCCTTGAAACAAATAGATAACAAAGAAAATCTAGGGCATATTTGGAGGATAGCCTGGGGAAGAAGGAAAAGGAGTTCTTCCTATCCACCTTCTGAAAAGGGTTATATTTAACAAACATTTGTAAAAACCAGTTTATCATGGTTTGCCTACCGTAAAGGAGTGCATATGACTATCAGTTTAAGACTAAAACCACTGGAGCACAGCATCAACACCCATAGGGCAGAAGGAAGGTTAACTGGAATTACTCCATGCATTTGGTCAGGAGTAAAAACTATACAGATGTAAACACAAGTTAATTAATTTGCCTTTAACTCACAATTTGACTTTTCCTTCTCTTCATCTTCAGGATGATGATATGCAAAAAGCTCAGAACGGCACAGGTTTTAGGAGGGAAAAGCTTCTGAGCCATCTCAGGCAAAGCAAATTGTTTTAACAAAAAAAGGAGTTTTAGAGAAAAATGGAGCAAAAATCCAGGGATATAAAAGAAAACATAAAAGTGTGATTAGGACACTAAGGTACCTTAAAATGTTAAACAAGGAATTAATGCTTGAAGAGATCATAGTGTCCTGTTATGCTAGCAAGCAAAGTGAGGTTCTCTTACAACCTGGCAGCATGGATTCAGAAGCTTGTATGTTCAAGGGGGAAAAAAGAGTAACCCAGCTGTTAGACAAGGACATTTTAAAGAAATGTGTCAAACCACCTACAGATGGATCCAACGGAACTGGGACACACTAATTAATGGCAAGTTAATACAATGAATTTGGACTCAACTGGTGTGGGGAGAGATGTTTTAAAATGAGATCACTTTAGTAGCCAATCTATTACACTCTTTAAAACTTAACTTTTGAAACAGGATAAGTGGAATAGATAAAAATGAAACATCTATATTGGTTGATGAATGTGGTGTTTCAGAAATTAATATAGCTTGAATTTCCCTTATCTGAAATGTTTCGGACCAGAGGATTTTCAAATTTTTGAATTTTTTGGTCTGCACTTGCATATACATGGTGAATGAGTGAAGAGGGCTGGCTAAACATTCAGCATCTGAATTTTTCTTAAGGAAATCCCCCCTCCTCATTTTCTATGGTGCTTGCTCCACCATGGACTGTCATTGCAAGGAGGAAGAAAAGTGCAGTGCTTTCCAACACTCACCAAACCCATGGGGTCTGTGTGCATTTGGATTTTTCGTTCCCCTTCCATGTGCTGTTTTTAAAGAGGATTTGTGTAAGTTAAGCTCAGGATCTGGAGTTGTGTCCCCTTTTCTCTTTTTGTATCAGTTTTCTGACAGTGGTGGAGCAAGAGATCTGTAGACATGACCTAGGAGGTGTTAACGGACAATGCAGGATCTTCAGCTTAGAAATGGAGATGAGCACCAACCCCAGGGCCGGAGATGAGCATGGCTCCTCAGAGCCGGAAGGGGAAACATTTACCTTTACCTGTGTTTGTTGTTTCTAGGCATTGAATATTTGCCTTATGTCTGTGTTTGCTGGAATCCATCTTGAGTCCCCTCGGGGAGATAGGGTGGAATACAAATAAATTATATTATTATTTTAAATAATGTTTATTAAGTATTTTTGCATACAGGTTTAAAATTATGGGGTTCAAAAATGGGGGGAAGTGGGGGGGGTAGGGTGTTGGGTGGAGGGGGGTTATAGAAAAAGGGGGAGGAAGAAAGGGAAAAACCCGAAGGGGGTGAGTTTGAGGAGGGGGAGAGGGAGGGGGGAGAGAGAGGTTCTGGAGGGTCAGTTGGGTCTTTGGATGGTAGAGTGGTCCCCTTGTGGTGTTGGCTATTCTGTGTTGTAGGATGGCTGTCAATTTGGGTGGGGGGGGGGGGTCATTTGCCTCATGAAGCGACATGTTGTATTGCTAGGTTGTTCTGGTTGTTCTTATGGAATTTCTTTGGGGTTTTTCCGTCTTTTCCTTATGTACTCTTCAAATATTGACCAGTCTGTTTCTTTTATTGGTTGTCCGTGGTGTTTCTTCATCAGGAAAGTTAGTCTGTCCATGGTCTTTATTTCCCATACTTTTAATAGCCATTTGTTAATTGAAGGGATCTGGTTTATTCTCCATAATTTGGCGAAGACAATCCTGGCTCCTATAACCAGATAATTTAGGATTTTTTCCTCATTTGTGTCCAATTTCAAATTTTTAAGGCCCAATAGGTATAATTCTGGTCTCATGAGTAGTTTCTTTCCCATTATTTTTACACATTCTTCATGGATTTTTTCCAATATTTCTTTGTTTCGGGGCAGAACCACCACATGTGGTAGAAACTGCCCTCATTCATCTTGTACTTCCAACATTTTGTTTGAATATTTTGTTGTAATGGCTTAATTTTTTCGGAGTGATGTACCATCTGTAAATCATTTTGTATTGATTTTCTTTTAAGTCGGTTGCATATGTGTGTTTTATATTTTTCTTCCAGATTGATTCCCATTTCTCATATCTAATAGGTCTTCCTATATCTCTGGACCATCGCACCATGCTTTCCTTAATTTGTTCTTCCTCAGTATTCCACTTCAAGAGTTTCTTATATATCATTGTAATTAATTAGTTTCGGACTCTAGAATTTTATCCCATTCTCTTTCTTCATGAAGCCTTCTTGTTTATCCTTAATGTATTGTTCCTTTATTTGCCTGTGGATCCATGATAGGTGTCTGAATGATTTCAATACTTCTTCTTGTGTTTTTAGGACATATTCATTTTCTTGACTTGTAAGTACGTCTCTGTATGTGGGCCAGTTTATGTTGCTTTGGGTACTCTTCTGAGTTATTGCTAGTGGCGATAGCCACATTAGGGTTTTCGTGAACATTCTTGTTTTGTATTTCTCCCATATCTTATTTAGTGAAGTTCTTATTATGTGGTTTCTGAATATTTTCTTATCGTTTTTTGTCTGCTTTGTGCCAAATATATAAGTGCCAGCCGGCTTTTAGGTCGAAACCTTCTAGATTTAGGATTTTCTTGTTTTTTAGAAATAGCCAATCTTTGATCCACGTTAAGGCACAGGATTCATAGTATAGACAAAGATCGGGGAGACTCATCCCCCCTCTTGTTTTGTCATCAGTCAGGTGTATATATTTTATTCTCGGTTTTCAACCTTGCCATATAAATTTGGAGATGTCCCTTTGCTATTCGCTTCTCGGCCTTTTGGCTTAGATCAAGTGTAGTATCTGTTCTTATCAGATTATTATTATTATTATTATTATTATTATTATTATTATTATTATTATTAGAGTTACTTGAGAAAGAACTCAGCTGGCAGCAACAACTTTCAGTTTTTGAAGTCTTTCAGGTTTTTCCAACCTATACAATATCTCTAATTTGGTTGAACTGTGTGCAACAATTAAGGACAACTATAGACATTTTTATTATTATAAAAATGATCAACTTTGGAGGGTGGGAGGGAATCTTTTCAATCCTCAGTATAGCAAAGCATTTCTTACAATAATATTTGTCCTGAAGCACTCACTGCTGCTAAGGGTTATACACAATTTCTGCTTACACAGCAAGACCTCCCTTTCCTCTCTCTGTCATCCTTATAACACTGTTGATGTAAAACGTTGTTAGAAAAATTGTATGTTACAAATGTCCTTTCTAGAAAAGTTTGATGTTACAATTATGAAAGGGCATATACAGAAGCTTGGTGATTGTGGTCAAATTAAGGAAGGGAATTGCTCTCCTAAAAAAATTATTGAATATCACTACTGATGAACTTTTATATGTCTGGCAAGAAAACAGAAGGGGGTTCAAAAGGGCTATCCAGAAAAAAAGGATGTCAGCTTTTAAAGACAGACATTTGAGGGGGTGAGATGAACTTTAAAAGTGAAATCTTTTTGATTAAGCAGTTCCTTTTCACAAGATACATAGCTGCATAATCAGAATGGCTACAAAGTTAATATAAAGTGAAGAATATTTTAATACAGGTATGCCTCAGTTAACAAAGCCTCTAACAAAGAAGTTCCTTCTTACAAATTCTTTTTATGCTCATCCAGACCCCACTTTTTCCTAATTTGACATTTCAGTATCCAGTGTTGCCACTGGGAGGATGCTAAAGACAGATTGGAGGAACACCAATCTATAGCAGCATGCCTGCAGTAAACAATGCAATAAAAGCTTGAGTTAGATAAGAACGGCATTCTGCTCCAGCCAATCCTGCTGTAACAGTAGTAGTTTAGTAACTGAAATCAAAATCATATGGAGGAGTAGATGCTAATGAAAGAAAGGTCCCATGCATTTAGGAAGAAACTTTCAGCTGGTTTCTTGAAGGTTCAAAATATTTTTTTTTACTTATGATTTAGATATTTTTTCCTTTCACATCCTTCCTAATGTTCAAGTGCAATCTCCTTTCTTGTAATTTGAACCCACTACTCTGAGTCCTAGGGCCCTTCCAGACAGGTCCTATATTCCAGGATCTGATCCCAGGTTTTCTGGGATCAGATCCTGGGATATAGGGCCTGTCTGGAAGTGCCCCAAGTATTCAGGGCAGCAGAAAACAACCCTGCTCCCTCTTTCTTATGACATCCTTTCAAATATTGAAACATGGCTATCACGTCCCTTTCAACTTTCTCTTCTACAGGCTAAACATATCCAGCTCTTGAAGCCGCTCTTCTCCAAACCTTTGATCATTTTAGATGTCCTCCTCTGGACACGTTCCAGATTGGACACAATATTCTAGGTGAGATCTAACCAAAGCAGAATAGAGAGGCACCATTACTTCCCGTGATCTAGACACTATACACCTTTTGATGCAGTCCAAAATCCCATTGGCTTTTTTAGCTGCTGCATCGCATTGTTGGCTCATGTTTACTTGTTGTCCACTAAGATTCCAAAGTCCTTTTCACATGTACTGTTGTCGAGCCAGACGTCACCCATTCTGTATCCTTGCATTTCATTTTTTCTGCCTAAGTGTAATATCTTACATTTCTCCTTCCTGAAATTCCTTTTGTTAGGGTTATTTGATCCAACTCTCTAATGCGTTAAGGTCATTTTGAATTCTGATCCTGGGAGAAGACAGAGGAAAAATAAAGTGTTGAACAGTTCTGACTTTGCCCTATGCCTTTAGCATTTTGCCACCTTCTCCATGCAGAAACCCTACTGTTTCCTTGTTCTTCTTTTTTCTACTCATATAACTGAAAAAAAAACCCCTTTTATTATTTTTAATTTATCTGGCAACCATGAACTCAGTTTTTGCTTTAGCCTTTCAGACGATTTCCCTACATATGTTGGCTATTTGATAGAATTCCTCTTTGGTGATTTCCCTTTTTCCATTTCTTGTACATGTTTCTTTTAAATCTTAGTTCATCTGAAGGTTCTTGGGAATAGATTCTGGTTTGTTGTATGTCTTTCGGGCTGTGTGGCCATGTTCCAGAAGCATTCTCTCCTGACGTTTCGCCCACATCTATGGCAGGCATCCTCAGAGGTTGTGAGGTATAGATTCTGGTTTCTTTAGACTTATTTTTCTCCTTCTTGGCACTGTTTGCAATTGTGCTTTCAGTATCTCACTTTTAAGGAACTCCTACACCATTAACTTCCTTCTCTTTTAGTATTCCTTCCTATCCTTGGGATCATACTCTGTATTTCCCTAAATTTACTTAAGTCAGCTCTCCTAAAGTCTAGAATGCATGCCTAACTTTGCTTCATTTTCTCTTTCCTCTGTAGAATGAACTCCAAGGAAACATGGTCACTCCCCCAAAACATCCCACCGCTTCCGCTTTGTTGTATTTGGATAAAAAGTTTACAGAAACACACTGAACTCCTCATCTTTTGTGTGGTGCAGGAATCTATCTCTATTCTTCTAAAGTTACTTTTGCCCTGGTATCAAAATTTCTGTTAAAGTCGTCACATAGATGTTGTTAACGAAAGTACATCTACATTTTACACACTGACAACCCTGCTTGAAATCATCCAGTGATTCCAATTTCTCAGTGGCAGAACTGTGAGACAGAAGACCAAACAGGCTATTTTCAATAAAGTGTCTAAATATAGGAGCTGGAATGGCATTGATTCCACACAACAATCTAATACTACACTTTATTTTACTAGGATGCAGTACCATCAAATATTCTTAATTTTTCATTATTTTAAATATTTCACATAAAGAAAAAACAACAGATTTACTAGACACAAAAACTAGATTTTTGTTTTATGCAGGACTGCTTTCTAAACCTACATTATGTTCCACTTATTTCTTGATGGCTTCCTTTATTGTGTTTCATCTCAATCCTTTCCATCTGCCAAAAGCAAACCTTCTAGTTATATACTTGTTGCCATGTTATAATGAAGCAATCGGCATCCACTACCAAGTTAATTCCTCCCAAAATCCAAAATCACCCATGTACATTCAGTAATAAAAAAAAAAGACTCCACTTTGTCGCAAAGCATGGACAGGAACCCCACAACCATTCTGACCAAACTCCCTTAAGTGCTTCCCAGCTCTGGATTTCGGGTACAGAGATTTCAAGTACATAGAGCAGGTCTGTACAACCTGTGGCCTTCTAGGTGTTTGGAGCTCAAAGTCCCATAAGTCCTAGAAATTCTGGGAGCTGAAGTCCAAAACACCTGGAGGGATACAGGTTTTAAAGGCTTGACTTAGAGACATGGGATCAACTTACTCATCTTCATTTTTCACTGTCTGAGTGGGGGACTACAGTTTCAGATACAGTGGGTCCTTGGTATCTGTTGGCGTTTGGTTCCATGAATTCCAAAATCTGCAGATGCTCAGATCTCATTATGTACAATGGCATAGTAAAATGGCATTTCTTATACTGTATAAAATGGCTAACAACTGAAGCAAGCACCCAAGAAAGCCTGAGGATTTGTGAAATTGTGGGAAGCTACATCAGGGTATATCTACATCAGTATAGTGTTCAGCAAGCAACAAAATCAATGTTTGCTTTTGGAGATTTTTTTACCCAGAATATTTTCAAGCCATGGTTGCTTAAATCCATGGATGCAGGACCTGTGGTTTGCCTGCAGTGATTCTCAAACTGTGGAATTGCCACTGACATGAAAATTCAATGATGGGAAGATGAGTAGCTCATCTGGTGAGTAGCTCCTTCCCAAAACAGCAGGCAATAACCCTTACTGCTTGATTCCAATTTAGCTGATAGAAGTCAAGGAACATGAAGACAAGAGGAATATAGCTCACCATCCCTCCAAACATGCAACCTCTCTGATACAGTCTGCAAAAATAAGTTTTTAAAAAATAATATATGTATTCGTCCTTATCTGTTGCTTAGGAAAACAATCCAATCACATCAGATAAAATATACTGCACTTAAAAGCAAAGATAACATCACAGGCTAGTATTTGAGAGTAGCAATCGATCCGAGAATGGTAACACAAGTGAAAATGTGAAATTATTAAACTTTGTAACAAGCCCACTTACTAATAGTGACAGCCTAACCAACCAGTAAAGAGGTTTATTACTATGGAATTATTTGGCATTTCACAAGATAGCACAACTAATCAGTACAGTGTTGTAAATATGTTCTCTATAAACAGAGAATACACACATCAATCCCTGAGAGTAGAATTACATCAATGTTCACTTGAGCAAAATGTAACAGCTGAGCCCTGAATGACCTGAACGTGGCATTCTCTTGTAAATGCATTCACATGAAAGTAACTGACGAAAGGGAGTCAGAAAATTCAGCTGCAGCTATTCAAGGCAAAATATTTTAGGCAAAACAAACTTTATTCTGTGTCCATCACCTTCTTTTCTTGTAACTTTCTCAAAACTTTCATTTGGTATTCTCTTCTTTTTGCTACTGTCTTTTTTTTTTAAAAAAAAAATCTGTGTCACCTCATTCAAACAGCACAAGGAAACCTTTGGCAAATACAATCAAGTAAAGGATATTAGCCTATATTAAGCATGTTGCTTCAATTAAAAAAAACATTAACTAGAGAAAACCCTTTAGTTAGCATGAATTTCATTATGCATTTTCTCATTTTAAGAATTCAGAAAGCATTCCTGGGGCAAACACCAAAAGCTGACCAATGACATTGTTAGGTTAATAACGCTGACCTAATCATATTAAAAATATTCATGTTTGAAAGAGAGTCTATTGGAATCTGCATTTTATTAAACTGCTGAACACTGCAGAAAGGCAGTATTACACAATAAATCTATGCTTTGAGGATTAAAATGTTAGGATCAGAGACTGTAAAATAGAATACATCTAGAAAATGAAATCTTGCATGAGCTGGTGTTAGAAGAATGATCCTCAAAGCCCATGGGCGCAGATTAGGACGTACAACTTTTGTCCCTTTCAACCCTTTGTTTTCTTCCAAACCACCTTTTGACTCTAAAATGGCTATAATTGCAACTCTTTAGAAACAAAGTGAAGTAATATGTTGGTGATATGCTTCTTAGGTTGCTATGTTGCAGTGATTATCTAATTAGCTACCGGCCTGAAGTGAATAATAATGGCAGCATTTAGACAAATCGATAAAATACATCCAATCACTTTTTGGCAGGCCTGGATGTGAGCTTTATAAATACCAAGTCAGAAAACAACCGTTCAGAAATATGCTTGGGTAGCTTCACATGGGACTTGTACTCTGTAAATGCTGACACGTAAGACAATTTTGTAAGTGAGCCCATTTAATTGGTCTAGAAAGCAAGTTCTATTCTCTGAAAGCATGGCTAAAATGATGTTAGTATAATAAAACATTAATGCTGTTTTTGCATTTCCTCTGAAAGCAAATGTAAGCTACAAAAGACAACTACTCTGCAAGCGCAATGATCATACATTTTCTAGGAGGCTTAATGTTAGACTTGAAATAAAATAAGTGTAAGGCTAATGAATTAGCAAAGTTTAACTCAACTCAGAAGAGTGCTTTGTATTTAGATGAGAAGCGTGTCCTACTTAACAAAGTCTCTTGTGAGCATCGTAGTGGCTAATAAAATAAAATAAACAGTTTCATAATACAGTAGGGTTCCAGTTATCTGACATAAACAGGCAGACCGAATGTCGGATAACTAAACTGTTGGATAATAGGGAGGCCCTATTATCCCTCTCGGCAAGCTGGGTGTCCCCTGCTGCGCAGGGGGCCTCTCCAAGCCAGGTACTTGGCTGGGAGGGAGGAGACTTTTCCCTCCCGGCAAGGATCCACCTTGGAGAGGCCAGCTGCTGTGATGACCCATGGGCCTTGTAGTCCTGCTCATGACATTGTGATGCCTGATGAAGAAGAAAACTTGGGTTTTTTACCTTCCCAGTCAGAACTGGATTCTTCCCAGACAGATTCTTCCCAGCCAGATCTGGGAACCTTGCACCTGCAAGAGGGTTATGTTCCAGAAGTATGTCAAACAAACACTGAGGCTACATCTCCTGTGTTTTCTCGCCATGAGTTTTGTAAACAACAGAGAGGTTTGGAAGCGGCCTCGCGCAGGAGTGCTAGAATAATTGCTAAGAATTTAGCCAATTAAGCCTGCTTTCCATGAGAATCTTTAAGGAGTCAAACATCTGGTCTCAGAGATTAGCTTTCGTTTCTGGTTCCCAGAGAACTGCTCTCGGCGGGAAAGTTAGACTCTATATAGGTGTTTTACCCGCGGAGTAACTTTGCGGAGTCAATTCGTCAGCCTCCGGAGCGAGTTGTGTCTGGACAGCGCGCTCCGATCCAAGCCTCGTTCCTGTTCAAGCCTTGTTCTTGTTTTCAAGCCTTCGCTCCTGTTTCCCAGCCTTGTTTACCTACGGACCTTGCCTCGCCTTTCAGGACTAAACCTTGCCTTGTTTCACGGATTTTACCAAGTAATTCCACGGATCTTGTTCTTGTTCCTTGTTACCTTGTGCCACGATTCAAGCCTTGTTTTCAAGTATCAAGTTAATTCCTAGCCTTGCTCAAGTTCATGGACTAAAGGACCTTGTCATCTCCCCTCACTTTGCCTGGCAAAGTGAGTGGTTCGGTTATTGGATTACAACCTTGGACCTTAATATTTCATATTGGACATTGTTTCTTTGGACTAATTTTGACCTTTCCTGAAAGGTCTGCTTCTGGACTAACTTTTACATTTGCTTTTATTAACTTTATATATTTCCTTAATAAAGATATTAGATAGAATCTGGCCTCTGCGTATGGTTATTGGTGCTCTGTAGCCTGGGTCGTGACAGTTTGACTCCGCCACCCTAAGCACCAATTAACCTCGGCCAGAATGTCTACCGGAGCCGGACCTGGACCGGGCGGCCAGCCGATTACCTACACCATCGACAAGGATGAGGTGGACCGAATCCGTGATAAGCTCAATGCACAGGATGGGGAAATAAAGGGTTTGAAGGAACGCGGAATCCGTCTTCCGGCCATGGCGTTGCCAACCAAGTTTACTGGAGAAGCTTCTAAGGTTCATGTTTTCCGTCGCCAATGCCAAGCTTATCTAGAGGCCCGTGCTGCCGAGTTTCCCCAAGAAGACATCAAGGTGGCGTGGGTTTACAGTCTTCTAGACGGGCCAGCGGCCAACTGGGCGACGGCACTGTTCGACCAAGCCTCTCCACACCTAAGATCAGCGCAACGCTTCTTGGACCACCTTAAGGAGACTTGGGGAATCGAGGACAATTTGGAGGCAGCCGGTCACAAACTCCGCCGCCTCTTCCAAGGAGACAGACCCATGTCTCAGTACATAGCCGAGTTCCGAGTGCTGGCCCACAACACCGGCTGGAACGATGTTGCCCTCAGAGGACAATTTCGGGAGGGTCTCAACATTGAAATGCTGGAGGAAATCTCCAAGGTGGATCCTCCCCAAACGCTTGAAGCACTCATCGATCAATGTTTACGGGCTGAAGTCATGATTGCCAACAGGAAACAGTGGGTACGAGGCCAGAGCGGTAGAGCTGGGGCAAAACCCCCCGCTCCCGCCAGCGTTCAGCCGCGTCCAGTGTGGAGACCCCCACCACCATCCCCATACCCCAGAGGGAGCGAGGAGGTGCCGATGCAGTTGGGCAATGTGCGTCCCAGATTAGATGCCGCCGAGAAGGCCCGCCGCCAACGCCTAAATCTCTGTTGGTATTGCGGAAATGGGGGCCACTTCGCCAGAGAGTGCCCAGCCAAAGGGAAGCCCGCCGCCCGTCTTGCGGCGGCGTCCTCCACGGAGACGAAGGCGTCTGAGGCGGCTGGCACACAGCCGGCGGGGGAAGCCAACGACCGGGCGTAGAGAGGCTCGCCAACCCGGTCAAGAAACCCATTCAAGAGCCGCCAACCGGGGTCCTGTTCCTTCTAGTGGTCACCTTATGGTCAGCAAAAAAAGGACCCGTCATGATCCACGCCATGATAGACTCAGGAGCTACCAACAATTTCATTGATAGAGAGTATGCCGACTCTCTGGGATTACAATATCATGACTTCAAGAATGCCCGTGTGGTGCAAGCCATCGATGGCCGCCCTCTCAAGACGGGCCCCGTAAGCCAGTGGTCGGAACCCACCAGGATGTGGATAAGGGAACATATGGAAGAGATTTCCTTCTTTGTTACTGAGGTTCCCCATTTCCCTGTGATTTTGGGGATTCCATGGCTGACACTTCACGACCCAAGCATCTCCTGGTCCAACAGAGAACTGCAGTTTGCTTCAAAGTACTGCCAAAACCATTGCCTCGTAGCCAAGGTCTGCCATGCCACAGACACCGAGCCCATTATCACCTTGCCAAAGAAGTACTCCGAGTATTGGGATGTATTCAATGAAAAAGAAGCCGAAAAAATTACCCCCACATAGACCTTATGACTGTGCCATTGACTTGGTGGAGGGGGCCCCGATCCCGCGAGGGCATCTCTACTCCCTGACTGAACCAGAGCAAGAAGCTCTCAGGGAATTCATAGAGACAAACCTTCGCAAGGGATTCATCAGACCCTCTCAATCCCCAGCCGCCTCCCCAGTGATGTTTGTGAAGAAGAAGTCAGGGGAATTACGCTTGGTGGTGGACTATAGAGCATTGAACAATATCACTAAGCGGAACAGCTATCCCCTGCCCTTAATCTCGGATCTACTAGACCGACTTCGAGGAGCCAAGGTCTACACCAAGCTGGACCTACGGGGGGCTTATAATCTAGTTCGCATCAGAGAAGGGGACGAGTGGAAGACCGCCTTCCAGACTAAATTCGGATTATTCGAGTCCCGAGTTATGAATTATGGTTTATGCGGAGCTCCCGCAACGTTCCAGCATTTTGTCAATGACATTTTTCAGGACTATCTAGATCGGTTCTTGATCATCTACCTGGACGATTTTTTGGTGTTTTCTAGATCACAATCAGAACATGAGAACCACGTTAAAATGGTGTTACAACGATTGCGGGATCATGGACTTTATGCCAAGCTGGAAAAATGCGCTTTTGATCTACAAGAGGTAGATTTCCTGGGGTACCGCATCTCGCCTCTAGGGCTCTCCATGGACCCGACAAAAGTTTCAGCAGTATTGGAATGGCGGGCGCCAACCAACAAGAAAGAGGTGCAGCGATTCTTGGGGTTCGCGAACTATTACCGCAAGTTCATTCCAGATTTTGCCCGCTGGTCTGACCCAATCACCAGCTGCATCCGTGGAAAACAGCCCTTCCGCTGGACTGATCAAGCAGAGAAAGGGTTCCAGCAACTAAAGAAATTATTCACATCCCAGCCAATCCTTCAGCATCCAGATCCTGAAACCCTTTTTGTGGTGCAAGCGGACGCCTCTGATGTGGCAATTGGGGCTGTGCTCCTACAACCGGTGGGAGATCACCTTCATCCTTGTGCCTATTATTCTCGTCAACTAACCGCACCAGAGAGGAACTATACCATTTGGGAAAAAGAACTATTAGCCATAAAGGCAGCTTTTGAAACTTGGAGACATTGGCTAGAAGGGGCCAAATTTCCCATTGAAGTCCACACTGATCATCGGAATCTAGAACATCTAAGAACTGCCCGCAAGCTAAATCAGAGGCAGCAACATTGGGCTTTATTCTTTGAACGTTTCAACTTCCAGATTCATTATGTGACCCCAGCCCAAACCAAGCAAGCAGACGCCCTGTCACGTAAACCGGAATACGCTGCAGGACGCAAGGAGACCTTTGAATCCCAACTACTACAACCCGAGAACTTTGCCACGCTCACAGTGGGGAACACCAAATCCACTCCCATTGATTCAACTCCCTCTACTCCAGGACCCATCTGTGCTCAAGAAATCAGGGCTAGTCAGCAAGCAGATGCCTGGGCGCAGGACCAACTTCGTCAAGGTCTGCATTTTCCCTTTTCGCTTAAAGATGGACTGCTTTGCTATAGAAATCATGTTTATATCCCACCCGGACCGGGCAGGGAAAAAGCACTTCGTCTGTGTCATGACTGCAAACCAGCAGGGCATTTCGGACTATTTAAAACCATGCATCTGATCCTAAGAGATTTCTGGTGGCCCAAGATCCGCAAAGATGTGGAAAAATATGTCAACACCTGCCCAGTATGCCAGCGCTCCAAGATAAGAAGGGAGAAGCCCTCAGGGCTTCTACACCCCCTTCCTACCCCATCTCGCCCATGGGAAATAATTTCTGCGGATTTTATCACTGACTTACCACCTTCCTGTGGATTCACCACGATCCTAGTGGTGGTGGACCTTTTCACCAAGTTAGCCCATTTCATTCCCTGTGAAGGCCTTCCCACGGCCCAAGAGACTGCAGATTTATTCCTCCAACATGTTTTCAGACTACATGGATTGCCCAAGAGTTTGGTCACAGACCGTGGATCCCAATTCACCTCTCGTTTCTGGAAGGCACTACAAAAACTATTGGGCATAGACTCTTGTTTATCTTCAGCTCATCATCCCCAAACAGATGGGCAAACGGAGCGCACCAATGCCACTTTGGAACAGTACCTTCGCTGTTATGTAAACTACCAACAGGACAATTGGGCTTCTCTGTTACCACTGTCGGAGTTTGCCTACAACAATGGAGTCCAGGCTTCTACAAAAGAAACGCCGTTCTTTGCAAACTACGGCTTCCATCCACGTTTCTTTCCCCCTGTCATTGAAACTTCAGAAGTTCCCGCAGCAGAAGATTGGCTGCAGGAACTCACAGCGGTGCAACAACTTTTGCTCCAGCAACTGGAACAAGCCAAGGAGGACTATAAACGTCACGCGGACAAACATCGCCAGCCGGGCCCCGAAATCAAGGTAGGAGATCGGGTTTTTCTGTCCACTCGCTTTTTGCCCTCCCATCGCCCTTGCCGGAAGTTAGATGCCCGTTTCATTGGCCCCTATCCAGTGGTGGCGCAATTAAACCCCGTGACTTTCAAACTCCAACTTCCGCGTTCAATGCGCATTCACCCAGTGTTTCACCGCTCCCTGCTCCTTCCGGCGGATGGTGTGCGGCCAGATGTAGACCGGCCGGCCCCCGTCCCTATTTTGGTGGATGGGGAGGACGAGTTCGAGGTTCAGGACATTTTGGATTCTCGCTTTCACCGCCGCCGCCTGCAATATCTCATTGACTGGGTGGGTTTTGGCCCTGAGGAACGCTCTTGGGAAGACGCCTCCACAGTCCATGCTCCTGATCTAACCCGTCGCTTTCATCAGACCTATCCCGCCAAGCCACGACCTCGCGCCTCGGGGAGAGAGTCCCAGTTTGGGAGGGGGCTTGAGGAGGGGGATAGTGTGATGACCCATGGGCCTTGTAGTCCTGCTCATGACATTGTGATGCCTGATGAAGAAGAAAACTTGGGTTTTTTACCTTCCCAGTCAGAACTGGATTCTTCCCAGACAGATTCTTCCCAGCCAGATCTGGGAACCTTGCACCTGCAAGAGGGTTATGTTCCAGAAGTATGTCAAACAAACACTGAGGCTACATCTCCTGTGTTTTCTCGCCATGAGTTTTGTAAACAACAGAGAGGTTTGGAAGCGGCCTCGCGCAGGAGTGCTAGAATAATTGCTAAGAATTTAGCCAATTAAGCCTGCTTTCCATGAGAATCTTTAAGGAGTCAAACATCTGGTCTCAGAGATTAGCTTTCGTTTCTGGTTCCCAGAGAACTGCTCTCGGCGGGAAAGTTAGACTCTATATAGGTGTTTTACCCGCGGAGTAACTTTGCGGAGTCAATTCGTCAGCCTCCGGAGCGAGTTGTGTCTGGACAGCGCGCTCCGATCCAAGCCTCGTTCCTGTTCAAGCCTTGTTCTTGTTTTCAAGCCTTCGCTCCTGTTTCCCAGCCTTGTTTACCTACGGACCTTGCCTCGCCTTTCAGGACTAAACCTTGCCTTGTTTCACGGATTTTACCAAGTAATTCCACGGATCTTGTTCTTGTTCCTTGTTACCTTGTGCCACGATTCAAGCCTTGTTTTCAAGTATCAAGTTAATTCCTAGCCTTGCTCAAGTTCATGGACTAAAGGACCTTGTCATCTCCCCTCACTTTGCCTGGCAAAGTGAGTGTTTCGGTTATTGGATTACAACCTTGGACCTTAATATTTCATATTGGACATTGTTTCTTTGGACTAATTTTGACCTTTCCTGAAAGGTCTGCTTCTGGACTAACTTTTACATTTGCTTTTATTAACTTTATATATTTCCTTAATAAAGATATTAGATAGAATCTGGCCTCTGCGTATGGTTATTGGTGCTCTGTAGCCTGGGTCGTGACAGCTGCTGCCTAGAAAAACAGCTGTTTTTCTAGGCAGCAATATGCAGGAGGCCTCTCCAAGTACTGGGTGCTTGTCGGGAGGGAAAAGTCTGTGCCGTTCGCGTCTTGTCCCTCCCAGCAAGCACCCAGCTTGGAGAGGCCCATTGTATGTTGCTGCCTAGAAAAACAGCAATGCGCAGCAGGCCTCTCCAAGTGCCAGGCACCCACTGGAAGGGGTGAGGCGCTGGGACGTCGGATAATACGGTGTGCTGGATAAGTGGAAGTCGGATAACCTGAACTCTACTGTATGTTGTCACATTTATGTAGGTAGTCAGCATTGGAAATAGAAATCCATCTGACTGAACCAGAATTCACCAACCAGCCTTTCATTTTTTGCCAGAGATGAAAAGAGACATTCCTTGCTATAGTTACCATCAGGAGCTGAAGAAACACTCAAAATCCAGAAATAGTGCCAACCTGCATTCCCCATCTTTCAAGGGGGCAACCAATCGTATTCAGAACAAAACCCTAACAGAAGCTGGACCTTCATCAGCAAAAGATCTCTCAGGGATATACTGAACTTCACTTTATCCATCCTCATTCAGAACCTATTTATAAAATGTCTCAAGTGGCTCTGCTGCAACAGGAAAACTTGAAACAAATACCATCAGCAAACTGAAAACCACTCAAGACAATGATTCCTAAAGCAAAAGTGAAAATAGTGATCCACAATAGTCATCCAGCAATACTTCTGGAATCCTAGTAAGCAAGAGAGAAAACATGCTACAGCTACATAGAGGAACTATGTAGCAGTAACGTGTTTTCACTCTTGCCTACTTCTAATCTAGTCAGACCTTCAAGGTTATATGATAAATAGTATCAAAATCAACTGGGAGGTCCAGGAGAATCCATGAGAATCAACAAGGTTAGTGTCCGTCTAAAAAAGCTGTGTTTGAAATCAGATTATTATGGCTCATGGACACATAACTCCATGAAGTAGAACCATGACATGATCAATCTCTTTATCTAAATGAGAGAAATGCCTGCAATGCTTGTGATTTCTAGAAACTGTTTATAGTAAAACTGACACCTGACCACTGCTAGAATTCATGCGCTAGCACATAGCTTTAAAATTACTGAAGGTATACTCTGCAATCCAGCTGAAGTGATTGTTGGTGTAGTACAGAGGCCTGAGCTCACCATCTTAATGTATACATCATTTGGAATCAGAAGGAAATAGTAAATTGCAATCTTATTATAGCAAATGTACTGTTAAAGCACCATAACATTATTGGAGATCATAAAGAAAAATAAACACACAGTACGTAATTAGTTTTATCATATTTTCAACTAACTTAGAAAGTGCCTACATTCCAACTATTACCTTATTACAAACAACACAGCAAATGAAGTTCTTACAAAAAAAAACCCTCTCTACTTTTGCAACCTTTAGTCTACATTCAGGTCACAGCACTCAGATTAAGATGCTGCCCTATTACCTCCTTTTAAATGCAGATTCACATTAGACTGATAAACATTTTGTCATCATCAGCCATGCCAATAAATGGATGTTTAAGTCAGAACATCTTTCCCTTGACTACACAACAGCTGTGTCGATTCTAATTAGGCTTCTTAAAAAGTAGATATAATGTAGATAAATGTAGAGCATTTTCAAGTACTGCAAAACCTGCCTCATGATTTGTGTGCAAGATGTAAAATTCATCTAATCTGTACCGTCTATGCTTTGTTGATCACAGAGCTTAAAAAATGACTACCTTCATATTCATCCCATAACTGTGATGTTGACTTATTGTTGTTTAACTAGAGTTATGATTTTAAGACTTTTGAAGAACTGGGAAGAACAGGTGCAAATGCCTGGAAATGACAAATTATAAAACAACTGGGCATGAAATCAAACATATTTCACCTAAAATTTAACAAGAATAAATTACTAGTAATTTAATTTTATTTTGATCAGTATAATCACTGAAATCTAGAAAAAAAGGCATTTGGTTTAGAAGGCCTAGACTTACCTGTATTAAGGTCAATGGACTACCTACTGGGATTGAAAATGTCAGCTTGTGTAAACTAGGCTCATAACAATAAGCTCACAGAGGAAAACAGCAACCTTTTAAATAAATAATTTTGGTTTTTTTAGGCAGGCCTCCACAGAATTTTGATTTCAATGTGTCAGAACCACTTTTTAAAAGAACTTTCGGCCCAAATCTATCTGCTGGAGCAGGCCTACTGAATTAATGACTAAATTTTGATTTGCCAATAATCCATTGCTTCTAAGAGTCAACTCATTTGGGACTGGATCTTTGACAAATCAATCATTGGACCTGCTTTTACACTGAATTGATACATATATTAGCAGCTACAGTATACCTGAAGTCACATGCTAGCAGGATCTACTGAATTGTAGCTCTAGGTAAGCTGAGCTACAATTAGCTTACCTGCAGCAGACAGGTAAGCAGGAATATTTCTAGAATACAAATGGAAGTTGCTAATCCCATCAGTCAAGTCATCATCTGTCATGTGCTAACTTGGAAAATCTAGGGCTCTTCCACACAGCCATACAACCCAGAATATCAAGGCAGAAAATCCCACAATATCTGCTTTGAACTGGGTTATCTGAGTCAACACTACCATATATTCCAGTTCAAAACAGATAATGTGGGATGTTATTTAACAGTATGGAAGGGACTCCAGTGAGTCAAGTTGGATAGCTTTCTAGCAATGTAGGATCTGCTTTCGTTGTCTTTTCACCTAAAAGAAATCTTGCTGGAACTCTGTCAAATGAAGCTTGTCTGCAACAGAGGCAGCTGCATTGTCACCACATAACATCATATACTTTCCCATATAAAATCATGACTGACAAATAAAAAGAAGACATTATGTAGTACCTTCTCCCCTCTCCCAATATGCCAAAATGCCAACAGGATGAACCGAGTGTACATAATACTATTACATTGTTAATGATGTTTCAAAAATAACCTTTAAAACTAATGTTTTACTTACCTGGAAGTCTTTTTCTTCTAAAATCTCTTTTTTCCATCTGACAAGGAAGGCAGCACAGACATACAAGTGGAAGTGAGAAAAGCCTTCTGGCTCAGACTGCAAAGAAAGAGTATTTATATATGTGATTAGAAGTTAAGAAGAATGCTGTAAGATATTTAAGATAATACCCTGTCATTTTTCAAGGTATCTTCAAATTAATCCAGAACAAAGCTTTTTGTTGTTGTTTTAAATAATCACTTAGCAAATCCAACTGCAGAATCGCATTCCATATACTTTTACCTTCATTTGGCAAAAAACCAAATGGTTACCAGCAAATACCACAGCAGCTGAAATCCAATTATATATAATGCATGCTGAATCAAGTAAGCAAATGCAATACCCATCAAATAAAGCTACCTGGTTTCATTTTTAATAGGGAGAATAAAACTGCTTTGACCATACTAGTTGGGCAATCTTCATCATTCAGTACTGTCTGGAAAAAGTGAAAAAACGTAAGCACAAAGTTCACTAGCAACTTTAGGGAAAAAAATCGTAAAAATATTCAGACACAAGCTGTCTCCAAAGGTTCTTGGGGAAAAAAAGAAAAGAAAACTGCAAATGAAGCCAAAGATCTGAATTTATTCTTGATATTTCCCTTCTTGCCTTGTTTTCCAATACTGTTTTCCTAGGCTCTTTTAAATTAAATCAAACAAGCTTAAGTATTCAATTTATTAAAGGAAAAATGCATATTCCCTTTAGATTTAAGAACTCATCATGGTTCGGAGATAAAACTAGGCCACAAAGTATTTCAAATGGATAGTCTTGGACAGTTTTGGAAATTGAGCAAAGCACCTAATGCATAATTGCCTTTCCTAACACCTGCTACCTATTATAACTTTCCATTTGCAGCCCTTCAAGTTACAACCAGATTCATCTTTAAATGTATAAAACGGGAGGCAAATAGCTAAAAGCTGCTTAAAAATCAAATATAAACAATGACCTTGATTTAAATATTTTAGCAAAAGATCTTAAAACAGATGTACAGCCTTCCAGAAGACTTATTCTCAACATATTAGGCGTGACTCTGAGCGCATCACCACAGAGCCATCTGTCATCATCAATAAAAATCATTTAGACGGTTAACATCACACAAATATCACATTCCCTTGCAAGAAGTTTATCACGTCTGCGGATGAAATCGAGCCATTATTTCAGACTTTGCCCACAAAACCTCATGAATTAGTCAGAGGCTGGCTATAGTAGCCCAGCAGAAAATATTTTCTGGTTACAGTGCACCCGTCAGTTGAAAAGGAAATGCTCTTATCTGTGGAATATGGCTTAATATTGTTCCTATTTTTAATTATCCACAAATTTGTTTTCCTCTCATACTAACAGATATTTATATCAAACAATTTCAAAAAGTCAATTCTCAGTTTTAGAAGAGGTACAAATTTATCATTACTTTCAGATTATTTCTAATAACTTTTAAAGTAATAACATTTCTAGTCCAGCAGTATGAATCTTAAAGGCATCAAATATTAACAATATTCTTTCAACTGTTTTTAAAATACCATACCATTGTGGTTATTAAAAATTTAAGAGACTACCAGCTCTGAATAATTTCTAAGCATCAAAAATTCCCATCCTCTGAAGGCAGGAACACTGAATACTTTCTGGGGAAGCAATTTTATAAGACTCATTTAGGTATAGTTGAATTGAAACAATTAGAAAGGTTAACTTGAAACTTGAGTAGACATGACAGAAACAGTTATGTGCATCTGAAAAGCAGGGTATTGGGCATTTTGCTCAATCACTACAGAGGATCCACAGGTGAGCAGCATAAAACCCCAGCTTAGTCCCTGGCTACATAACTGAGTTCTACTAGTAAAAATGATCTCAACTACAGAAGAACTAGGGAAAACTTGTTATGGAAAAGAGGGGCTTCAGTGAAATAAGAAATAACAGCTCAGATACTTGTCATCATAAACATTTGCATTATATTTTCCTCTTTCTTTACTGAACTCATTCTCTATTTATTAGGGAATTAAATGCTTGAGATGTCCCAAGCCTGGTGGGCTTCAAAGGCAGAATTGAGGTAGAAAATTCTAAAAGGGGTAACAGATTGCTAAGTGAAGCTCTAAATGATGGTTCAAAATGTCACCCATCAATATCTGACATACTATGTCCATTTTTAAGTTCAACTAAACAACTAGAAATAATCGACAATAGACTTGTCCAACCTGTGGTCCGTGGGCCATATGTGACCCAGGACACCAATGAATGCAGGCCAACACAAAATCATAAACTTACTAAAACATTGATTTTTGGGAGGTAACTCAATTGTGTGTTCTTGAGCGCAAGCCTTGCAAATGACAACAGAATGGAATAATCACAGTATGTTATGTCTACAAGTATCTGAGTATAATTTGTAATTCACATTATAATTGCAAACTGTTCAGCTAGAAGACCTTCTTAACAATTTTAAAAGATCCTCCAAAAAGGGCAATGCATAATTAGGATTATTATATGAGGTATTTTTCTTTTTCCAATATAGCCCAGGGAAGCCAAAATACTGGATACTCTTGGTCTACAATGTCTCCATTATTCCAAGATACCCTCTCAACATATTGTATGACTCTCACCAGAGTCTGGGGAACACAAAGAAGATGCTATTTTACTCATATCCTATTCATGGGTTTCCTCATGGTATCTACAAAACCATACTGGTAACACAACAATGAAGTAACTAAGCCTTTGGTTTGATGCAGCACATTTTCCCCCAAATCCTCCTATCCCAAGTCAAATAGGATCAAATATATTATTTAGTATACTTGTTTTATGATTTTGTGTTGGGTTGCATTCATAGGCGTCCTGGGCCACATGTGGCCCAAGGGCTGCAGGTTGGGCAAACTTTGTTTTGTTTATAGTTCCTGTTTTACTTTAGAGTAGTATACTTTGAAGATAGAACAGAGGCTTTTTAAAACTTACATTTAAAATTACATCTTGGTCTAGAGATGGGAAAGGAGGATACTGTATGAATCCCAATGGAAATTTGACAAATTCAGAATGGAACTGAAAATGTATTTCTTCTTTTATTAATCAAATGTAACGAACGATTTCCTCTCCAAGATGAATTTTTTCTGGTCACAGTAATAAGGTGTCAGATCTTTCTTTATATGTTAATGATTAGAGATGGAAAGGCTTGGGAAAAAACCAGAAAAATTAGGAAAAATTGGTTTAAAAGGCGGAAATAAATGGAAAAATGGGGTGTGGGGGTGGGAGAGAGAACAGGAAAAGGTGGGTTTTTTCCCCATTTATTGGGGATTTTTTCCAGGCCTTCCCAATCTCTAGTAATGGTCAAATATTTCAGCTGTTTCAGAAGCTGCTGGTTGCTTCTTCACTATATAGTATACAGCAGTCATTATATTCCTTGCACAGAGAGAGGAGGATGGAATAGCCATCATGAGTTTTCTAAAACTGGAACATCAGGAAAGGATAGATGCTAGTTACCATTACTGCATAATTGTTAGCAATTTGGATTTTTTCCCCCAATTTTTCACTTACTTTGAGAGAATTGGAAAATAAAAGGAATCAATACTATTAACATAGAATACTTTAGATTCTGTCAAGTTGACTACAGACAAAAAGTTAGGAATTTAAATAAAATGTATATTTATATAAATTGATATATTATTTAGAAATGTAAATACACATACACAAATATATAATAGAGTTAAAAGACTATTTTGATTTAGGAATCAGAGGTCCAAACTGAACTCCAGTTCTATACCAATCTGATTTGTTTTGGATCCCAAATATGAATTCAGGCAACCAAATATTGGGGTTCCTCAATGACCACCACTGGGAAACCAAAACATCTATAAATGTAGGTTGTTGTTTTTTTAAGAAGGAGGAAGGAAGAAAAGTCAAACTGCAGAATAATAGTGGCACAGAATTTTGTACTATCCACTTTAAATCCACTTTTTAAATAAGGAAATTTAAAATCATGTGCAGTCAGTTGAATGTTCATTTTTGCTAGTTCATGTTTCCTATATTCCAATACTTACTTGCTGCTTATTCAGGACAAGATGTATGTGTCTAGTTCTCACACAGAGTTCAGACAGACAGAAGAACAAATAATGAAAGAAAAAATCATCCTTTCTATATGAACAGAGTTCTCTTGCATCAGAGGCATCAGGCTAAAGCCCTCAAGAGCATTCCCAAAGTTCAAAGTTCATGTAGAGTTGCACTGAAGAGTGGAGCTAAGGACCAGAAATAATGAGGTAAAATAAAATACTGCTCTGAGATAGAGCATGGTGGGCAGGCAGGCAAGCAGAGATTTGCTACTGCCAGCTGAATCTAAAGAAAGAACACAAACTGCAGAAGAGAAGCGAATACATACAGTTCAGTGGCTTCACATCATCTCTTCTCTGCCCTCAAGTATTATGCCTGTGGCTGAAATTATTTTCCTAGGCTGTAATTCAGAGTTGGAAAAGTCTCCTTCCCTACCACCACACTAGTTTTACAAAGGTTGAATGAAAAGTAATCCCTCCACTTTTGTAACTCCTCAATAGATGGCAGTACTGGTAAGCAGCAGGTACTAGCTTGTTCAGTAGACGCTCCTCTACAGTTCCATTTGGCAGGAAGCCTTAGCATTGAACGGTTGTGTTGTTAAAGTGCAAAGTATGGAACCCTGAGCAGACGGTCGGTCAATGCAACTTAAGTAATGTGCAGTCATTGAATTCTTGACAGCAGAAGGTGTCACCTCAAAGGAGATCCATCACAGAATGCAAGCTGTTTATGGTGATTGTGTTGATGTGGGTACTATGCATCGTTGGGCGAGTAAGTTTAAAGATGTTGAGGTGGGAACATCTGACTTGCGTGACAAACAAAGAGTTGGACATCCTGTGATAGCAACCACCGGGTTTCGCAAACAAAAAGTTGACAGATTGATTCAGGACGATCGCCGTATCTAGACAGCTCCGGGCTGTGGCGCAGGCTGGTGAGCAATCAGCTGCAGCCAGCTGCAACAAATCACTCTGACCAAGAGGTCATGAGTTCGAGGCCAGCTCAGAGCTGCGTTTGGGCCCGGGCTGTGGTGCAGGCGGGAGAGCAAGCCAGCTGCAATTAACTGCAATGAATCACTCTGACCAGGAGGTCATGAGTTTGAGGCCCGCTCGGAGCCTATGTTTGTTTGTCTTTGTCCTATGTTAAAAAGGCATTGAATGTTTGCTTATATGTGTAATGTGATCCGCCCTGAGTCCCCTTCGGGGTGAGAAGGGTGGAATATAAATGCTATAAATAAATAAATAAATAAATAAATAAATAAATAAATAAATAGTCTCTGTCTTTGTTCTGTGTTACGGCATTGAATGTTTGCCTTATATGTATAATGTGATCCGCCCTGAGTCCCCTTCGGGGTGAGAAGGGCGGAATATAAATACTGTAAATAAAATGAAATAAATAAATGGACCCGCATTCTGTTCACAGAATGGCCAATCAGTTGTCTATGGGACACAACTGCAGCAGTACGGCCCTGTATATGTTTGCTCATTAAACAAAATTTAGAATCTAGTATTACGAAAGAAAATAATCAGTCATAATTTTTATACTATCATAATTGTCGCCATGATTTTTACATGCAGCTGCCCGGCTCCTTGCGGGAGTCCCGATAAGATGCCACATAACACCAATCTTACGGCAGCTGCACTGGTTACCAATTGAGCACCGGATCACTTTCAAAGTGATGGTGCTTACCTTCAAGGCCTTACATGGTCTAGGGCCGATGTACCTGAGGGACTGCCTCACTCCCTACAAACCCCAGAGATCCCTCCGTTCTGAGGACCAAGACCTACTGGAAGTCCCCAGTTTTAAGACTTTGCATCTAACTGCAACTAGACGCAGAGCCTTTTCAGTAGTGGCGCCATCTCTCTGGAACACCTTGCCACCTGAAGTTCGTGCCTTGCGGGACTTGTTGGCCTTCCGCAGGGCATGTAAGACATACCTGTTTCGACAGGCTTTTGAGTTCTGTTGTTGATGTTTTAAAAGGTGCTTTTAGGATGTTTTTAAGATGTTTCTAAAGATGTTTTTAAGATGTTCTTTAAATTGTTGATTTTAGCCGGTTCTTGTAAGCCGCTCCGAGCCCTAGGGGAGTGGCGGCATATAAGTTCGAAAAATAAATAAATAAATGTGCTATGGATGTCAGCATCTATATGAAAGCTCCAAGCAACCAATATACATAGATATATGTATATTAGTTGCTTGGAAATGAATAATCTATTTCTACCTAAGAGGAAAAGGTAAAGGTTTCCCCTGACGTTAAGTTCCAGTCATGTCTGACTCTGGGGATTGGTGCTCATCTCCATTTCTAAGCCGAAGAGCTGCCGTTGTCCGTAGACACCTCCAAGGTCATGTGGCCGGCATGACTGCATGGAGCGCCGTTACCTTCCCGCCGGAGCGGTACTTATTGATCTACTCACATTCGCATGTTTTCGAACTGCTAGGTTGGCAGGAGCTGGAGCTAACAGCAGCCACTCACGCCACTCCCGGGGTTTGAACCTGGAACCTTTCGGTCTCCAGCTCAGTGCTTTAACGCACGTCGCCTATTTATGCATAATGATAGCCTGTCCCCAATAAATTTCACAGAATCATTGAGTTGGAAGTGGGCCATCTAGTCTAGCTTCCTGCCATGTAGGAAATCTGATATATGGTGAAGCCACTTTCTTTAATACGAGTTTGAAACTTCATTAAATGGTCTGTAGAGGTGGAGCCTCAATCTTGTGTGTAGTACTTTGTTTTATCAGTCCCAATTTTTCAATATTAAGTTGCAATGGCTTACGCTTCAATTATTATGAGAGGGAAAAAGTTTAACCTATGCAGTTTTTCCACGACATGTAAACTGCTGAGCATCATTGCCATAATCCCACCATTACATGGTTTATCTATGTCAATACTGGCATGAACTATCTGTAAAAAATGTGAAACACTGTGCAGGAGTAGGGCCTCTCTCCATAAGAATATACATATAGATTCATTTTATGTTCACTGGGTAAAAGAAAGGGTGCCTTAACTCATGGTTCATTTCTGAATTCTGCCAAAGGCTACAATTCCCATCCTGGTTAAATCAATAATGGGCATTCCCTATCCTTACACGCCCACTTACCATCAATAAAATTTATTTGATGGAAAATGCTTTTCACTGCCCTGCTTAAAGACCACTCAGAAAAAAATAAATATTTTAATGTTCCTTTCAAAGTGGTAAAATAAAAGGTTCAGTCTTCCTTGAATGGGATCCAAAATCCTCTTCTACTTTGACAAAGAGAGCAGTGCCCTGAATTCAGATTGTCAGATAATATGATGATGACTTAAAAATTCAACTGTATACCATTCCTTTTGAAGCAGCAGCAAGGATTGATAATGCAACATTATCTCCAGTGTTCAGAGAAAAAATGACATCTCTGTGTATTATTGCTTCACTTTTTGAAACATATTACATTGTCATTTGCAAATTCCATTGAAATGTATACCTTGCAATTTATAGGGCACTTTAAGTCTCAGAAGGACACATCTGCCGATCATCCCACTAGGAAAAAATATTAGATATTGCCAATTATTAAACCTGCAGGCAACAGTAATGCCATTCATCAATGATTTTTGTGAGCTTTTACAATGGCCTTGCTACTTGCTACAGCAAGCAGCTGTAAAGCTTCTTTATTCTGTTATCACATCCGCATGAGAGAATGAATGCCAAGGGTTCAATAGTCCTGCTAAGGAAGCACAGTCACACAGTTGGAATAACAATGAGTAGACTCGATTGAAGGCATCATTTCACACTCCCTTGCTTTTTCAGAATAAATGCATGAATGGCAAAAAGGTAAAAAATAATAAAATAATAAAACGGTGCAGATGCCGAAGCAGATACATAAGAATATAAATAATCTAGCAAGTAGAGCATGTCTTAGAGTTTAAAGAGAAGGGTCTGGAGTCAATAAAAATGACACAGTATCATAACAGAGATAAAATTGACAGGTCTTATTCTGCAATTGGAAAAGTATAGAGGAAAATCCAAGAGGAAGCCCTTATTATATTAAACAGTGAAGTGTCCTGGATTTCAACTCGAGTGTAGGCTTGCTAAAATATGAAGTATTTTATGCTTCCCTTTTCAAGTTATCAGATGAGCTCAAGAACATTCATGGTTTCTACCTTGGAGCCAAGACAAATGGAATAGATCATGGTATTTTATTGGACTAACTCTATCAGATGGAAGTAGGGGGTATTGCAATAATTATGTTCCTATCTATAAGATCAGCTCCAGAAACAAGCACAGTGGGGGGGGGGGAGTACTCTTCAGACACATTGTTATCAATCTATGGACTTTTCTAGGTTTCTAGTTCATCTCCCATGATGTTCAACATCCATCCGAAGCTTCTGGTGGAGGTCACTGGAAATTTTGGCGGTAGGATGTCACCAGTATGTTAATTCTGTTCCCATCTATCCACTCAGTTAACTTTATGTTGGCACAGTCGAGACAGGTACTAGCAAAGTCACTAGATGATGCAATGGCTTCTATGAGAGATAATCAACTGGAGAAGGATCTCAATGAAAATGACAGTCTGTAGACTGGTGTTTTTCAGATGTGAGAATAGAGTAAGTTACCTGTCCTCAATGTATGGGTGGCTGAGATAGTTTCAATCCAAATAATTTTTGTTCCCATGCATTTCAGATAAGGAATAATCAACATGTAGTAGCAAATCATCTCTAACCTCCTAACTCTCAGAGATCAATTCTTACACTTCCGCTGATGGACCACTGTCCTTGTACTTTTATTTTCCCAAAGTTTACTATTTGCCTGTTGCTTGAATCTTTCTTACCATTACTCTTTTACAACCCTTAGCATTGTGACAGTAATCCATATTTGCGTTTTACATTATGAAATGTGTTTGCGTGCTCTCTCTCACACACATTGGCTTACCAAATCCAATCCTTAATGGAATTTATTGGGGCAGAGGGAAGAATGTTGCAGGAGAGTACTACTCCAGTGTGATTAAATTAACACAGATCTGTTTTGGCACCATTTGTTGCCATGGGAAAGACTGACAGCAGCATTCACAGATGAAATAAAATTAAAAGTGGCATCATCATGCCTTTTCAGCTCAACTTCTTGAAATAAAGGTCATCTAACTTCAAGCAGACAAGGACATAGTCATCCCGCTGAAATGGCATGAGTCCAACCTGACTTAACTAAGCTCAGGTGTACCCTAAAACTGTAACTTTGCAATTATATACAGATTCCATCAGCTATGCTGAGGGACCAGCTCCCTTTGGCTCTTAGTTAACTGTCACAAAGAAGCAGTCATTCCATCAGGCTGCACAGCAAAGGGAGGGAAGCAGGAGTTCTCTACAGCAGGCCTGCACAACTCGGCAGTTGTAAGGGATCAAAATTAAAATAGGCTTCACTTCATTGTGCCGCAGACAGGTTTAAAAATATATATTAATTAATTACTAAATTATTTTGCAAATAAACCAAATTATAAAAAAGAGAAGTTTCAATTAATATCAATTAGAATTGGTGAGGGTTGAACTGGATGATCCCTGTGGTATCTTCCAATTGTAGGATTCTATGATTCTATACGTGTGTAAGGCTCTGGGCAGGGTGCCTTTTGCTTTGAACCTGAGTTTGAGCTGCCTCTGATGACTTCAGAATAAGAAACTGAAGCCACCCTCATGCATGTAGGCATCATCGTAATCTCCTCACTCCATCACCTCTCCCACACCTCCATCTCCCAGACAGGCCAACACGAATTTTTCTGCCCCGCAGAGGCAAAGCATCAGGCAGATGGCATCACTGATGGCAGTGGAGGCAAGAGTCTCCTCGGCATCCCTGTCAGTCTTCCCAAGCCGACCTCACTGAGGTGCAGGCGGCATTTCTGGTCCTGTGGCATGGATGGGTATGGGGAGTGGAGCGGAGGGGATGCAAACTGGGATGTCCCTCTCCTCTGGGCTGCCTTTTCCCCTTCACCTCGCCCAGGACTGGCAGCAGGCGAAGAAGTGAGAGTGGCAGAAGCTTCAGGCCACCTAAAATTCTTTTGGTGAGCAACATATGGCATGCAGTCTGTATGTTGTGCAGATCTTCCCTACAGATTACACTGAGAGACCAGTTTCCTCCCTCTTTCCTTATGGATGTTGCAAGAACAAAACAGATACCTGGCTGGGGAGAAATAGGGAAGGAGCATTTCTCAGAGAAATGGAATGGAGAAGACTGGACAATAGAAATACACCAGAAATACTAACAAATCGATTTTCTAACATTAAATTGATAATATATATAGTACAGTCTCGCTTATCCAAAATAAACAGGCCGGCAGAACGTTGGATAAGCAAACATGTTGGATAATAAGGAAGGATTGAGGAAAAGCCTACTAAACATCAAATTATGTTATGATTTTACAAATTAAGCATCCAAACATCATGTTTTACAAAAAAGTGACAGAAAAAGCAGTCCAATACACAGTAGCTTTATGTAGAAATTACTGAATTTACTAATTTAGCACCAAAACATCAGAATGTATTGAAAACATTGACTACAAAACATCTATATAATATATAAAAGTGTAATGAAATTTCAGTCTAGGACAAAACAACAAAACTACACATCCCAGAAACACTAAATTTGGCAGCACAACCCGTCATCCATGCCTCTATGTTCATACAACAAAAAGAAAAGAAAAATAAAGTCCTAATTAGAGGGAGAAGAATAATTGTTTTTATCCAATTGCTGCCAGTTAGAAGGCTAAGCTCTGCCCACTTGGTCTCTTAGCAATCCACTCAGCCCAGGGGACAGGCACAGTTAGGCCTCACTTAGGCCTCTTCCACACTGCCTATAAAATACAGATTATCAGATTTGAACTGGATTACAGTATATGGCAGTATAGACTCAAGGCTCTTCCACACAGCTATATTTATATTTATACTCTTATATTATCTGTTTTGAACTGGATTATCTGGATTCCACACTGCCATATAATCCACTTCACTGTGCATTTTATACAGCCTCATATAATCCAGTTCTAAGCAGATAATATAAGATTATAAACATAATATGTAATAATTACTGTGATATAATAATACAGAACAATATAATCTCTAAAATCAGGACAGTAAATAAAGAACAACACTCTGAAAGCATAAGCCACAGCAACGCGTGGCCAGGCAAAGCTAGTTGACTACTAAAAGGCAAACTGCCTTGGATAATACAGAATGTTGGATAAGCGAAGTTTGGATAAGCAAGACTCTACTGTATATATAATCAGATATTCTCCTCTTTGTCATCACTTCTCCAACCTACGTATTGATCCAGAGGGTCTGAAAAACAAGCTGGCATGTTTGAACTATGCTACTACAGAACTGATCTGAAAGCATTCCTGTATAATCATTACTTTTTAAAAAATGTTTCTTAAGATGCAAATAAACATTTAAAGGTCTATTCATATTCCTCTGGCACTATGAAAGTGCAATATGTCAGCTGGAATTATCCACATACATCTTTCATTTGTAAATTTTTATAGCACTACAACTTTGCTCAGCAGGTGTCATGCAGACTGTAACATTTAAAAAAATATTTTCTGTACAACAGAGTAGAGAGAGCAAGCAAAGGAATTCTCTGCAGGAGCAAGCCACAGCACGGCAATAAAATCACCACTGAATCATAGTGAGGGAGGAAACACTGAAAAGGGGACTAAAAGATAAAGAGCGAATTATTGGCACAATAATACTACAGGTAGTTTTGAAGAGGAAGATGACAAGACCTTAAAGGGAGTGGGGAGGATAATCATTATTTGGGGACATGTTCACAAACAATGTCACCTTAATAGCAATTCTACTAACCGTATCATTTAGTCTCTAAATTATATATTACGAACCTCTATAGATATATACCTTCCTATCCTTACAAGATGATCTATTAACTGCTCATGCAATAGAAATGAAATCTTAAAGCTTCAGACACTTTATCCTGAATAGCCAGGGTGTTTTTCAACATGTGGCTTTATCTTTTTGGACCAAGGGACTCAATCTTCTTAAAACACAACTTTTCCACGCTCTGTTACAGACACATTTCTCCATGCTCAGACAGTATTATTTACTGCTTACTAATGGAATTGTTCCACAATGTTATGGAAATCAAGAGCAAAGATCTCCAATGCAAAGGATTGCAACATTCAAAGATTTGTTGTAATAGGTAAAGATTTTCCCCTGACATTAAGTCTAGTTGTGTACGACTGGGGGTTGGTGCTTATCTTCATTTCTAAGCAGAAGTACTGGCGCTGTCCGTAGACACCTGCAAGACCATGTGGCCGGCATGACTGCATGAAGCGCTGTTACCTTCCTGCTGGAGTGGTACCTATTCATCTACTCACATTTGCATGTTTTCGAATCTGCTCCCCAGATTCAAACTGACGATCTTTCAGTCAGCAAGTTCAGCAACTCAGTGGTTTAACCCACTGTGCCACCAGGGGCTCCATTTGTCATAATAGCTTTTTAAAAATTAGCATCATTATTCTGAAAGTAGATACATTAGTATTCTATAGGGTACAAAAGAATGCACTGTACTGTATTTACAATATTTTAGAAACATTTCTGTCATCAAAAGGAGGTCATGATAACTCACTCTTTGGCAGAAAAGTGATAAATACAACTACAACCCAATTTTTAACCATGAATTTGCGAATGTAGGATTGACTACCATAACTTTACTATCTTGTTAGGAATTTTCATGCAAAGTTGAAAGGAATTTAGTTTTGTAGTCTGATGAATTCTTTTTTAGTATCTGGAAAGGAGAAAAAAGGTTGAAAACAAAGACACGACTACATCATGACAAGAAATCTAACTAAAAAAATGCACGCTGGCAGGGAGAGCAACAAGATGCAACAGCAATAAGATGCAAACCATCAGAATTATCTTCAGATTACGAACTTGGTCAAGTTGCAGTTACAAATAATAAAAGGGAGAAGTGAAGAAAAGGGGGTAGCAAGAGCCATGAGTATTTTAACTCCTTTAAATTGAAGCTGTCATGAACCATCTAGGGAAAAAATATCAGACAGACAAGATGGAATGAAGTTTTGAACAATACAATCAAAACTGCACAAATACTTGAGAGAAAGATAAGGATCAACTATAAACCTCAAAGTTGTTATTCCACTGATGAAATGCAAGCCCAAAATAAATAACTTTTGCTCGTTCCTTCTGTGCTAAGAGGTTTTATGCCAAGGTAAAGTGCATGTTCCTATAAAACATAAAGAGGATATCGAACAAAAAAATAGGATTCTTCCGTGTTTAGAATTACTGTTCATCTGAAGGAAGAAAAGTAAACAGATTTGTGACTGAGTGATTCTGAGAGAGAATAGTTACGGAAACATTGATAATCATAGAAATAGAAGTGAAGACGAAGAGGGGGAGCTTCTGGATGGACAGTTTCCTGGTGAAATTACATCTGGCAGATTGAAGATCAGATTTTTTTCACAATGGGTAATGGAGATTTGCGAACTAATACAGATGGACAAGTTAATTATGCTGATAGAGAAGGATTTGGGATTTACTAAATAATATGATTCAACAATTTTATTGGGGCCGGGGGGATGGATGGGTCATTACTTCTGGGATTTATGAGCTTGCAGTATGTTTTTAAATGCCGAAGTGTTACTATATAATGTTTCTTAAAGGGAGTGGGCTAGTTAGAATTTTAAAACCAGCATACAGAGTGAGAGGTCTGTAGCCTAGTCTTTCTGTTTGTCAGTCTTGTTTTAGTACAAATTTTAAATGTGTATGTCTCAGTGTTTTATTTTTTTTTTGTGTTGTCAGGTGTAAAAACATTTTTTGAAAAAGTTAGAAAGTAAATTAGAAGGTTTTTTTTTTAAAAAAAATGTATAACTTTAGAATATGTTTGCTTACCTTATTGTACAGTAGTTGGATTATGGTTTTTCTTTTCTAGCAATAAAATTAAAAGCATAATAATAGTTGTAGGAAGAAAAGTCATACTGCTTCAAAAGCATATGCAAGAGAACTAATTGTGCTGAAGGAGGTGGCTCTTTTGGATTCAGAGCGAGGGGAAGAGAGAAAAGAAAGGAAAGCTAAGGGAGAAGAAATATGTAAGATGGAAGAAGTACTAGCTTGATTAATATTTCTGATGACGAAGGTACTCGGTAGTGAATATCTATGGAGTGGAGATGAGATAAAAGGAAAAAGTAACAGACTTGCCTGGTGGTCACCCATCTAGAGAAAACTGAAGTAGATACTTCCTTCAATTGTTGACTGTAGACAGTATATTCCCACTCTCTTGGTATAAACTCATTCAAATAAGCAATTTGTGTAGACAAGGCAAAAGGGAAATGCTGCCAGGAAGGGATGGTAGAAACGATTCCCATTTATTAGTATCTGACAACACAAGCTTCTTACAGAATACACCATTATGACCTCAAGCAAAAGTGATTCCTCATGCCAACACTCCCACACTACTTTGGATCTAAAAGCTCCAAGACCAGGCACTGAGAAATGAAGCAGCTGCAGATAAAGATGTGCTGTGTCAAAAGGTGCCCTAATACCAGCAAAATAGGATTTTTGTTATTTGGAGAAAAATTAATAGAGAGAAAGCAAAAGCGCTAATCATTTTCAGAACTATAGCAGAGGAACTGGGGTTCATGTGTGGGTGTAAAATTTAAACATAAAGTGACAAAGTTTAAATGTAACAAATAAAAATTGTAACATTTCTATTACATTCCTCCCAACTATAGGGATTAATGGATGTGGTTGTTCAAGAACAAAGCCATACATATTTGTGTGCTTGTTTATAATTATACATAGATTTATATGCTACATTTTCTGTGTCATTAGCTGCTGAATGTTTTAACTGTCCATTTCAGAGAGACGTTTTTATTCCAGTGCTCATCTATAAACTATTTAGTACCTTTAAATCAGACTTAATAACACAAGCTGTCTTAATTGGGAAATTGCATGTATCCTCATATTAACCCTATCCACAGGTACAATGCCACAAACAAATTACATTAAATAAAACCTACATAAATTCAAATAATCAATTAGAAAATAATGGCTAAGCCTATCTGATTAAATGGGCACAACAGCTGAAAATTTAATGAATCAAATGCTACGTTTTAACAAGCCAAGGTAGCAGCTTGGAAATGTCTCAAATAATGTCTTGCCACATTCTTCTCAGAAGTCTGGAAGGAAAGAGCTTTTATACTGAGTCATCCAGTAGCCCTGGAAGATAATGTCTATGTGTTGCATCAAATATTAGAAGAAAGCTGTGTGTGTGTGTGTAAAACGATGTGTTGACTCTGGGTGGTAGCAAAACTTATCGAATTCAAAGGTACAGGAACAAAAAATGAAAAAGAAGCTTCAGAAGTATTATGTTTCTCAAGACCTTCCCCACTCCACGTGTCTTCAAATGTTCTTTCCGTCCTTCACTGTAAACATATGGGCTTGCTACACAATTCTGCCTCCTAGTGATTGTAGGCTTCAAACACACAGACACATGAAAATTTATTCATATTATTATTAAAAAACCAAAACGCAGGTATTCATTCCAAGGATCTATTCATTCCAAGGATGCATCTGGGTTTTATGGTTTGGAGCTATGCCTTTAAAAGGCAGCCTCCTCTTTTATTATTATTATTATTATTATTATTATTATTATTATTATTATTATTATTATTATTATTATTATTATTATTACACATATACGATAGATTGAATCTCATGAATTTGCTTTTGATGTTGCTCTAAACTAGTGACCCACCAAAGCTTCTCTAAAATCCTGATTGCCTCATCCCCCCTCCCCCCAATGACACGTGGAAGAAGCCGAAAGACCATCAACGTGGTCTAAACAAGCTTCCAAAGAACATGGCATCCATCAAAGAAAAATAAAAAACAAATTGATTTAAGTAATCTACATTGAATTCAGGGTAACTTAAGTGTCCAACTTCATTGTGTGTATTTGGTGAAAATATGCAAGAGTACCCTGACGTTACTTTTCTTGCAGCTGATTATTATTTTTATTTTTAATATGTTTTTATTGTATATACCGGTAGAATATTATCAAAATCCATGATCACTGGAGAATTATGAGTGCTGTGAAATTTTGAAAGATAAACACTCCATCTACCAAATAAATAATATCCATAGGCAAACATGCTTGTCTGTGTTGGCTCTAAATATTACATTCTGTACTCATCAAAATGCCAAGTACGTGACAACTCAATAGAGATCAACTAGTCTAGTTTCTTAAAGTAGGCAAAGGTATGAAGAATGATGTTTCAAACAGCACAGTGTGATATAATGCATACTCAATGGTTGTTCACCTGGTATGTATCCCAAAGCCTTATGGTGCACCGCAGGGGAACTTCTCTCATCAGCAAGTTATTCATCCAGCGGAAAGCAAACTGAAGATACTTCACTTCATGTTGCTCTAAGTGTCTGTGTACTTGCTCTGAAAGAAAAAACACACATATAGTTTCAGAATGTTTCATGGTTTCAGTTTAGACAAATTAAGGAATATTTTAAAATAGATCAAAAAATGGATTCTCAGAGAAAGAGGAGTTTTGGGATGTGGTACTATCTATGGAGAGAAAAGTTTTATCTAAGATTTATGAGAAATTGAACGAATGGGCAACTGATACGGAAGTGATCAAAAGTGATTAGTTGGGCTAGAAACATTGGAAGAAACATTAATTTAAATGAGTGGGAACAAATTTGGATTAAACGTTTAAAATATACATATGCAACTGAATTAAAAGAAAACTGGCTTAAGATGATTCATATTACACCAAAAAAATTAGGCATAATGTATAAAAATGCAGATCAAAAATGCTGGAAGTGTAAACTACATGAAGGGTCGTATTATCACATGTGGTGGACATGTGGAAAAACAGGTGAATTTTGGAGATTAATACACACTGAATGTAAAAAAAATACTAAAAAAATGAAACTTGAAATTTATCTTTTAGGAATGTTTGATTTTGATTTCTTTGGTGATTTGAACACAGACAAGTTATTTACATTTTTTACGACGGCTGCCCGAATTGTGTTTGCCAAGTTTTGGAAACAAGATGTGATCCCCACTAAGAGACAGTGGATAGATAAAATTTTGGAAATAAAAGACATGGATAAATTAACATATATGTTAAAACAGAGTAATGGAAAAGGAATTAAGATGACTGACTGGACAATGTTTGAGAGTTATATAAAGACAAATGCAAAATAAATGAAAGAAAACAGGAAGAATAATGGAAGAGAGAAGAAAAGTTTTTTGTTTACTCATTTTTTTTGAGATGTATAGACATGTGACAACTTTGGGATAAAGGAAAATGAACGGAAGTCAAGTATTACTGTATTATTATTTTATTTTTTATTTTTATTTTTTCTTCTTCTTTTGTGGGGAGGTGTGTGGGTAGGGAGGGATACTGGAGGCTCTCCTGTTCTTTTTCTTTGCTTTCCTATCAGAATATGTTCTCACTCTTTCGCTGTACACATTTAGAAAATTGCAATAAAAGTCATATATATATATATAGTTTGTCCCATGAGCCCCATATAGTTATAATGAATCACAAAAAGTAACATTTATACGTGGGCACATGAATGTCCACATGCATACATAGACTAAGCATTGCATAATATTTATTTGGGTCATGACAATGGTGAAAATGCAAGGTTGCAAATCAATGTATACCAATATTGCAGACGTACTGTAAAAGAACACTGGCAGATACTGACTGAGATAGTGTGGCACTGAGATCAACATTACTCCAACTGCCATATATATTAATGCTGCAGTAATTTTACCATTAAATCACCACAATTTCTCACATTTCATTAAGAACACACAATTTAGTATTTCTATGTGAAAATATAAAGCTGGTGGTGTTGATGAAGAAGAAAACTATTGTGTTTGGTGCCTGATGGTATTTTGTGCTCCAAAGTTCAACCTGGGGACTGTCTGTGCAAAACTTTGAAATTTAGAATTATGATATGCTACAAAAAATTATGATAAAGACTTGGAATTCTGTTCACTTGAAACTTTAAAAAGTTCTGGAAATCATTAAGGAAAAGTTAGTATTTGACAGATCTTTCCTTTAGCTTGGAACAATGATGCATATAACAAAAAGAATTCATAAAACAGTACTTTATGTACTTGAAGTCTGAGAAGTTCTGCATGTCCATTTTGTTCATTGTCCTTTATTTCCGAAGTCTACCACAGTAATTATTTTGAAAGGTGAAAGGGCACTAAAATACAAAGAAGGAACTCTCAAAATATGCCACATTTGCCCTGAGTGCTTGGAAATTATTTACTGTTGTCACAATTAAATAGCAGCATCCTTGTTTTTGTTGTTACCCAATCTTTTTTGTCTTGCTGTTGAAAAGAGACTTATAATGGGTGAGTTTAATACTTTTTATTGATTTGTTTTTAAATTCATTTGTGTTCTAGTTTTACAATTTCTTCAGTTGTGTCCCTTCTAAGCACAGCCTAACAGACTACCCCTAAAACAAAAAGAGATGAGAGACAACATTTACCGTATATACTAGATTATAAGCAGATCCAAATATAAGCCAAGGCACCTAATTTTATCACAAAAAACTGGGAAAACTTATTGACTTGAGTATAAGACAAAGGTGGGAAATGCTGCAGTTGCTGGTAAATTTTAAAAACAAAAAGAGATACTAATAAAATTTCATCAATTGAGGCATCAGTAGGTTAAATATTTTTGAATATTTACATAAAACTGTAATTTGAGATAAGACTGCCCAACTCTGATTACCATATATACTCAAGTATAAGCCGTCCAGAATATAAGCTGGCCAGGACCCTTACTCAAGTATAAGTTGAGAGGGCTTTTTCAGCCCTATACTTGGGTATATACGGAAATTCACCTTTGTCAAACAGGAATGTAATATATAGAACTGATAGCTGCCTTCTGATACTTTCTAAGCTGACTGTGAAAGGTGAAGTTCAAATACAGTCTCACAAATGCTTTAATTTTTCAGCTCTAGTCACAGCAACTGCATTAAGCCAGGGAAGTCGTTTTCAAAGCACTACTACTTAAAGAAATACATCCTAGACCCTTGCCTTCACTTGAAAACAGATTGCATGCCATATGACAATCAGACAGATATTGTCTCATCCAATCAAGGTAAAGAATAAGAACTGATGAAAACTTTAAACAAGGGCCAATTGACAAGAGGTAGTAGCATGATGGAAGCATAGCATTCATTACAGGTGCTGTCACATCCAGTTTGTTCTGAAATAAATGTGTCAATGGAAAATACAACTAAGACATAGTATGAAATCAATGACCATGAGTAGAAAACGACAGGTCTAGGGAACTAGTATAAAGTATATCACTATATGTATGAATGAACATAATAAAGACCTACTATAAGGATAGGTTCCATATGAGAAATTTCACAGTGAATGTACTCTTCTGCCAAAGGCATTATACATATGAAAAATCACTAAATGATAAGAGGGGATGTATCTACAGAAGCTGGGTTGAAAGTTGAGTGACAAAAAGAAACACAACATGCTTTCCTGAAAGCACTTGGCTGTATACCTTTATGAAAGGAACTGCAGGGCCACTCAACCTCAAATTGATGACATGGAAATCTCAGGTCAGCAGATGCCTGAACATCCTAATTACGCTAAAATATATACTGTCTGTCTCAACATGATGACACCGTGTGCACGCCGTTTCCATAGTAGAAGCCATAAGATGGCTTAATTTTAGAGTGTCTGACTGAGAAATTGTAATTTGAACATCTTTTCATTTGTTGGCACCTAGTTTTTCACACTGATAATGTTGTACCTTTTCCCTGGCTGCTTCAGATTCTATCAACATTTCAGAGGAATGAACAGCTAATGTTTAAATGTGTTTTCAAGTGCTTTAAATGAAATTTTTAATAAGAGTACTTTTTGCAAGTAATTTCACCTTGCTTATTAAGAGTGTATTTTGTTTTAATCTCTATTTTAAACTGCTTTGAGCCCATGCCAGAAAAAAGACAGGATATACACTGAATTAAAAAAATAAATAAATTAAAGTCTATAAACTAATTATAGAGTAATTTTGACTATGCTCTATCTTCAACAGGTACTGTACAAACATCAACACACATACTATGATAGCAGATATTAAAAACAAGTGGAAGATGTAAAACATCAGATAATTATCACCTACTGTTTCTATAGTGTAAATGATTTATTTTCATTCTGATTGCAAAATGTGGCCACAATTACAGTTTTATTAAGAAACAGGGGTTTTAGCAGCTGTATTTTTAGAGGTTTACATACCAAATGTGGTTTTATAACATATTTTCGGAAAATATCACATTGTTACTCAAGACAAATTTCTGCTGATCATGATTTTGTCTCTCTCTCACACACACTCAGATTAAGCTTCCAAAAAACAGATGTATTTTAGGCTTAATATTAACTTGCTCTCATAAGGAAATCAGTGGGGACAGAGAACAGGGTACTAAATTTCAGCTGGAAACTCAGAAACAACACACACTGGCTACAATCATATTGTTAGTTCTTAACAGAGTAAAGCCATTGAACCAATAGGATCTACTTCTGTCGTGACTCTCTGTTTATTATTCAATGGGTCTACTCTAAATGGAATTAACCAACAGGATTCCAGCAATCATCTGATCCACTGGGGTATTTCAGTGTATCATACCTTTATAGGCTTTTTATGTGTGGGATTTTCCTAATTTTTCCAAAGTTTCTTGAAAGAACAAGGCACATATGTAACGCACGCACATGAAACCAAACATTTTCCCACACTACTATTCAAGATCCTATAATATATCTTGCCAACTCCAGGGATTGGATTTCAAGTTTCTAGCATGCGTAAGTTTTTCTTTAATAGGACTATGTCTATTAGTGGCGCAGCTGAGGGGGAAGCAAGCATGATCTTTATTTGTAGCATGTGCTATGATATGGTGAAATAAACTTCTCTGCCTACTCTTCATATGGATATGTGTATGTTCAAGCTGACTGTCAACTCACATGAAGGAACTAAATCCAATTGTTAGTTCTTGCTAAAGAAGATCCACTGAAACAAAAAGATTTGCATAACATGTGGATTTAGCATCCATTAAATGATTCACTGGGTTCAATCTAATTCAGGCCAATAGTTAAGATTTAGATTCTATTGTACAGCATGTGTACTTTCTAAAAGTAGACAATGAAGCTGGTCATAGATCTTAGATTGAATGTTCCATTTTAGCTATGTTGACAAATGTACTATATCACTGTAGTTGTTTCAACCTAATTTCAGTGTTTACTTACAGGTATATACAACAGCTATTCACAAACAACAGCTTCTACACAAGCACATATTAATATACAACTATTGGAAAGTAAGAACAGTAAGATGGAGTTACTCACAGTTGTTAACTCAATTTTTAAAGAAAATATATATACATTGAATTTCCCATGGCCTTGTCTGTATTTCACTCCAACACATTGAAAAATAGACAACTAAGTGCAACACTTTATCTGCAATTTATTTCATAATATATGCAGAAAGACAAAAAGGAAACATACAGACCGAAGAGATTCATTCCTCTTTTTTCATAAAAGTAATTGTGAGCAGATGTTATTTCACTGATAAAGGTAATTTGGCTGGCAATAATTCTAAATTTAAATTTTCCATTTCACTGGTAGTAAGCATGCAGATGTAATGAATGACTCGGCAGATGTAATTATTGCCATCTTTCAGACTTAAAGTATTTTTTATACAATACTTATTCGGCAGTTTGCAATAATAAAATTATGCTAAATCTTCAAAAAATAATAGTGCTTGTATCAATATGAAATAATGAGTGAATTTGTTTCAACAATCCTCTCAGCATTTTTTAAACTTTCATAAACCTATTGAGAATATTGCTGAAACAGGCTATTTTTTAAAGATACACACACACACACACACACACACACACATACATATTTCATGCAATGAATTTATATGCATTCAGACTACTTAATAACATGCACATGCAAACTGCACTATCTGTTTGTACCAACAATTAGCATAATCATTTCATGTTTCATTGTTAAGTAGAATCTCAGAAGGGAAATAGAGTTTAATAAAAATGATACTCTTGAATGCTGAGAAAGTTTCATTCACGGTATCAAATGCTTCAATAAATTCCCACCCAAAAGATGTTTTTGGCTTCAGAATGATTCCTCAACTATAGAAGTTAGTCACAGTAAAACGTTTCATTTAATAACATCACACTCAGCCTTTCCTTAACGGTACTGCTGGGGAATATCTGTGACATGCGGATTCAGGAAGCCCTTAATGGTAAGCCATTTGCTATAGAGCAACCTAACTGGTTGCAAGTCGCTTCTGGATTCACAACCAGACACAGTGAAGACATCTGCCCTTGCGCTTTGCTACTCTGCTGCTGAATATGCATGTGAATACATCTCACCACATTAAAACAGTGGATGTGGCTCTTAATGAGACATGCTGTATCATCATAGGATGTCCACACCGCACGCCACTGGAGAAATTATACTATTTAGCCTGCTTCACAACACCTGACATCCGTCGGGAAGTAGCAGCCTGCAATGAAAGGACCAAGGCATTGACATCTCCAGCCCACACCTGTTTGGGTATCAGCCAGCATGCCAACGCTTTAAATCAAGAAATAGTTTTCTTAAGATCTACAGAGATTCTCACAGGAATGCCTCAGCAAGAGAGAGTCCAAAAGTGGCAGGCTAAAACCCGGAATCTCAATCAGTGGCTGACGCCAGATGAAAGACTCCCTCCTGGGCACACAGAAGACTGGGCGACTTGGAAGGCACTGAACAGACTGCACTCTGGCACCACGAGATGCAGAGTCTACCTTAAGAAGTGGTTAAGAAGTCCATGGCATGCGAGTGTGGAGAAGAGCAAACCACAGACCACCTATTACAATGCAGTCTGAGCCCTGCCATATGCACAATTGAGAACCTTTTTATAGCAACACCAGAGGCATTCCAAGTGGCCAGCTACTGGTCAAAGGACATTTAGTATAATGCCAAGTTTTTTTAACTTTGTGCTTTCAACATTACAACTTGTACCCGCGGTTCATATTCTGACATGATAAATAAAAAACCTAATTGGTCTTGTATTCCTGATGGGTAAGGAAAAAATCCTTATCATTTGGCAGTATGACTTGAAAAACTGACTACTCTGGGAGGAAAACATTCACACTACATTTGATCATTGGTATCCTAAGTGATAAAATCAAGTGTGAATTCCAAGGCCACTTAAGGCACAGTTCAGAAAAGACCAAAATCTTCTTCAGACTTGATGATTAATATGGATCAGCCTTGTGTTTAATAACTCAATTCACAGCTATAAGAGTTCAGGTGATGGATGACTACTGTATACTATCTATTCCATGTAGACAAATGAAGAGGTTAGCAGAAAAGGGCATGTTCCCGATCCCTCTAACCCACAGCTTTCCAAACATTTCATGTTGATGACACACTTTTTAGATATACATCATTTTGTGACACAGTAATTTAGTTTTATTAGCAAACTGGAGGTTAAACAAACATCTTAGAAGATATACAGGCCATACATATATTGCAATAATGAAATGAATGAGGACACAACATATTTCATGGAAGCCTTACTTTTATATTTTTTTGAAATGTATGATTTATTGCTTACTTTGCATAAACCCAGAGGTTTATTGTGAAGTTCATGTGACACACCTACACACTGCAGCTGACACGCCAACGTGTCACAACACTGAGTTTGGATAGCCCTGGTCTAACCACTATCCCAGTCATTCTGTAGGCTAACAAGGAAGGAGAGGAAGTCAGTCCAGAAACCTAACAGCAGACAATATGAAGGTGGGTCACTCTTGTTAATGTGGGATTTATGTATTGGTAGTGTTTAAATGAAATTTGTGTCTTGCCTGTATTGCATACAGAGTGTACTATAGTCTGGAAAGAGTTAATTACTAAGAAGCTGTGATGACCTTGATGTGTGGCTGGAACCAGGGAGTGTCCAGACACAAGTGTGTGCATTGCTGATTGCGTTCAGTTCTGAGTTGAGTCGAGTTCTGTCTGCCTAGGTGTTGAGTCAAGTCCTGTGTCCATTGTCTGCAAGCCTGTTTATCTTGATTATTACTGCTTACAGTAAAACTTTGTATATAGTTTTACTAACGTCTCTGGGTGTCACTTCGTTCTGCGTTCCACTGATTCTATCCAACTACTGCTGCGCTGCAATTACTCTGACAACTCCACCCCTTTTCAAGAAATATACTCAGCAGAATAACAGCAGATGTTACATTTGTGCATCATGGTGAATTATACTTGCCTCTTCTTTAGCCAATACAGAAATAAGCCTCTTTGCAAGCTAATAAATTATGCAGGTTTATTATGAAGTTGGTAAGGGGCCTTAATTTTTCAAGCTCATACTTTCAACACAAGTCCACATTCATAAGCATTTCTTTATTATACTTAACATAAGGTACTATCAAACAATCACCGCATAATGTTTTTCATTTATATTCAGTTTCCCTATATTTGTTATTTTTAATTGATACATTACAGGTTTTACCAATTGCTTAAATAATCCAGAACCACCGAATTCAATAAATCAGAGGGGGGGGGGGGGGGAATCGCAAAACGAATAGAAAGGGTTTGAAACAAGGCTTACTATTTTATATAAGGAATGGAATTCAAACCTACAGCATTTAAGTCTCTGGATCAGCCTACGTTAAAATACCTTAGGAAAGTAATTAAAATGGATTTTTCCCTCCTTGTAATGCTTAGGATAAGATTTAAAACAGCTTTACCGAATTACAGTAATCATATTTCTTATAAATATTGTAAAATAACAAATCCTTCAAAATTGCAAACTTAATCCACAGAGCTGGAAAACAATCCCCTTAGAAGATGACAAAAACTGATTATTCTGAAGATCCTGTATTTATGATATACCACACATGTGATCCTCCATATTGCATGATTGAAAAAAACCAGCAATACCTAGAGTGAAGATTATGAACAAAATTCTATTTTCAGTTCTATCAATTGTAATTAAGAAGCCAGAACCTCCAACTGTTTATAAGTGACCTCTTCCAAAATTGCAAGGTTACAGTATTTTAAGAATGAATCTTTTATAAAAGATTCAAAGGACGATCCTAAAAAGCGAGAGAGTAGGAAACTAAATGAAAATTAAAACACTATCCACATGAAATTACTTTCCTGTTTACAGTAACAAAAATAAAATAAAATAAAATTATAGGATTGGATCTGAAGGTGCTATTCCATTTGGAGATGGGACTTCAATAAAGTGGAGGTTATCACAAATGGAAAGGAGGGGGTAATTTTCACAGTTTACCACCCTATTGTTCTCTGCAAAAGTGCTATGAGTGGGTGGGCCGGAAAGCAATGAACATTAGAAGGAAAGAACTCAGTTTCACCTACCATTCATATTGGCTCGTGGGCAAATAGAAAAATACACTTGAATTCAGTATCATGACAGCAATCTGACACGAACAATAATAACAGAGGAAATCATTATGCTACAAGAAAAACATATGGTTGATAAAGACCATTATGCAAATTCTCTTCTTCTTTATTTGTTCAGTCATTTCCGACTCTTTGTGACCTCATGGACCAGTCCACGCCAGAGTTCCCTGTCAGCCGTTGCCGCCCCCAATTGCTTCAAGGTCAAGCCAGTCACTTCAAGGATCCCACCCATCCATCTCAACCTTGGTCAGCCTCTCTTCCTTTTTCCTTCCATTTTCCCCAGCATCATGATCTTTTCCAAGTTTTCCTGTCTTCTCATCATGTGGCCAAAGTATTTCATCTTTGCCTCTAGTATCCTTCCCTCCAGTGAGCAGTCGGGCATTATTTCCTAGACTATGGACTGGTTGGATCTTCTTGCGGTCCAAGGCACTCTCAGGATTTTCCTCCAGCACCAAAGTTCAAAAGCATCTATTTTCCTTCGCTCAGCCTTCCTTATGGTCCAGCTCTCACATTCATAGGTTACTATGGGGAATACCATTGCTTTCACTATGCGGACCTCCGTTGCCAGTGTGATGTCTCTGCTCTTCACTATTTTGTCAAGGTTGGCCATTGCTCTCCTCCCAAGAAGTAAACATCGTCTGATTTCCTGGCTGCAGTCTGCATCTGCAGTGATCTTCACGCCTAGAAATATAAAGTCTGTCACTGCCTCCACGTTTTCTCCTTCTATTTGCTGGTTATCAATCAGTCCGGTTGCCATAATCTTGGTTTTCTTGATGTTTAACTGCAACCCAGCATTTTGCACTTTCTTCTTTCATCTTGGTGACAAGGCTCCTCAGCTCCTCCTCACTTTCAGCCATCAGAGTGGTATCATCTGCATATCTAAGGTTATTAATGTTTCTTCCAGCAATTTTAACTCCGGCCTTGGATTCCTCAAGCCCCGCACATCGCATGATGTGTTCTGCGTACAAGTTGAATAGGGAGGGTGAAAGTATACAGCCCTACCGTACTCCTTTCTCAATCTTGAACCAGTCTGTTGTTCCGTGGTCTTTTCTTACTGTGGCTACTTGGTCTTTATACAGATTTCTCAAGAGACAGACAAGGTGACTTGGTATCCCCATACTAGCAGGAATATGCCAGTTTATTATGATCCACACAGTCGAAGGCTTTAGAATAGTCAATAAAGCAGAAATAGATGTTTTTCTGAAACTCCCTGGCTTCCTCCATTACCCAGCGGATATTGGCAATTTGGTCTCTTGTTCCTCTGCCTTTTCTAAACCCAACTTGTACATCTGGCAACTCTCGCTCCATGTATTGCTGGAGTCTGCCTTGCAGGATCTTGAGCATTACCTTACTGGCATGGGAAATAAGTGCCACTGTACGAACGTTTGAGCATTCTTTGGCATTTCCATTTTTTTGGTATGGGGATATAAATTGATTTTTCCAATCTGATTGCCATTCTTGTGTTTTCTATATTTGCTGGCATATGGCATGCATCACCTTGACAGCATCATCTTTCAAGATTTTAAACAGCTCAGCTGGGATCCCGTCATCTCATGCAGCCTTGTTATTAGCAATGCTTCTTAAGGCCCATTCAACCTCACTCCTCAGGATGTCTGGTTCCAATTCACTCACCACACCATCACAGCTATCCTCTATATTATCATCTTCCCTATGCAGATCTTCTGTATATTCTCACCATCTTTTCTTGATCTCTTCAGCTTCTGTTAGGTCCTTGCCATCTTTGTTTTTGATCATGCCCATTTTTGCCTGAAATTTACCTCTGATATTTCTGATTTTCTGGATGAAGTCTCTTGTCCTTCTTATTCTAGTGTCTTCTTCCACTTCCATGCATTGCTTGTTTAAAAATAGTTCATTGTCTCTTCTGGCTAACCTCTGGAATTGAGCATTTAATTGGGCATATCTCCCCCATCACTGTTTCCTTTCGCCATCCTTCTTTCTTGGGCAACTTCCAGTGTCTCAGCAGACAACCACCTTACAAACTATATGAAATTATTTTTAAAGCACAATTCTGTGTTTTAATAGGATAGGATGGAGACAGACAAATAAGTTAGGTAAAAAAGAAAGATGCCTTGGGTGCAGCTACAGTATAGAGTTTGACGCCACTTAAACCATCATGGTTCAATGCTATGGAATCATGGAAATTGCAGTTTTACAAGGCCATCAGTCTTTTTTGCACAAGAGTGCTGGTGCCTCATCAAACTACAAATCCCATGATTCCATAGCATAGACCCACAGCAGTTAAAGTGGGGTTAAACTTCATTCATGTAAATGCCACTCTGATCTTTAGAAGACAGAATCATAACTTCTATATCAGTGGTGTCAAACTTCCAGGTGTTTTGGATTTCAGCTCCCAGAATTCCTGGCCATTGGACAAGCTGGCTGGGGCGTCTGGGAGTGAGAGGTGCAAACATTCGAAGGGTCACAAATGTAACAAACACCTCTGTTCTAAATTATTACACAGCCCAACAGAAAATAATATATTGTTGTCTTGGTTTTTAGGTCTGTTTCTGGGATTATTTGAGGTGATGATTCAGCAAATTACATCAGATAGACCACATCAGCTCTAGTTTCTTAGATATGGTTATCATGTTGTTCCATGGGCGAGAAGATGGCGACTGATAGATGGCATATGTTCTCTATCTCAAAAGGTACAGCTGATAGGAGAAAACTAATGCAATTTTTGGATTCAGCAGGTCAAATATACCTAGGGCTAACATTTGAGACACCAAAATGTGTTTTAGCTAGTGTTATCAATATCAAATGACTAATAGGTAATTTCCCCATGATGATTTAAATAGTAATACTGATCATTTTACTTATTTCATTACTGGTTTCTATTACCTGTTAACTCCTTTCTCTTCACCCCATCTTCTCCCCCTTTCAATAGTACATACATGTTATCATTTCGTGGAGCCCCCGATGGCGTAGTGGGTTAAAGCCATGTGACTTGAAGGTTGGGTTGCTGACCTGAAGGCTGCCAGGTTCGAATCCAACCCGGGGAGAGAGCGGATTGAGCTCCTTCTATCAGCTCCAGCTTCATGCGGGGACATGAGAGAAGCCTCCCACAAGGATGATAAAAAACATCCAAACATCCGGGCGTCCCCTGGGCAATGTCCTTGCAGACGGCCCATTCTCTCACACCAGAAGCGACTTGCAGTTTCTCAAGTCACTCCTGACACGAAAAAAATCATCATTTTGTGAACACCTACTCCTCTTTAGTTCTTACATCAATCCCTTCTCTCTTCCTTGGTTATACTAGCATGCCTTTCAGAAGATACAGGCTATTTTATTTTCATGTATAAACCAAATTATAAACATTTTGAGGAAATACATAATGTATGCAAAACAAGTTCAGAAAGTACCACAGTGAGCCTCTTTTCCTCAAAGTTCAGTATTTACATCCATCAGGGTGCGATCTTTGGTTTGAGACAAAACCAGACCCTGCATTGGCGTGCAAAGGCTAGTCAGAGAACCAAACACCTACAGGTTCTCTGTTATGAGTACGCATGGTCAAGAAGTCTGTATTGCAGGTTTGCATCTTGATCTACTAACACTACCAATAAAGCACCTTGTCTTGGAAAGTTGTACTTGTAAGAATACAGAAGACTAAAAAGTGTGTATTTCAATCACATTCAGAATCATGTTTCAATCAATAAAACATATACACTGTAAAATAAATTAATTAATAAATAAAACTTTATTTAGATCCCGCCACTATCTCCCAGAAGGGACTCGGAGCACCTTACAAAAGCACTAGTAGTGCAGCAATTACACAAATTGCAATAAAATTATGAATATGTGGATTAATTTTTCATGCAGGGAAAAAGGTCTGCTTGACAAAATGCGAGTGGAAATGCTAGTGGGAAAATGAGAAATCCAACAAGAACAAGACTGACTGATTCAGATATCCATAAATTGTGATAAACTACAAAAAAGTTGCTTTACACTACTGGTTCATCTTATTACTGCCTATAAACATTGGCAGTTTTCTAGGGACCACCTGTTTAAGAACCGTGTAATTTTTCAATGTGCTATGGTCCTTTCCATGCAATTTATACATACACTAAGAAAGGGGAAGGAATGATTCATGTGAAAGGAGTCACAACCACAGGCTTCAGAGAACAATTGCTAGCTAACAAGTTATTTATATAAAATGAAGATTTTCTGACCTTATAAATAACTAGATACACTGGATAGCTTTCTATGAAGACACCATTAACCTTTAAGTATATTCAAGGTTAACTATTCAGAGTGCTAAAACACAGCCAAGCAAATAGAAATTTTGCTGCAGTTAAGTGCTGGTGCAACTAGGCTTACACTGCATATAATGGAACAATAGCATCCATCTATTCAAGTAGCTTATTCTGTACTTAGTAATTTGTGCAATAGGATTTCTTTGACACAC